>NC_059504.1:20002500-21202500 GCF_914767665.1 Harmonia axyridis | reverse complement strand
ATCCGAATGATTTGATAAACCGAACGGGTCCTGCCAACTTTCTGTTCACATTATCCATATCATACTGTATAGTTCTTTCGTAATTTTTGTTGTTTCGAATTATTTCAGGTAAAATTTTAATGTGAACTCTCCTAAGAGGAATCTACAAATTTAAGATGAGGAGGAATAAACCAAAGATCAAATTTGAAAGAATTCGCTAGTTTACTGTCGATTTTTAGGGGAATTTCAGGAGATATTTGTAAAAAATTTTGTATGGTAGTCGGTTGATTTACAGCTATATTTAAAGATGAAGGAACAACATTAAAAAAACCCTTATCTTGTGCAATTGTACAATGATAATACTGAATTCCGATAGTGTTTCACCTTCTAGTTTGAATAGTTGAGGAGTAAGTTAAGAATTTTCGAAATTTAACTAAAATTTTGATTTACATTATATAATTTTTTGAGTGCTTGGTATCTGAATCTTACAGATTTTGATCAGGAAATGGTCTAAAACGACTAACTGATTTTGAATCCTGAGTTGAATTCTAGAATATTTATCCTAAACATAGATAGAGGGAGTATACGCAATTTTTACATGTCCCCAAACATGGTTAGATTACGTTGTCGAATTGTGATATATTCTCAAATCCACAATTCTACTAAATCATTATGAATGTACATATATTCTATTGAATGAAATATATTTATTTGAGGGATTCCCGATTGAAGAAGCAAATGTGAATATTTGGAATCCGAAATTTTTCCTAATTGTCGAATTTATAATAAGCAGAATATTTATTATTTACTGTATCTACCTGCTGAAATCCAAGGGTTTGGCAACTTTTGCTCTCTTAGTGTCATCGGTTGTTTCACGTCGTTTGGCGCGCTTGAAGTTTGTTTCCTGAATTTCTGATATATTTGGGTATTTATTTCAATATATTTTGAGTTAATATGGAACGTTGATTCACTATGGGACATAAGAAGTGCGTTCTTTGTGGAGAAACTCGCGAATTAAGTGAAATATCTTATCATTGATATATGTTCATTTCCGCGCGCTTCATGTCAAATTTGATGGTTCATGTTGGGGACAAAATTTGCTTACTGAAAATGACATATGCTCCCTCTATCTCTGTTTATTACTCTGAGGCCTTTGAACACGACAAGTCTAAAACGGAAAACAAGAAACTTGCAACTTTTCGGGTTAGATTCAAAAATGATATCGAAAAAAATTCTAAATATATCAGAGACACTATATCCAATAAAATTGAGATTTTTCATGTAACATCTATATATATAGATATAACAATTTCAATTTTGAGAAAAATTTTCTTGATGATTGCGTTGTCACAATTGTAGAATATTGAAAAACCTAATATTTCAGTAACAACAGATCCAAGGGAAATTTTGAGTGTTGATGTATAAAAACAATTTCAAGTTTGATTCAAAATTTGGTAGATATCCTGTCACTAGAACCATAGAAAATTCAACCAGAATTAAAAAAATCACCAACAGAAATGATACCTGTTGAAATTCAGTTCAAATATAATGTAAAATAAAACCTCGAAATTCAGGAGAAGATATCATCAACACCTCATCTAGGTCCTAAAAAACCTAACAGACAACAATGACATTATAATAAATCATATCTCATATGTTTTTAAAAGCTGGTTCGCCACTGGTACCTATGATCCCCAAAGGCGCAATTGACGAACAAATGAATGAGCGCACAAAAAATTTCTTCTAATAATTTAATGATAAGCGAAAATGACAGGAATCAACTTGAGCAAATATTTATTCAAAAATCAGGAATATACATAATCGTGAAACCGAAAATTGGCAAGATATTCCCAATCCTCAAAACATTTAATCGACTAAAATAATTGGAGGAATTTCCTCAAAATATATTGTGTATTTCTCGACGACTGAAAATTTTTATGTCTACATTATAAACCGCATTACAAACCGATACAAATTCAACGACCACAGTTAGTTCGTTCCATCCGTTGGTACCACTGCACAGGGAAAATACGACATCAAAATATAGAATTTCCGAGAGGAGAAACAAGAAGAAGCGCAAAGGAAGGACATTAACCAAAACCGACATCCTGTTTCACAATTCATCGGAGAATATTATGAATTAGAAAAAAGGTACGTGAAACGAACGAAGAGTGATTCACATACAGAAATAAAGTATGGAGAAACAGATTGTGCAACTGTTGGGATTAAAGGTAGGCAAACATTTTTGTTCAGAGGTGGAGATAACATAATAACAATAAAATGGATATACTCTGAAGTTTTCATAATTCATGTATATCGTTATGTTAAATTTAATACAGAAATTATAAGAAATTATTTAACGAAAATTGTTACAAGAATCAATTAGTATCTTACAATTATTTGAAAGATCTTTGAAAAACTACATGCTTCATTATTTTTTCTAAATTTGTTAAGATACTCGAATATATTTCGTTTGTCTGGGGTATCTATACAGGTGTTAAAAGCTTTGCAGCATAATCAATAATTAAACAGATGTTGTATTGTACAAGTAATGAAGTAATTATCAATGATATACTGAAGAAACAACTACTATTCGAGTGTGAGTAAGGTATTTAAACTTCAGAGCTTCTTGAAAAAACTTTAAGAGCCTATTAAGAAATATATAATGGAGACTGAGATCGGGAGAGAAATTCTTGAAAAATAATCAATGACTAGTAAACAATATATAGAATATGATATCCCTATAACGGAAAGGTTTAATGTCACTATGGAGACTTTTTATTAATTTTGCATAAACATAGGTATTTGTATTAATGTTATTTTTCTTTTACCCGGATTATTTCAATTGTACAAATGTTTTTATACCTAAAAAATTGAGTTATATTCCCCGAGGTTTGGAAGTTATGAATACGTCCAATATATTTAAAAGTGATTATGATAATCGAAGGTTTCATATTCTTCATTGCCTAAAAATTCAACTCAACTAAATTACCAAGTTACTCTAAAGGAGAAATAGACGAAATTAGCAAAATAAACAATTTCTAACAAGATTTTTCCATTATCAAACTTCGAGAAGAAAACTTCAACCTGCCTTGAATTATTCAAAATTCGATTTGTGCCTATTGTGTAAACAGCAAAATTCAAGCCCATGGGTTTTAAAAAACTTTTCGTCGTGTTGATTTGTCCGATCAAATCATTTCTGTGTTCAATTTCAGTTCATTTTTGACACTTATATATGTATATTTCAAACAACAATCAACGAGTTGATTGGTCAATCAAAGTTTCATGAAAACCGGAAATTATGAAAATATTGTTGAGTTGCAAAATAGATTTTATCACACAACTGGTCTCCCAACATGTAGAATCTATAAGTTTCGAGACCCTAGAATAAAAAATTTACATTTTGCACCAACTTTGTGAAATGCAGTATTTTGGTGAATCCATTAAATTTTAAAAAACGTTACAGTACAGCTGGTTTTGGTTTGATTCGAAACTAAAACCTTACTGTGTACCTACCCCGTGGGTTCATTTTCAGATTTTTTGAAAATTTGGATGTGTGAAAGTAATGAAAGTAAAGTTCGCGAAATTCACAACGTTGTTGACATAGAAATTTTCGAAAATTACGGGCTAATCGAAGTGAGAATTGATCACAACACATAGAATCTATAAGTTTCGAGATCATTCAATGGAAATATTAATGTTTTTCAAAATAGAATGAAAAAAGACCGAACAGTAAGTATAATTTGGAAATTTCACTAAATCGAAAAAAACCTTACATCGTCCTATCATCACAGTTCACAAGTTTTAATTTTGCCCGAAACTGATACCAACTGGGGACCATTTTAAAATTTTTTTCGAATGATTGAGGAAACCAGCGAACCTTCGTAAAATTCGCAATGTTGTCGACATAACAAAATTCTCCCCCGGGAAAGGAAAAAAACCCGCGAATGTGTAGGTTGACAGCCGATGTCAACCAGCGCCATGGGTTCAGAAAAACTCTCGTGGAAAACCTCAGTTGACGGATCGACCAAACGTACTGCCATCCAAGCAACAGCCCACTATAAAATAATCTATGTATATAAATTTTTATCTACTTACCGTAGGAACGTTGATAATCGGTCTTGGTGTTAGCGGCCATTATTATCGGTTTCAAGTGTTTATCAACCACTATCAAAATAGAACTACACACAATAACGAAGGCACGCAGAAAACTTAGCTCAGTTTCTCGATCAATGTTTAGTCGTAGAGAGCATCGTCTGTTTTTCGGTATAGTTAAGTTGGTGGAGCGGCTTAAGTCTTTCGGAGTAGAGGGGATGAACGATTGAGGTAGTGGTGGGAGAAGGACGATCCTTACTGTTTGTTTTCTTCCATGATGGACAAGCGTAAGTAGCAATTCTGTTTAATTATCGAACTTTATAGTCGTTAGGCTTATTATCCCTACATTCGGGATCGGAACTTGGATCAAGCTTAAATAATGTTGAACTCTTCTGAAATCATTCAAATTTTTTTTTCAAATTTCATTCATTTGTTCGTTTCATCGTGCAGTGCAAAAAACCCTCAAAAAGCTTTTTTGAAATTTGAAAACATGACGTTTCTAACCTCAATTCCGAAGGTATAGTGTACAAAATCATAGGCTTGAATATTTCTGAAATATTAGAAATTACTTAATGTAACAAAAAATATTTTCTAATTATCAAATAAATTAAATAAATACAGCTTTTTACTCTTTTTCGATTGTTACAGTTAATGTTTACATATATTGGATTGTCTCGGTCTTAGACTTAGAATCTGAATTAGAAAATCATTTAAATCGAAATTAAATGGCAGTTATTCCACTCTTTAATTAAGTATAGGTATAAATAACAATTATATATCACTCAAAATGTAAAATCTGAAGAAGCTACTGTGTCGGGAAACAATTGTTGTTTATATAATTAAAAATTGGAAATAGAATTCAATTTAGATATAATTTTTTATTCATTTTAATTCCTCAATTATTTTCCTTTCATATGAGGGATTATTTTGAAAATATTATAATTTATTGTTTGAACTCGGTGTAGGTACCTAACATTCGTTCTGAAATTCGATATCAATTTTTGCTATGAAAAATATTATATTCAATTTGATGTACCTTAATTCGAGTTGTTTGTTAACTTGATATTGAACTTGAAAAATTGAGTATTTAGATTATTGTCCACGTGATTTTTTAATTAATGTTTGACGCACATTTCGACAATTTAGTTCTTTTATTTGAAACTATAAAGGTTACCTGTCTTCAAAAGAGAAGATATTTTGCTCCATGCACAAATAGTCAACATCGCGTAGATACTCATCGATTTCGTCTTGTGTTGTTTTCAATACTTTAGTGCCAGACTTTCAAATTTTCGTTTGTGATGTTGTGAGTATTTGGAAATAGTGAATCTACGTCCTAGGAAGTGAGGTGATTGTTTTTCAGTGTTTCCATTGATTATGAAAAAAATTTTCTCCTAATGTTAATACATTTCTCAAGAGTTTTTTTTATTTAGGAAATACATGTATTCAGAGAATTAGGCTCCATTTCTTGGTGAGTGTCTTCACTCTTAAAATTGTTAACCGCTTAAAAATATTCTATACTATTGAACGATTTCGATTTTTGAGAAAATATATGAATTTGCATTCTGTTAAAAAAACAAACAAAAATTTTGTTTTTAGGGGTCGTCTCAATATAGTGTTCTTGATTTCATCGATTAGCTATTCAAATTAATATTCTTAGGATTAAGACCATAATTCAATTTTTTTTCCAATAACTAAAGTTGTTCCTTATTGAACTCTTAACCTGATAGATTAATTTCAGAGCTTTATTACTATTCAATTTTTCTATCATAATTAATTAATTAACCTTTTTGAATTTCTAATAATATTAATTTTTTTTTTCGTTTTCATTTTTATGATTTTTTTAAGGTACGTACATCAGCAATTATAAACAACCTTGAACGTGTTTAGCGATAATTTGAAATGCAGTTCATACACTTTTACTTTTACACTTAAGATATTTCTGAACTTCTGAACTGAATTTTTAACTTAGTCTTATTTCAATAATTTCAATTTTGCGGAAATAACAATTTTGTCTCAACTCATTAGTTTCGAGGTAAGTAATTATGTCAATAAGATTTTCGAGTTACCTGTTACTGATGTTGACAACTTGGGTGTCAACACAATAATTCCGTGAACAAGAATGTCTTCTAGACTATAAACATGTCATATTTTCGATTATTTTGTTAATTTTATTCCTAGATATTTGACTTCAAGATTTTTTGGATTAGACAAGTGAGCTTGGGATACCTACTTATGATACAGAAATCAATTTTTGAAAATAATTTTCTGGAAGAAAATCTTATACCCCTTCATAAGAGTTCCCTATCACAAGTAATAAAATCTTTACAAGAACTAACAAATACTACACTGGAATGGTTGAAAAATGGATACTATTATTGAACCCTCTCAAAACCGAACTAATGATATTCAACCACAATTTACCACTATTTCTCCCAACATCACTATCTGCCAACTCAACATCTCTCCTAAAGCTAACATAAAGTACCTAGGCTTTCAAATAGAGCAAAAGCTGAATTCCAAATACCACAGTGACTCGGTTAAGAAGAGGGTACTCTCCAGAGCTGAAGTTTTTCGCTGCCTTACTCACAGAAACGAGGGTATCAACAAACAAAGTGTCGCCAAAATCTATAAGAGTATATGCAGACCACTTCTCGATTATGGACACAATCTCAACTTGGGGTGTAGAAGACCAACCATCAGTAAACTACAAACAGCAGAAACAACAGCAATGAGGAAAATATCCAAAATTTGCCATCCCAATAATCCATTGCACAACCCTCCAAACGCAATGCTGTATAAAACCTATTTAAAATTAAGCCCATAGAAGTTAGATGGAGTGAACTACCCACGAAATTCGCCCAAAGGCCGCACAACTGGGAGATACTTGAGCCATAGTATATCCTTATACTATGCTTGAGCCAACGAAACCAGCATTCCAGTTCGAAAGCAAAATACCCATTGAAAACAATCGAAGAACATCTCGAGGAGTTTAGGGATAGACCTGCCCACTCAGTACCTATATCATTATTGATCATTAATTGATTCACCTCTAACTAGAGGTTACCAACTGGTAACATTTTTTTATGCCTCATTGTAAATCGAATTAGTAACCTACAGACATTTTTTGAATCGAATAAGTAGGGGAAAGGTCAGATGGGCCATAGTAATCGCCAACGTCCAATGAGGATAAGGCACGGGAAGAAGAAGGGGAAAGGTGTACGAGTTGATCCCTTCGGGTAAGATGATCCCTTTCGATTACGAGCTCATGAGCAATGCCACCTAGTTGAATTCTATGCCATTACGTAGCCCTTAACACCCCCCTGTCTAGGACAATTCTTTACTTCGGTGCGAGCGAACAGTCGACATTCACAGTAGAAAATTTAGATGATCCTCATGGATCATCTAAATTTCTTATATCCCTAAATTTTTTATATACTGTTTAAACTACTTAGGGTTTTAATAATCGTCAAAATAGTATATCTATATACTACAATTCTCCTTATAAAGGAGAAACGATAAAAAGCAGGAGAGCTACTCATAAAAACAACACAAGAGGAAGAGCAGTAGTCAAAAGGTCATTTGTGAAATCTGAGTCGTCTGATCAAAATGACACAAAATGTTTATTCTGCGTAGAAAAAGCCTGTACTGGCATTGATAGTGATGATTCAAAGGAATTCATTCATTTGCGGTATTTGCATAAAAACACCTGCCAAAAGCAATTTATATTATAGAAAAGTGAAAAAAGTCTAGTCAATTCTATAAAAATATTTTGTTGATCATTAATAGTTTTTTATTTTGTTTACCTATATTTTATTATTGAAACCCCAACTCAGAATAAAGTTTCAGTTTTTTTGTGATATTATATCCTATATGTTGATTTTTAGTTGTTTATTAAGTTGATAATCTATAATATGTTTAATGACTCAATAAAATCATTTTATAATATCTGCAGATATTCGTTTTACAGACTTCCTCATTGAAAATATTGGAGCTAATTGAAAAAGGAGTGAGTTGATCCCTGGGATCATCTTACCGATACCACAGGGATCATCTTAAACACCGGGGTGTATAAGTTGTATATAAGGGGATCATCTTGGGCAACTTTCCCCTAATTATATTTTTGTTAATTGACCTGGCTGCGGGACTAATATTGTCGGTCAATAAATAGCGTTTGTTGTTGTTGTTATTGTTGTTGTTGTTGTGTTGTTGTCTTATACCCCTACATATATAGAGAGATGGAATAGGGGATGGCATATATTTCTAGTCCTATTTCGTTCCATTCATTCTTAAAAAATTCTCAAATTTTCAGAAGATAATTAAACTAAAAACTACAACCAATCAACAGTCCAAATAATTATTAATTTGATAGATACATGAAAGATTAATCCAAATTGTAGTATGTCTGAAGTGGCGATGGGATACAGTAACAAAGCATACGTAGGATACAACACAGATTGCAGATAATCTGTGGGATAAAACCGTTTCATCTATCTGGTACAATCTCTGAACTTCTTAGAGATCTCATAAAGACTTAGGTGAGTAGTGATAGAAAACTTAATGGCTATATAATACGTTCCGAGATAATTTCTTAATGTTATTTTGACACCATAAATCGTGTAATATCATTTATGAAATTAAGAATGTCTCATATTTAATTTCAAAGGGGGGGAGCAATTATTTTCTGATTATTAAAAGAGAAAAATATGGGAGCAAAACCAAAACAAATTACAAGAAAATTTTATGAATGCATTAATAAACATGGATCATAAGAAAACTATAATGAATACTTTTACTGCGCAGTCTGAGAGAATTAAATTATTTCTTCCAAACACTGAAAGGTAAAATGGATATAGATTATATATACATATAAGAGTATTTCTCAGTTTTATTGACAATTTATTATGATGTATGAAGCAGGTTCTTTCTAAATTTGTCAAAATTTCAAGGGTAAATTATGTATTTCGATCATTGTATCAGAATTTTTTCTTCATTATAATGCAAATTACAAATTATCTAAAATGATCGAATTAGGTACTAAATTAAGTATAATATTCCTCAATTTTCTTTTTTAATCTAGGCATCATTCCAATTATGAGATACCTTTAGAAGTTTAGTCCAATTATAAGTACAATTTTCTCTGTGATATTTGAGACAAAATCCAATTGCTTGTATATATTCATCTTGCAGCGCATGCAAATTTGCATATTTTTGTTAGAATAATTGAAAATTTTCCATTACAATAAAAATTTTATAAAAACTTCTTTATCTAGAAAATTATATGATTTGTTTTGTTAGTAGGTATCTTATGGTTATCTTACATGTAAGTACCTTTGTTACAGTTAAAAATAAATCAATATGGAGATTTTTTTTATTGTGAAAAAAATTATTGAGTTTTTCTTTATATGAATTATTCAATCATTCATCTTCCATTCATCAGTAACAGTGAAATTAGAAGAGTATACAATTAATAAACTAATAACCAGTAGGAGATGCATAAAAATGTATCTCATTTCAAAAATTATTTTACATTATTTCATTCCTTAATGAAATTTTATTAGATTTTCAAGTGAAAGACGTTAGTCACTGACAGTATTAAGTTAGTTCATTTTTTCTATGTGTAGTAGAAATTATTAGAAATATATATTATTGAGTAAAAGAGGAAATAAGACCAATCAATCCCTAGAGGAATCGTATACGTCATTAGAGTACAGAAACTAAATGCTAAATGTTTTCAGCGGAACATATATTTTTAATCCCATTTAGTTTTCGAAGCTTTGCATGCCTTGCCGCCCTTTGTATCTTGTGGCGTGATAGGTAATCTTACATCGATCGTACGGAGTGTCTTGTGAATGTGAGAATCATATATATTACTTGCGTATTGTTCATCGGCGTCGAAGAAATCCAGGAATTTATTGTAGGTAAAAATGTCCGAAAAAAAGAAACTCAATGAAAACGACTTTAGAAAGAAACGATTAGCAAAAACGCTAGAGAAATCAAAAATAGCGAATTATCATCGGGACAGGTCATGTTTCTTGTTGAGGGGGGGGATTGTTTATTGTTTTTTTTTCAGCAGAGGCGCCAATAAATTCTTTGTTTCAGGCCAAAATTGCTCGCGCTGGCCCTGCGAACGACTTTTCATTGTTCAAGAAAATGTGCAAAAAATTTATTTATGAAAACAGTTGACAATTTGAGGGAGTTTTTTATTTGGACTGTAGGTTGTGAATTTGGAGACTAGACATTCTTGGTTGTGCTGTAGTATACTGCCTAAGACTCTTGAATCACATGTAGTGAAACTTTGAAATGTGAGAGTGAATGTCATTCGTGGATATGTTTTTGGTGATTTGTGGGATATTGAGGTGGGGTGAAGACTGCGCCTCACAGATTTATCATTTGTTTATGTTTTAGGTATGTATTTGATTTTATTTCAATAAATGATTTGAATTTGAATTCGAATTAATGTTTTTATTCATCGTTTGAAAAAGTAATGAACTTTTTCATTTAATTTATGTACACTTTTGATTCAGTGTATTTGTACAAAAAATAACTGTTATATGTCAGAACTTTCGAAAATAAAGATAATTATTCAAAATTAATTTCAGTACCCTGTGTATATGGATTTCCTTGAATGTCAATTATACTTTAAAGTTGAATAACTTTATTATTTCTAAATTATTTCATTATATTAATAATTATAGATCATTCTTATGTTTCATGTTTCAGGTATATTGAAAGAATGAAAGGAAAAAAAAATATTATTGTTGAAAGTTTTATCCAGATTTTGAAAATAATTAGGTACTGCGAGTGAGTTCCTACCTTATATAGTTAATGTTTTCGTGAAATCCTTGTTTCTTATTTCCATTTGTTTTTATCTATAGTTTCTTTATCTATTGACATTTCCTAGTTGAGCTTCAATAAATTAAAACACTTATCCAGACATAGTAAAGTACGCATATCACATAAATTCCGTTCATTTTTTGAATTTTCACAAGAATTCTCATCCTATTTCAAAGTAATGTCGATGATAAATGTGTTCGGTAAATGAAGCACCAAAATCGAAGCGAGCTCTAGCACAGATATTTGGATTTATGTTTATCTTCGTTATCGTTTCTTAGTTCAAACAAATTTATGTTCAATTTGGAGCAAGAACGAAAGTTGTACTTTCTGGACTTTCTACCAATAATGATTAAGATTTTTATTCGTGTATTTTATACGATAATCTTTTGAACGTGAATGAGTTATTTTAATTTATTATTTCCAATAGGTACCTAATGTACTTTGGAAATCTTCAAGGTATATATTTTATTTGTTTCTCATTTGTAAACGTCAGTTTCCAAAAACACAATATTAATCAAGAAAGTTTATTTTATCAAGTCACTAACTTGTAAAACTGACAGTTAACTTGCAAAATTTTTAAAAGTTAGTAGTATTATTTACATCAGAAAATTTTGTTTTATCGTCATATATGTTGAAAATCATGGTACAAAACTGCTGAACTCGAGGACTGCAGAACATTTTTACTCTCCTTACTACCAAATAATTTGCTAGACATTTCGATTTTTTTGTTGACCGAATCATCTACATAACTCATCGCAATTTCGGTGCTCTTCTACCCTCCTGCACGCTTTAGTGCTAAAATATCTCCACCCGAATCCGCAACCATAGTCGCTCCAGTTCTGTGAAAAGAAAACTCTGGGTCTTTTAAACCTAAATATTTCGCTGTTTGCTTTGGGATACCACCAATAGTGTGCTGGCCAGCATTAAGGGAAATGCACTTTCCATGTCGGTATGTCAAAAAAAATCTTAGGCTTTCTGTCCCAGGAGGCCGAAGATTTACATATTTTCTGTATAACATGCAAGGCTTGAAGCTGCAGCCATCATCGGTTATGGTGAATCTTCTTGTTGTTAAATTTTTTGTTTGCCGCAATGTCACAATAACGTATTTTCCCATATCTTCTACATCATTCATGTTTAAGGAGAGAATTTCGTCACATCGATAACATCCAAAAATCCCAAATATTGTTACAATTTTAGCCAGCAACCACTGGTCATCAGGAGCATGTAAAAGAAATTGTTCAGCGTCTTCTTTACTTAATACCTTGGCCTTTTTTGGCGTATAACGCTCATTTTTTCGTTTCAGAAACGCTATTACCTTTTGAAATCTGCAAATGACAACTAAACGTCATATTTTTCAATAAATTTCTTAAGGAAAACAAACCTGCAAAAAGGGGCATTTTCTTTCATTTCCAAGCAGCTTTTCAGCATAGACCATTTTGCCCATAAAGTATTAGGGCTGAATCTAGCTGATAGTTGATTCAAGTAGACCAACAAAACATGTTCAGTTACCCCAATCACACTATTTTTATTTTGCCACTTTTTGAAGTCGTCGTATTCTCGCTCGTACCTTGAAGCTAATTTTGCAGGTAATAAACTTGAAGCTACAATACTGGCTGCCTCAATAATTTCTTTTGGTACATTCATTCTCGCTTTCGCCAAAACAAATGTAAAGAAAAATAAAAAGACATGTTCATGGCAACGCTTCCATAGCTTACATAGACTTATATATATGTCTATGATAGCTTACGTTATTTGAGACAAATTATTGAGATTTTTTTGGAATTTATCCAACCTTTTTTTACAAATGAGAAACAAATAAAATATAAAACAATACACGCAAGGTTTTACTGGCTCAAGGAGGTAACTGACTCGCCTGCGGCTCGTCAATTATATCCTCCATTCGCCAGTAAAAACCCTCTTACCTTGCTAGTAATGTTATATACTATTGGATACATTCACAGTTTGTTTCATCATTTCCTATACAATACTTTTGAAATCTTTTATAGAAAAAATTTTCGACCCCCTGAAACTTCACAATTTAGAATGGAAAAATCCAAAATCAATTAAAAAACTCGTCTCTTTGCCGTCTAGAGCTCTTCTCGGAAAATATAAGAGCTACTTGATTAAATGTATTAAAGAAATTCGCTATCCCGCATTGATCCTTTTTGCCTGTGAATTTTTAGAACAAAAAAAAACAAGGTAAATAGATTTAAAATAAATCATTTCTCGGGAACACAACAACACAAATTCATTAAATTAAAAACATATTTCGCTGCAATGATACTGATTACAGTATTTTTACCCCAAAGCATAGGTTAGCTTTTTTTTTCACTGATTTTTTTTTCCAAGTGTCGAGATGTCCGTTGAATGAGGAAAAGATAAACCTTAGTTTGAAATTTGCAGTGTTCATTATTTCCAATATTAACTTTATGGAATCGTTCTAGGAGAAAAAATATTATCTCCTCTGGATTTTCAGTTTACGCTTTGGAGGAATAAAAAACCATATAAAATTTTAACTGTTCTTTTCTTGTTTATTCATTTCAAATGTGTTCGTGTCTCTGCTAGATTAATGTACCTATTATCTAATAAATGTATTTCATTTTGAATAATTAATCCTTGAATTCAAACTAGTTTTCAGAAATAATAGACAAAACGAAAAATGATTTAATGAAACTTACTTCTTCAGTGTGAACCGCTCCTAAGAGCTCTAAGTAAAGTTTGCGATAAAATATTTACAGGTCAACAAATTCTCGACTCTCAAATGAAAGACATAAAATTGAACATAAAATCATGAGGTTATAAAAGAGTGAATTATTTTTCAAAAATATATAGCAACTTCGAATTGGCGTGCTTATCCTATTTACACAAGTGTAAACATGATTAGGTGAAAGTATGACTCATTTATTTGCAGCTTGTTGTTGATTTCGTTCGCTTGCAAACACAGTTGTAAATTCATATTTTCGAACTGTTTAATGACAGTTCACCGTTCAATTTCCTTGTACTAATGTTGTTTACTGTTTTGCATGAAATTCTTCCTCCGGTATAATCTTGTTTATCTGAAGGAATGACCCTAAATTTTAGGTAAGAAAAGGATAGACTAGAAAGCTGTGACTCAGCTGAGGAATGGAATTAAGATATCAATATTCACTAGTAAAGAGTGCTAATAGTTTGTTGTTGTTCTGCTTCATATTCCATGATAAAATATTTCATCGGTTAGGCTGAAGGACTTATTATTATTATTTCAGCTGTTCACGTTTTGAAATGTATGGAATAAAAAAAATTTACTAAAAAATGTTTTATTAACTGATTAATAAATACGGTAAGAACTGTTTTGTTTTTTCAGAATCAAAATTGAAATAGAAATTATAACTGTAATGCCAAAGAGCTTGGAGCAAAAAGCAAATTCCATTCAAAAAGAGCAGTGCGCCTAATAAACGATCCAACGTTAACTGCCAACCTTCATAGTCTCGATCGCCGTAGGAAGTTTGGAGACTTATGCCTTTTTTACAGATACTACCACGGAAGGTGTTCTGCTGCCATTGCCTCCATGATTCCTCCAGGGGCTCAATTTGATCGACGAACAAGGCCATGGGCGCCCGCAGGGGGGGCCAGGGGGGGATTTTGATAACCTCATTTTTCAGCACAACACCCTCAATATTACTTTCTCAATCCAAAGGGCAAGGAAAAAAGGAAGGTAATGGATTCACAACAATTTTCCAGTTTTCAATGGAATTACTATAAAGACATCCATAATATACTATACACATATCCATAATCCGCAGAGGTATTTTTTTCAATTGAAAACTTTTTTAGACGCGTTGAGCACTTCTTGGGTGAAGAAAAATCGTGGAACCGAACGCAATCCACGCATGTCAATAAAAAAAAAAAAAAACATCTCATATATACTCTCCTTTTGTCTTTAATAGATGAATGTGAGAAAAAAAGTATTGGAGAAAATCGAAAAAAAAAAATTTACAGATTATAAAAACAAAAGTTTTTTGCGGAACTGAAGATATGCCTATACGAGAGAGCAACAAGAACTCTGGAAATTTTAGTGATCTTTTGAAATTCAGAGTAGACGTTGGAGATAAAGATTTAGAGGTCCATTCATTCAACGCAGCTGGTTTGAATTTGGACAAACTTGTAGCACAAGGTTATGATGGAGGCTCAACAATGGCTGGTGAAATTCTCAGGGTTCAAAATATCATAAGAGACAAGTACAAGATAGCAATTTATTTCCGTTGTGCCTCCACTAGGTTGAATTTAGTAATAAATGACATCAGTAAAATAACTGAGATTCGTAAGAGCATTGGAACCGTTAATGACATTATAGTCTTTTTTCGAGAGAGTACCTTAAGAAGAAATCTGATTCCAAATATTCCTTTGTTTTGTGAAACTCGTTGGTCAGCTAAATATAAATCTTTGCAAGTTTTCACTGAAAACTTCAATACTATATTCAAAACTCTTTTTGCTATAAAATCTGGAGAAATCTCAATGAATTCTTCATCAACAAAAAGAGCTGCTCAGTTATGGGCTGCAATAAACTCTTTCACTTTTGTGATTTGTTTGACGGTAGCAAGTAAATATTAAAATATATTGGAACCAATAGCAAATACACTACAAGGTGTTTCTATTAATTTTGTAGATTTTCACCGTCATATAAATTTAATTATAGAAATATGTGGAAAACGTCGCTCAGATCAGCAGATGCATGCTTCACAGAAATTTTTTCCAAAGCATCAACTTTTGCTCTGAATCTCAAAATACAGATCGGAAAACCACGAATTTGCGGTAGACAAATATACAGATCTAATTATGAAGCAGATTCAGCTGAAGATACTTCGAAAAATCTATATTCATCCCATATTTAGATCATTTGATTTCAGCCCTTGAAACGAGATTCTTTTTTCTTTCTTCAATTGCCAAAGAATTCAAAATTACTAGATATTGAATCTTTCGCATCTAAGGTCGGCAATATGTATAACATTGAAAATTTAGAAAGTGAATTGAACATTTGGAATGAGTATTTATCTAAATCACAAATGGATGAAAACATAAAAATTGAAGATCTTATCGGACAATGTAAATTTTATCCTGCTATCAAAGAATGCCTTATTCTTCTCCTTACATTTCCATGTACTACTCGTGCTATAGAGCGTAGTTTCAGCGCAGAATTAAATTTTAGATCCGAATAAAATATGCCTACTCTGTTGTATAACGATTAAGTATTTTGTCTTCAGAATTAATATTGTTTTTATGAGTTGTTTTTTGCAATTTATGATTTGTTAATTTTGATAAAATACTTGTTTGTTGTTTTCACATTCTGGAGCAATTCTGTGCTATTTTGAATCATATTTTAGTACCATGTTTTAAACTCCATTGTTTGCGTCATTCACTGTATATTTCAAGATTTATTATTATTCTTTTATTATTCTTATGAACATAGTTTTATCGAGCATATATGTATATATTTTTCATTTCGTTATTACTCGTTGTTTTTTCTTTATCAGCAATTATAATAATTATTTCATTTTGTTCTCCATATTTTTATATTTATTTTTTTGTAAATTCTTCCATTGAATGTGACTCTTTTTGAAGAGAGTTACCGTATTATTTCACATCACCCAATGTTCTTGATGTTTAAAAAAAATGTTAAAGTGGAAAACTTCATAATTTTTATTTTGCACAGTCCTCCCCCCACTTATGAATATAAATACAGAAAAAGAAAGAAACGGAATACTAATATCGCTTACGACAATCATGGACGCCTTATCAATTTTCAATAATTTTCATCTTTTGCCCCCCCTGAGAAAAATTTCTGCGGGCGCCCATGAACAAGGCTAGCCGATAATAGTCACCAGTTTGTCGTGCATCTTTCTACAGCTAGGACATCGGTGTATCAGAAGGCTTTTCTTTACCGAACTGCAAGGCTATGGAATACCCTACCTCAAGATGTATTCCCCCTTGGTTACAACTTACAGCAGTTTAAGACACGCACAAACCGATTTCTTCTAAATTCATCTTGGGGCGGTTGAAAGGACGTTATAAGCTCAGTCTTTTCCCGAGAGATGCGTATAAAAAAAAATTCCTAATGATTGGAAAATAGCGATGATAGTGCCCATTCATAAAAGTGGAAATACTAAAGACAGCGAGAATTATAGGGGACTAAACTTATTGAGCACTGCAATGAAGGTATATGAGGCAATTTTGGAGAACAGACTCAGAGAAAATATGGAACCAACACTGGACGGAACACAGAGTGGATTTATGAAGGGGAGAAGTGTGCAGGACCATAAATTCTCTATCAAACAGAAAATAGAAAAGGCGCAAAAAGTAGAAGAAATGTTTACTTCATGTTCGTAGATCTGGTGAAAGCATTTGACATAGTGAGAAGACAAAAGATGTGGCAAATATTGAGGAAGAGAGGACTGAACCAAGAACTTCAGCAAGCCAGAGAGAGTCTTTATTGTCAAAATATAAATTACGTCATTCACAGAAATATGACATCAACAACATTTGAAACAACGGAGGGTTTACGGCAAGGAGGAGTGCTCAGTCCAGCGCTGTTCATCATTTTCTTGGATTAAATAATAAGGGAATGTAGGAAAAATATGAAAAAATTAGTAGTTGGGCATAAGAACATGAGAAGGGTAGAAATAACTTGTGTGCATTTGCTGATGACATAGTGCTCATGGCAGGAACGAAAGATGGTCTACAGAAGAACGTGGAGGAATGGAATACACCTCAGAGGAAAGAAAAGATAGAGGTGCCTTATAGCATTTGTTGACATCGCTATAACATTTTTGTTTACAAACACTTATAATGTACTGCGTTGCCATTCTGAGGAAGGAGTAAATTTTTCTCCGTTCTGTCGCATAGATGTTTTGCGAATATTCTGTGGATTTGGCAACACGGTTCTGTTGTTGTTATTGCACGTGACAACTAAAGGTGCGTTAAGGGTTAACTATTCATTTTAATTTCACGTTTGTAATCGGCGTTATTTCATACAAGTTTTTGAATTTTAAGTTACATATTGTTAATTTCAATCATGGAAAATACTCGAAAAACATGTATAGTGTGTAAAAAATCGGAAATGAAAACCTAACCTATCATAGGTAAGTTCACGTTTTGAGTCCATAGGCGTAGAATATATCTCGTCTATGGCGTAGTATTTGTGAGATATCGAAAACTTAATTCAATGCTAACATTTGTAGGTTTCCTTCAAATAGAGAATTTAGCAAAATATGGTGCCACGTATTAATATTGCAAATGAACAATTTGCCGAAATATGCATATGTTTGTTCCAAACATTTCAGCACCGAAAACTTAATAAGAGGCAGTAAGAGAACCATTGACTACGCCACTGAAATGTTTACCGCCCCTCTAGTTGTCAATTTTGCAGGTTTGTTGTTGTCCTATCTCACTTTATCATCATACTGTTGCAATTGATTACAATACAACGCTATTTACTTCTAAGGGCACCTCTATCTTTTCTTTCCTCTGAGGAATAAACAGCTGAAAATGTATGGAATGGAGATAAATAAGAAGAAAACTAAAGTTATGGGAATCATCCAGGAAGGGGAAGGGCTACGGATACAGATACAGGGAGAAGCAATTGAACAAGTACAACAATTTACATATCTGGGGGTAAAAATCGACAACAATGGAAAACAAGAACCTGACATAGAAGATAGAATCGACAAAGCGGGTAAACTATATCATGCATTGAATTGGAAATTCTTGAAGAAGAAGGAAATTAGCACGAAAACGAAGATGACAGTTGTAACGATTCAACGGACCTTATATAATTTTGCCCAGCTCATGTTTAAGAAACGCCACTGATCCCCGATGTAATTTATCGAACACTATCGATTCTCATATTTGATACAGAGAGTGCGCGGAGATTGTCGTTCAATGTGGAAATTTTTCAGATTTCAGCTGAAAAGAGGATGACTATGATTTGACGACTGATTGAAAACAGGTGGAGAGTGAGTGTGATATTTTTTGGTGGCTTTACGTATGGTTGAGTACCTCAATATTAGATATTGAATATTACCTAATTATTTCTTTGAATAACAGTAATTCTATCTAACGATTTGATATCTGATAGTTTAATTTGATATTCCATTGTCTCTTTTCTTTTTTTTCTCTTAACACACAGTAGTGTGTAAGGATTTTTTTTCTTCTTTCTTTTGAGAGCCGCCAGGAAGTACATATTCCCTTTCTTGCTGTAATTAACTATAAATTTCATTCAAATTAAATAAATTTCCTTCTTATAATAACTCTCGGATCATATGTACATTTTTTTTATTCTTTGTATTTAATTGTTTCTTATAACATAAGTTTTTTTCACTTTCCGGAAAGTATTCAATAAGTAACTCATTTTTATATAATAGTTTATAATTTCTGTCAATTCCAAATTTTATACAATACTTTTGATACTATTTTTCCAAATTCAACCAGAACATTTTTATCTTCGACAATTGTACAAATCTAATTTCCTGAATTTTTCTCTCCACGCATGCTCAAGCAACCATTTTGATACGAAGAAGATTCCATAATTTTCGTACAAGTTCCTAACCAGGCTGCACTGAATCTGCATCCTGATCAAGGTTACACAGAAACCTTCATCTAATATTTGGACGAAATACTGCAAGTGCCGTTGAAGTGGGGAGTTTCACTTCAGGCGAGCATCCACCAAATTGGAACCCGAGATTTGAATTGTTTTTCACCACTTCGATCCAAGAGCAATATTCTGATATCAAGCAACTATCAAAATTGAGAAACAAGATCTACCACGTGAGATATCAAAATTCATCTTTCGATAACCTACTTATTCCAAATTCTGTCTGGAGACCTAATATTCGAATTGTAAGATCAGTGAAATTTTCATCATTTGTAAATGTTCTGAGTATATTTTTTTTCTCAGCCTTCAGCAATATTTTTTTTTGTAAATTCTGAATTTATTTTTTTTCAGCCTTCAGCAATATTTTTTTTTGTAAATTCTGAATTTATTTTTTTTCAGCCTTCAGCAATATATATTTTTTTTTTAAATAGTTTTAATATATTTGTGAAATTTAATTCGTTTTATTTCTTACCACTAAGCAAGATCTCTCTTATCTATCTTACTTAACTTCATTTTTTTTTATCATCTCTATTAATATTTTTTTGAGAAATTTCATTTTTATGAAATTTGGTTTACTTTAGTAAGCCTGGCGCCCAACAATTAATTAGTCAAGTTTAACAAGTTCATTTGGTGCCCACACCCTCACCGTATCAACTGAGCAGCCGACAGGCATACGTGTGATTTCACGTCACACAATTGGCGCCCAACGTGGGGCCCTCAAGGGATGCGTTAGCTTGACATAATTTTTTTTCTTTTCTAAATCTTGCTGAGTGGAATTTTTTTGTTATACATTTGATCCGACAGAATTTGGTACATTGTTATTCAGTATTAATATTTTTTCCTATTCACATTTTATACCATATTGAACGACCATCTTTCTCTTTAAATTCACTTTTCTTATTTTATATTTTCGTTTTTTTACACTAATTTCGTTACTGATTTCTATAATTTGATAAAGAATGAATCCCAATCATTTGAAGGCCTATGAATTGGTCTATGAAATTAAAATTCGCGGCGTTGAACCAACTGCCGATGTTGAAAGTAAGAGGAAAGTTTTAAGAGGGCTTTTGAGCCAAGAAAAGGCAAATCGTAGTTTTTATATTGTAACAAATCCCTATACTCATGACCAGGATGTAACTGAAATGAAAGAAACTATTAAAGATCTTAAAGATATTATTTCTAAATTCGGTGGAACTAAAGATGATCCTATCTTTCATAGAGTATCGAGTCGTTTAGCTCATTTGTCGAATCGTTTATCCATGCTTGTTGCGGAGGAGGATGCCGAAATCTTGGCAAAGAAGGAAATTCAGTATGAGGTGCTAGAGTTAGAGGCAGATCTCGATTTAAAAATTTCTCCAGCTAGAACTTCTACTCCAACTGAGAAGAATGCTCCTGTCAATTATGCTAGTCCTTCGAATAGTAGGTTCGTTCCTCCCTATAAATGGAATATTTATTTCACAGGTTCTGTTAAGGATGAGTCAGTTACTTCATTCTTGGAAAAGGTGGAACTATTGAGGCAAGCTCGAGGTGTGTCCGAACAGGAGTTATTTCAGTCTGCTTGCGATCTGTTCAGAGGTTCTGCGTGGACGTGGTTTGTGAATAATAGATGCAAGTTTCAAAATTGGGGTGAATTGGTCAAGGAGTTGAAAAAAGATTTCCTTCCATACTTTTATGAAGAAGATTTAGAGCAAGAAATCAATTCCAGAACTCAAGGTTGTAATGAGCGAGTTTCTTTGTATATTTCTTCAATGGAGGGTCTTTTTAACAGGTTAACTGCCAAGCCAGATGAGGAGATCAGAGTTAGGAAAATTCGCCGAAATTTGTTGCCTTTTTATATTTCAGGATTAGCGTTGTATAGTCCCAAGACTGTGAGTGAGTTGTCTGAACTTTGCAAGAAGTTGGAAGAGTCTCGAATATGGGCTGATCGCTACAGAGCCCCTTCGAATCATGATGCTGGCCTATTGGAACCAGATCTCAGTAGACCCTTGCCGGAATCAAACTTTTCATCCCCAAGTCACCGACCAAATTTCCAAAAAAATAATATCTCCACTAATATATCTATAGTATCTAATTCTCGATGTTGGAACTGTGGTTTAACTGGTCATAATTATCCTCAATGTCGAAAACCTAGAACTGTTTTTTGTTATGGTTGTGGTCTAAAAAATACCGTTAAATCTAGGTGTAATAATTGCAATTCAAAAAACGTAAATCGGGGTGGCGAAAAACTGAACGTCGTCACCAGTCGAGAAAGCAAAAGTTCAGTAAATCGGCCATCAGCCAGTCACACTTCAACCCAATCGAAGGGGAGAAAAAACACTCAGAACCAGTAGAACTTTCATCATCTCGCCCATATTCTGTAAATATGAATCCTCTTTTCGTCATGAAACCTAACGATAACCGCCCTTATCTCAATGTCAAAGTCTTTGATCAGAAAATTCTCGCTCTCGCCGATACTGGCAGCACATCTTCTGTTTTAGGTTCCGCAGGGTTTGCTCTTCTCCAAAGATATAATATTCCGATACAGTATGAGTCCCCAATTAATGTTACAACTGCTGATGGTAAACCTCAAGATTTCCTAGGGTATATTTTGGTTCCTATTTCACTTGAAGGTGTCGTGAGGCAGTTAAAAATTTTAATAATTTCATCTGTTACTCATAATCTCATTTTAGGAATGGATTTCTTCAAATTGTTCGGTATTGAAGTTAAGTTTTCTGATCTTTCCTATTCTCTCGATTCCTCCGTGTGTACAATTAATGCCATTCAACCATTTTCTAAATTAACACCCTCTCAGAAAAATGATCTTCAGAATATAATAAAATGTTTCGAATATATCGCTCCTAAAGATAGGATAGGTCGTACTCCCTTAATAACTCATCATATCGACACCGGAAATGCTAAACCTATTGTCCAACGACAATATCCCTTATCTCCTGCTATGCAGACTCATTTGAATAAAGAAATCGACGAAATGTTGAAACTAAAGGTAATTCAACCTTCTCAATCTCCTTGGTGTAGCCCTTTATGGTTAGTTCCAAAACGTTCGGGGGAATATCGTGTATGTTTTGACGGTAGAAAGTTAAATGAAGTAACGGTGGATGATACGTATCCTATGCCTCTAATAGATGGTATACTTAATAAACTAAGGGATGCTAAATATCTCTCATCAATTGACTTAACGAAAGCTTTTTTCCAAATTCCGTTAGATAGATCTTCCTGTGCGAAAACCGCTTTTGCAGTGCATGGACGTGGTTTGTTTGAATTTGTCGTTTGTCCGTTTGGATTAAAGAATAGTCCAAAAGCAATGTCTCGTTTAATGGATAAGGTAATAGGACCTGATTTAGCGCCGTATTGCTTCGTTTATCTCGACGATATAATTATAGCTACTCCTACATTTGAACTCCACATCAAAGTTTTGGAGGAAGTATATCAGCGACTTAAGAATGCTAATCTTACTGTAAACTTAGATAAATGTGAATTTTGTCGTCCATCTCTGATCTATCTCGGTTTTGTAGTTGATGAACATGGTTTACGAACTGATCCAGAAAAGGTTTCCGCGATAGTAAATTATCCAACTCCTAAAAATACAACTGAAATTAAACGTTTAATAGGTCTTGTCAGTTGGTACCGTCGTTTCATTAGGGATTTTTCATCTATTTGTTCCCCAATTTCAGATCTCTTACATGGTAGGAAGAAAGGACAACCGATAGTCTGGACTCCGGAAGCCGAAGTAGCTTTCAACGAAATAAAATCTCGCCTAGTTTCTGCACCAGTATTAGCCAGCCCTGATTTTTCAAAACCTTTTGTCATTCAGTGTGATGCTTCTGATACCGGCGTAGGTGCAATTTTATACCAAGAATGCGATGGCGTAGAACATCCAGTAGCTTACGCTAGTAAGACACTTACATCTTGTCAACGTAAATATACCGTCACAGAAAAAGAACTCCTAGCGGTCATTTTTGGTATCGAAAAATTTCGAAGTTATGTAGAAGGTACAAAATTCACGATAGAAACGGATCATGCTTCTCTTATATATCTTCATAACCTTTCAAACCCATCAGGACGTTTGACTAGATGGGCAGTTAAACTTTCTCAATTTGATTTCACTATTAAACATCGAAAAGGTTCTTTAAACGTAGTGGCCGATGCATTGTCTCGTTCGGTAGCTGATATCTCTGTTATTGATGTTTCTCATTTTCAACCAGATAAATGGTATAAATCGATGGTTAAGAATGTTCAAAAGAATCCCGAACTTTATCCTTCATTTCGTGTCGAGAATGGAATACTTTATAAGCATATTGTATCACGAAATACTATTGTCAGTAATTTGACCGATTGGAAAATTGTTGTGCCTTCAGCCAATCGACATGAGATTCTTCAATTCTATCACGATAAAGAAACTTCAGGTCATTTAGGGATATCTAAAACGCTAGCTCGAATATCGGAATTATATTACTGGCCAAAAATTAGGAAAGATGTGTATAAATATGTAAGAAAATGTTCTGTTTGTGCTGCGTGTAAAAGTTCAAATTTACCCCAAGCTGGTCACATGGGTTCTTACAAGAATATTAATTTTCCATTTCAATGTATCTCTGCTGATTTGTTAGGTCCATACCCAAGATCTAAAAATGGTAATCAATATGTCTTAGTAGTTGTCGATTGGTTCACCAAATTCGTGTTAGTACACCCCATGTCAAAAGCTACCTCTAAGAGTATTCTCAAGTTCATAGAAAATAATGTTTTTCTTATTTACGGTGTACCGCAGATTTTTATTGTCGATAATGGAAGTCAATTTGTCAGTAAAGAGTTCAAGAAGTTGATGGAAACTTATCGTGTTCAGAAAATTTGGTATAATGCTAAATATCATCCCCAAGTAAATTTCACGGAAAGAGTCAACAAAGTTATTGTAACTTCAATTCGGTGTTATATTCATGAAAATCATAAAACCTGGGATTCTTCTATATTTAAAGTGGCTCAGGCCATCAGGTTGGCAAAACATGATGTCACGGGTTATTCTCCGGCTTTCCTTAATTTCGCTAGAAATATTCCCGTTACTGGAGATTTCTATGGAAAAATTTCTGATAATCAAAATAATACAATTTCTATATCTGAGAAGTCTCAACGCATTGATGATGTGCAGAAACTGCCCGAATTATTTGTAGATATTCGCAAGAAATTACATCAGGCCTATCTTAGAAATGCTCATCAATACAATTTAAGAAAACGAAAAGTAAGATTTTATGTCGGCGATAAAGTCTGGAAAAGAAATGTAACTTTGTCTTCAGCGGCTAATAATTATTCTGCGAAATTAGCTCCTAAATATTTGCCTTGCATTATTACTAGGGTTGTTTCAGATTTGGTATACGAGCTTAAGGACGTGGATGGTAACGATTTGGGTCGTTGGCACATTAAAGATCTTAAATCATCTTATGATGATGATTCGGATTCGGCTGAGGAGGAGTATTTTAGCGCAGATTCGGATGACTCCTAAATATTTTCTCTATTTTTCTCTATTGCAAGTATTATGCGTGGATACATAATGAATTACTGTTGGATGGTGCAATGTTATGAAAGAATCTATCTTTGGTAGCTCCTTTACGGAAAATTTGTGCTTTCATGATGTGAACTATTCAGCAGGAATGTGTTGTGTTGATTCTGAATTACTTCGGTATTTATGATATTTGGGAATCAATGCATTTTTCATATCATTTTGATTTATGTTACATGCCTTATTTATCTTACCTATCTGTATCTCTCAAAGTTTTCCTTGCATCGTATCTTTTCATATAATATGAATATTGAGTCTGATTTAAATTTGTTGCTTCTTAAGTCATTTCCTTTGCTGTATAGCGAATTAAAAAATAAAAAAAAAAAAAATATTGTAAACTTCTAAAGTTTCCAAATTTTTTTTCGCCCAGTTGGGGTGGTGTGTAACGATTCAACGGACCTTATATAATTTTGCCCAGCTCATGTTTAAGAAACGCCACTGATCCCCGATGTAATTTATCGAACACTATCGATTCTCATATTTGATACAGAGAGTGCGCGGAGATTGTCGTTCAATGTGGAAATTTTTCAGATTTCAGCTGAAAAGAGGATGACTATGATTTGACGACTGATTGAAAACAGGTGGAGAGTGAGTGTGATATTTTTTGGTGGCTTTACGTATGGTTGAGTACCTCAATATTAGATATTGAATATTACCTAATTATTTCTTTGAATAACAGTAATTCTATCTAACGATTTGATATCTGATAGTTTAATTTGATATTCCATTGTCTCTTTTCTTTTTTTTCTCTTAACACACAGTAGTGTGTAAGGATTTTTTTTCTTCTTTCTTTTGAGAGCCGCCAGGAAGTACATATTCCCTTTCTTGCTGTAATTAACTATAAATTTCATTCAAATTAAATAAATTTCCTTCTTATAATAACTCTCGGATCATATGTACATTTTTTTTATTCTTTGTATTTAATTGTTTCTTATAACATAAGTTTTTTTCACTTTCCGGAAAGTATTCAATAAGTAACTCATTTTTATATAATAGTTTATAATTTCTGTCAATTCCAAATTTTATACAATACTTTTGATACTATTTTTCCAAATTCAACCAGAACATTTTTATCTTCGACAATTGTACAAATCTAATTTCCTGAATTTTTCTCTCCACGCATGCTCAAGCAACCATTTTGATACGAAGAAGATTCCATAATTTTCGTACAAGTTCCTAACCAGGCTGCACTGAATCTGCATCCTGATCAAGGTTACACAGAAACCTTCATCTAATATTTGGACGAAATACTGCAAGTGCCGTTGAAGTGGGGAGTTTCACTTCAGGCGAGCATCCACCAAATTGGAACCCGAGATTTGAATTGTTTTTCACCACTTCGATCCAAGAGCAATATTCTGATATCAAGCAACTATCAAAATTGAGAAACAAGATCTACCACGTGAGATATCAAAATTCATCTTTCGATAACCTACTTATTCCAAATTCTGTCTGGAGACCTAATATTCGAATTGTAAGATCAGTGAAATTTTCATCATTTGTAAATGTTCTGAGTATATTTTTTTTCTCAGCCTTCAGCAATATTTTTTTTTGTAAATTCTGAATTTATTTTTTTTCAGCCTTCAGCAATATTTTTTTTTGTAAATTCTGAATTTATTTTTTTTCAGCCTTCAGCAATATATATTTTTTTTTTAAATAGTTTTAATATATTTGTGAAATTTAATTCGTTTTATTTCTTACCACTAAGCAAGATCTCTCTTATCTATCTTACTTAACTTCATTTTTTTTTATCATCTCTATTAATATTTTTTTGAGAAATTTCATTTTTATGAAATTTGGTTTACTTTAGTAAGCCTGGCGCCCAACAATTAATTAGTCAAGTTTAACAAGTTCATTTGGTGCCCACACCCTCACCGTATCAACTGAGCAGCCGACAGGCATACGTGTGATTTCACGTCACACAGTATATAAGATAATATTCAGACCTGTGCTAACATACGGATACGAATCATGGAGTACAACAGGAAAAATTAAAAGTAACATACAGACAATGGAGATGAAATTTTTGAGGGGAATAAAGGGAATAACAAGAATGGACCGCGTGAGGAATGAAAATGTCCGAAATGAACTGGAGGTGAATTCAATAGAATCATATGTAGGAGAGAGACATATGGGATGGTGGGGTCACTTACAGCGTATGGAAGATGATAGACAAGTTAAAAAGGTATGGGAAGCCAGAATAGAGGAGAAGCCAAAGAGAGGAAGACCACAACAGACTTGGGATGGGGCAAATAAGAGAGAAATACAGAGGAGAGGAAAGAAGCTAAAAGAAGCGAAAGAATTAGCGACTAACAGGGCAGAATGGAAGAAATTCATTAGATCATAGTTAAGTTTTATTTATTGGAATATAAAAAATTGCTGAAAATTGGAGCCATTATTTACGCATTATTACATTATTGAAACGCAAAAACATACTTATATCAGATCGACTATGAGTCAAAAAAGTCTGGTAAACTTAGCATTTTTACATTTCTAACAAGATTCTGAAATATATTACGTTACGATGCAATGCTAAATAGATTTGCTTCCCAGAAAAAGAGTATATCAAAATTTATTTTTTTGATTTTAAGCTCGATTCAAAAGGTCCTGTAGGTTGCTAATCATTTCTATTTATTTCACAATAGATTGGTGGTGTAGGATCAGAGAAACAGGAAAATGATACTCTGTTAGACTATCCAGGATTATTCAAAAGGAGAACGTTAGGGTGTCTTTCAAAAGTGCAAATACCTTAGGCAAGCATTTTTCAGTATTATCAAAAACCCGACACCAACTCTTCTGAACTCTAACGTAGTGTATAAAATCAGTAGTCGGAATTGTTTTCGCGTTAACATAGGACAGACGGGCCGATATCTGAAATCTAGAATCCAAGAACTATATTAGGTCTGTCCGTTTGCCGATCTCCAACCCTGAAACAACCTTGGCCGAACATTGCCTGAACGAGAATCACAGCTTTAGTTTTGAAGACGTCAAAATTGTGTCAAAATAGGGCTAATTGTTGAAATGTTACAAATAAGTATCCATGACTCAGTAAATTCTAGAGCTGACATCCAACAACTTAGCCGATTTTATTATTCCTTATTGAAAACAAATAATCAACTACGAAATGAATAAAAATAAAATAAAGATATCTAGCCCCTATCAACTTCATTACTCAGTTTTCAGTGCATCACATACATACGTCTAAGTTTTTTACCCTAATTTGTTTCGAGTCCGCTGTTCCTTTGATTTCACCTCCGTCTGTCGACGTACTGTCTATGCATCGGTCGCATTGTTTGTCCCCGCTTTTTAATTTATTATGATTTCTTTTTACGTGAAATATTGGAGGATTGATTTGAATTTTAATGATATGATCTTGGGAAGATACATTTGTCTAGCTTGTAAGTACTTTGTTCATACCTATATATATATGTATATTACTTTTTTTATTTTAAACTGAAAATCTTTTAAATTGTATAATGTTTCATTGTATGTCTTAATTATGCCAGACCATCTTTTCGGTGATATTTTCTAGTCAATAACTTTCAGTAATGCTCATCTTTCCTTTATTTTTGTAAACACTTTTCATCAATGTTACAAGTGATGTTTTCCGTAAATTTTGTAGAGCCCTGAGAATGGAAATAAATTTTTCCGAAACGTCGGCGAACTAACAGAGTATCATTTTCCTGTTTCTCTGATCCTACACCACCAATCTATTGTGGAGTAAAAATTTTGGATCACCACTTCAGATCTTATTTCTATTTATGATTTTTTATTTATCCTTTCAGTCAATATAAAATAATATTCAATATATAATATCGTCTATAATTTTCAATTCCCCTCCCAGAAAAAAATCCTAGCCATGCCCTTATTATGAGTTTTTGTACAAATTGTTCATATTCCTATTCATCTAATTTTTTCATGAAATTTTGTATGTTGATTTTGGTTTCACAATAGGAACTTTAATCAGTTTTCTGAAGTCAACACTTTCTCTAGTGTGAAATGCTAATGCTGACATTTATTGATTTTTTGAAAAAAATTTCTTTAGGAGATAAATAAGTACGTAAAAATTATAAATGCATGCCGTAAAGTTTTCCAAAAAAATTTTGCATGGTTTTTAAATTTCAGTTTGATCGTATGGATATTTTCACATTTATTGAGAAAACAAAATTTTAAGGTGTATAAATCCTGGGGTTGTCCCATTGAAACGAACTACAGAAAAAATTGATTTTGAGCATTGATTTTTCATCAGTGTGTCGAACCAGTCACACAGTCAATTGGAAAATAAAAATAGTTGAACATGCCAAAAAAATTTAAATCCCTTGAAGGTAGGTAAACGGCTTCTGAGATAAGAACGTTTATGCAACTTGTATCTCGTAACCTGGAATTGTTTTAATTTTTACTTATTGTCATTTAAGATTATAGATCATTGATGATTATGTGTGTTGTTTGGTTTCTTTTTATTTAAGGAATTATGTCCCATTTTCATTTATCTACAATGAAAATCTATTCAAGGTGCCACTTTAATATTTTTTTCAAGAATTAGTATTCATTGCAATTCCGTATTAAGAAATAAATAACCGTTCATATTTCAAAAGTGAGTTTGTCAGTTGAGTACAGACTACCTATAGAGAAAAAAAATATCGGTAGCTAACAATGGGGTATTTCAGGTAACCGTAATAAAATTTCTAACCAATGAAATTGGAGCAGTATAAGGAACCCTAACATTTAGAATCCAAGTGAGCTGAACATATATTTCTTTAATTGCAGTACCTTCCTTGGGTTAAACCCAAGATATACTTACTATTCAAGAATTTTAAAATTCATAGATGGTGAAACCTGCGACGTAATATACTATTGAAGTGCCTGTAATAAATATATGTAATCCCTTTTTTGAAACTTTTGTTCAATTTATGTTCCCCTTTTGTTCAATTTCTGAAAAACACTTCGTCTATATACCACACCTTCCTTGATTTATGGAGCTCTGAAATGGAAAAAACAAATTTAAAAACCTACAAAGACAAATTGTAAAAGGTTTTTCTTTTTCGAAATAACGATTCCAAAATGAAACATTTTTCTTGGAAAGTGTCATAAGTTTTTCTTAGGTACAACTTCCCAATTCATTCTCTAAAAAGTTTTCAATTTTTTTAAGGAATCGGCAAGATTTCTGGCAAAGGTTTGAATTTCTATAGTTTATAGTATAGTATAGGCCTTAGAAACTGTATCCGTTGCTCAAAATTCAAATTCTGGAAGTCAGCAATAGAAACATCAATTCTAGTGAAGTTCTTTAAAATGCACGAATTTTAATTTTATACGTATTAATTTTAGTCTGAACTTTTGAAATCTCTTTTTTGGTAGTGCATAATCTTGAAATTGAATAGTAGCAATGTGATGAATATCAGTAATTACAAAAATTTCTTAACTCAAGAATTGGATTCGTGTCTTGTAAAGCGTAAAAATAAAGGAAAAAAAAATTGTTAAAAACCAAGGCTCGAATACATTAAAAACATTGAAAAAAGCATATACAGCGTGCCAAAAAAGTAACCCGTCATAATTCTTGTAAGAAGAATTATTGCGGAAAATCCTCGTATCCGTCGATTTTTAATTTCAAAATCAATTTATCGTATGCTATTTTGAATTTGATCTGTCTCACCCCCTACGCCGCGCACCCTCTACTTAATTTTCTCAAATGGGAATAGATGGATTCTGATATATCAAATGAAAAGACATTCTATTGCACATTGAGCGGTGTGACTGAAAAAAGAATTTGTTAAGCTATTTTTTATTACAAAATTAACAATTTGTGATTGGTGTCAGATTCTTATTCTTGAAATGATAAATTTCTCAGGGGTGAGAAATATCAAATTCATGAAAGCATACGATAAATTCATTTTGAAATTAAAAATCGACAGGTGCGAGGATTTTCCTTGATAGTACTTCGTACAAAAATTATTGACGAATTACGTTACTTTTTTAGCATGTCCTATAATATAAAACTCATCGAACAGAACACGTATAATGGCATAAACATATTTACCCGACTTTTTTCTATTTGAAGGGCCTATTCTTCAAAAAAAACATTTGATGTGAAAATAAAGTCATTATTATTATTATCTTTCCCAAGAGAATCAGTATTCAAATTTGATTATAAAATTTTAATATTTGTATCACTTGATGCAGAATGATCATTGCGTAATACCTCTTTTCTTATTAATTCCAACTATATTCTTCTTCTTTTTTTATATGAATAGTCTGAAATACTTTTACCAGTATAGAGAATAAAAACTATATGTGATCCAATTTTTTTTAGCAACATCATATTAATTTTTAAATTATTATTTATTTATTTCCCTAGTGGTTATTTTTTTTTCTTTCAAATTATCTCCTGATACGTAATTTGGATTTGAATAATTGTTAGGATGAAAATGAACCTCTAAACATGCTGTGAAATATAGTATTCAGCATTTTTTTGTTTAAAACTCATTCTGTGATATTTCAAGAAATTTTCAAGTAAAATAAAAACCTTCTTCTAATTTGCATTTTATTATTCCGCCTCTGAAGTGGGAATAACCCACCATAGCCTCTGATGTTGTAAGTGCAATAGGAGCAGTTACAACCTGAAAGGGATGAAATTACAATAACGACAGGTAGGCAAACAAATGCAATTGTCAGGAGAGTAAGTATCTTATCTGCTACAATTATTGGAGAGATTATCTTTACACCTATTCTGTACCTATACCGCTGAGTGTTTCGATCTATTCAGAGAACTGCTTATTACATTTTATTGGAGATGTAATTATGGCCTTATAGTTCAGTGCAGCAACACCTTGGTTACCGCTTAATTGAGAATTTTGAGAATTACTCAAAAATTTAACGGCCGATTTTATTGGGCTAGTGTTAAAATTCATGACACATCTATGTTTCTAAGAAATCTTCAGAGAAAGTGTGAATTGTTATGTATGCCGTTATCGCAGAATGAACTGAAGTATTTTGGAAATATGGGGATATCATGGTTTAATCTTTTTATTCATATGATTTAACAAATATTGCAAACAGAGGTTTGAGAATTGAGTTATAGAAAATATATGGACATTCATTTTACTATTTCGCAACTGATTTTTAAATTTCAGTTTGATCGGAGAGATATTTCCTCAGTTATTGGGAAAACAAAATTTTAAGGTAGATAACTCCTCGATTTTGCCCATTAACGAACTACAGATAAATGTGATTTTGAGCATTAATCTTTCATCACTGTGTCGAACTACTCACCCCTCAATAGTGAATTGGGAAATAAAAATGAGCTTAACATGCACAAAAATTTATAATCTTTTGAATGAAGACTTCTGATACAAGAACGTATATTCAACTTGTATCTCGTAACCTGGAATTGTTATTATTTTTGGTTATTGTCATTTAAGATTATAGATCATTGATGATTAGGTGTGTTGTTTGTTTTTTTTTATTTGAGGAATTTTGTCCCATGTCCATTTACAAAAAAAAAATCTATTTAAGTCGCTTATTATTTTTTTCAAGTATAAGTATCCATTGCTTATTTCAAAAGAGAGTTTGTCGGTTGTGTACAAACTACCTATAGAGAAAAAAAATATCGGTAGCTAGCAATGGGGTATTTTAGGTAACCGTAATAAAATTTCTAACCAATGAAATTGGAGCAGTATACGATACCCCAACATTTAGAATCCAAGTGAGCTGATCATATATTTCTTGAATTAATTATTATTATCATTATTATTATTAATTACAATACCTCCCTTGGATTAAGCCCAATTTATACTATTCAATAATTTAAAAAATCATAGATTGTGAAACCTGCCACTCAATATACTTTTGAAGTGCATGTAATAAATATATCTATGTAATCCCTTTTTTGAAACTATTATTCAATTTCTGTTCCTCTTTTGTTCAATTTCTGAAAAACACTTTGTTTATATCCCACACCTTCTTTGATTCATGGAGCTCTGAAATGGAAAAAACAAATTTTGAAAAATCTACAAAGACAAATTATAAATGGTTTTTCTTTTTCGAAATAACTATTCGAAAATGAAACATTTTTCTTGGAAATTTGCATAAGTATTTGTTACTATGTACTTCCCAATTCATTCTCTAAAATTTTTTTAATATTTTTTTAGGATTCTGCAAGATTTCAAGCAAAGGTCGGATTTTCTCTAGTATATCGTATAGTATAGGCTGTAGCTCTTGGTCAAAATGCAAATTCTGGTAGTCAGCAATCGAAAAATTAATTCTAGTTCTTTGAAATGCTCGAATTTCAATTCAATAAATATATTAATTTTACTCTGAAATTTTGATATATCTTTTTTGGTAGGGTATAATCTCGGAATAAAATTGTAGCAATGTGATGAATATCAGTAAGTTATTACAAGAATTACCTTACTTAAGAATTCGATTTGTGTCTTTTGAAGCCTAAAAATAGAGGGATTAAGTGAAAGAAAATGTTTAGTGACTATGGTACGAAATTTCAACCATTATGAGATATTGGATATAGGACCTAAATTTTTAATGGTAAAATTAAAAAACCGAAAATCATTTATCCATGTAGAGTTTGTCTTGAAAATTATGTATATTTGTTACAAAATTTGTTTTTACACCTTTTCGATCAATTGAATAATTTAAAGACTCAAAAACTATCTGTGATCAAAATTTTTTTCACAACGTCATATTAATTTTTAAATTATTATTTATTTATTGCTATTTTTATTTTATTGTAATTTCACTTCAATTCTCGAAGATATAGTAGAGTATGTTAGAGTATATGAGTGAAAAAGTAAGTTATACCGCTGAGAAGGAATTTTTCCCAGTAGTTCTATTTTTTTTTTTATTTCTTCTGATACCTATATAATTTAGATTTGAATAATTGTTAGGATGATAATGAACCTCTGAACACGCTGTAAAATATAATATTCAACATTTTTGTATAAAACTCATTCTGTAATATTTCAAGAAATTTCAAGTAAAATAAAAAACCTTCTTCTAATTAGCTTTTTATTATTCCTCCTCTAGAGTGGGATTAACCCACCATAACACCTGATGTTATGGGTGCAATAAGATCAGTTACAACCTGAAAGGGAGGAAATTACAATAACGACAGGTAGGCAAACAAATACAATTGTCTGGAGAGTAGGTATCTTCTGCTACAATTATTGGAGAGATTATCTTAGCACCTATTCTGTTCCTATATAGGATCCTGCTTATTAGGTTCGTTTATTGGAGTTGTAATTATGGCCTTCTTTTTCAGTGCAGAAAACCTTGGTTACCGCTTAAATGAAAATTTTAAGAATAACTTAAAAATTTAACGGCCGATTTTATTGGCTAGTGTTAAAATTTTATGACAAATCTATGTTTCTAAGAAATCTTCAGAGAAAGTGTGAAGTGTAAATGTACACCGTTATTGCAGAATCAACTCAAGTACTTTGAAAATATAGGAATATCATGGTTGATGAACCTGCCACTTAATTTACTTTTGAAGTGCCTGTAATAAATATATGTAATCCCTTTTTTGAAACTTTTGTTCAATTTATGTTTCCCTTTTGTTCAATTTCTGAAAAACACTTCGTCTATATTCCACACCTCCTTTGATTTATGGAGCTTAACATTAAACATTTTTCTTGGAAATTTTCATAATTTTTTTTCAAGTACTACTTCCCAATTCATTTTCTAACAAGTTTTCAATTTTTTTTTGGAATCTACAAGATTACAGGCAAATGTTTGAATTTCTGCAGTATATAGTATGAAACGGTATCCCTTGGTCAAAATCCAAATTCTGGTAGTCAGTAATAGAAATATTAATTCTAGTGGAGTTCTTTGAAATGCACGAATTTTAATTTTAAACATATATTAATTTTACTGTAAAATTTTGATATCACTTTTTTGGGAGTGTATAATCTTGAAATAGAATAGTAGCAATATGATGAATATCAGTAATTAGAAAAATTTGCTAACTGGAGAATTCGATTCGTGTCTTTTAAACCCTAAAAATAGAGGAATTAAGTGAAAGAAAATATTTTATGACTATGGTACGAAATTTCAACAATAATGAGATATTGGGTTAAGGACCTTAATTTTTCATGGTTGATTCAAAGATCCGAAAATCTAGTGGAGAAATCATTTATCCATGTAGAGCTTTACTTGAAAATTATAGGTAAAAGTTTGATGCAAAAATTGGTTTTTACACCTTTTCGATCAATTAAATAATTTAAAAAGCTCAAATATATCAAAAACTTAAAAAAAGCATATATAATATAAAACTCATCGAACTAAACACATGTAATGGTAGAAACATATTCATCTGATTATTATTTCCAAGAGAACAATACCTATCCAAAAAAGAGTGAATTTATATTCAAATTTGATTACAAAATTTTAATATTTTTATCACTTGATACAGAATGATCATTCCGTAATACCTCTTTTCATATGAATTCCTACTATATTTTTCTTCTTTTTTTTTAATGGATAGTCTGAAATACTTCTACAAGTATAGAGAATGAAAATTATCTGTGATCCAATTTTTTTTGAGCAACGTCATATTAATTTTTAAATTATTATATATTGTTATTTCACTTCAATACTCGAAGATATAGTATAGTATGTTAGAATATAAGGGTGAATAAGTAAGTTTCTCCTGATACGTAATTTGGTTTGAATAATTGTTAGGATGAAAATGATCCTCTGAACATACTGTAAAATGTAGATAATATTCAACATTTTTGTATAATACTCATTCTGTAATATTTCAAGAAATTCCAAGTAAAATAAAAACCTTCTCCCAATTTGCATTTTATTTTCCTCCTCTGAAGTGGGATTAGTGGGAATAACCCACCATAGCCCCTGATGTTATGAGTGCAATAAGATCAGTTACAACCTGAAAGGGATGAAATTACAATAACGACAGGTAGGCAAACAAATACAATTGTCAGGAGAGTAGGGCTTTTCTGCTACAGTTATTGGAGATATTATCTTTGCACCTATTCTGTTCCTATATAGGATTCTGCTTATTAGGTTCGTTTATTGGAGATGTAATTAAGGCCTTATATTCTAGTGCAGCAATACCTTGGTTACCGCTTAATTGAGAATTTTGAGAATTACTCAAAAATTTAACGACCGATTTTATTGGGCTAGTGTTAAAATTCATGACACATCTATCTATGTTTCTAAGAAATCTTCAGAGAAAGTGTGAATTGTAATGTATATCGTTATTGCAGAATCGACTCAAGTATTTTGGAAATATGTATAGGGATATCATGGTTTAAATCTTTTTATTCATATGATTGAACAAATATTGCAAACAGAGGTTTCAGAATTGAGTCATAGAGAACATATGAAATATTCAATAGCTGCTCGATAATGCCTGGCTAAAATATTAATAGTGTATATTAAAACACAAAAGAATACGAATTTGCGAAGAATAAGTATTTGTACTTTTAGGAAACAAAATAAATACGTAAACAATGAGAAAAATTGTATTAAACCTTATTAATTATACTCAAATTCATCAACTTTTGTCCACATTATTTTTCTCGAACTTCAGTCAACAAAACGAGGTTGTAACATTAATCTAAAGAGAATTGATTTATTTCTTAATGGGTGAAATGATCAAGTGTTAATTCTCAGAATTTTTTCATTTTGTTTGATAAATATTGTGAAGGTGAGAAACAGTATAAGATACCTAGTTACATTTCAGCTAATGAGGCACGATTTGACAAGTGCCTAATTACAATAGTCCATTTTATACATTTTCAGATCCTACCTCAAATGTGATGTTTATTCAGCACATAAAAGTGAAAACGTTCATCCGAATAAATATTTATCAAACAAATTATTGACTCAACCTTTTTTTTTATGAAGATTTTATATGAGTAATTAACTTTGTTGAGATACATATCGGGATAATTATATTAGAAAAGTCACAAGAGGAATTATGAACTTGTCTTTAATTAAAATTGAATATAAAATGTGTCATATCATAATAACTACAGTCATATTGACAATCTTTCATAATAGATGAAATAGTTTAATTCATTATTTAATTATAAATATTATTACTTCGATTTATTACATTCTTACTGCAGCAATTCGTTTGATGTTAGAATTAAATGCTGTATTAAATACCCACAGTTTTGAATAAACTTCCTAAATGAATTTGTTGGAACTGTCAAAATATTTAGCATATTTTATTGTAGAATATGTCTCTTGAAAAAACAGAACACAAAGAAACGAAAATCGCAAATTCACCCAATCCAGTTTGTTTCTCATCACGTGATGATAGATATTAAATATTTGAGTTTTGGATAATTACCAAAAATAAGACTATTTTTCATACTGTCATACTAAGCAAAAAATTACTAAACACTCTTCTTTCTAGAGTTAGAGTGAACGACATCACAACGGATTATCTTCCTATCACATCTGGAGTCCCGCACGGATGCGTCTTAGGCCCTCTGTTATATTTGTTATACACAGAACCGATCTACCAACATATGCAGACACAACTACTGGTACATTCGCTGATGACATTGCTATATTAGCAAGCCATGAAGACCCAGTGGTAGCTTCAGAATTACCTCCTTGGAATCCAAAAATCCTAGCCTGGATTTAAATATTTCTCCCAGTCGGGTTATTCTTTAATGCTATTTGACTCTTATGTTCAAAGGGCGTTTAGTCTCTTCAATGTACGCTCTGTCACTTTCACATGATATTTGGTATACGCAATTTTTAGTTCTTTGATTTTTATAGTCATGTTTCACCTTGGTTAGGTTAACCCTGATAGTGTTTTTCGTGTAGAATGCTGTTCTCGCACAGTAACCATTACCAATTCTTATCAGTTTTTCTGATAACTGTTTTACACATGGGATGGCTGGGCTTATCGCTTCTATTGATTCTTATTGTGCTTCTGGTTGGGGTTTTCGTATTTTCATTTTGTTGTCCTGGCGATTTCTATTATCTAGTATCTTCTTGGGTAGCCGCTCCTCTCGAGGATTCCAGTCACCAGTGTTCTTGTCGAATTCCTCATTATTATCATCCATACTAGAGCATACTTTAGATGCTCTGTTATAGAGGCATCTAGCTACTACCAATTTGGTGTTGAGATCATGGTTAGACTCGAAGTGAAGACCCTGATCTGTGTTCGTTGGCTTCCTGTTTATCGTGGTTCGAGGAATTCACTCCTGTTTGTGTACGAGCACATCCAGAAATGCAAGTCAGCTGTTTTCCTCAATTTCCATCATGAATTTTATCGTTTCTTCTATGCTATCAAGGTGTTCTAGGAATCCAGTAATGATTTCTTTTCCATGAGGCAAGATCACGAATGTGTCATCAATATCCCGATCTCGAGAGTTCGATCTGGGTGACCATTTCTAACCAAGCTGGATGAATCGAAGCTTTGAAACTTACCATAATGTCCTGGTTGAAGATTTCCTGTGTGCTCATGGTTTCTATGTAATGTTTCGTATTTTTGACCATTGTTGTTGAATGGCCTAGTAGAGATGAGGAACTTTATAAAACTTTAAGACACACACCGATACTAAATTGACAGAAAAATGTCCTGGAAACCCGACAAAGATTTAATAAAGATAAAATATACAAAGGAAAAATCGGACTGTAGGTACCTGTTTTTAGCGAGAAACAGTAAATTGAACCTGTCCAATAAAGTGAGATTATACAAAGCAATAATAATACCGATTTTTCTCTACGCCTCTGTTGTATGGGGTCAAACTGCCAAGTCTCACATGAGGTTACTGGACACCGAACAGAATAAGATCTTGAGTCACAAAAGCTCATAAGATTCATAAGAATGAAGTGCATCAGAAAAGATCTCAAGAATCAAGTAAACAAGTACGATCAAAGAACATGAAAACGCTCGAAAAACTAAACCACCACAGGAACCCGAAGCTAATCGAAGCAATCAGTTACCACCCACATGAAAAGTAAAAAATAAAGCATCCCATAATTAGCGAAACTCTAGAGGTGACACAATGTATACTAACTGACAAAGAAACTACAACACACAGAAGGAGCTGTTTAGATTTTAAATTTTTTTTTGGTAAAACATAAATATAGCAAGGAGCAAATAATTGAAATCTGTAGAAAAAAGGGAGGGTTTATAGTTTTTTTTTAAAAATTTGTTAATAATGTTTTTATCCACCGCGATTATCTATACACTCCCTTACACGTCTCGGTATTGATGCAATAAGATGGTCTAATTCTTCTTAAGGGATACTATTCCAAGCTACCTGTACTTCATATCTCAGAGCCGCCAAAGTCCGTGGGAGCTGAGGTAATTTTCCAAGCCTTGTGCCAATGATGTCCCAAGCATGCTCTATGGGCGAAAGATCGGGGGATCTGGGCAGCCATACCAAAAGATTCATATGGGTCGCCTCGAAAAAGTTCAAACCTACTTTGGCAACATGAGGTCGGTCATTCTCTTGCTGAAATATTGGATTCTCGAGGCGGTTAAAGTAAAGGAGAAGATATGGGTCCACTATTTCTTGAAGGTAACGCAGCGCTGTCATATTACCTCGAATAAAGAGTAAAGATGGACTACTTACATGTGCAATTGCAATAGCCCCCCATACCATAACGCCTACTGTCCGGTGTACACGACGCTCATCATGAAACTGAGGTTCATGTCTTTCTCCCCGACGTCGTCTAACCCTTCTTCGGCCATCATGTGTACCCAAGGAGACTCGGGATTAATCAGAAAAAACCTGATGCCATTCCACATTCCAATGTTGACGTTCTCTGCACCACTGTAATCGTTGCCGACGATGCTCAACCGTCAGAGGTAACACAAGATGGGGTCATTAATGCTGCAGTCCAAAAGACCTTATTCGGCGGTAAACCGTTCGGCCAGTTACAGGATGGCCTTGTTCTCCTGAGTACTCATCAGCCAAAGATCGAGTTGTCGCAAATCGGTCTCTAAATGGCCATAAGTCTTAGACGTCGACCTTGAACTTCATTTTTGCCCCTTCAACGTCCAGTGCATCAAACCACGCTTGACAACATCTCATAACAGTAGTTGGATTTCTGTTCGTACGGTTAGAGATTTCTCGAAATGACAACCCCGCCTCCCGTAGACCAATAATTCAACCTCTTTCAAATTCACTTAGCTGGCGATAATTTCCACGTACACGTGCTCTAGGCATTTTAACAACAACTGAACATCGACTTTGGATCTCCTCGAACAGTTGGTTCGTTGTAAAATTTTGAAAAATTGCAAAAAACGACTACAATATTTAAGTATCAAAAATTGTTACAATATTTAAGTATCAAAAATTGTTTACATGAAAAAACCTTCAAGATTGTTTTCTCCAATTTCAATCATTTACTCCTTGCTATACTATGTATGTTTTAGCAAAAAAATTTCAAATTTAAACAGTTCCTTCTGGGTGTTACAGTTTCTTTGTCAGTTAGAGTTCAATAAGTAGATGACAAAAAAGTAAAAGTTTTAATAAAATAGAACTAAGATCTCAAATTCTTTTTGCTAGCGGATATTTCAAAATTTGAAACCGAATATGCAAATAAATATCAAATGGTTATGCTAGCAAAAAGTCAGTCACGCTCAAATTTAGAGAGCAAAATAAAGATTTATCGTGGTGGATTTCTTCGATGTCAAGCGTCATTTACCATCGAGGACCGCATAAAAATATTTATGCAGATATGTAGGTACTCGACACCTGATTGAAATTACCAACGAATAAATCGACGATAAGGAATGGAAAGACCGCAAAACGTAACAATCGGAAGGAACATAAACACCAGCCTTCTATCAAACCAGAACTGGAGCATGATTGGCTATTGTTTAATGCAATCTTTTATGGTCATGTCGTTATTAGAATTTCGCTATAAATTGAATTTAATACGTCTGCCCACGCATGCCTGAATACCTAACTGTTTGTTGCACTCGAAAGTCTTCTTCCTCAATACTCTTGATTCAAAACAGTAAAAATGAGACTCTCACTGACTTCAAAAGCTTCTGACTGAACTTATCAACAACTGAGCTAAACTTATCAGTTATGTGGTCTCAAAGGGTGCAATTGGCGCATTCATGAATGAGCGCTCAAAAGCTCCTGAGTTCATGTCAGTAGTCAGTAGTAGGAGTAGTAAATCTGGTGAAGTATCAATTTTTTTCTCTATTGTTCAAGAACTTTTCGTATTTTTTCAAGTTCAACTAAACGGTGAGGGCTTTGAAAAAATACAATTTTCCACTAACTCTTATAGATCTTAGTACCACTAGCATAGTATAAGGAAAGGATAGAAAGCGAATCGCCGTTTGACGGCAAGGAAATAGTCACCAGGGGTCGCTACTGTAGTTGGATTTGGAGAAGTAACTCGATAACAGATAGCGCTGAATCATGAGCTATAGATGGCGCAGAAATAATACGATAATTCATTCAGTGGACGTGATTAGTATAGTAGTAGTATTAGTGATTTCATGATAACTTGTAGCATTGTACTTGTTTATCAGAAATACACGCCACTGGCGTAAATGCTTATTACAGAGCAGAAAAAATATCAAAATATAAAAATCTTTTGACCACTCTATTTCAAATATTTTAGTTCTTCAAAATAACACCGATTTTTTCAGAGGGCTCCACTTTACGGACCAATTTTTGACAGTAAAATTCGATTAAAACGTGAGTACAACTAGATGGCGCTCAACATCAACAAAATCGAAAAAAGCACTACACTGGCTTACTATCCTTTCCTTATACTATGCCACTAGATGGGAAAGTAAAATTAATGCTATGACGCCGCTAAGGTATCACTTGAGAGAAATATATTTGTGAAATCGCAGCGAATGATGAGAACGAAGGCGATACTAGAAGTAATTGCAAAAATGTAGCTTTGAAAACTTCATGCTTCAAATTAATTTGTTCTATAGTAACTTGGTATGAGGATTCAGTCCACATTAATAACGTTTCTAAGCAGTTACAAAGTGCCAGTATCATAATTGATTTCTGTGTTAGCGAGCTGAGAAATGTGTCAGAACATTTGGCAAATTTGAGAACTAATGGTTTCGATCAGAAATGACAGAAAATATGGAAATAAAACCTGAATTCCAATTTGAGCGAGAAGTATCTACGCATTCATAAAAAAACAATTCTTTTTCAATATGAAAGAAGGAATACACCGATACTCATCCTCAGAAAAAAATTGATTTTTCGATTATTTAGTTCTCAGTATCATAATAAGTTCACTACAGTTCTAAAAACAGTGCTGTAATGAACTCATTACAGCATCGTTTTCAGTTATATTTTTCGGTTTGTGGTTGTCTATATTGACTTCCAATCCTATCAAATTTCAACAAACGTCAATAATTGTCAAAATAACATCATTCGGATATAGTGAAATGATTTGCAACATTATTCGCAATTTCTCTTAATTCTAGTGGTGTTAAATCGATTTCGTCAGACATAACTAACGAATTTAATGCGTAATTGTAAATAATTTCAAAATTCGAAATGTACGATTCATATCCAAATTCCGTAATCTGTCAATGTTTGTAACAGTCACACCAACTGCCATGATACAATACAAATGTCACTAGGTTATATAATTTAAATTTTTCATTGAATTTCAACAATAATTCACAAAACTTGACTGAAACAGAGAAAATATCTCGTTGCAGAAGGCAATTCCAACACTCATTTCGCATTCGTGTTATAGAACTGCAACTTGTTTTAGAATATACTATTCTTTCACTGTATTACAACCCATTTCTCATAAATTGATTTGAATAAGTAAAATGTTTTAGTTCCCTTAACCGTGAGTTGTGCCATATTTGGCACAAATCATAATATCAAATTATGTTATGTTGAGGTTGAGGCGGGAATTTTTTTGACTTTCTATATACGAGGGCATAAATGGACTTCCCCCGTAAAACCATCTACTTTCAATTCGAAAAATTTTTCCATAAGAAGTTTCTTTTTCAATTTTTTTCTGATTCAGCTTAAAAAATTCACCCGGTATAAGGAAGGACAATTTCAAGCTTGTTGCAAAATATACTGATGAGAATCATAAAAAATTCAAGAATAATATAAAAAAATGAAGGATGTAGTCAGGAGCTAATGTCTTCAAGGGTGAAATAGCCGCATGAATGAAGAAACGCTCAATGAATTATACTTATAACATAAACCGCATTTTCACTCGCATTTTCTTATATAACTTCAACAAGAAATACGATATTGGACAAGAAAAAAGGGACAAACTGATAAACATTATACTCTCATTTTGAAATAAATATCCCCTTTCCATTGTCTCATACGAAATATCCATATAGGTCAACTTATCAACAACTTTACGCCGTTACAAGGTGATAAATATTAATGCAATGTGAACTGGAGGAAGTGGTTCATTTATATACTTACCTCTTTTCGACTTAACCATATCTGCGATAAGGAATTCAGTTAATTACCTTATAGAAATAGTAAGGAACTTCACGAATAGTTTTAGTTTTTTGGAAGGTACATTAAAAAGTAAAGGAACGTTTCTCTATTTCAGTATCGTAATGAGTTTATTACAGTACTAAAAACAGTGCTGTAATGAACTCATTACAGCATTGTTTTTAGTTAAATTTTTCGTTTTGTGGTTGTCTACACTGACTTCCGATTAAGATGTCAGACATCTTACTTCCGGTCCTATCAAATTCAAACACACGTCAATTGTCAATATGAAATAAAATAATTTGGATATAGTGAAATGATTTGCAACATTATTCGCAATTTCTCTTAATTCTGGTTGATTTCGTCAGACATAATTCAGTAATTTAATGCGCAATTATAATTTTTTTCAAAAGGTACGATTAAAATTCAAATTCCCTAATCTGTCAATTTTCGTAACAGTCAAGATACAATACAAAAGTCACTAGGATGTATAATCTGAATTTTTCATTGAATTTCGACAATATTTCACAAAACTTAACTGAAATAGAGAGAAGATGGTAGTGTAATACTCGTCGCAGAAGGCAATTCTCTTGCTCATGCATTCGCATTCGTGTTGGAATAGGAGCCCATTCTTCAACTTGTTTTAGAATAAAGGTAGGTACTTTTATTGAATCCCCATTATCGATGAAATTTTAAAACAACATTAAACAGCTGCTGCTACATTGAACTGCGAATTTCTAGTTCAGCCGGAAATGGTCTCCTTTAAATCCTTCAATAAGTTTCGACAACGATGTTGACATCGAAACTAGGAGTTAGGTATTACCAGTAACTTTTGTCTCGATGAAATTTGAATAACAATGAAATTCATATTCACTATGAATTAGCAAAGTTGATATATTGCTTATATAAAAAGTTTCAATTTGATCCTAATTTTTTTTTCTCATATTCATTTACAAGTTAATGTACCCCTCTCCTTATAACCTCAAATAAAAAATCTTTATTATAACAAAATACATTGCTTAGAATATAGATAGATTATTAATGGTCTAAGATACATTGGGTCTAATCCGTCCCTGTATTTTCTTTGATAGTTCATTACTTTTCCGAAAGAGACTGCTTTGTATGAATAAAATTCTAGATAGTATCGCTATTCCCTTTTAGATGGCACTGGGTCAAATCGAATTGGATCATAGACATAAAATGATATGTTATTGTAGATCTATGAATTGGATGGGCGCTGTCCATAAATATATAATATTACTCTATGTCTATGGCGTTGTCCATAGACGTATCAAAATAAACCATGTCTATGGCGTTGTCCCATAGACAATTTCATCTTTCAAGTCTAGGCGTTGCCTAACGTTGTAAACATAAACAATAGTCCCAATATGCAGGAGTTTCCAGTGGCGGATCAACATTTTTTTTTTCAATTATATCCATGTTAAGTGGAAATATAGGTTACCGAAATATATTTTCATCTCATTTTAGTGACATACCCAAATATATTTTTTTGTTTTTATTATTTAGTATGTCTATTGGAAATATATTCATATTTTCATTATTTTCTAGAACCGGTTAACCCAAGTGAAGTATATTGATTCAAGTCTGATAAATAATAGATTTCCAAAGCCGGACGATAGAACTTCGAAAAAAGTTAAAAAACATACACATGTATATTATACCGTCTTCTCCTGCATCATCATAAGTTTATACTATTATGTATATATTATACCGTTCAACAAAAAAACCATCATGGTGACTTGCGTGCACGCTACGCTATGGAGGAGTTACCATACTGTGATTCCATCATTGATCCCAGTGGCGAATCAAGGAGGGGCAATATGCATATCACATTTGTGCTAGTACCACTGGTTGTGCTCGTCCACTGTGCATTAATAAAGATGGCCACATCAATTAAATACCTAGAAACTTTTCTAAACTAACGCCTTAGATGGAGTGAGCATATTTCTCATTTGACTAACAAAATCAAAATTGTTGTTTGAGGGTTCTTTACAGTGCGCTAGCAAAATGAATTATAAGATGTTATAGTGCCATAATGGTTAGGGTTGGTGCCTTCAGAATTACTGTATAACAGAACTAAAATGTTGAAGTTTAGAACATTGATATATTATACTGAACTTGATAGAATTCTCTAACATTTTAGGTAAAGGGATCTCATTGAGAATGGTCAATTCCATCGCTTTTCTTAGGGCCTCACTATCATGATGATGTTTTTTTTTTTTGGGTCAGAACTCATATATCATTGATAAGATCTTGTAATAAAGAAAAGATAGTGGCACATATGAAAACATTGCCAAGTACCTGAAGGAAAGTTCAGTTCTAAAGTATCTTCTAGAATAGACAACAATTTGAAATGTTTTCATAGCAAAATTCCCAAGAACATTCAAGAATAAAAATTCCTCAAAATACGATCAAAACAATTTTTTCAGCTACTAATAATCTCACATTGAATTAATTGGGACTGAAGCTTTTTAGGGATTCACGATGTGAAATTAGAGTCAAGAAATAAAAAAAATCTAAATTTGACAGTTTGAAGAAAATTCTTTTCCCAAGCAGAAATTCCTTATTTCTGTGTTGAATTTCCTTTTCTGGCTAACCTGTGATATTGAAAAGACGATTCAAAAATACCTTAGGGAGGATAAACTTCTCCAGAACAGAATAGGAGAAAAAAGGGTCAAATAGGATGAGGCGAAAAAGAATAATTACAGTGATCAAATAAATGCCAAGAATGGCGCCATTATGATATCACTGGAGCATTGAGTTGATTGCATCGGTTCAATTCAATTCAGACTCAATACGATTTCAATTGAACATCTTCAGAAACCCATACTGATTCAAGCTCTCTTTGTCTAATAGTAGATTTTTTGTTAAAGATTCGATATGTTTATTACTAAAATTCTAACAAAAATACCAATTTCCATACTTCATGGTTCACAATAATGAATACAATTAAAGACTGTGCGTTCATACAATCTGAAATTTTGTTGAAACAATATGAAATTTTGAAAAAATAAATTAAATTTTACAATAAGAAACAATGGGAAAGTACAAAATAGAGAATCAACAAATAAAGAAGAAATATTAAATGTAAATCCAGAAGCATAAAATATATTGAATTAAAATTCACCTATAAGGTGTATTTAACATGGTATAAAACTACAATTTGTACAGTTTATAATCTGGTAGAATAAATATATTACAGAGTTTAAAAATTGCTTGAATTACTTTCCAATCACAATTAATATATTGATTTTAAAACATAAATAATAGAATTTAGTTAATATCTAATCCTTAATTATTATTTTGATCTATGATGGCTATATACAAATATTCGACAGAGATAAAACTTAAAAAAGTGATATCTGAAACACTAACTGTTATAATCTTTTCATAGCAGTCACTCCTAAAGATGCTGCTTTCATTTTACGAGTGGGTTGTACAGATAAGGGGGCTTGTGGCGGATTTTCAGGTTCGTTTTCACCATTTCCTAATTCCTGAAAAAAGAACATCATGGGTGAAAATTCTGAGCAAACATAGAAAAATCGTGAAAAAGTAAGTTCATATTAGGCCAAAACGACTGAATCACATGACAAAAATATTTAGATTCCTTAAATAAGGGGGAACATTTCATTTCATTTTTTCATTATTAAATTTTATAAAGTTGACTTCAATTACTTCCTTCAAATTGGCTCCAATTTGTGCATTTCTAATAAAAAGTATGGTGGCAATACATAAACATTACACAGAAGGATAAGGTTAGAAATATGGTTCAAGGTTGATTAGCGCCATCTAAGGAGGATTCGACTGGTATAGTGGAAAATAATAGGAAATTATTACTATCACACGAAAATACATAAAATTTTAATGAGATGATCAAAATCTTATTCATTTCGAACTTTTGTTACTTTTATCATTTATCAATCTCATCGTTCAAGTAATTATTAGAAATAGGACGCTTGAATAAGAAGAACAAATATAATACTTCTAAAGAACTAAGTGATGGAAGTATGTTTTATTTAGGATGTCGCACATTGGATCATTTATTGTATTAGTTGTATAAGAAAAGAATTTGTAAACAGTTAACAACGAAGTCGTATTTGTATTAAAAAAAAAATTCTTCATTACTAAATAGCCTTCTAAGAATTTCTAGAATGGTCTAGATGTCGCAGAAACTAAAATTTTATTTTGTTTTTTTTTTTCTTTCATATTTGTCTCGACAAGAATCTAAAGGTCGAGACTGTCAAGTGATTTTCGCTCGTGCTTTCTATCAAAATCAAATGTTTTGGAAATGATCTACATAGGAGTGGCAAAAACATACACATCTTCAGGATACATCATACAAGTAGGACTTTGCAATGATAGACATAACATACAATAAATTTTAGAGTACCCAGAAGTCAAAATAAAATTACTCACGAACTGAGTACTTTAAGTACTAGAATACTGCCCAGCTCTTAACAGGTGTGCCAACTCAGCGAAAAAAAGAATTTGGACATTCCGAAGCAGGCTTTCTACTCAGAATGCATTTCAAATGGTTACTTATTATATATCGGATTTATGCTCTTCATGGGTTCATGTAGCAAAAAGGTAGCTGCTTCGAATAACTACAGAAAAATTTTGAAAATTGAAATAGTCTTATATTAGTTAAACTCAAGAACACAGGACCATTTTGATCTGTTAATAAAGTAGAGTAATTGGAATCATTAAAAAAAAAACTTTCAGAATTATCAATCATTATGAAAATTTTTCAAAATATCATCTGAATGTCACCAAAGGAACAGTACATACTTCATTCACAGATCCAATATTAGTATGAAAATAATCTGGTACTTAAATGTTAGTATTTTCCAACAAGCTTATGAGGGTTATTTCATGAGGACTGTTTAATCAAAAAAATCTTAGTGTACAAATGAATAACAACCAACTTGTGCAACCACGATAACCTTAAGGGAAAAAAATATTTCATAAGAACAGGATGATATTTTCTACCCATAACTTACAAATTTCAAAATTAATTTGCATAACCTCAACCTCCTTACATTCAACCCTTTAATCGATTAGTTACATATAAATTTTTCGAAACTGAACAATGATACTTAACGAGAATGAAGAAATGAAAAAGTGAAGAAAGAAAAAAATCAAATGGACAAACCTTTTAAAATTAACGGACGTACCAAACTGATTACTCTACGCTGGCGACAACAAACGTACCTCGGGTAAAAAAAAAAAATGGTGTGATCACAATTTGAAACTCCGCCACATTTTATAGATACTTACGTTGATGTTGCTATAGCTGGCCAATTTCATCTGGGCTAGCTGATTGGCGGGGGTCAGATTCGTAGAGCTGCCGAACGGAGACATCATGGAAGACACGGCCCTTTTTAGTTTAGAGGGCGTTTTATTGAAGGAAAACGCCCTCCCGACCTTCATTTTCGTACGACTGGCGAACTTGAAAGCCTTCGATAGCGTTCCATTGCTCAGATCGCTGGTATCGATCTCCAACTGCTGAGGTTCCAGATAAGCCATGAACTTATCCTAGAAAAAAAAAAAAGTTAATGAAATCGCCAATAGAGATAAACCTCTGAGTAATAAACATAGATAGAGGGAGCATGTGCCATTTTCAGAGAGCAAATTTTGTCTCCAACATGAACTATCAAATTTGACATGAAGCGCGCGGAAATGAAAACATATCAGTGATACGATATTTCATTCAATTCGCGAGTTTCTCCACAAAGAACGCATTTCTTATGGCTCATAGTAAATCAACGTTTCATATTAACTCAAAATATATTGAAATAAATACCCAAATTTATCAGAAATTCAGACAACAAACTTCAAGCGCGCCAAATGACGTGAAACAACCGATGACACTAGGAGAGCAAAAGTTGCCAAACCTTGGATTTCATGGGGTAAATACAGAAAATAATAAATATTTTGCTTATTATAAATTCGACAATTAAAAAAAATATCGGATTCCAAATATTCAAATTTGCATATTTAATCGGGAATCACTCAAATGAATATATTTCATTCAATATAATATACATTCATAATGATATAGTAAAATTGTGGATTTGAAAATATATCACAAACCGACAACGTAATCTAACCATGTTGGGGACATGTAAAAATTGCGTATACTACCTATATCTATATATCTATGTTTATTACTCTATGGGATTAACTAAGAAGTTTTTTGAATTATGTTTCTATTCAGCATATTCATTTATAATACTGGGTCTTTATAAATGTAGTCGACTTTGAAATATTCTTTTCTCTAATTCTGTGGTTATTCTGTTCATTCTTCCACATCTTGTAGAACAAAATCGTGCGAGAATATATCAGAAACGCACAGTTTTCATGGTTATATTTTATTATTATATGTTGGTACTCCGAACATTCCGCCACTGCTTTATCTGTCAATTCATCAATTTGCCTTAAAGAAATCAGTTCTGCCAAACAACATTTTTCAATGCAAAAATCACTACATGATATTTATGGAAATATTTCATTAATTTCAATAAGAATGCAATGAATTGGAGAAAATAATGTATAATACTCGTACAGAAGGCTCATTCTACCACTCGTTCATTCAAAAACTCGCCACTTCGTTTTTGAATTTTAAACTCGTGGAAGAATATCTATGCCTTCTGCACTTGTATTACAAAGAACTATACCGCTTTTCACTGATACTGATAACTAGAATGAAATTTCAAAATTAACGTTCATAAATTGAGTATAAATCTTATTCAAATTTTACGTTCTCTGTCTCCATGTGCGCGATGAAAAAATTGAAAATATTTCAAATACCACTACGTGTTATATAACCATTTAAAAAGGCCATGATAATCACCAAGTATGTCGGGTGTTTGGTTTATACAATGAGGGTTCAGAAGATATACTGAAGAATATGTTTTTGCCCCCTTATTACAGAGGAACAACTTGATTTCAGATTGCCCAAATGTCTGTTATTTCCGAATTTCGAGCCAAAAGTGGACCGAAGACTGAATCACATAATAACGCATTCTAACAATTTTCAACGAATTGCAACTTTCACCTGAAAATCAGCCACCATACTTACCGCATCAGCAGTACAGGAATTAGTTGCCATTTGCTTAGTTAAGGTCTTCAGAAAATCAGCCTTGTCTGCATCTTCGTCGGCCATCGCGAAACAATACAACCTCTCCTTGACCTCGTCATTGTGCCTACAAACCAAACTGAAAACTTTCTGGCAGTCCTCGGTTTCTTTAATGTCTATCACCTTTTTGATCGTGTTTAGCGCCATCATTCTGATGTGCTTGTAAGGTTTACAGTTCGTCTTGCTCTGAGAAGACGTACTGACGCCCGTGGGGCTCTTAAGGCTGTTGAAGGATTTCGATTTTTTCTTGCATACTTCCAATTGGTCGGAGAAAAGGAAGAGGACCAGGTTGTTGCCCTTGCTGGACAGGACGTCCGGCGAGTTCAGTTGTATCACTTCCGATTTGGCGATGAAAATTCGATGGGCGGACACCATTTCAGGCTGTAAGAATAAAGTTTGATATTATATTAACCCAAGATGCCTAGAATACATTGTGTGGACAGTGGTTGAGACATATTTTCGCCCAAAATGCTTGCCAAAATAAATTTAAGATGAATACAGGTGCTGCAGAACAAAGCTATAAGAGCCCTATACGGTTTCCCTAATAATACTCCAACTATACATACATATGATGCTGTGTTATAGTGGGAATCGCAGTTGATAAAATTCGACAAAATACTCATTCTCAACCAGTACAGAATAAATAATAAACCCATCAGAAATGATTTACTGTTTGAGAAATCTGGAGAGATGCATCAACATAATTCCAAAAATAGGGATAAATTTCATCTAAACAAAGTTAATACTGAACTAAGCAGAAGATCTCCTATTTATTCGAGTATGAAGAAATACAACAACTTATATACCTACTGTGCGATAGTTATTTGGAATTTGTATAATGTATATCTACGGGAAAAACTTATTAGTTGATATGTAGATTTGAAGTAATAAAAACATAATAACAAATAAATAGTAATAACATAAAACATAGACTGACTGACAAATTCGTTGATTGTGATTTTGGCATATATGGTGAAACCAAAAATAAACTGGAATTGAACACAAAGATGATGTGATCTTTTCTTCCTCCACAATAAAAAATTGGTGAAGCCCGCTATAATACTGTCAAAATTGGGGTATGATGACTAATTCAGTTCTTGGTGATATATGTTGTAATCATGAAATTATTTGAATTCACAGTAAAGATATTGCCGACATGTCAAATTGAATTCAAGGCTTTTAATTATTGATGATTATAGATACTATTTTTTCGAAATTTTCAATGAGTTAAGTTTATGTCAATACTATAATAAAATAAGTATAGAAAATGAAGATTAAGAACAAATTCTGTATTTTCCGAGAAAATTTAACATTCAATATTTGGAAATTTTATTCAAATGTGTACTTTTCAAAACCGTAGATGTTCAATAAAAGAAACAGAAGAAAGACATATAGTTATTATTTGTTATTCAATAAGTAATTGTCAGCTTAGTTTGAGATCAACAGTGGAAGGGTGTATTTTTGTTGGTTAATGTTTTTACTTCTACTCTTTTACAAACGATGGAATGGTGCAATCATATAACTTTATCTGTACATCTGAAAGTTTTCGGATCCCAATGTTTATACATAATAATATTAGATTAGTTCATTTTAGAAAAATACTCTACACGAAATGTTACAAATTTCTTTCATGTGAAATGGTCAATGGATACTATGTACTCAATCAATGTACATATCAATCACACAAAGAAATAATATTTCTTTTTGTTTTTTCTAGGGACATGACTTTTGACGAGGATTGTAGTGAGTGAATTAAAAAGGCAACTATCAATGAGTCAATGCAAACATTACTTCCATAGTAGATTGTTAGGACAAATGGTGTTTAGCCTAGATTCAATCAGGGCGTGTCCCACTTGTAGGACTATCCTAATATTTGAAATTATGTACTGATTATTCAATATTATAAAACAAGATGTTAATGTGTTTGTTGTTGTGTTTATTCATAAATATGGTAGAGATTTGGAAAACAATGAAGAACAAACAGATAATGAAGATATCAAGGATTATTTCGAAATTATACACTCTAAGAACAATAAATATATAAATTGTAATATAACTTTTTCAAAGTTTTTATTTTTTTTTAATTCCAATCTCCTATCTCCTATGTGGGACCTCTGAGAAGATGCGAACTTGTATCAAATCCAAATGAGTTCTGTATATTGAATGGCATTTTATTTCCAGAAAATAAATAATTAAGAAAAATTTCAGAAGCATCCCACCAAAATAAGCAAAGAATTCAAAGATATTAATAAGATGATACATTTACCCTCTTCTTGAACACAGTTTTCGATGAACACAAAGAATATGCTCTTATCTATGTTAGAATTGTGAAGGGGTACTATGCTGATTATTTCTCTCATTCTCGAATGCACAAAAGGAATAAGTCCTGAGATAAATAAGTGAATATCGTCAAATACTTTTGTCGATTTAGTTGTTTACATTTTGACGTTTATCTGTTATGTCAATCATTCTTACCAGCTTTCTATGAAAAAATACACATTTCTTGGTCATTTGAATGCCCTGATTTAATATTAATGTAAATTTTTCAAAGATGAGAATACCACAAAATTGAATGCAAACTTTCAATGGCAATAATTCTAACCTTTCAATTTATTTCTTAAAATTCCATTAGATTAAATTAATCATAAGTCTACTGTATTCATTTATAAATTTGTTGACATATTGCTTTCTATTCATTTCTTCCAATTCAAATGAAAAAATCGATTCTAGCAAGACAACCATTTAGAGGTTTTCAAATGAACATAAAACCCCCTTTTCAGACAATTCTTGGCACGAATTTTGGACAAAATTTTAATGTGTCTAGGGAGAAATTCCTACACCATGTATTCTATTAACCTTAGCCAACCTCACCTGATGGAATAGGAAGTTTCAGCTAACAGTTACAATGAAAAAACGAAAAAAAAATCCATTACTTACCGGGCAATTATCAATTTCATTGAAGATGTTGAACAACGTCACTTGACCTTCAGTTTTTCTCTTATCCTCATTTATGTGCGTCATGATTTCTTTCAGTTCTTCTTGAGCTTGTTCCAGAGCTGCATGATCTGGATTTGTTACTGGAGTATTTTTGAGTATATCTAGAAAAAAAGGCCAATTCAGAAAATTTTTATCTGCATTTTGTTCCTGAGAAAGTTCAGTAGATTTTGTTCAAATACAATGAAAAAATGAAAGAAAAATAAATTTACATTATGTCTTTTTTGGATTTTATTGATAATAATAATTAATGACTAATTGGAAGAAAAATCAAAGATTCAGAATTAAAAAGTTACTGCAAAAATCTTATATGCAATTAAATTTACAAAAAAGTTTTCATTCAGGTATACATAATACTAGTCTGTTCATTTTAGCAGTACCATGACGCCATAAAAAGTTTTCCAGCATTATTTTCTGACTGAAACAAATGATTGTGAAAATATTTGGATGTCTTGAAAACTTCAAATTTGAGTTACCAATCAAAATAACACGTCAACAGCAATAAGGAGAGCAGATTTGTGAATGTTTCAAGCAGTAACAAGAAGTTTTTGTTGGTAATAAACTAGGTGTGAGGTCATTTCATACTTAAAGTGAATATCAAGAAACTTTTGCTGGAGTGCATTTAACAACTGAAGTTTTATGAGAAATGCATAAGAAACAAATTTGTCAATGATTTTTGACAGGGTGTATTTCGGTAAAAAATGGTTGTACTAAGAATTTGATAAAAGCATTTTGAAGCTTCAAGATCCTTTTTTTTTCTTTTATCGTTATTGGGATCGAATTATAATATCAATATGTATTGCCCTAACGGCCGGTTTCTGAAAGGCCAATCAACGTAAAATTCAACTTCACAGCTGTCAATCTATGGTAAAGCGTCACTTGGGTTGCTGAAAGTAAGGTTAACTCCTTTTATTTGAACATTCTGCCAGTTAATACAGTGGTCAAATATTACACGAAAATTGTACGTCAAGCGTCATTTTGGGTTTCTGAAATGCATTTCAAGTTTTCTTTTCAAGTTAAAAGCTCCAGATAACTATGACTAGTTAATTTACACTATAAAATATTTCAGAAACCCAAATGTATTTGACATCGCTGTTAAGTTGAATGTTGAATTAGTTGAACAAAGATTTGATCAGTCTTTCAGAAACCAGGGGTAAGTCTATCACAGAATTTTTCGAAGATGAAGTTGTGTAACCTGGACGAGTCTAGAATGTATGACATGGGAGAAAGTTCACAGAAAAACCAACTAAATGGCCTTGATGAAGAACTAATATAAGTTTGAAACGTTGGCGTTCTAATAAGGATTTTTATTCCTTTTTTCCATTGAACCATCATCAGTCCTAGAGCCGAGATATTACCAATTTCTTGATTTTCACATTTTCATTCAATTTAATCTCATATTGCATTTAGTTTCAGGAATATGCTAAAAATGTAGCAGTAGAGGATACACCAACACTATTCAAATTTTGGAAGTATTTTACAAGAAAAAAGTTTAGAAACTTCTGGATTAGACGATAGTTAATAACAAATGGCAGGGGTGTTCGACTTGATCTTTTCCATACACTTACCGTTCAATAGCAGACTTATGCTGCCCAGCCTCTGTACAGGTCTTATCATCAGTTCCGTGAGACTCTGTCTGCCACACTCCGGTCTCGTTTGACAGGCCTTCAGGAAGGCGTGGAACCTCGGTTTGGTCTGGTCGCACCTAATCAGCACCTCTTTCATCTCCTCAAAGTAGTTGATGAAGGGTGGATAGGCCGTCAATAGCTCGTTGGCATACTTGTAGATGATGCTCCCGATGCACCGGTCTTCGGTCCATTGAGCGGCAGTCTTTCTCAGTTCTCCAAGCATCTTGACGTGCACATCATAGATTGGTGGAATTTTGCCGAAAATAAGGTTCACTTCTGTGTTGTTGAGCAATGCTTCCTCTCCCGTCATATCCTCAAGATGCTTCTTGAACATCTGAAATGGTAAATAGAGTTTAATCTTTATTTATTACTCATGGAATAATTTTTAACACAAAACACCACTTGAAACTCAAATCTGCTGAAAGGACTTATGTGTTAATTCATTTATTTACTCATTCCACATAAAAATTACAAAAATCTATCATTATAATAATAATAATATGCTTTTCACTTAAGAGAGAATACCATCATGCAACAATATTTGTACAGAGGAACAAAAATAATATGCAGTGTTGCCAGAACAATTGAATGATCAGTAGAATATAACGATAGTTCCAACTTTCTTCGAAAGGAAGTACTTTAACCAGCCTTTTCGAAAATGTTCACAAATTAGAGTTTTTCCCTCACTTGTAATGGTTTTTTGTAGGATTTTTTCAGCAAATTTGAATTGTCAGATTGATATGAAAATTGATACGCTAGCTTCTTTTGAAATTCCAAGAAAGCAACATTTTTTTCATTTAACTGATTAATTAAATAAAGCATAAATGAAATAAAGCAAAAATTTTGTCTCTGGACATCGGATTACTCACCAATATGATGGTTTCGAGAATGTTGACATAGTTCGACTCGGTCTGCAGCAGCTCGAGGAAAACCTGATGCCGTGCGGTCTTGCCCTTTCTGGACGAATCACTGACTTCGGGTCCGTCCAATAGGGCCTTGTCCGGACTGGCCGTACAATCTAAGAATGAGCCCGATACGGATAGAAGACCAGCATCACTTACAGACGATCGACGCTTATGTAAAGTGGGCGATTGTTGGTTGACTAGGGACTGGATGGTCTCGTGGATCCTTTTGCGCTTCCTTCTGCTGGCACTGCTGGGCGTGGCTTGATGGGAGTCCCTCCTTCCATTGGGGGAGAGCACTTGTTCGATATACTGAAAACAAAGCCATTTTCCTCAATATTTTTTTTTTGGTTGAAAATACTACTCGGGATAATAAGTTTTGAAATTGCGCCTTTAAAAACATGCAAGCTATATTTTATATACATTTAATTATTTGGTCTGTTAAAAAGTATCACATAAGATTAGATCTGCAAAACACAATACTTGCACAACGAAATTAACTTGAATAAAATACTAACAAATAATGAAGCTACAACGAAGGATTGCTTCACCATAAGTTGGATAACTTTCAAATATTCATATAAATTCAAATCAAAGCAGTTTGTTTGAGTTGAACAGAATATACATATGCATAACAAATAAATTTAACAAAATGTACTCCATTATTTTCCATACATGCAGTCAATGTAGATTAATTCATTAACTATATTGTGAAAATGAAAATTTATTTTTTTTTATTGTCTAGCTAGTTATATCGAAATTGCTTAGTTCTATTTTCTTCACATTATTTAACTTCTTATCTTGCTATTTTGGCGAACATATAGCTGTGTAATAAAATAAAATTTATGCATATTCTTTGTAAAGATTTTTCAGAGAAAAGCACTGGTATATTCATAGCGGAAGTTTTTTACGAAATCCAAACACCGAAAGGCAAAATGGATGTAGATTATATAAAAGTATTTTACGAAAATTGTCTGATTCCTCGTGTTCATTTTAGTGGATCCATAGCAAAGAATCTTCCAACAAGACAAAACAGAAATAATTCATAGTTTCAGTGAACCCAGATTGATTTTAGGTTGGTATCCCTAAGTGATGTGTTTTTATTTTATTTTTGGATTCATGTTTCGAAAATGTGAAATTTAAAAAATATGGTGTTAAGCACCACAAAAGGGAGCAATTGAAACCAAAAGTACTAAAAGGGGTACATACGTCATCAAACAGGTAATCCTTCTCGCACTGAGTGATCTGCTTCTGCACAGACATCCAAAACCATTCTGCCTTAACCACCCATGTCTTCAAATTAGCGTCTGGCTTCTCCCCTACCGAAGACTCATCCACGACCTAGATATAAACAAAAATTAGAACATATAAGAGAGCATTCTAAAAACCCTTGCATGTTAAATTACAAAAAAAAAAAAACTGAAGTCTACTCCTGGAGACAGTTCAATAATTTTCTACAGGGTTTAAGCCTGAAATGTTAGAAGGAATAACACTCTTGTTAGTGAAGTTCTGCAAAGGGAAAAAATGGCTTGTACTTTAACACATTTGCAGAACTTTCAACGTAATCCAAACATTTCGATCGAGGGGTTTTCTCCCTATCAATCTTTCTAGGTTAGGAGAGGTTGAATGTACTTGTTTACAATAATTTGATTAATGACAGCTGGCTGGTGAGCAAATTAGCAAACAATGAACTATTTTCAATATACTATCAGATGAAGTTGGATTAGATAAGTATAATTTTTAATTTCTATTAGATTCAGTTAGACTTAACACCCTTTAGTCTATTCAAAAGTTTATTGTTGAGCTCCTTTATAAATGACTATAAACCAGCTTACAGAAGACCCCTTTAAAATAGAGTAAATGTGTTTTTATGAAAGCTATTATAGCAAGCATTGTATATTATCGAATTTACATAAAATATAAATTTTTCTAGAAATCTAACCTCACTTAACCTTATTCCATAAAATGAATGATTATTTTACTTAAGATATCAATAAAAATTTTTGAGAACGTGTTTGTTGTTTGTGTGTGTTCTTATTTAATCAAGAAAGAGATTCTCCATGAAATGTTTGGAGTAAGTCAATGTTAGTACCAATATGAAATGAAGTTAGTACCGCAGCTGATGTTACGGACAGCCCCCTTAACTCCCTGGTCAGCTCATTGCTAGGCTCGGTTTGATCAGGTATAGCTAGGCTGGGTAGGGCAGGAACCCGGCCTATTGCCGGAAAACAGGAAGTATTGAACTTGTCTACCTCGTCCTTCTCACCACTTCCCACACCCTCCGCCAAAGAATACTTGGATGAATTCAAGTCAGCCTTCGACCGCTTCTTACTAGCGGAAAACTTTGAACTGAACGTTCTTCTCAACAGGTTTTTCTTAGACTTCTTCGGCGTCTGAGAACTATCCAAGGTGTGACTGAGATCTTGAACAGTGTCCACATTGAACACTCCAGAACTGGAAATCACACTCTCGTTGAGGCTTTCGTTGAAGCTGGTCGAATGTATGGTTCTTCTCCTCTGCGAGAAGTAATTGATCGGAGTTTTAAAAAAGCTGGAGACCCTTTTCTTTTTCTCGCTAAAGCTCTTATCCCTTTTCCTCTTGATGGTACAAAAATACTCTGGAGACTCGATCTTTCTCTTCCGGGTTGTTGAAGAGGTAGTTGTGTTCAAGGTTTGGTCTAACACACTGATGTCGTCGTGTGACCTCTCGTCTAACGTTTCCAGGAAAACGCTACGAGTCGTGGAATTCAGAGGAGTGTTATAGATTGTCTGGAACCGACTGAACGATTCTAATTCATCCACTGTTTCTTTGACGGCGGTAGAGGTGAGAGGAGTGGTGGGGTTATCGGGATAAATGAAGGGTTCGTTAACTGTGGGCGAGGTTAACTGTGCGCCTGCGTCCATGCTGTAGCCTTCTCTGTAATCCATCACCTAAAATCCATAACCGTGCTCTATAGTTTTTTAGGTGCTCTAAGAGACATAAAACATAAAAGTAAAATCTAGTTTCGCCCGTTCAACTTGTGTGTCCTTATTTACATGAAACGTTCAATAAAATGCGATTCACTTCTACAATGAACAAATAATACAGAATATCAATATGTATACTTGTTTGGCTTATACCCCGATTCCAAGGTTTACAATAGGGAGATAGTATAATTTTCATGAAATCATTTTCTGCTTATTGCAGCATTAGAATTCATTGCTGATAAGGAAGTTACTTTTTCCTAATAATTTTTTTTTCAGAAAAGTATTCTAATACTTTTTTTATAATAATAAGAATGTAATAAGAATGGAATTTGTGCCTTTTCTTTCAATAGCTCTCAGCTCAAGGCACTCAAGTAAAGTACAATATCATCAAATGCTGCTATGTCACATTTTTTAGGGTTTTTGGGTTGAATACTGAGTTTATGTAGCCAAGAATAATACTGGCCCTAATACAGTACCTTGCGGCCTTCCAATGATATTTCCAATTCATCAATAATGTACTCACTTATTTTCACAACTAATTCTCTTTATGTAACTTCCAGAAAGGATTAAGGTTACTCTTCTACTTAATTATCCTTTCCAGTGTATACATTAGTCCATCATGATTCACAATATTGAAGTCTTTTTTAAATCAACGAAAATACACAATGCTGGTATGATTTTGTCCAGTGCACCAGAAATTTAGATATCTTATGCAGACCTCCCATCTTACAATCCGAATTGTCTTCCAGCAATTGGTATATATTTCTGATTAAAACAGAGTAATGGCTTTTTTATTAATTTTTAAATACTTTCAATATTTAGCTCCACATTTTTGCACCACCAAGACTTCCATAAATAGCTTTTAAGACTGATCAACATCTTTCCTTTTATAGATTCTATACAAACTCATGCCATCCAAAGCTTCATTCAGTTCCTTTAATCGATATAGTGTTCAACTTGTTCTATTCCTACTTCTCTCACTATGTTTGGAATCAAACATTGTTCAAATACACTATGATGATCCTTTCGACCAGTATGGGCAACAGCCCTTCTTTTTCACTTCTATATTACATTCACTTATCAGGAAAATGTAATCAATACAAGTCTTGGAGTATGTTCATACAAACATATTTGAATCCAAAATATGTGAGCTTTTTTGATGATTCAAGTAGTTCCTGCATTTTTCTTGGTGAGTCTTCATATATATAGAAATGAGTTTTTTACTTCCGAGAAATTTGATATGTCGCGAAGTCAATGATCCTTTTTCTCTCCTGTTTTCCATAATCAAAATTATGAACTCTGAAATGTTACTAGGAATGGTTTCCAGTCTTTTCTTGTTGTTCTTCCTTAACTACAACATCCAAGTATTCAATAACCTTTATAATCTGGTCCTTATTCTCAACTCCTATAATCATGACTTCTTCTGTTGCATTTCAGTAGTTGACGTAGTTTAACATACTTGGTCTTTCAAAATGGCTACTTCATGAGTTAATTTCAATATTTAATCTCCTTTTACATTGTCTTATTTTCCTTCCCCAAATTCTCATAGGCCCTATTCATTTCATTAATCTTACTTCAAAATTACAAAGCCTTCTCCAAATCAATTACTTTTTCCGTGATTTTATTAAACAGTTCTAGAGTTCTGTTCTCGTCTTTCTCTGTGTTTGAGTTTTTTGTGACTTTTCTAATATTTTTGTCTATTCCTCCTCTTCTGATGAACTATCACTCTCAACATCCCCATCTTTGGGACATATTCATTTAACTCTTTTCCCCTTCAGTACTTCATCCTTGTCTATTTTGGTGCAAATCAACTGCACTCATTTTCCATATGTTCCAGAACATTTCAAAGTATAGCCAGCTTTTCCAATATTCATTTCACATACTACAAATAACCCCATTAAAGCTAGCAGAACCACTTTGGAATTATCGATTTTTTTTTGCCATAATTTAAGGCTCATTTAGTACCCTATTAAAAAATGTTTGCTCTTCAATTACGGGAGAAATCACGGGTTTTACTTGCTTAAAGTTAAACAAGGAGAACCAACAAGTGAACGATTTTTGACGGATGATTTGATTTCACCATAATTTTATGGTTCATTTTAGGCTTACGTTTGAACCCACTGCCAAATTCCTTGATTTACATATTTTTTTTTAATCTGGGTTCCTCCTCGGAATAAATTCAATCATGAATGACAACATGACAAGAAATCATGTTCTTTTCCAGATTCACTAAACTGGGAGTATATAATTTTTCGATAAGGTAATGTCTAAATAGTCTAAAATTATGACAAAAAAAAGTGGTTCTGATAGCTTTACTGGGGTCTACAAATGATTTATTCTTCGTTATGATAATGCTCTTATCAGAATATCTTCTGATAATAAATTTTTTTACATGTTTAGGGCCCATTATTCAAACTTTACAGATACATTTTTCAGAAATTTCATGCGAAAAAACACACTGGCAGTTTTTTATCTTTTTCACGGTTCAATCAGTATAACTTTCATTAATAGTATTCTCAACTTTCACCAGTAAAACCATGTATTTTTTAGAACACAATTTCTGCGACCTCTCAGAACAATAATAAATAATGAATATGACCACAAAAGTCTTATTTAGGCTTTTTTCTCGGTTTCTTAGTTATCCATTCCCGTCTGATGTGAAGTTCTACATAGATTTTATATTTGTTCCATATAGTTATTATTATTATTATTTGAACTGGGGTCGTTTTGCTTCGGTGAGCCTTCCGGGAACTGCGACCATAGATCTTTTGTTCACTACCCTACTCATTCATAGAAACCCAGGGAGGTCGTCAACGACGTTAATAAAATTGACAACCTTGCATATCAAGTGTTCAGAAGTTTCTACTTCCGATCCACAGAGCCTGCAAATCTCGTCTGCTGACTTACCCATACGGTACAAATGATGTTTGTACCGACAGTGCCCCGTCAGCAGTCCCACCATCACCCGAAGCTCCGCTCATGACAGCTTCAGGAGTTTTCTGGTGTAAGTAGGTGAAATCTTCACGAATTTCTTTGCCTGAGCAAGTCTAGGAGTGTTAGTCCAGTGGATTGTCCTACTGTTCAACTCCCATAGCTGGACCGCAGCTTTGTATTGGTCTTTTCCTATCCCACAGAAAGGCTCAGGTCCAGCAGGTCTTAACCTTGATGCACTTTTTGCAAGCTCGTCCGCTCTCTCATTTCCTTCAACCCCACAGTGCCCTGGTACCCATAGTAGAGTCACCTTATTTCCTCTGGCCAGTTGCTTTATGGTGTTACGGCACTCCCAAGTCAGCAGAGACCCCTGACAGCACGATTCCAGGGATCTCAGCGTGGCTTGGCTGTCCATGGTGATGTAGATATGCGCCCCTTTGAGGTTCATTTTGAGACACTCCTGGGCGCATACATAAACAGCCATTATCTCGGCTTGTAGAATCGAGGGCTCACTTCCCAGGGCTTTAGAGATCCTCAGTCTAGGTCCATATATCCCAATGCCGGTGCCCTTCTCTGTTTTTGATCCATCTGTAAACCATATGGATGACTTTTTGTCTAGACGATTTATGAAACTTATTGCACTATGACGGTCATTTATAACCGTTTCAAAGGGCGTTTCAAAATCGTAGGTGGTTGGCATAATATCTGATGGTTTTGCGAGGAGGTTTGAATCTAGTTGATTCAGTATCCTCATATGTCCAACCCAGTTCCCAGGAAGGAGCTTTCCATTATGGGAAATCCTTATTGCTTCGAGCAGGCTACATTTCCTTACATGTAGGTGTAAGGGAGGCAAGTCCATATAGTTAATATCTCATAATTATGTCCTTAATTTAATTTTAAATTTTTGAAAACTTATGTAAATGGGCGAACGGAGGAGACAATACAGGTGAGCTTGACAGTCCTGGATGGATTCTGTTACTTTTCTGTACACAAACAAATTTAGTGGAGAATAAATTTGAAATTTAATTTTCTCAATTAGATTCATCACTTATTATTATCAATGATATTCATTATTTCCGAACTGATGAAACGAAATTCATGAAGCTTAAGTCAATATTTTGCAACAAACCTTTGAATTAACTATACACATTGATATTCCTGATGACATTTCAAAATGAATGTTCTTCTCATTAGTATTGACCCGCAGTATATTTTCAAAACATAAAGCTGGTAAATTGAATAATTCAAAACTTGTACTTTGACGAACCTCCAGCCTTAGCAATGGTAGTTGAAAGGGTTAAACTAGATAATAACAAGGAGGGTATATATCAACAAACAAATCATAATTCTAAAAACCTACTAAATAAATTGTTATTGAATTAATTTGGATATTAATGCAGATTATTCTAATGGAAAAACCCCAAACTGGATAAAAATGTTAATATATTCACCCAATTTCCCCAAAAATTTGAAGAAAAAAACTTCAAAAACAATATAAACTCCTAGGATCTAGCAGATTCAGAAATTGTTACAATAAACTTACAACATGTGTACAATTTGGATCGTTGGTCTCACAAACTTTACCCCCATTAGCTTCTAATACTTCTCTCATGTGTACTTCCTCGTCTTCTGGAAAGCCTTCAAATCTGATATGAGCGCCTTGGAAAGGTTTTAGTTTGTGTGAATTCTGAAATGAATAACAAGAATAATCAGATTTACAGAATCATACAACCAATAAAGAATATAATAATAAACAGAAAATAAATTGTGATATATTAACACTAATTATGCGACAGAAATAATAAAAATTAATGCAGTATAGATTATCAGAAAGATGTATGTAAAATACGAAAAAATCGAATCAAAAGCTTACTAGGAATTTAGTACTACTACCTCAGAACTTTATTCAACATATTGCTTACCAAAAAAGAATCATTTGTTGCAGAAAAATCGAGGGCATATTTTTCTTTCCACGCATTCAATACCCAACTCTGATTGAGAACAGGTACTTTAAACGTAGCAGCATAATGATACTTTTGTCCTCCACAAGTGTAAGCTATTAAATGAGTTACTTTGGCGGACATTTCTTTTCTAATCGAACCACCCATGTGATGTATTAGAGGTACCAATTGTGCCTAAAAAAAAAAAATTGTTAGATTTGAAATCACTGACAGACATAACAGCTTACCAAATCGTCCTTATTTCTAAACCCTGTGAAACACACAACAACTCCAGACATCGCCAGATTATACAATGGCCTAGTCTTATTATTTGGAAGGGGTTCATTTCGCTTAACTAACTGCCTTAGGGCTGGTGGCCCTAATATAGGTTGTTTTGCTTTGTGTAAATTGGAAAAAGTAGGACCATGGAACTTATCTATCACAAATATTGTACTGCAATTATTCTCTTGAGCAAATTCTCGACCTGTTTCAGACGTAACAATGGGTAGGTTGTAATGTTCTGCAACCTTTCGTAGATCATTATCGTACGAAACATCGCCAATGAAACATATCCGTTGATATGAGGAAGCATCTGAAAACATGGTTCAACATAAATCAAGTTCTTAATTAGATTCAATTTAAAATTTAATAGAACAGTCTTCGAATTTCAGTTACTTCAACCTTGAATGGTGGGACAACATAACCAAACTTTCTCAAATTTTCTAACAAATATTGATATATACAGATATATTACTTACTATCACATTTACTTAATTCATCACCGTTGGAATCAAAGCTGCAGGTGGAATATTGCGGTACTAGGTTGTTCTGACGAACGTTGTTGACTTCGTCCATTTTGACCACAGGATTATTGGTTATAACATCCATAAAAATAATACAAAAAGTGTATAAAAATCACGACAACAATACAACATATCACTTGAAATGAACACTTTTCGTCGACTTTATATCAGTTCTGGACATGTTGAAGGATTTAAGTTTCATATTTTTGTATTTTTACTTTGTTTGGTAAGAAAATGCACCATAGTAACTTTGAAGTTAAATAACTCTCGGTGATTGGCTAGAAATCACTTTTTAAACCGTCGCGACAGGTAGCAAAAGGCAAGAATCATAGAGAAAGAAAAACAATAAGAGAAAGAAGTAGCGAAGAGGGGGGAAACGTCATAGAGTCTCCTGGTGTACTAGGCAGATCGTCAAGACCAAGAGTAGAATGAGTCAATTTGCTAATAGATGGCACCACTATCGGCACTATCTATATTACCGGCTTTCATTAACCTTTTTCCTTAGTTGGTTTCCACTTCGTTGACTTCGATTGGAGGCGTTTCGATCAGGAGTTGCACATCTATATCTATTTATCTATGGTGTCGATAAGATTCGAAATTGTTTACGGGAAGTGGTGGTAAGTGGTAACGTCAAACAACGCAACTGCTATTTTTGAAAATTCCTCTGGCTCGGACAGACTATCACAGATTATAGATAATAATATCTGTTCATTTGAAGACTATCATCAAATTTTCGTGGAGCAAATATGTAATCGCAAGAAATCAAACACGACTAGGATTCCCTAATAACAGTTAATTTATACAATGAGCGTCATCTTATCGTTAATTGATTTGGAGTAATAATAGTTATGTATATCCGAATCTGATCAACAGTTACATAAATGAAAAAATGTCTGGAGAACTTCGAAAATTATAACTGAATAGAAATAATGAAACCTTGATGGATTTTCGCGATTTTGTTTAACTAATCTAATTACTAAAAATACCCTTATAAAGCAGATTTAAGGAAAAAATAATTCTTATATCCTCTTTGTTAGTTATAATTAATCAATAGGAAATAAAAGCTGTTGTTAGCAGTTTTGTATTGTTTCGTATATCCCTAAAATTCATTATTGAAGTCAGGAAACTAGCTGACTAGCAATTTGCCCAATTGTCTGTAATTTCATAATTTTGATCCGAAAGTGGTTCGGATCAGGAAGAAGAATTCGGGGTCAAAATCAATTCTGTTCATCCGGCCGCAATCATAGATAAATACAAAAGGATCCCTCATCTATGACCGCAATGTATCGGGTATCCCAAATTCGTTATCTTGTAGCAGGAAAAAATTGATTGCATATTTTTTCGGGCTCGATTTTTGAGATAATTAATTCGGTGAAAACCACAAACTTATAAATTCAACTGTTTTCAAGCTATAAGAAAATTACTTCTACTGGTGCTATAAACATGAATCAAAATATTCAAAACATTTTTTTTTCAGTAAAAAAGCTTTTTTTTCCTTTTCGAAAATATAAATATGATTTATAAATTTCTTATCAAATTATCAAAACCATCAAACGTTTCAGTTTCACACAGCAAAGATACCTAGGGCCTATCTATGATAATCTGTGAACTTCAGATAATAAAAATATTCTGTGGCCATCAAGGTCTACGGATTTAACACCGTTATATTTATATTTATTAGTTTGAAAATGTTGAAGAAATCTAACGCTGTTAAATCCGAAGACCTTGGTGGCCACCAAATATTTAAATTATCTGAAGTTCACTGAAACTTTTGAGGATTTGTATAGTTTGATAAGAAATTTATATTTATATTTTTGAAAAAAAAAAACAAGTTTGTATTATAACTTCGAAACTAATTGCAATAAAAAAACAATGATTTAATTACACCAATGTTTTCTAATGAAAAAAATTGCTGTAAAATGTTTTTGATTCATGTTTACACCAGCAGTAATGAAGAAGTTATGAGAACTTTTCATTTCAAGCCATTTTCAAATTTTCTCTTATAGCTTGAGAGCAGTAAGATTTTCACGAAATTAATTCTCTCAAAATCGGGACAGAAAATGTGCCATTATTATTATTTTTTTCTAGCTCAAAGGGATTGTGAGATCCCTTCACTAGACAACGAATTTGGGACTCCCAATACACACTCTTGAAAATAATATGCTAGACACTTGAAATTTCAGGGTAGATTCAGGATCCAAATATTTTGGTATATAACGCATTGCACTCTTTGAAAAAGCTTGTTGAAAGTAAATGCTTTTCTTACTTTTGAAAATATTATTTTAGCTGAAATTCCATGTATGTATGTATTTTTGTTGTTCAGAATAACTACCCTCTCAAAGCTCCAATCAAAAAAAAAATTACAATGTCAATAAAACCTTTATTAAAATGACTTGCTAAACAAATATCCATATCTTATAAAGTTTTTTTGGCAAAAATTTATACATTCTGATATCTAAATGTGCACATGCCACTTACTATCAAGTTCTAACAGCACCTTAACATTGAACTGCTTCAGAAAAAATGTATAATACAAAATCAGTATAAAAGAAGGGCATGTAAAACGTTCATATATAGGCAGAAGGAATCTCTTTAGAAGTTTTTTGAAAAATGAGGGATGCAGGAGAAAAATTTGAAAAGTATTTATTTCGTGATAGGATTATTTCCAAATATTTGGAATAAATGTACAGATCATTTATTTTTACAATTTCAAAAAAATAGTAAAACACTTATGAAATTTGTATGAATATAGAAATAAAAACAATGGATGGATTATTTTGATGAATTTCTTTTGAGAATTACATATTCATTGGCACATTTACTGTACTCCTAGATTGGTGTTTATTTTGTTGAATATAATCTGTCCAATGGTGATATTTTCTGCATTTTGATTATATCCTTATTGATGCTCTCTCTTTGCTATCTGAGATTTAATATTTCATATGCACCAACCGAATAATTTGAAATATTCCTGTTTGACAAATATAATTGTTATATAATTGAAGTTGCAACGATTAAGTAAAAAAGAAAACTCGATTATTATCGCAAATATATTCATAAACCTTCATGGAATTAAAATTCTAGTGTTGAGTATTAATATTCTATGCAGTCTCACTTGGAAAATTTTTTATCAAATATCGAAATTTGATTGTTAAATATTTTAATGACCCTGAAAAAAGTGATGGAATGAAACAATTAATTTTTTTAAGAGAAGTTATTCAATTTAGCATACGCCATTTCAACAAAGGAATGATTTGTGACATTCATAATGCCAATGTCATTTCTACAGCCTGACAACTCAACAAAGGTTTAAAAAAATTTATTCAAGGCACATTATCACCAAGGTCTCCCCACATTAAACTTGCACTCTCAATTAGAATATCATTCATACAAAACACCATGAAAACTTTTCGCAGTAAAAGAATTGTCCTTTTAACAAATTCGACGTCCCAAAAAGGCCCATTAATAATACTCAACAACACTTTGGATTCAAAATTTTCCAATCACAATACTCTCAACAACAATCTGAATAATTTACATATTGAAAATAAATAAATAAATTTGTATATTTTAAAAACGTAAGACATATACAACAATTGCATCAACAGTCGAATACCTTGCGTGGTAAGTTTAAATGTGTAAACTACACGAAAATCAATGTTTCACTGATCCTGCAGGCGTGACATACTCCTCATCTTCGTCACTGTAATCATTACTGTAGTATTCGTTGAGACTAGAGGCAGCTTCAAACCTAGCGTTCTTTCTTGGGGGAGTATCATCGTCCGGATCGCCATTGCTGGAACTAGGGGAACCTGGAGGTGAACTAGGAGGACTGAGCGCGTTCATTATCTTATCTTTGGATTCGTTCCAGATAGAGGTGAGTCTCTCCTTCCCGAACAGCAGGAGGAAACTTTCGATGAAATCCCTTGATTTCTCCTCCCATTTGGCTATCATGTCATCTTTGCGTTCTCCAATTGTGTCTATTACCTTGCGGCCTTTGTCCTTCAACTCGTGCATCTTGTTTTGCAACCTGGAAAAAAAATATATATAAGAAATAATCATTTGGCGCCCGAGCAGGGACCAAATTGCCACGGTCTTCGTGTAAAAAATACTTGGAGTGAATGTCGCCTCTACATAGTGAGCTTAACTGGATGGATCTTGTGGAGGAGATATGCAAGAAATTAAATAGTGGTTATTATGCGTTGTTAAACTTAAAACAAACTTTGAACAAACAAGGACTAATGAGCGCTTATTATGCACTAATTTACTCAAGAATTAGTTATAATATAATAGTATACGGCAATGCAACTGAAAGTAAAAGAGTTTTCATTGCCCAAAAAAGGATAATTCGCCTCATGTTCAACCTACAGCCGTTGGAATCTTGCAGAGAAACATTCAAGAGGGAAGGCATACTTACATTCTCGAGTATATATCTACTGAAGGTACTCTGTCGTACGTACAAAAAGAGGAATGAAATCGAAAAAGTCGGCGATAGACATGAATATAACACCAGGGGAGGCAATCAACTAAAATTGAGTAGATTTACTTATCAAACATATAAAAAAACTCCCGAGTATGCAGGATGTTATTTTTTTAACTTACTGCCTCTTGAAATAAGAAATGCCACTACTTTGAGTGTTTTCAGAAAAAAACTGATCAGAGGTTTTTTATGATGTTTCAGAATTCAGAGTTTTTTTCACAGATACATTATAATGAAATTATTTTATATAATTAATTTAATTTTGATGGCTACGGGCTTTTGGGATTTGTGAGTGTGTTGTTCTTTTTTCATAATTCTCATCAAAAGGATTGTTGTTTCAGTTTGTAAATTTGTAATATTATTTTGCCTTTGACATGTCCAATACAATTTGATTTGTGAATGATGGATCAATAAAACTTTATTATTATTATTATAGACCTTGCTGGTCGACCTATTCCGGGTGCGATGATTGGAATCGCTGGGCGACTCTTCCCGGGTTGAGATTAAGATGTTCCTGATCCTGGAAAGCTCGTCAATGGTTAATTGGTACGATCATCACTTGGTCCGATTAAAATGAAGCTGAAGTAATCATCCAAATTATATCGAGAATCCAAAAGGTAATTCAAGGCTATCCGAATTGAATCGATGAAAATAATGCCTTTACAGCTGAATTAATACCAAACTAAATTCTCTATATCAAAAATGGCTAAATTCTACAACTCGGCTGCAATTTACTCTTTCTCTATCTTTACTCATCGAGTTCTACCATGAATTAAAATTAATTTATCAGAATTCCAGATTTCACATGTTATAAAAAACTGATAGCGAAACTAAAAAAAACTAAATAATAAGCAGGAATAACTTTGAAAAATACGAGCCGGTTGACCAACTATGATACCTACCAATGCATTGACGAACTTATCAAGTACAGCGAACAATAAGAAAAATTGAAAAATGAGAACTATGATTAATAAATGACAATTGAAATTGGAGGATTGAAAATGGAAACTACAATAATACAATGATTACATGAATTTAACGTTAAAACATATTATTAACTTATTGCGTGGAATCGGACTATGAGTAAATAAACCAAAAAACGATATTTACTAATTTTATAAAACAAAAAATGAACTGTGATGCAGTTTTCAATTTTTTTCTTGAAAACCAAAAAACGCAAAAATGAAATTGAGCTGACACTTTATGCGGGCGAAAAGGCATTCAATAAAATTTTTGGGGGTGTTCGTCTACGATTCCAAGGGGTAGAAAAAGCCAACCCTCAATCTTGTTTCGCTATAACTTTTTCCCTGAAAATTTCCAAGTTTCCTTTCGAGAATTTCTGTAACCAACATTGAATTTTGTTGAAATAAATAAACTTTAAATAGTTGAGTATATGTCCTTCACTAAATTTATCCGATTTTGCCTTCGTCATCTATCTTTGTGTACAGTCCATTCAGGAATTATTGACATCCCGGGTGGCTTTGGAAAATCGAAATTAAGTTGGTACTGGCTCATTCAGTAACATTTTAAATTGCAGATTTCGGGTTGGCATTGGAAATGCCATTGACAGGAGGTTAGATTTCAGTTTGTTTGTATTATTGGTTTTGATCGAAGAAATTTTGAAACTTAAAAGTTGTATCAATTTCAAACACACATTGATTAGTTTATTTGAGTATTTCTCACAGTACTGTTTGAAAAAAGAAGAAGGCAAGTCATTACAACCTGAATTATTAGTGAAAGAAAACCTGTGCAATACGATTTCACCTTCAAAGAATCATTGAATGGTTTGATTGTTACCAAAAGCAACCAAAATATATCAGCCTGGATGGAATTTGACTAAAAAGCATCTGGATTTTAATCAATCAAAGATAACATTACATAAACTTAATTGGTTACAAGTTCAAAACAGTTAATAAAAGGAAAATTCTTATTGATAAACAGAAAAATATAATGAGTTGAGTACGCTTTTATGGTGAATACAGAGAATATTTGCAACAAAATGTGAAATTAATTTATCTGGAGGAAACTTGGTTATTTGAAAATGCCAGAATTATTCAACAGTGGATTCTAGAAAGAAAACAAAATATTTTTCAAGTATATTCAAGGGTAAAAGTAGAAGGAGCACTATTTTGAATGATGGATATTTGGATTTTTACCTGGATGTTTTGTTTTGACAGTGGTGATCATGAGGATTATATGAATCTATGAAGAGAGAATTATTTTATAATTGGATTGCCAAACAAAGTCTTGGCATTGCATCTATAGTTTATTTATATTCTATATTGAAATTAAGTATTGTTATATCTGTTTTTGTTCTTCAATGAGTAATCCAAAAATCTAATAATTTCCAATTGCTTTGTAGAATTTTTACTGAGTATTTAAACGAAAAATATATTCAGAAGAGTAACTTCAAGAATTTCTTCACCTCTTACCCACTTGAAGATAATAATAGAATGCAATAAAATTTTAAAATTCACCAATTAAAAATAATTTCATGCAAAAATGCTTTTAGTGAGTGAGTTAAAGCTGTTATGGGCTAAATAATTTATGTAATTTAATAGAAACTAGTATAAAAGCATTTCAATAAAAAACAGAAAACTCGAGTACAAATAGTACCTATATTGTTCATACAAGTTTAATCAATCATTCCTGTCATGAACAGTTTCGATAAATAGTGACTAATGTCAAAATTTTTCATATACTGAATGGATTCTTTGAATTTTATTTGTCTTATTATGATATGGCTCTTCCATTCACTAAGCTACACTATTTAAATTTATCAACCAGTTTTTTCTGTTTTCTTCATCAGTTTAGACACCACAGTTAAAATGATCCATAAGAGTTATTTGATAAGAATTTTGCAAGCAGGTTGGTGTCCAGTGACCATCAGTATAATGCAACAATTTTTGAAAAGTCTTTGGTGAAAAGGAATATGCATATTTTAATGATCTTCAATGGGATCTTTCTTGGGCGACTCTTTAATGAATAGATATCTCTTCATTGGATTTCCTTGAAATGAGATAGCATTTCACTATATTTTTACGTTATATAATCTGAATTTCAATTTATGAAATCATGACTGTATGCGTCCCTTCGTAATTTCGAAAATTCAGGATCTTTCGGATACAAAAATGATAAAAATAATTTAAACTGGTTATTTCTATGATGAACCATAGCAATTTTTAGTGATATTTTTGTAACCAGAAATAAAGCCGCGACTAGACGTTCATGGCCTACTTCGATGTCAATAATTCCTGAATGGACTGTACAGTCCATTCAGGAATTATTGACATCCCGGGTGGCTTTGGAAAATCGAAATTAAGTTGGTACTGGCTCATTCAGTAACATTTTAAATTGCAGATTTCGGGTTGGCATTGGAAATGCCATTGACAGGAGGTTAGATTTCAGTTTGTTTGTATTATTGGTTTTGATCGAAGAAATTTTGAAACTTAAAAGTTGTATCAATTTCAAACACACATTGATTAGTTTATTTGAGTATTTCTCACAGTACTGTTAGAAAAAAGAAGAAGGCAAGTCATTACAACCTGGATTATTAGTGAAAGAAAACCTGTGCAATACCATTTCACCTTCAAATAATCATTGAATGATTTGATTGTTACCAAAAGCCGAACCAAAAGCAACCAATATATCAGCCTGGATGAAATTTGACCAAGAAGCATCTGGATTTTAATCAGTCGAAGACAACTTACATAAACTTAATTGGTTACAAGTTCAAAACAGTTAATAAAAGGAAAATTCTTATTGATAAACAGAAAAATATAATAAGTTGAGTACGATTTTATGGTGAATAGAGAGAATATTTGCAACAAAATGTGAAATTCATTCATCTGGAGGAAACTTGGTTACCTATTTGAAAATGCCAGCATTATTCAACAGTGGACTCTAGAAAGAAAACAAAATTTTTTCAAGTATATTCAAAGGTAAAAGTAGAAGGAGCACTATTTTGAATGCTGGATATTTGGATTTTACCTGGATGTTTTGTTTTGAGAGTGGTGATCATGAGGATTATATAAATCTATGAAGAGATAATTATTTTATAATTGGATTGCTTAACAAAGTCTTGGCATTGCATCTATAGTTTATTTATATTCTATATTGAAATTAAGTATTGTTATATCTGTTTTTTGTTCTTCAATAAGTAATCCAAAAATCTAATAAATTCCAATTGCTTTATAGAATTTTTACTGATTATTTAATCGAAAAAAATATTCAGAAGAGTAACTTCAAGAATTTCTTTACCTCTTACCCACTTGAAGATATCTAATAATAGAATGCAATAAAATTTTAAAATTCACAATTCACATTTAAATTTATCAACCAGTTTTTTCTGTTTTCTTCACCAGTTTAGACACCACACCACAGTTGAAATGATCCATAAGAGTTATTTGATAAGAATTTTGCGAGCAGGTTGGTATCCAGTGTCCATCAGTAATGCAACAATTTTTGAAGAGCCTTTGGTGAAAAGGAATATGCATATTTTAATGATATTCAATGGGATCTTTCATGGGCGACTCTTAAATGAATAGATATCTCTTCATTGTATTTCCTTGAAATGAGATAGCATTTCACTATATTTTTACGTTATATAATCTGAATTTCAATTTATGAAATCATGACTGTATGCGTCCCTTCGTAATAATCGTAATTTCGAAAATTCAGGATCTTTCGGATACAAAAATGATGAAAATAATTTAAACTGGTTATTTCTATGATGAACCATAGCAATTTTTAGTGATATTTTTGTAACCAGAAATAAAGCCGCGACTAGACGTTCATAGCCTACTTCGATGTCAATAATTCCTGAATGGACTGTATATCATTCTAGTTCGCATAAAGCTATCTTTATTTCGGTCATGAAAGGCACCAGTAGAGGCGCTACGTACGCTTTTGTTGGCGTTGCCAAATCTGAAAATATTTACTACCATTCCAAGAAAGAGGCGCACTCTCTCTTATTCCTTATATGGCGATAGTGCAATCTATGATCTTCATTATACATGCTCCAAACAATTTTGACAACATGGAATAAGATGCATTCTATGCATCTTAACACGGAATAAAGTTTGACGTGCATCCTCTGTCAGAAATTTAAAAGTTGTCGGTAATTTTTAATCATAATTAATTAATTTTCGTTTCGTCTGTGGAGAAGAGGAAGTAGCATAAATGTAATCTCCAAGAAGTATAAACAAGAAAGTTGTAAATCTCCACACCAGTCAGTATACTTTGAATATTATGTTTTTATTTTTGCAGAGCAAAAGTCTGACAAGAAATCATATAGGGCCAATTGCACCATTCAAAAAATAAACGCTGTTTACCTAATCAATGTTCAGTACTAATCGATGATTATAATTTCTACCGATTGCACCGTTTGATAATAATCGATGTTTAGCTAAACATGAGATATGTTTGGCAACATTTCAAAATATCGACGGTGATCATAGAAAAATCAGGAATTTCAATTTTCTAGTATAATGTTCTCTGTTCTTGTGGTGACAAAGTTAAAATAAATCACAAATTATCATTATAAATTATCATTGAATGATAATTCACGATCTGAATCAGAATCCATATTTCAATTTTGAAATTCCTCACAAAACCAAACACAGAAACATATAATGTGACACCAGCAGGTTATGTCCATAAAGACATAATGTTAATGGTTATGTAATAAGTCATATGTTTTGACGTTTTGAGTTGCGCAGAACCATAGACATTAAATCAAATTGATATTAGGTCTATGCGCAGAACCCTGTTTAAAACTAATCGGGAAAATAAACGTCCAAATTTTCCTGTTTGGTGTAATCGGTGATTAGGCCACATTAAACGTCATTTAACAGATGGTGCAAGAGAAATCAGAAAGTAATCAATGTTTAAATTTTTAATCAACGATTAGGCAAATGGTGCAGCTGGCCCATAATATGATATAATTAAGGACTAAAAAATGAAAAGAAGAAGATGAAATCAATAATTTGAAATTCCCGCGCTAAAACGCACAAAGCGGATGTGGCGCCATCTCCAACTGCCTTTAAAGATGTGTGAGACAAGGATGCAAAATATAGCATCAAATTTATTGGGGAGTAGTGCGTCTCATTCTTGTCTCTATATATAATATAAAATATTATTTTTCCATACTCAAAGGTCACGAGAGTCGAGAATCGTGAGAAATGTTAAATATAAAGGCTGTATGTGCCCTCTGAAACCATTATGAACTCTTAAGGTAAGTATAAATCAAAAAAATCTACCATTTTGTCTGAAAGTTTTTCAGGCATGAGTAGACATACCAAGGTTTCTATGCAAATTATGCATAATCATTGTTTACACTAATCAGGCAAATTAAACAGGGATCTGCACAACTCAAAACGTATATGACATAACCAGAAACATTATTTCTCTATGGACATAACCTGATTGTGGCACATTGTGTGTTTGTGGTTAGTTTTGTTAGAAAAGTCAAAATTGAAATATGGATTCAGAATATTCAGATTTAGATCATAAATTATTATTTAATAATTTAATCAGGCAAATTTGGACGTTTATATTCCCGATTAGTTTTGAACAGGGATCTGTACAACTAAAATGGTATATGACATAACCAGAAAGATGATTTCTCTATGGACATAACCTGATTGTGTCACATTGTGCGTTTGTGTTTAGTTTTTTTAGAAAATTCAAAATTGAAATATGGATTCACATTCAGATCATGAATTATTATTTAATAATTTATTTTGACTTTGGCACCACAAAAGCACAGGACATTACACTAAAAAACTGAAATTCTTGATTTCTCTATGATAAACGCCGAAATTTTGCAACGTTACCAAAAATATCTCCTCTCTAGCTAAACACCGTCAATAAGCAAACGGTTAGCAGTAGAAAATATAAACATCGGTTAATACTAAACATTGATTATGGAAAAAATGTTTATTTTTTGAACTGTGCAATTGATCTTTAGGAAATAAATGCGAGGATAGGATAAAACCCTTAGAAAATAGTAAAGGAGGTTATATCGAAGAAATTGGCGGACCAAGTAAAGAACTAGTACAAACAGGAATTGTCAAAAAGGATGAACGCTATCCTGGATAGGAAAAATGGACATTTGCAATTTATGGAAGCTAGGAGACTGAAACTGGAAAAATCCAGAGCTCTTCATAAATTCCTGACAAACATTTGCAGCGTGGAGATCTGGTTAAACCAGAAGATTTGGATAGCTGCAAATGAGAACTACCTCATAACCTACAAAGTAAAATCCAGGAGCATTCTACTTTCGACACAAATGTTATTGCCAGCGATGAGAGAGTTCAATGTATAATAGGCGAGGGACAATGGTGTCTTTGGCATATTGATTCAAATGTTTGAATCACTATGCCAAAGATCAGGTCAATGGAAGGGTTTGAGATTTGACTGAAAGAAGACAACTTGGCTTCAGTCAACAACATAGCCATCTCCAGCCGAAAAAAATGATTTCTACAGCACATAGAAAACTGTGAGAGCATCAACGAGATAGACGAGATGTTGCAGTGGTTGAACTACAGGGAACCGCTGGCAGCGTCTTTGGACCTGGATACCAGCCTTACCGCGTTTAAGAGCATACAGAAAAAGCTTTAGACACTGGAAATCAAGCTGAACTCGAGGAAACACACCGTGAAAGGTTTGCTGGACAGGGCAGTCAAAATGACGAGATCAGATCATGAGTTCTCCAGTGATATCAATGAGGAATTTGAGAGTAAATTCGCAATGGTTAGGGATTTGGCTTGTATAAGGAGGTTGAGGTTGCAAGATGCTCTTAAGTCCCAAATCTTTTACGAGTTCAGAGGCCGAGGTCTGGATTCAAGAAAATTTGTCAGTTTTGGCAACAAGTTAGGTTGGTAGAGATAAGATTTCCACGTAGATGCTACAAGAGAAAGCATGATATAGTAGCTGCTGAAGGTAAAGTTTACCAGGAAACAATCGACAAATTGTCCGCGATCTGGTGGAAAGAGACCACTACGATGCAGATATCATCAAGAAAAGATAGGAACAAACAGCTCGCGAGTTCAAGAAGTTTCGTCTGCTGATGGCTTAGAGGGAGATTTCCCTCTCTGAAGCCTTTCATTATTTCGGGCCCATCCAGGAGTGCACCGAGCTCCTGGAACGAATCAAGGGCCAGACGAACAAGTCCGATTCTGAACAGTATGGAGTTGACGTTGAGCATGTGCAACTTCTAATTCAAGGCTTCGGCCCTTTTCACGCTAGTATAATGAACATCGAGGTAAAGATTCTATCTTATTTAGTCAGCGGAAACGCTCCGATAGGGGTCAAATGCAGCTACGGCTCCAAGATCTAGCAGAAGATTACTGAGGTCCAGACTCAATGGCAAGATATTCTGAAGCTGGTAAACGTTCGGAAGGAAGTCTTGGACGAAGAAAAGCAGGTGCATATATTCGATAAAACAGCCGAAGAAATAATCTCTGGTATATACAAGACAGAGGCTGACTTGTCCTACGTTACCTATGGCCAAAACTTGGAAAGTATCCAAGATTTTCGCAGGAAATATCAGACTGTCGAAAGCGAGTTGAAAGTGATCAGGACAAAATGGACTTTATACAGCAAGAAGCTCATCGAGAAGTTCCCAGATACCAAAGAGCACATTGACGACAAGAGGGAAGATGCGGTGAAAGCTTACAAATATCTTGTTGTGTGCGCAGAGAGAAGAAAAAATATAACTTCCAGTAATCTGAACAATTCAAAGTTTATATAGACCAATAAAAAAATCTACTGGTTTGGATCAACGAGATGTTAGCTAGAGTACTACGTCCCGAACTCTCTCAAAGATTGTTGAAGGCGGAGTTACTTGTGGAGGAACACGGCGAACTGAAGGTGGAAATCGACATCAAAGACAAAGAGATGGGGAGACCTGCGTGGATTACATCAAAGATAACCACTTCATGGCCCAAGACATATCCGACAAGATAGAAATTCTGAAGCTTCGATATCTGCTTTTAGGCACTTGGGAGAAGCGAAAGGACATCTATGATCAGAACCTGGACGCTGAGCTGTTCAAGAGGGAGGCGTCACTTTTGGTTGATAATGAGGAAGGACGCTCTCAAAGAGAAACTAGCAGATAACATCTACAAGTGGAAGATCTGGTCAGGAAGCATTGCGACTTTGAGGCGAACATCAAGGCTCAAAAGAAGACCGTTGGGTGCTATTTATATGATCAAGGAAACTGGAGAAATGAAGAATACCATTGATTTAGCCACTGTACCGGGTATGTACAGGGTGGGCAAATAAGCGAGGTCAGCGGCTATTTCTCAGGATCCACTCATCGTAGAGACTTGCGGTGAAAAATTTTACTACTAAAGTACACTGGGAATTGTTTTGAAGTTCATACCTCTACCGCTAGGGGGCGTAATAGCTACCGTCGTGTAGAAAAATGAATTTTACTCGGAAATGTTTCATATGAAGTTGAAGAAAGAATATCATCACTGTAATCCTTGGAAAATTCTCTATCTTTTTGAATTGTCACTTTTGATTTTACGACCTCAAATAAGAGTAGGTGAAAGGGAGAAATCTGACTGATTGAAATGCCTGTAACTTCAGTTTGGCTCAACATTTTTGAGCAAGTTAGATCTCTTCTGAAAGATAATATCTTGTTGATTGAGGACAAAATATAGTCATGATAAATTTGTTTTTGCTGCTTTCGGTAGGGGGCGCTAAGTCAGAAGTTCATTGTTTTGTTCATTTTACTCCGAAATTTCAAATGTAATGATAGAATTTCCTCAAAAGAAACAGAAATTCCATCAAATTTGCATGAAAAAACCTGAAGGTCGCAAAGCGATAATTTCAGGCGTTCTGAAGTTATGGCCGAAAGAAGATATTATTCAACTGATGCACTGCGAAAAACCAAATTGTATCTTTAAGTTCTAAGAGAAACAGAAATCCCATCAAATTTGTATGAAAAAACCAAAAGGTCGCAAAGCAATAGCTCCAGGCGTTCTGGAGTTATGGCCGAAAGAAGACACAATTTAGTTTTTCAGTGCATCAGTTAAAGAATATCTTTTTTCGTCCATAACTCCAGAACACATGAAGCTATCGCTTTGCGCCCTTTTGGCTTTTTCATACAAGTTTGATTGGATTTCTGTTTCTGTTGAGGAAATCCTATCATTACATTTGAAATTTCGGAGTAAAATGAAGAAAACAATGAACTTCTGACTAAGCGGCCCCTACCGAAAGCAGCAAAAACAAATTTATTATGACCATATTTTGTCCTCAATCAACAAGATATTATCTTTCAGAAGAGATCTAATTTGCTCAAAACTGTTGAGCCAAACTGAAGTTACAGGCCTTTCAATCAGTCAGATTTCTTCCTTTCACCTACCCTTATTTGGTGTCGTAAAATCGAAAGTGACAATTCAAAAAGATAGAGAATTTTCCAAGGATTACAGTGATGATATTTTTTCTTCAACTTCATATGAAACATTTTCGAGTAAAATTCATTTTTCTACTCGACGGTAGCTATTACGCCCCCTAGCGGTAGAGGTATGACCTTCAAAACAATTTCCAGTTTGTTCTCTTTATCACTTTAGTAGTGAAATTTTTTACTGCAAGTCTCTACGATGAGTGGATCCTGAGATATAGCCGCTTACCTCTCTTATTTGCCCACCCTGTACAGTCTAGGGAGGGAGCATTGTAACGAGACCGCAAGCCAGACGCCACTGCGTCCTTCTAGAACAGACAAAACATTTCGAGGCCTAGCTGTAATGATGGAGTATCTTCAGTAGAGAGAGAGAGGGTGGAGATAGAGGGGAGAGAGAAAGAGAGAGAGAGAGAGATTTAAATTGTAGCATCGTCCGAGTTAGAAGCCAGGAGCTTTTCAGGCTCCTTAAAGGCTATAGAACTGTATATGTGATCCCCAATGGCGCATAAAATACGATCGCTCACAAACGATATACTTGCCTGATCTTCTTCTCGCTCAGGTAGGAGATGTTGAGTTCTTTGGCAGTGTAACCTCTGGCCAGGTTCCTCCTGACGTATATGTCGTAGTCCCTGACTATCCTGGCGACTACATCCGACGTCGACACGCCCTCCGTCCTCTGTGTGGCCACGAACATACCTTTCGCCTTCCAAGGCGCGTAGATGTCATTGCTGTCGTCCGTACCGTAAGGGATGTCGTCGTGGGCTATGAAGTCGATCTTGTGCTTTGCCACGAAGACGTCGTCCACTTCCCAGGGCGCGTCCCTGACTATCTCGTCCACGTACCTACAATGCCGCACCGCTTCGTACCTCTCGTACTCGCTCATCACCGTTCTGCCCTTCTTGCTGTGAGTCAATTTATCGCTGCAAACTAAAAATAATAACGTTAGAACATATACATCAATTCTTAGATAAGATAAGAAAAAATTTCGTAGACGGACACATAGGTGGCGCTACTAGTATTTAATCCATATGATTTTTTGTTAACCCTAATCTTGAAAGAAACGTGTATGAATTTGACAGCTATTAGATTATTAGTACGTGAGATATAGCATATAGGGCCAATTGCACCATTCAAATAATAAACATTGTTTCCATAATCAATGTTTAGTACTAGCCGATATTTATAATTTCTCTCGATTGCACCGTTTGATAATTATCGAAACAGAACATATGTTTGGCAACATTGCAAAATCTTGACGGTGATCATAGAGAAATCAGGAACTTCAGTTTTCTAGTATAACGTTCTCTCCTCTTGTGGTGACACAGTTAACATAAATTTTAAATTATGTATTATAAATTATCATTAAATGATAATTCACGAATCTGAATCCATATTTCAAAGTTTAAATTACTCACAAAACCAAACACAGAAACACACAATGTGACACAATCAGGTTATGTCCATAGAGAAATAATGTTTATGGTTATGTGATAAGTCGTTTTGAGTTGCGTAGAACCATAGACCAAACACACAACGTGACACAATCAGGTTATGTCCATAGAGAAATAACGTTTATGGTTATGTGATAAGTCGTTCTGAGTTGCGTAGAACCATAGACCTAACACACAACGTGACACACTCAGGTTATGTCATAGAGAAATAATGTTTATGGTTATGTGATAAGTCGTTTTGAGTTGCATAGAACCATAGAACTAATATCAAATTGATATTACTTCTATGCCCAGAACCCTGTTTTAAAATAATCGGGAAGATAAACGTCCAAATTTTCCTGTGTAGTATAATCGGTGATTAGGTCACATTAAACGTCATTTGAAAGATGGAGCAAGAGGAATCATGAAGTAATGTTTAAATTTTTAATCAATGTTTAGGCGAACGGTGCAACTGTTCATTTGAGTGAAAAAACTTTTGTTTGATAATTAAGGAAGACCATCTCAGTGCAATGAACTTCGTGAATCGGTTGGATAAAAGGTTCTCCATATGGTATCAGAGAAAGGCACAGGTTTTGGGGTATATGGGCCTAAAACGAGGATATCTAGATCCCTGGGCAGTAAGCCTCTATCTTGCAAACCGAGACACTAGTTGTATATACGTGCATTCAAGAGTGTCTCAAAAGAAACCTAAAAGGGGCGTAAATTCACATCCCTACAGACAGCCAGACCAAGCTGATGTCCCTGGAATCATATAACCAGGGGTGTCTGCTTACATGGAGGAGTGCCGTAATACCATAAACCAGCCTGTCAGTAGCAATAAAGAAACTCTACTATGGGTACCGGAGGATTGTGGGATTGAAGGAAACGAAAAAGCTGATGAACTTGCAAGAAGTGCATCAAGGTTAACACCTGTTGGTCCTGAGGCTTTCTGTGCACTTATAAAACACCAATATAAGGAAGAGGTCCAACAATGAGAGTGGGAAAATAGAAAAACCCTCTGGAGGAACACTCCTGGTCTTGCTCAGGCAAAGAAATTTATGTTGCTTTCATAGACCTATACCAGGAAGCTCTTGAAGCTACCACGGGCTGAGCTCTGGGAAGTGGTGGGACTGCTGACAGGATACTTTCAGTCCAAATACCTTTTATACCGCATAGTTATGAACCAATCATATGGGAAAGTTAGTTCTGGATACTCACAGAGTAACAGCCAAGGCATCGTTAACATTATCGATGGCCTCCTTATGTTGTATGAATAGGCAGGATTAAGAACAAAATAACAATTTGGACGCAGTTCCAGGAAGTCTAACAGAGCTGATTGAGTAATAATAAAAAAAAACCATCAACAGCGTCAATAACATAGCGTTATTTGTGCTAATGGAGGGATGAAATCGCGAAAAAACAGCCCCTTTTGAAGAAAAAGAAAGTGCTGTTTTATCATAATCATCTGAAACCATTTTCAGCTCAAAATTTGAAAAAATTGGGAAAACAAGAGGTTCCTATTCTCCAGAAGCGTACAAAAACATTGAACCAGTTAGAATACGTCTCTGTTTCAGCAATCAGTTATCGACGAAAGCCGATAGAGGGTCTTCGTGTTCCTTCGCCGGAATCACTAACTCGATTCTGTGGTTGAAGGCGGAGCTTCGGTCAGCTGTTCCGTAGATCCTAAATTTATAATAATCCGAAAATGTCAAGGCTGTTACCTATCTGATGAATGTTACGACAACTCGTAAATCGTAAATAATTAAAAAAGTATTTAGTACTTAAGTGAGAACACTATTTCGTCTTCTAATTGAAATTGACAGAAGTTGAATTAACATAAATTGATTTTTGGCAAACTGATTAAAATGATTGATTAGCAATCATTTCCAAAGTTTCATGTTCAAAGATCATCGATCTATTCCTGAAAATCTATGGAACGTTATATTTACAAATTCCCGTTTGATAAGGAATTATTGAACTTGGCCAGAGGTCAGTGTGTTTCCGTTTCATTTTTTGATACGTCAGTCTGCAAACGCAGACGACCGATTTTTTAAAACTTCGACCTTCATTCAAATGACAAAATACATAAATGGACTTTGATATCTATTGTATTCGATTTCGAGTTATACCTCACGTTGTGGGGAATTTCGTAGAACCACAGAGGAAAAACCATTACTTACTTCCAACAATCAGATAAACGTTGGGGAATAAATTTTTTGCTTGCAACAACTGTCTGGCGTGACCCTGGTGGAACAGGTCGTAGATACCATCGGCGTAAATCCTGATTGGCCTGGACACGTTACCACTTCTAGCCATTTCGATAGTTATCTTTTTTGTATAATCGCACATCTCCCTATTTCGGATGGCTTCGGGTTCATCGCTGAACGGGGCCTCCCGGCAAAGCGACTGGAAAAAGAAGCAAAAACCATGTTAAGCCTTACAATAGGATTATTTTCGATTGAAGAAATTATTTGCTTAATTCATCTTAGTATGGAGGCTACCCTCTGACGTTCGTTATATTTGACATTTACATCTTCTCTGGATTTATATAACCATAGAGGCCGATAAGAATCAGTGGCGTATCCAAAATGGGGATGAAGGGGACTGTCAGACCATAGAATAATAAACATAGATAGAGGGAGTATACGCAATTTTTACACGTCCTAGACATGGTAAAATTACGTTGTCGGATTGTCATATATTTTCAAATCCACAATTTTACTATACCGTTATGAATGTATATTATATTGAATGAAATATATTCATTTGAGAGTTAAAAATGCAAATTTGAATATTCAGAATCCGATATTTTTCCTAATTGTCGAATTGATAATAAGCAGAATATTTATTATTTTCTATATCATATCTACCTTCTGAAATCCAAGGTTTGTCAACCTTTGCTCTCCTAGTGTCATCGGTTGTTTCAAGTCGTTTGGCGCGCTTGATGTTTGTTTTCTGAATTTCTGATGTCTTTAGGTAATCATCTCAATATATTTTGAGTAAATATGAAACATTGATACACTATGGGACATAAAAATTGCGTTCTTTGCGGAGAAACTCGCGAATTGAGTGAAATATCGTATCACTGATATGTTTTAATTTCCGCGCGCTTCATGTCAAATTTGATTCAAGTTGGGGACTAAATTTGCTTACTGAAAATGATGAATTTTTATTGTATTCACATAAATCGAACCAGACTCATCATATAAGAGAGCAACAGAAGCCGTGTTATAACATTGACAAACTCCACTCTTCTCAATTTTTGAGCGCCCGTTCCCTGAACAGATCACTCTACCATTTTTTTAAATGTTCTGTAATTTTGAGCCGGATATGATCTCGAAGAATAAGGTTCGTGCGTGATTATATTGTATAACGATATCAAGCTTAGTGTTAAATGTCGTGTGAATAGCGTCATCAGAATCATAGAAAATTCGATCAAAATATCGGAAAAAGAACAAACAACTGACGTGAAGTCAGGGGTTTTTCCGTGTTTTCGTCAATATCCTTTGAAAGTGAAAAAAAAGCATGGTCTTCCAATGATTAAATCGTGGACAAAAACTAGTATTCATTTAAAAGCATTGCATCATCATATCATGGGTTCAGTATACAGGGTGTCTTATAAACCAACGTCAACTCGGTGCATGCTGATAGCTTAGGTCATGCCCGACCAGAATATCCAAATTTGATTTCAATAAAAGTGTCTCAGTTTCAGAGATTTCGACAGTTTTATGAACATCATCAAAATCTACACCTCAATTATTGTTCGGAAATTTTACTTAAAAGGCTAAGTTTTGTCGTAACTTGCCGAGTTAGTCTGATATCATTGTTTTTATAACAGAAACGATCTAAGTTAGATGTAGAAATTTGAAAAATTAAAAAAGTTGGAACCATTCCGTTTTTCTCAGTATACCATAGGAACATTGGGAAAATCTTTGGTCATGTTGGGTAGGCTGATTCGTCTGTAATTTTCGGTCGAAAGGAGAATAACAAAAAACCAACATTTGTAGCTGTAGCACTCAGAACAATGACTAAGGTGTATATTTTGACGATTTTCATAAAGCTGTCGATATCTTGAAAACTAACACACTTTTAATAAAATCAAATTTGGATATTCTGGTAGGACATGACCTAAACTATAAGCATGCGCCGAATTGAAGTCGGTTCACTCTGTATAAAGTTAGGTAGACCTTCAAGAGTCGGCAGTGCTCAACTCTTGCAAAAGTAGAAAATTTTAAGGAAATTGTCTAAGAAGCCGAATTCACTGGATCAATATCGAACAAAACTAATAACTTACTCAGCGAACTGTGTATGTAACCTAATTTCACTTCCATTACATAACCCCACAAAAACGGTAAATATCAATATTTTTCCGGCTACAAAAAGATTTTATACGCTGTACCACTCACATTGAAAACCATCTTGTGTCGTGACCTTTTTCCTGTTAATTTCTTCCACATACTGTGTCTCCCAATTATTATAGATTACCGATATTGTTGTATACCTTGCGACACACCAACAGCTACTGATAATGTCACCAAGGTTTATCAACGAAATTTATCGGAACATTTGTTGTAGGATTTCCTATGAACGGCTTCAGAATCCCCCCTGTAATCGAGAATCGAACGCTATTGATATCTCATACGTTCGAAACGGCACTTTTAAAAAAAAAAATATTACGTAGAGGTGCAGCGAGATATGTCTACAAAACAAAGGTATCTGTGATAATCTTGAAAATTCGATAGGTGTCTACATAGATAAATATGAACATTGGAGTGGTCGCAAATGACGAATACATTAAGCATAATAACCAAAAATGTGTGAAACAGTTATATTTTTCTTTTAATTTAAATTTTCATTTTATTTTCATTTTTATGTTTCACTCTTTCATATTAGGTATAGTTAAGAGAAATTCATTGTTTTTCCAATACGCTCTATTAGTGTGACGTCACACACCGCCATTTTTGGTTCTCCTGTCAGTGTTCGGAATCCAAACAAATAAATTGTCATTCAAATTAGTACGGTGTCGTTGAAGGAATTGGCTTATTTTCATAAATAAGAGTATTTGAGGAACGATTTCAGTATTAATTGATAGACAGAAGGAACGAGGTTAATACCAGTAAGTTTGAATCCTGTATCATTCCCCAGATTTTGTAAAAAGCCGTGTTTATTAGTTGAACTTCAAGTTCGAGCTTACTGGCATTAATCTCGTACCTTCTGTCTATCAATTAATAGTAAAATCGTTCCTTAAATAATCTTATTTATCAAAATGAGCCAATTTCTTCAACGGCAACGTACTAATTTGAATGACAATTTGTTTGTTTAGATTCCGAACACTGACAGGAGAACTAAAATGGCGGTGTGTGACATCATCACTAATAGAGCGTAGGCTTTAGTTATTTGTTACTCGCTTTGTATAAGTCCGTTCGGGTTCCACTAGATGGCGTTTGAAAGATGAGATTTCGTGCTACAAAAACTTATCTGACAGTTTTGTGATTAATTCACTCAGTTGAGTATGAGCGCGCGTCAAAGATGAACATTGGCAAAGGGAAAATACGCTATATTTTACAGTTTTCCTTCGATAAAGGCGGCTGAAAATGTAAATAGTGTCTATGGTCCTGATACTGTTACAGCTAATTACACGCAATTTTGGTTTCCTCGATTCCGTTCCGGTAATTTCGATGTCAAAGATGCACTGGAAGGCCAATTGTCGAAAATGTCGGTAAAATCATGGTCATTGTCGAGTCCGCCCGTCATGTTAGCACAGCAGTTTTTGCTTATTTGAAGTTCTTCCTCGATAACTCTCTTTTCATTCTAGGTTTATGGTTAAGAGTTTACCTCAGAGTAATAAACATAGATAGAGGGAACATATGTCATATCCAGTAAGCAAATTTTGTCCCCAACATGAACTATCAAATTTGACAAGCGAGCGGAAATGAAAACATAAGTGATAAGATATTTCCCTCAATTCATGAGTTTCTCCACGAAGAACGTACTTCTTATGTCCCATAGTGAATCAACGTTTCATATTTATTGAAATATTTTGAAATAAATGCCTAAATATATCAGAAATTCAGAAAACAAACATCAAGCGCGCTAAACGACGTGAAACAACCGATGACACTAGGAGAGCAAAGGTTGACAAATCTTGGATTTCAGAAGGTAGATATAGAAAATGATAAATATTCTGCTTAATATTAATTTGACAATTAGGAAAAATGTCGGATTCCGAATATTCAAATTCTCATATTAAATCGGGAATCACTCAAATAAATATACTCCATTCATTAATATACATTCATAACGATATAGTAAAATTGTGATTTTAAAAATATATCACAATTCCACAACGTAATCTAACCATGTTGGGGGCATGTAAAAATTGCGTATACTCCCTCTATCTATGTTTATTGCTCTATGGGGTTTACTTATGTATCCTCCTCTCTTTTTATTGGTAGAATTGACTGAAGGAATGAAAAATATAGGTTGTAATTGTAAATCTTGATTTTTATGAATTTAATGTTGGTCAAGTCTATGATCTTTTCATAAAAACCCTGTTCATTTTTGGTCCAAACCGCAAAGTCTTTTAATACATCATACGTATTAGCAGGATCGAAATTTAAAAAAAAAAATTTCTGCAGAAGCATTAAAAAAAAAGTGAGTCCTCGTCGTTATTGTTTTCACGAGAAACCCCATTAACTCGTGAACCGTTGAGTTTTCAACCAAGTAATGGCATATTGGTGAAATTGTCATCAAATATAGTATCTAATAATGCAATAATTATTGCATTATTAGATACTATATTTGATACACCTAATATATTATAATATATTAGGTGTGCCATTTGAAATGAGAAAGTAGTAGTAGTATGTTTCCGGTATAACCGGAAATTGTAAAGATCTGAAAATATCTTAAAGAAAAAAAATCGTTTTCTCAAACTCCAACATGCAAATTTCCAGCACAAAATCATGACTAGTTTCTCATAAACGTCTAATAGACCATCGCGGTGAATTACCCTGTATAAGAGAGTTTTAAAAGTGAAATGATAACTCAAATATTCATGCCGAATATCAGGAGGATAATAGCAACAGAACACCTCGTCTAGATAAACTAATCAGAGAATGGTGAATCACATCTCATACATTAGGCCAATTGAAAAGCCCCTGTTCTGATGCACAGATGGCGGTGCTAGTATTGAATCCATATGATTTTTAGTAAGTACCAACCTTCAAACGATACGTGTCAAAATTTGACAGCAGTCCGACCATTAGTTTGTGGTATATTGCGTTGTGAGTGTAGCTACTTTTGTTATTTGAAAAAAGATGAAAAAAAAAAGAATTTCGTGTTAATAAAATATTCCTTTTTGAAGGAAAAAAGTCAGTTGAAACAAAATTTTGGCTTGATGAAGAGTTTCTGTCTGCACCAGGAAAATCAAGCATCATTGATTGGTATGCTAAGTTTAAACGTTGTGAAATGACGGCGAACGCAGTGGACGCCCAAAAGAGGCTGTCACCGACGAAAAAATCAAAATAATTATGAATGACCGTAAAGTGAAGTTGATCGAGATAGCATACATTGTGAAGATACCATCTGAACGTGTATATACATCATATCATTCACGAATATTTGTAGATGAGAAAGCTGAGTGCAAAATGGGTGCCGCGCGAGCTCACAATCGATCAAAAGCAACAACGTGTGAATGATTTTGAGCCGTGTTTGAAGCTGTTTAAGTCCAATAAACCTGAATAATTTGCGTCGATATGTGACAATGGATGAAACATGGCTCAATCATTTCACTGTGGAGCCCAATCGACAGTCAGCTGAGTGGACTGCACACGATGAACCGAGTCCAAAGCGAGGAAAAACACAACAGTCAGCTGGCAAGGTTATGGCATCTGTATTATGGGATGCGCAAGGTATAATATTCATTGATTACCTCCAAAAGGGCCAGACCATCACCAGCGATTATTATGTAGCACTATTGAATTGTTTAAAGCTGGCAAGGTTATGGCATCTGTATTATGGGATGCGCAAGGTATAATATTCATTGATTACCTCCAAAAGGGCCAGACCATCACCAGCGATTATTATGTAGCACTATTGAATTGTTTAAAGCTGGCAAGGTTATGGCATCTGTATTATGGGATGCGCAAGGTATAATATTCATTGATTACCTCCAAAAGGGCCAGACCATCACCAGCGATTATTATGTAGCACTATTGAATCGTTTAAAGGATGAAATCGTTAAAAACCGGCCCCATTTGAAGAAAAAAAAGGTGCTGTTTCATCAAGACAATGCGCCGTCCCAAATCAATGAAAACAATGGCAAATTTGCATGAATTGGGCTTCGAATTACTCTTGCATCCACCGTATTCGCCATATCTGGCCCCCAGCGACTTTTTCCTGTTCTCAGACCTCAAAAGAACGCTGGAAAGAAACTTAGGGCCAATGAAGAAGTAATCGCCGAAACTGTGGCCCAGTTTGAAGCGAAAGACAAATCGTACGACAAAAATGGTATCGAAAAGTTGGAAGATCGCTATAATCGCTGTATCGCCCTCGAAGGCAACTATGTTGAATAATAAAATCGAATTTTGCCAAAAAAATGTGTTTTACTCTGGTAGACCGGGGACTTTTTAATTGGCCTATAATTCGCCTCCAAGGGTGCAATAGGCGCATAAAAGAATGGGGGCACAAAACCACCTGTCAGTGCATTTGACATAGCATTTATACATTTATACAGAACATCTTTATAAAATGAAAATATGGAAAACAGAAAATCAAAACACCTTCAAGCCTTCTCCCATAAATATTATTATTATTATTTTCTCAATGTCCAAAATGAAACCCGTCGTCAGCGCACCAGGACCGTACTGGGGGAATTCCGCGTTGTTCTATTTCCGTCCAGCAATTCCACTTTCATCCTCGTCCAAACAGCTGAATCATAGGCGATCTCAAACACGCCTGATTTTAGTGACGCATAAATACAAATGATGATCTCTCCAATTATTATCAGCGACAGTTCTGCGAAGAAACGGCTCGTTCGATTTTTATCAAAATCCGCCTAGAAGGCGGAACTCTATGGCCTTGATCTCGATAACAAACCTACTGATAAAAAAATACACTAATCTAATACAGCGCGATAGCGCGGGATCATTGAATCGTGGAGTCCCCCAAGGGTCAAGAACAGGGCGGCAAATTTTTTGCTTCTATCTTGCTCGGCACAGAAAATTGGACATTTCGATAGTTATCTCGGATAGATTGATTCTGTAGATTTCATGGAGATATTTTAACAGAAAATCCCTGTAAAATTTCAACCCTTATGACGGCAAACTTGATTGATGAAATTTAAATGGAGAATGACAGTATTAAATAAAGGGTGTTAGTGAATATGTGCGAAAAACTTCAGGGGGTGATTCTACATGAAAAAATAATGAAATGTTGCCATTTAATTCAGTTCGCAAATGCTTCCGTATTCCTAGTATTGAAGTTTATTTATTGCTCCTAATATTTTGAAAAAAAAAATGGTATTCCACTGGAATATTTCAAAATAAAAATAATTTTTGATTTCCTCGTTCAATTTGTGACAAAAAATCTATTTGCCTTTTTTCGTATAAGGCGCCGTTTTCATACAATAAAATAAAACATCTTAATGCGTGTAATTTCTTTGATAAATTATTAGATGGTTATTGATAAAGTTAAGGTCTTTTATTTTTTGCATAAAAGTGGCGCCCCATACGAAAAATTATGAGAAATTTTTTTTTTACAAATTGATTGATAATTCAAAAATCATTTTAATTTTGAAATATTCTAGTGGCGTACCATTTTTTCTTTCAAAAAATTAAGAGTAATAAATAAAATTCAACACCCCTCACCTCGGAATATGAAGCATTTGTTAACTAAAGAAATATGCCTTGGCTGAACTATCAGCCGGGGCAGTCAATCTACTATTTTGCTGCCTAGTAAAACAAATAACTATAGTTACACTGTTACACATAATATGATATAATTAAGCACTAAAAAAATGGAAATATTATTTCTTTACATACTTGCACGTCGAAATTCATCATCATAACCAATGTAAGAAGAGAAATACCGAAATCACTGGAAACAAACCCGCACCGTACAAGAGAACCAAAGTATAACTTTTCACTTTATGTCTAAAATTCTCTAAATGTCGAACATAATTGTTTCTCAATTACCGGTACATTGTCAAAATGTTCAAATTACATCATGCTCTATTACGAAATTGTTTTAAAATATTCCCCGATAACAAATGACAAATGAAAATTGCCCGGAATCAGATCATCGGTTTGCGAATATTAGAGATAGAGGCATTAGAACTAAAGCGCCGTTCGCCAGTCTGGCCAACACGACAATGACGCAGAAATGTCAAACGCGGCAGTACCTAAGAACCTATTTTTCTTCTGTGGAAAAAACCCCGCACGTTTTATATGGGAAATGGCTTTCCGTGAATATGGCTGAATTTTTGATATGTTGTAGTTCTTGATAAACTGATCAGAAGTATGTATAGCCACAAAGCTCAAAAATGGACAGTTTTCGAGATATGGAGCTTTGAAAATGGATTTTTTGCAATTTTCGGGGTTTTTACTCATCAATCGGGGAGCTCTCATTTCTAGTTGGGATGGAATTTGGATGTTCGGCGGCCAGAACCCGATTGAGAAATGATCTTCCTTGGTTATATTAGGCACCGCCATCGATAATTTCCTATACACTGCTCCACATTGGCTATGAAATGAGATACAAAATCCAAGATCTTCCATACATATTTTCATGCCACAAGATGACGCCAGAATAATTCACATGACCGAGAAACGACATATTGTGAAATTTTTTTAAGAGATACTATAATAACTGAATCCTCATATATCTGATGTCCAATAATATCAAATATGTTAGCCAAAATGTTCATAACCAAGCACCGCGAGCTGTAATGGGGGAAAATGGGAAAATCATAATCATATATCCTCGGGGATCACAATTGTGATCACTATTGATGTCATTTACATATGATATGTGATTTGTTTCTCACAAATCTCGATAATCTGACAATGGGGTGGCAAGACATTTTCCTCAGAATGTCTCGAAATTGATGATAGCATCTCACAGACAAACGAATCTGTGAAAATGTCTGCAGTTTTGATACAATATAGTACTATCCGGGTAGAATATAGAAGTCCAAGTGTTGGAAGCTAACTATGAATGGAACTTCCGAAATTAACCCACGAATTCTTGAAAATACAATTTTTTTTTATGAACTTTTTGAACTTCACACATATGAATGAATACTATATAATAATATGATTGTTGTCAAAATGAATGAATAAATCAATCAAAAACAATATAATAATGAGAGTAACATTCATAATAATAAGAACAATAATGATAATAAACAAAAAACAATTTGAAATTATATTAGCCTGGTTATGAACATTTTGGCTAACATATTTGATATTATTGGACATCAGATATATGAGGATTCAGTTATTATAAAATATCTCACAATATGTCGTTTCTCGGTCATATGAATTATTCTGGCGTTATCTTGTGGCATGAAAAGATGTATGGAAGATCTTGGATTTTGTATCTCATTTTATAGCCAATGTGGAGCAGTGTATAAAAAATTATCGATGGTGGTGCCTAATATAACCAAGGAAGATCATTTCTCAGTCGGGTTCTGGCCGCCGAACATCCAAATTCCATCCCAACCAGAAATGAGAGCTCCCCGATTGATGAGCAAAAACCCCGAAAATTGCAAAAAACCCATTTTCAAAGCTCCATGTCTCGAAAACTGTCCATTTTTGAGCTTTGTGGTTAGGGACACTTCTGATCAGTTTATCAAGAACTACAACATATCAAAAATTCAGCCAAATTCACGGAAAGCCATTTCCCATATAAAACGTGCGGGGTCCTTTAAAAAATCTTTTACTTCGAGGCAATATTAATTCCAGTGATGAATATATATATATAGGAACATATTCCAAAATATAAATTCATAGTGAAAGGAAAATTATGTGAACGTTAAAGCAAATTGCGAACATAATATTTCATTCGAATTTTGCATTAGAGCGTAGACCATTAAAAGCATCATTAACTCTAAATGAAAGTTGGTTTTTCGAAGGTGAAAACCTCGAAATGATCAATTGTTCTATTCTATCGAATATTACCAATATTCACCTAACACTATAAAAAATGAGAATCGATTAATTAATCTAGATGTCTCAGAACGATAAAGTAGATTCCGGGTCAGAACACAGAGTAATAAACATAGATAGAGGGAGCATAAGGTCATCTTCGTTAAGAGAATATGGTCCCCAGCATGAGCTTACAAAGGACCAGGAACCTGAATGTATTAAAAATAGTTACCGGGTAATTTCGAATGTGTAATGTTTTTTGTAGGGTGTTTGAAGTAGAAGTATCGATAAAAGCTACAAATGTAATACTCGTATCATCATAACTTTTTAACCAGGGAACATATTTAATAGGTTTTCCGCTACTTTGCTACAAAACAGGCTTTCTTTCATTGATAGCTAAGGTTTTTTGATTTTTTTTTATCATAGTCGAGCGTTCGGATGATTTTACAGTCAGGCAGCTCGGGACACGGCCGCACGACTGTGAATCAGAGAATGAACTTGACTGCCCGACTGGAATCTCTTCGACGCCTGCTGCCAAACGCTCGAAAAAACGCCTCGTGAGTGGCGAGCATAAGTTAAAAATTCCTACTAAACTGTTTTGCTCATACAAGGTTTTGTTTTTATTACTCGTTTATTATTTCAATATTTTATTGGAATATTGAAAGCAAAAGAATACAATAACAGCATTCTTGAATGGCATATTATCCAGCAAGTCTCTCTGCTCTAAATCGGGATTCAGCAAGTATCGTCAGCTACCAACTTGATATGTAACTTTCTTCCTTTTTGATCAATTACAATTGTCATCTTGCCAGATCTTGCAATGTGTTTCATGAAGCGGCATCTTGAACATTACCAGCTATATTGTTTTGCCTTTGATATTTTAATGAAAAAGCGTAATAATAAAAAATAATTAAAATGAAACATTGTATGTAAAAAAAGGCTAAGCAGTTAAGTTTACCACCTAGTCATGAAACTCATACGTAAAGATAAATACACGTAAAAAAATCAAAAAACTTGGCGATCAATGAAAAATATCCTTTTTACCTGCAAATTAGCAAAATAGTTATTTCTTTCACTAGGCAGCAAAGTAATAGATTGACTGCAGCGGCTGATAGTTCATAATAGCCGAGAATAGAGAGGGTATAGGAATTCAGCCAAGGCAGTCAAAATCTACTTTGCCGGGTTGAACATATAATTTTTTCTTCGATTGTTCATAATGATATATGTAGGATATTGTAAGTAAAAGTAATACTTTGCTGATTGTATGTGTCTGCAAAATTAAAATTCGCTTAGCTTTTATCGACATTTCAACGTTGAACACCCTATACAACTTGGGTACCAGCGTTGACCAGAGTCTTATGATCAGCTCTTCTTATTAAGGGCAAAAAACAATATTAAAAAATTAAATCAACCAGTAACTATTTTTCATAAATTCAAATGCCTGGTTCCTTTGACATGAGTAACGAATTAAAAACACATTTTAGGAACTAACAACTTGTGATATTCTTAACTCAATTCATGAATTTCCCCCACAAAGGAGAGCACTTGAATATAGAAGTAAATAAACTAGAAATTTCTAGAAACACTGCAAACTGACGAACATCGCTAGCAAAAATGCAGCATAAATGCCAAAGCTTGGGTTTTAGCAGAAAGATAGAGAAAATGGCAAAAATTTTTCTTGCGCAAATTCAAAAGTGAAGACAAATTATTGAAAATTTCATATTTAACTCAGAATCATTCAAATAAATAAATTTCATTCAATTGATGCACATTTTTACTAATTTAATATCATTGTTCATTTGAAACTGAATTACAATATGACAACTTTCAGATAACACAGATAATATTGAGTGTACTCCCTCTATATATATTTTTATTACTCTGAGGCACAGAAGCTTTTGGGCTGCCGTCAGTAATAAAATTGATGAATATTCACTGTATAAGTTGAAGTAGAGGACCAGGAAGACGACGGATATCATGGCTCAAGAACCTGAGAAGAAGTTGAAGTATCTTCCGAATAATTATAAGATTTCCAGAAATGTGATGAATCTGATTAAATTATAATGCTTTTCAATTCATTCGTGTGTTCGTTGGACAGATAAGTCAAAAGTTAATTGAAAGTATCTTTTCTACATGTAATTTTCTGTCAAATTCAATCTTCCGTTTCAGGCCATTCTGATCAGTAGATCGTGAATACGGCAGTTCTCGGGTTAACTGACCTATCCCAAAAAAACGGCCCCACCGAAATAAACGCCAACAGTTCCGCAACCTAACCTAAGTTGGAAGAGATTGAACCACAGACAAGAGTGATGCTATTGCGTGTATTATTGTCACCTCCCATAGTCCTCCGGAATTAAATTATTCGGTCTATTCTTATCATCGTAACAGGTTACGTGCCAAATACTAGTATACTAACTGACAAAGAAACCCAGAAGGAGCCGTTTAAATTTTAATTTGTTGTTTTTTTTTGTTGGTTAAACATATATAGTATAGCAAGGAGTAAATGATTGAAATTTGAAGAAAAAAACGAAGGGTTTACAATTTTTTTCAATAAATTTGTTAATAATGAGTTTGTCCACCGCGATTATATATACACTTCCCAGCACGTCTTTGGTATTGATGCAATAAGATGGTTTATTTCTTCTTGAGGGATACTATCCCATGCTTCCTTACTTCATATCTTAGAGCCGCCAAAGTTAGTGGGGACATCATGGGTAGAAGGCTTACCCATGATGTCCCAAATATGTTCTATGGGCGAAAGATCAGGGGATCTGGGCGGTCATGGCGAAAGATTCAGATGGGTCGCTTCGAAAATGTTTAAACTAACTCTGGCAACATGAGGTCGGGCATTATCTTGCTGAAATATTTGATTCTCGAGTTCGTCAAGGTAGGGGAGAACATATGGCTCCACTATTTCTTGAAGGTAATGTAGTGCTCTCACTTTACCTCGAATAAAGTCTAAAGATGACTTACTTGCATTTGTAATTGCACCCCATATAATAATGCCTACTGTTCGGTGTACATGACACTCAACATCAACTGAGGTCTTTCTCCCCGACGTCGTCTAACCCTTTTTCGGATATCATGTGCACTCAAGGAGAATCGAGATTCATCAGAAAAGACGACTAGATGCCATTCCACATTTCGATGTTGACGTTCTATGTAATCGTTGCCGGCGATGCCCAACCGTCAGAGGTAACACAAGATGGGATCGATGATGCTGCAGTCCAAAAGACCGTAAGGGCAGTTATAGGATTGCCTTGTTGTCCTAACCACTCATCAGCCAAAGATCGAGTTGTCGCAAATCGGTATCTAATGGTATCTAATTGGTATTTTGATAATACCAATTAGATACCATTTGTGTGATTTGATATCTCTTTTGCAACATCTTATAACAGTAGTTGATTTTCTGTTCGTACGGTAATCAATTTCTCGAAATGACAACCCCGCCTCCCGTAGGCCAATAATTCAACCTCTTTCAAATTCAATTAGCTGGCGATAATTTCCACGTACACGTGCTCTAGGCATTTTAACAACAACTAAACATCAACTTTGGATCTCCTCGAACAGCTAGTTTGTTGTAAAATTTCAAAAACTCACAAAAAACGACTACAATATTTAAGTTACAAAAATTGTTTACATGAAAAAACCTTCAAGATTTTTTTCTCCAAATTCATTCATTTAACTCCTTGCTATAGGTACTATCTATGTTTAACCAAAAAAAAGTTTAAAATTTAAACAGCTCCTTCTGGGTGTTGCAGTTTTTTTGTCAGTCAGTATATCTCTAGAGAATTGGTACAGCAGTCAAGAAAAATATTGAAAAATTCAATGGATTTCTAAATGTATGTATACAATAATGAAAACGAGGAAAGCTCATTCATGCGCTAATTACAGCCTTGGGGACCACAGAATTGTATATAGGAATATCCATGAATAAACAAGCGCTCAACGGCTTCAGGTCAGTGCTTTACTCAATTTTTTTTTCGATATTATTATTGAATTTTCTCTGGTTTTAACAGCACTATTATCACGAATACTAAAAAATTGTTCTTCTTTATATTGAGGCATAATCTTAATTTGGTTGGATTTGATGTTATCACTGAAATATTACATTTTTTTCTTTATATCATGCTTCAATTATCTACGGCTTTGACCAGGCTTATACTCGAAATTTTGCGTACGGAATTTTGTCACAGAAATATTTTAATTTCTTTTCTCTAATTCTGTGGCTAATCCGTTCATTCTGTCATATCTTGTAGAAGAAAATCGTGCAGGTATATCTCAGTTTCACACATATTTCATGGCTATATTTCATTATTATCTGTTGGTAGGTACTCGGTACACTCCTGCCACGGATTTATCTCTTATCTGTCAAATTTGTGATAGAAAACTGTTCTGCAAACCTTCATTTTTCAATGCAAAAATCATAAACGATATTTAGGGAAATATTCCAATAATTTCAATAAAAATACAGTGAGTTAGAGAAAATAATGTATAATACTCGTACACGAGGCTTATTCTAACAGTCGTTCATTCAAAAACAATCATCTTAGTGGATCGTTTTTGAATTTTGAACTCGTGGAAAAATATCAATGCCTCCTGTATTTGCATTATAACAGTTACCTATTTATAATACAAGTGCAGAGCGCATTGACATTGACATTCCACGAGTTCAAAATTCAAAAAAGAGTCACGAAGTGTCGAGTTTTTTAATGAACGAGCGTTAGAATGAGTCTTCTGTACGAGTATTATACATTATTTTCTCTAATTCACTAAATTTCTATTGAAATCAATGGACTATTTCCATAAATATCATTTGATGACTTTTGCATTGGAAAATGTGGTTTGGCAGAACTGTTTTCTGTATCAACAATTTGACAGAATGATAATAATGAGTTGGCAGAACTTTTTTCTGAATCAAAAATTTGACAGAATGATAATAATGATAAATCCGTGGCAGGATAGTTCCGAGTACATATAATAATAAAATACAACTATGAAATCTATGCGAATCTGCGATATTCTCGCATGATTCTGTTCTACAAGATGTGGCAGAACTAACGGAACAGCCACAGAATTAGAGAAATAAATATTCCAAATTGATTCTTGATTCTACTATTGTTCTGTTTATGTGATCATGATTGTACGAAGCTTGTTATTTTATATCTCAACTCCGTCGGTTTTGTTGTAACGAAAAAATTGGGTAATTTTTTTCGATAGATTTCTTGAGTTTTGTCTGGTTCTGGTGATATGATCAATATAAAATTCTTCATGGAGCTTGAAATTGTTATTTAATCTGTAATTTTGAATTTACCAGGAAAGGCAAATTCCGAAATTGCCCATAAATGAACTTGACCACGGCCACTAATCTAGCCTGAAAATTAAGTTTCTAGGAGTTTCCGCTCGAGAGCTAACGTGTTTACGGGCGGACATATACGATTTGAAAATTAATTCGTCATCGGTGAGTTGAACCTTATCGTTTAAGGCCATTCCCAGCTCGAGAATAACAGACGTTGTAACGAAATGATGAGGCGACCTGTACGGGGATCGAGCGCTCAATCAAATAAAGTTTTAGATGGGGGTACTATCCGATACAAAGAAAGTTTAATGCATAAAATAAAGAACGGTAGTCCTCAATTGATAATCTGATACATTTATTTTAATGGCAAAAAAATTAATTCAGATTTCTAAATTATGACTAACAAAGATACCAGGAAATTATGAAAAGCTCCCCAACAGCTTACAATTTCAATGTTAGGCAATGAATAAGATTGATGCGGCAATATGTGAAATTTGTAGCATTCTCGTTATATCACCAATAAATGAAATAACATTGTATCGGTGTCCCAAATTCGTCTCAGATTTCCTTTGTGCTAGAAAAAAAATGTATGGCGCATTTTCGGCTCGATTTTTGAGAGAAATCCATTTGGTGAAAAACGCATAAATTCAGCTGTTATCAAGCTATAAGAGAAAATTGGAAAATGGCGTGAAATGGACAGTTCTCATAACTTCTTCATTATTGGTGCTATCAACATGAAAACAAAACATCAGGCATTTTTTTTAGTAGAATCCACTGATGCAATGATTTGTTTTTATTGCCATTAGCTTTGAAGTTACGATAAAACTTGTGTTTTTTTAATTGTAAACCAAAACAATTTCTATAACAAATAAAATAACTTTGTCTCTTTTCAAAAATATATAACATGATATGTAAGTTTCTTATCGAACTATAAAAATCATCAAAAGTTTCAGTTTTACACGGCAAATCAACCTAGTACCTATCTTTAATTATCTGTTAACTACAGATAATTGAAATATTGGGTGACGACCAAGATCTTCGGATTTAACACCATTAGACATTTTCAAATTGGTAAATCTTGTTCTTTGAATGTAGGCAAAGAAAAGTACTAACGGTGTTAAATCCGGAAATCTTGACGACCACCGAATATGTCTAATTAATTAATAATTTATTCAATTTTAATTTTAGGCTTTCCTAAAATATGGTGTTGTCATTTCAAAATTATAGAACACTTGATATTTTTCTGAAGTAATGTTCGAGATATTGAAAAAAAATAAAATTCAATTCAAATCCTTCTGAAAACTATCCATGAACAACAAAAAATAAAAATCAAAAGTAAAAAATTAGCAATTTCGACCCAAATCGGTTCAAGAAAATTTATAATTACTTTATCAATGCTGTTTTTAACGCGCTGTATTTCAGAAACGAAGCAACTCCGTTATAAGTACGTATATGATCATAGGAACTTTTTTTGAAACGACCTAACGAATCATCTTCTGAAGTTTTGTACCGTAGTTAGGAAGCACCCTGTATATTACTGTATATCAAAAATCCCTTTATATTATTATATTCATTTTCTATGTTTATCCACGACTTCAAATTTCGTCATTTTTTATTAAATCCTTATATAATTAATACATACATTAATTGGAGTCATTGGAGATTACATCCTTGAGCGGATTTTTTTGCCTTCATTGAATTATCGAAGAATCCAACCAAATAACAGATAATTATACATATTTTTTTTGTATTAACCTCGATCTAAACATAAACCGCTACTCGATATTACGTAGGAAAAATTAAAAATAAGCATAGCTTCTATAAATTCTGAAAATAGTGAAAAAAATAATTGCATAGACATAGAGCATAGAATAGACTGCTCTGTATTTTCAGTTTTGATCTGAATACTAAATGGATTTATGTATTAATTTGTATTACTTATTTTTTAATGAATATTAAGTGATTGTCTTATGTATGTTATTTATTCAAGGTCACCAAATTCCGCGTCTTGAATTCTAAAATCACTTTCAACCACTAAAGTCTATGATCAACGTAAATTCGAAGGTTCATCTCCCTAGGGCCTAGAGGGTTCAAAATAAAATGACCAGGTACATTATAATATGAAATTTCATTCCCTTGAGACATTCATGTCTTTGATCAATATGAGATATATTATCGGTTCATTAATAATTATTAATAAAGAACAAAACAGGGAGATGAAAATATTGCGCTAAACTATCGATCTGAAAAACCTTGACCGAACGGAGGAGCATCCCTGGGAGAATAATGAAAGAGAATTTTAAATGGTGAATTCTTGATAAATACGGGGGTGATCCGAGAAGTTACCGAACATGGAAAGAGACGAGTATATTAGAGACTTGTTATCTGGTTCATACTTCAATCAAATATATTTATATTATAATTTTATGTAACAGTTAACATTCTTTTGCTATAATATCTCAAAAAAAGTAGTGAACGAAATCTCATTTAGATATAATTAAATGAATACCTAGAATTCTAAAAATTTCTCACATTATTCTGTGTACCTATATCATAGAATTTCTTAGATTTCATAATAAGAAACTCACCATATTGTAGGTTAGGAGATGAGGTGATGTATCTTCTGATCTGCTTCGTGTTCTTTTCCTCGACATTTTAAATATACTTCTTGTCTGATTTAATATACTTAGTATCTGTAATAACGCAATAAAAATTAAGACTTGTCATAAGGTAAAATTTGAAAACGAAGGATTCACATTCAGAAAGCTCAAGAGGTAGTTTCACAAGGATCGGAAATAAATCAGAAGAGAAAGGAGAACCTAAAAATGAATCATACCCGATTTCTTATAAGAAAAACATAAACATATCACGTATTCCTGTGATTCTTTAACATAATCTGCTGGCTATTCTTACCCTGCATTCCTAATGCAAATGCAACACTTCCATGCAAAAAAATTAGGTTCTTTCATAACAAATGACACTTATTGACACGTTGTTAATTTTGACAGTGAAACGAGAGCAGAGAAAAATCAACGAAGCCAATCCTGTTAACCCTCAAGCATTGAAAAATTCTCACTTATCCTTTTATTTATGTTTATTACTTACTTGATTAACGATTTTTTTGAGGTTAAAATTGTGTTTCGATCCGACCGACATACGTCTACACAGCTGCCAAGTTCACAATGCACTAGCGCTGAGGCTTGAATCTTGAATCTGCGCCTAGGAGCAAACAACTCGCCGGTGTAATATTTTAAAGAGGTTCTATTGTAAATACCTCGTTCGTTGCGGTTCAATCAAAAACAACAATTGCAATAATTAATTGCGCTACCTTTTATTTATGTAATGACTACGCAGGCAGAACAAGGAAAGAAAAAGGATGTAACTCATTTCGAACGATATCTCATATTAGGCGCCACGTATCACGTGGTCCTTTGACGTGTAATCGGATGATGATACGTAGCTCCGCGCAGGAATCGACAGATTCACTGGGAGCTCCGATGCAGGACCGAATTAGCTAGAATCAGGTAATGATAAGTGTTATCTTATCCACCCAAAAAAAATTAGTTTTCAAGGATTACCTATACGAAACTTACACTGAAAGGATCGGATTCAAGGATTCCTATAAATAAATATACCTAGGAGATAATCGATGCACTTACCTTGACACAGTCATGAGAATTTTTCTTGTAAGAAACCATAAGCTTGTTAATTTAGAACACAATGTATGAAGAATTTTTCTCAGGAAGAAGATGGTCAATCAATACTTAGAATTTAATAATTGTATTCCAGTTTCCCCAAGCTGGTTAGATATAAAACTGGTGATGTAAATTTAGATAGAAAAAAAAAATTTGTGATGTATCTCAATTTGAAAGATTTGAAGTAACTCGATAATATTCATCTGTGCACTAGCAAATAGTTTATTAAATAGCAGAACTTTCCATCAAACATTTTCACAGACTTAATATGAGGGAGGTTTATTGGGGTTATAACCCCCATCGATTAAAAGAAATAACAAAATTGTAAGTAACAATTAAAAAAAAATTAAGAGAAAGTGCAATATTTTGCTTGGGGGGGAACCCCCACGAGTCAACTCCACTGAATGTTTCAGTTCTATTGCAACCAAATCGTTAGAGAATAATAGAAGCACATTCAAGAATTCTAGTTTGTAGACACATAACTTTTTAGTCCATGGGTTGTGGGGAATTAATTTAAATAACCGGATTACTTAATATGTGGATTAATAAGAAAATGGAAAAATTACTTTAATAAATTTTTAAATGTTAATTTTTTTTTCTATTTCGACTCTCCTAGGCCACTGTGAGACCTCTCAAAAGCTTGGGCAAAGTAGGAGAACTGGTTGTGCCTTGAGTAGGTTTTGTTACAGTGTCCGATCGCTACAGCACTCGGATAATTTTTTGCCTAACGGTAGTAATAAATTCAACTATAAAATAATTGGAGGATCTTGATGTTTCAAAACTATATCGACTAATTTTTTATTTCTCTTTTTGGGCTCTTGCCCCCAAAGAATGCGCTACTTCATATCGTCCCCATGATTGTAATTTTCGAATTTTGTACTCAAAGATAAGGTTCAACTCCTTAATGAAGAGTACACGATCAAATTCAATTATGTTCGTCCGTTAATAATATTAACGGAAGTGATCATATTATGATCACTTCCGAAGAGAAAAACCATAGTAAGTTCGTAGTTGAGTTCGATAATGGACAAAAACCGACTAGAGGTTCCGTAAATATGGCTCTTTCAATTTTGATTATAAGAAATTTTGTATTCAGAACTACATATATTGACTATTTCAAGCTCCACAGGAAATTTTAAATCATCTCGTCACCATGAGCAGAGAAAACCCAAGCAGAATATCAGAGAAAAAATTCAATATTTCAGATTAGGTTTTAATTTGTCAAATGTTCATACTGAATTTCAGGAGGATTTGTATCATGAGATTATCTAGATAAATTAAAACATGAAAAAATAACACCTCATATTGTATAAATATAAAATCTCAATGAATTAACTAGCTTTCAAGAGCTTCTTAAACAAAACCAGAGCTATTCCTAATTTTTTTTTGTTTGGGGCTTTTAATCACAACAGCATTAGAGAAATACTATCATCCTGTTATTCTATAACATTGGATTCTAATAATCACATTTTATAAACCTAAATGAAGAATAATGTGCCAAGTTTTTGAAAAATTATTCATGTCACTGAAAAGGTCGAATTAAATCAAGATGAATTCTATTTTTCAAATTCTTCTTCCATCAAATATTCTTCAACAAGGACTTGGAAATTTGAGAAATTATATTCATTTACACAATAATTTTATTCTTCAACTTGCTGGTTTTAAATCATCAAGGCTATAAGTATTGTTTTCTAACATCTGAACCAGAGGATCTACTTTATTATACTCTAAATCCATCTTAGGTCCAACAGCCCACAATGAATCCAAATCATATCGTTCACGGGCTTCTTTTGAGAAAATATGTAAAGCTATGTTACCTAAAATAAATAAAATGTGGAAAAACCCATCGCTTTATTACATTATCATCAAAACAGTGAGCTCATAAAAATGACAGACCTAAATCCAAAGCTTGCCAATCCTTTGATTTTTCTCCTTCCAATTTAGGTATCCTGTCTTTCTTACTTCTCTTCATCTTATATACTCTTCGGACAAACTGACAAACAGCATGCATATGCCTCGTTGATTTAACTGAAGCCACACAAATATAATCTGCATAGTTTATACCATCCGGTATCTTTGCAACAAATATATCTAAAGCATTTTCTCTTTTCAGGACATCAATTAAATCTTCTATATCAAAAACACCAGTTAAACCTCCTTAAAAGAAGTGATTAGTGTTAAGTACTGAAAGTGAAGAATTAATTTACGATTCAAATTTAATCCTTGATATCGATCATTTTCTTCCTCTTCGATTTGTGGAAGATTATATCCATATTGTTCAATTCTGGCTTCATCATAAATATCTAATACTACTTCAGATTCGTCCTTAAATTCTTGGTATTTAGGTTGAATTGTTGTCTCATCCTCCTTTCGTATCTTATGAATACAACTTAATTTCAGTTGTCTGTAAAACATTGTTCCGCCTGTTGTAGTTTGATAAATTCTAGGTATTTCATTATTTTTTTTTGAAACAGCCAAGATAGCAGATAAAACTCTGAAAGTGGGCCTAACGAAACTCATAATATAAATTAAAATTCTGTCTACTTCAGGAATAAGAATAAGAGCATCATAGGTTTTCAATAGATTCGTGTTTTCATAACGTCCTGTTATTTTTATACTCCTTAAAAAACATATTTTTATTTATATATTTATAGGTTAGGAAAATGAGATTTGACTTTAAATCATAGACTATATGATGAACATTTCTCTGAGCTGCAAGAAGGAATTTTGTGAATCAACATAAGCGCTACGCCACCTGGTGACAATCAGAGTAACTAGAAATGTTGACATGGTTTGCCTCAGAGGAAGTCAGTCCTTTTCATTCCTGTGAGTTTCTCGCATTCTGCTTTGTTTTTGTGTGATATTCTACAAATATTTATATATTTTTTGAATCATTTCAATAGTTATGAGTCGTTCGATTCGCTATTGTTCAGTTCCTCAGTGTTCTTCCTGGAAAAAAAGGTCAAATATCAAGTTCCATGCTTTCCCTCAAACTGTTAATGAATATCGTGTTTGAATGGCAAGGAAATTGGGGAGTAAAGTGCTGATGGATCGACAAAAAGCTTGGCAACTGAAATTCAAAATCGATAAAACAGTGACAAGAAATATGAAAGTATGTTCCCTGCATTTTATCGATGATGATTATTTTTATCGAGGTCAGCACTGATAGCACATAAAATTTTAGATTATATTTATGGGGATAATAATAATAATCGTTTACAGATTCCAGTTCTATACAGAAAGAATGTTTGAAAAAGACTGTTGTGCCTTCCAGAAATCTTCCTGTTGAATCCACTACCACAAAGGAAGAACCTGAATGTTCTAGTAGTAGATCTGAAAGATTGAATCAAAGAAATATCAACGAAGAAAAACTTATTGCTGAAGAATGCTCTTGTGAAGAAATCGAACCTGCTCTACAATCTACTTCCCAAGATGAAATCGATGCTGTACAAGGTCTATTACAGCTTCTTCAGGGTCAGCCTGATTATAATGGGCCTAAAACTTTCAAGGATTTCGAAGTGCAAGTGGATACTCCTAAAGTATCATCTTTGTGTGACCTGATAACAACAGATAGTGCTCTGAACAGTTTTACTGGTCTCAATAATATGAAACTATAAGATAGTAGAAGCAGTACAATCTATTTACAGTGATCAAAGATCAGATCGTTTAACAATCAAGCATTGTATTGTTTTAGTTTTAACAAAATTGAAATGTGATCTTTCATATGTGACATTATCTGTTTTATTTGGCGTTTCACAAGAATTGTGCCAAACATACATTGTCTTCAAATCTAAGGTACCTTTACACAATATTGGAAAAATTCCTCAGAAATATTTGGACATGTACCTACTCTGAAATTCTATATATTTTTTTTCAGGGAACACTGATACTTCTCTATCACATTTTAATTATTTTAAAATAGTCGTATAATATGCCGAATATATTTTCAGAATAAATACATTTCATAAGTGAAATATTTTCAATTGAATTCTCATTATTCTTTGATGATTCATTAGTTAAGCAATAATTTAATTCGATAAATAGGTATCGATATGAGTAGTTTCATGTAAATTGAGTTATCTCTTAATAAATAAATAAAAATGGATATGTGACTTTCTGTAGTATTCCTAAAAATATTCAATACATTAGCATTTGTAATATTTTGTTGGGACTGTATAATTGAAGGGTAATGTGAAATGATCAATTCGGATAAGTAAAAAAACCTTTCAACTAAAGTTTATTAGTCATGCAAATAACATGTAACATTTTTATTATGTGACCCGCATTTAAAACTTCTTCACCTTTATAAACACTTCTAGAAGTGTTTGTACCTTTAAGATATCCTAAGTATTCTACTAAACTCAGTCTTGCCATTTGGACCTAAAAAAGGTACTATTAGAATCCTGTAGTATAATAATGTTGATTGAACCGTTCACATATTATATGCACACGATTGTTATTCGTCATTTTTCGAAGTCTTCCATCCTTGCATAACTTTCAATATCACTAGACTGAACTGAAACAAATGATGATACCTTCCGCCTTTACCTAAAATGAAAATATTATATACACAGTAGCACACTTGTTCACTATAGAAGTCTGAAAAGTTTTTATATTTATTGTAAAATCAAATTTAAATAAAGCAAATACACACACAACTAATACAACAAAACATTCCAATGTCAACATTTATAGTTCTACGTCTGCTCACCTTGGCGCTGCTTTCTAATTTTCAGATGCCTAATCTAATTATAACTTTATTCTATGTCAATGAATGACAATTTCTCTATGATCTAACCTATGCAGCCAATATTTTGAAAATGTGAATACCGCGGGCCCCCATAGGTTTACGAAGTATTGGATTTTGTATTACAGGACATTACTTCGAGTGTACTGAAAATAATACATTTATTTAGGAATATAATAATATCAGGTTACTTATATGCAGGTTTTATTAAGATATTGTTGAATATGAATACTAAAGGTTTTTTCGACTTATGTGTACCAGAAAATCATTTTACCAAAGAAAATTGTGTTGCCACATTAAAAGTCTTACGCCAATGTAAGTTTCATTCGTTATTTAATTAATTTCATGTATTGAAAATGAATAGAGTAGGGTAACAGTTTTTATTGTATTTGTTTGACATCATAATTCAAGTTATTAAGGATTGATAATTTGATTTTTAATTTTTCAGATGGTTATCGAACTATAGCAATAAATCAAGTAATCAGAGAGAAACCAGAAGCTAATAAAGAGAATAATAAAAAGAAAAAAAAGAAAGGAGATGCAAAAGATAATAATGAATTAGTTCCAGAACCTATTAAGATAGATGAAACTTTGTTGAAGGTATGTTCTGCAAAATAATATGCATTGATATAATTACCGACTATGTCTTACGTTAATGATTTATACAATTTTTATTTGTTTCAGGATTTTGAAGATATGACTATATTGAATAGGTTAACAGTCACTTTTTCTGATAAAGATTTTTATTATAAAGTTGTAAGTTATACCATAGTCTACTACTAACTGTACAAATTAAAATCATGAATTTTTTTTAGACAAAATCTCCTAATTTCAAAAAATATACTATATTAGCAGTTTTACCGACAACAAAAATTGCATTTATGGTAAGTAGTGGTGATAATGAAAATACAAATTTAAAATGCTCTTATTGTAGTTCATATGCACAAGTGTAGAAGCAGATATACTGACTTATTGTGGAGAAGAAAAAGAATTTAGAATAGATAGAAATTCTTACAATCATCTCATAAGAAAAGGATTTTTCTTTGAAATATTGTATGGTCCTACTAAAGAAGATTCAACCATAAGGAAAAATACTATAAATAGATCTCATTTATATCATTCTATTGGAAAATCAAGAAATATTATTCTGTCAAGTGGGGTTTCGAATTTAATATACTTAAGTAGTGCATATGATGTTATAAATTTGTAAGTTTCTTTAATGCCCGCCACTCACGAAGCGTTTCTTCCAGCGTTTGGAAGCAAGTGTCGAAGAGATTCCAGTCAGACAGCTTGGGACACGGCCGTACGACTGTAATTCAGAGTATGAACTTGACTGCCTGACTGGAATCTCTTCGACGCTTACTACCAAACGCTGGAAGAAACGCTTCGTGAGTGGCATAAGAGTTGAAGGCTTATCAATTCTCTTTCAACATTATCACTGAAAAATTGGTACTCGAAAAAATTTAATTAGCTGCCATTCATTTCAGAGGTATCATATTTGGTCTAAATATGCAACAAGCTAAAGATGCTATTTCTCATCATGGTTTGGAATTATGTCCTAAAGCAGGTATTGTCATCAATAACAATTTTTTTCTGCTTTCTTATCCTCTTAACTATTAAATTATTTCTCCTTATTATTATTTCAGTGGGACGATGTCATGGAAAATCGATTGTAATGGTTGAAACAATAGCAAGCAATGATGATATAAGTTTGATAGAAATTGATGATTCAGTTCAAATTGTAGAAGAAATAAGTACAGTTCAAATTGAGGATTCAGATGAGGAAACTATGCTACTAGATGAACCAGTACCTAAAAAAATGAAAAGAAAAAAATAATTTGTACTTATCTACATAAATGTTGACTATTATTAATTTTTATTGAAAATAAATTATTTCAATGTTTAATTGATTTTTACTCAACCCAAATTAGGATTTAATAGATTGAAATTAAAATAATTGATTGCCGCAATTTTTTTCTATATAAAAATCACTATCATTTCTCCAACACAGTATAGTCCAACAAAAACTTAACACCTCCATTTTCTGGCCTTGAATTGAAAATGTGGAAAATCGTTTAGTACCATCAATTTCTGATTGAGTGGGAACAACTTTTCCGCTCTTCACAACTACAACCTCTTGATATTGATAGGGGTGAGGGGTGCTGCAATACCTCATTTTGAAGATCTTATCGTGTACTATCTGAAATTTTGTTTCAAGGGTTATATCGATAAGGAAATGACAGGTAAAATAGAGGAAGAGTACAACTACTAAATATCTTTGAAATATTTTGGATTCGAATAATATTCTCGATATAAATTCTACATTGTCTCTTTCACTATTTCATTTCATTATTGATAGATATTTTGGAGGGAAATTTTAGGGTTAGATAATACTCCATGCAATCCTCAAAATTAGTTATCCCAAAACCCCCATCATTATTCAAAATAAGGGGGTTGAAGTTAAGGAGATGACCTCGTCATCTCATACTCATTGCGAGTATGGTTAGTAACCATATTTATCTGAAGAAATAAATATGTTGTCATTTGGTTTTTTAGTTATTTCAGAAGATGTGGTACTAAATCTTTGGAGAGAGGAAAACTACGTCCATTCATGAATTCATTATATAATCTAGAATAAAATAAGTTGTTAGAGAAAGTTTAACTTATGCTATTTGATTCAACTTAAATGATATGTAGCAACAAGTTTTTTCTTACAAATGTGAATTAAAACAAGGTGTGCACATTTGTCAAATTCATGATTCCACTTTAATGAGTCCCTCCCTATTCGATATCTGAAGGTTTTTCAATGAGTCAGAGTCATGTTTAAGTTTTTAACTTTTTTGTTGAAATGTCCGCTTTTTGCTCTTCTTTCACTATTTTTGTTAATAATAATAATAAGGTCTTTATTTATTTATTTATTTGTTATTCAAATAATATAGGTATATGTAGTTGTAAATCTACAATTACATTAAATCCATTCTACATCTTTTTACCAGTATATATTTAAATTATTCTAATGTTTCTATTATACGATTTACTGAATACATACAAATTGCTGGATTTAACATCTCAAATATACAATCAATTTATCTTCAGACACAAGTCAAAAAAACAATTGTAAGATTTTGTAAATTTAAACTTATATAATTTCGAATATTTCCTTCCATATAATTTTGATTGTAAAATCAGATTTCTATTTTATTGTTTTGAAAATTGTGATGAAACACGGGGCAAAAGCTTATTGAAGAATTTTCAATAACTAGTAATGCCAACTGAATAAAATTATATTACCAATATATTATATATTATTGAATTACATTATTTATAGAATAATTTATTTACGAAAGAATTGCAATCGCATCTTTTTTTGGAAAAATAAATTCGACATCAATTTTAGGGCTTTTTGAGTATTCCGTATTAATTTTTATTTTAATTTGGTACTTTCCTATTTTAAATTTGGCGCCATGACAGATGTCTCTCTAAAAATTGCCCACCAGGTAGCGCTCCGTTCACAGAACAGAAGCGTAATGATAAAATGGAGTACATATTTATACGTGCGGATTATATACAAAATAATTTTAGGTAAATATCTTTATATACGTGATATGCAACGATAATTATAACTACAGTTCGGTTTATGTATGTGCGATTTACAAAATCAAAGTGTTTTATTCAGTGAAATTTCCGGTTAATGTGTTAAATTGTCATACGAAGCAGTAAAAAGAGAACAACCGAAACAGACAGATCTAAGGTATCCATGGTAAGTAATGCAAATCGTAATAGCACTTTTATTTTAATTGCTGATCATAAAGTTTTCATGATATTTTGAGTAAATCGGTCAATTCTTGAGGATAGCTGTAAATTTCCTTTCGGTTCGGTAAATATTGTTAAAAGTTTCGTCGAAAAATCAAACATATCCGTTGAAGTTATCACCTGATTGGTTGTGTTTCCACAACTGTATCCTAAATTGTGATATTCCTACCAATTAAACAGTCTGATAGGTCTCATTACGATTGATGTTGTATTATTGGAATACGTGAAATATTGAAATCTGTGCTGAGAAATTTGGGGATTACTCAAAGGGCCTTTGTTTACATCGAAGCAATAAAACAAAAGTGATGCGGGAAGCTGTGACCTTTGACGAACACCGCAAATGTCGCTAATTCGAACCCAAGCCTGGACATCTTTCAAATGGCGGTCGCGGTAAGGTTCATTGTTCCCGACAACTAGATTGATAAGTTGACGGATGATATTTGTTTCGTCGAAGCATGCTTGATCTGTAGGATTCCCGAAACGGCCTTCCAGAATCCGTGAAAGTGGAAGGTGGCAGATGTACCGTTTTTTACATGGAGATCGTGAATTAATTATTTCCAAAGTGAGTCTGGACACCCGCTGCTAATCAATTTAGTAATTAAGTTTAGTCGCTTTCTGGCCGTATCTTCTGTTGTGCGCGGTTGCCAATGCGTTGTCGATGTAGGTAATTGCAAATTCGTCCGACTGTCGTTGTCATGGATTTTCTTACTTTTCTCGTTCTTAATTCGATGCGAGGGGTCTCCCACGTCGATTGTCAATTATTTCGGCATCGGTTTTCACGTTTGTAGCCGATCTGGTGTCGTCGAATAGGTAAATTTTATCGATTTGAATGGTATGTGTTCGTAATTATGTAATTTGCAAGTTGGTTGGGACTCATGGGAGGAAAGTTATGTCGCTCATGTTTTTTTAGAGCTCATAAGCGTATAGCTTTTCCCCTTGAGCTTCAATCGCTGTCTTCTGGAGGCATGTGGACTGTTTGTTTAGCATGTTTGATTCGTAGTAGCGTAAGATTCTTGGAACATTCGACGACCCAATACCTGAACCGTAATTAGGCCTAGGCGATATCTTCAAATCGGCATTTCTACAGAAATTAGAAATGAATGACCGGTTTTTAAAAATCCTCTGCTGCAAGAGACAATTTCTTCGGCAATTTGTATTTGTTTTTGGGCCGGCTCACATCGGTTTTGTGTGTTGTGTTTGGATAAATGCCCGGTGGAAGGGAACAGTTGTCAGATTTATTCTAGTGTGAGTGATTTCGCAGGGCATCGATTCGCTTTGATAGGTTTTCATATTGTACGGGGGCGGGCTGCGAATTATTTAGGCTATTGTTCCTCGAATGAATTTGATCAATAGTAATAACTTGTTGGTAAGAACATGACATATTTTCATTGACCAGTGTTACACTCTTGCTATTGTTATGTTTACTACTGCTATTTTCGACGATTTTTCAGGATAAATAGATAAGAGAATATCGCTTTTCTTTTCTACCAAGTTATTCATCTTCATAGTTTATTATATCGATTGATGAACCGCCTCTCTCAAAATAAATTTTATTTATATTTAAAATGAATAATTCTAGAACTACAGTGAGCAAATGTCTGTAGATACATGAAATATTGTTGTGTATTTTGATATTGTTTATTTCTTATTCGATTCTATGATTTTCTCAGCTTTGAAATCGAATATTATAATTATGAATCTAAAAGATAACTCAGGTAAATAGCCTGAGTCAGTTTGAAATTGGTGCAATGCTGAAAATTTCGATAGAAGATTGCTCCTGGTTAATTTTTGAAAATAATGAATCATTAATGTTATGAACCTACCTCTGCGAATTCACGTTCAAAGAAGAAAGTTGGTACTTAATCATTACAATTCATCGAACAACATAGCATCATCTGAACATAAGATTTTTCTATAAACTGAGAACGTTTAGGATTCATAAATCTTAGATACAAGGTCAAAATTAGAAAAATCCAGAAATAATGTAAATGTTCACAGTAAATTGTGACAATAATCAACGGATATATTCACCAAATGGATCTATTCAATTACTCTCTGTCGTTCTATTCTATTAATATTTAATTGTATTTTTAAATTGCCAGAGTGTTGTGATCATGGGCAATTGTCGAGGTTTATTCAATATGGCGGGCGTGACATATGCTGATTTCAACGTTATATTTCTTGAATCAAGACAGGTAATGCTGTTTGTCGAAGAAAAAATCTTAAATAACGGCATTGAAGCTGAAACAAGCTCTAAGAATTAGCGAAGTGACATGATAGTTCGTCAATAATGTTCTGATGAGTTTTACGAACGACGAAACTTTCAAGACAAAAATTTGTGTCTTACTAGTAATTCGGATGAAACTTTCAAAAATTCTAAACTCCTAAACTATGATAGGTAGGCGGTAAATTTACTGCCGATTCTGGTTTATTGATAACACTCAGTAAAACACGGAAATCTAACATGATTTCAGATGAATCAGGTAAATTAAATATTTTTTTTTCGTTGAGGTGATTTTTCAACTATTGCCATCGGTTATTTTCCATTGACAGTTAACTGATTCATCTGAAATTATATCGGAGAAATCATTTATTTCCACGTTCCAAAGAAAAAATAATAATTTCCTATTTATTATGATTATAAGGGGTTCTAAAACTTTTATTGTAGCGATTGCCAATGATGAAATCATTTTTGTGTTTTATTACAATTCATTAACCATCTCGAACTAAAATCGATCAGTTTTTCTGTTCAAATTTTATAAAATCCCCAGTATATAGGGTGTTCCAGGTATAACAAACAAGGCATGACAGCAAGAGTAGATTGCTTATCAATACAAAAAAAAATTCCTGCAAACATAAGTTCTAAATGATCTCACTTCAGTCGCGCAGGTTGTTGAAGTTTTAAAAACTTTTTGAAGAGTTTGGGAAAATTAAAAGCTGAGGTTAACAGCTTGGTTAAAAAACATTTATTTAATTTGCTTTCTGTTCTTACTTCCTCCATTTTTCAATAAAAATACCATCAATATTCGAGTATCGATTCTTTTTTTTATGAAAAATCAAATATTTCAAATGTTTGATGCCTATTTTCTCGAAAATGGTAAGGTTTAGAGATTGGAGTATTATTTTTCAGAAAGTAATTTTCAAGAATTTCAAACTTCGAAAATGTTTGATCATTTTAGAATGATTGTTAGAAGCTGGTTATTTTATTCATGTTTATCGGAAATGCAAGTTCGCAGAGAATTTTTCCATATTTTAACAAATTTTGTATGCTTCGATTAGCACATTAGTTGTACATCAAAACCCAGATTTTTCACTCCATTCAAAGTGTCCACTGTCTCAAAAATTCCAAATTGTTTTCTATTCTATAGAATATCATTAACTTGGTGTCGGGAGCTTTTGAGCGTTCATTCATTTAGGTGCCAATTGGGGACCACAGATCTGTTGTACTTACTTTATGAGATGTTATTTATTAAAATAAAGTATGTTTATAGTGCATACAACAATGATATCATAATTGATGTCAATGTTGTCGGTTATTTCATCTAGATGAGTAGTTCTAAAAATACGATAAACCTGAAATTAGGATAAACATTCGTTCGAATATTATACATAAATAAACTTAATTTCAATGTGTTTTTATCAAAATATTGTGCTTTTTTTTTAGATATTCTACTTAATTTTTCACGAAATTTCTTCCTCAATATTATTGAATTTCCAATGGTTCTGATTGATGTTATCAGCTTTAAATTTTGCATGAAGCTTGAAATCTTTTTTTATATCTACATCAAATATTTTTTTTTTCGATATCCTACTTCTTAATATTCTCTGGCTCCGATGACCCGATAAACATAAAATTTATTATTTCGGAGGAAATTAAGAATTCAATCGCAGAATATTTCAAGATTTATTCATTGGATTCCTTCGAAAATTTGAAATGATATTTAAGAGGTATTCTATTTTAAAAATATCGGTGAAACAGTTAATAATAAATATTTATTCAAGCCAAAGAATTTCTCTTTTTTGATTTTATATTGTAATTGACTTCAAGATAAATGGTTATTCTCTTAAAATTTAATCTTTTCAAAAATTAGTCAAACTCCACCATTCAAAAGAAGTGACTAACTTTGAACACTTGAAATCAAAAAAGCAAGCAAATCCTCTTTCTAACAGATATTTGAACACTTGGTTTCTCTAATTGACCAAACGCTTTTCCATATCATTAGTCCATCAATTGATATACAAGGTGTTCTCGATTTCAATTCATTGTACGTTGACACCCTGTAAGTTTGAAATGACATTGAACAACCGAAAATTTGAATAGTTTCAGGAAATGACCGTGCCCTCTCGTCTTCATGGGTAATTTGGTATTTTTACAGCTCCCTTTTGATTTTAGCGATGGCCTCCGAGATTTGGAACGTTGGCTAAATTATCTGCATTCCAACCCATAAAATAGGTACCTACACTACCTATAGTAAATAAGTGTCAATGCAAGTCTGTCGTGAATTCCAAGAATTTCGAAAGCTGTAAAACATTGCAATTTTTACACTTAACCATTAGCTGAACATGGGATTAAAAAAATTCTTTGAAAGCACTGACCGTCTAGGGATTTGGGAGCTCGTTCATTATTTATGTGTCTTATGCGCCCTTGGATACCTGTGTGACGATCTTGCTGAAATTCGGCATGACCTATATTCTTACGGAAATATTAAGTAATCTTTCCGATATTCTGCTTGAATTGAAGTTCTAGTGAAACTATCCACATGAAATTTTGCATATTTGGCATTGTGATTTATCACTGAAATACATATTAGATTTTTTCGATATTAAACTTGATTTTTGTTTGGTTCCGACCATGAAATCAACACGAAATTATTATTTTATATCTACACTCAAAATCTCAACTTGACCGAATCTGTCGTCATTGAAATATTGAGTATTTTCTTCTCCGATGTTCTTCTAGAATTTTTTTCCCCTCTATTACTATTACTAAGATTTTGAATGAAGCCTAAAATTATTATTTCTAAATGCAAAATTTCATCTGGATCGAATCATTAGTTTTGTCATCATCAGGAAAACAAAATTTCAAAGGTACTTATTCAAAATATCTTCTCGGATATTGTCATTAACTTCAAACCGGCATTCGAGATCCAAATATTTCAGAGGTGGTTGAAATATTTTCCCCAACAATTGCAAAAGTTTTTTATTGCAAATAATAAACAAATAAAAAGCGGCCTGAAACCCTCATTTAAAAAAAAAAAAAATCTTTTTAAAGTCGTCCTTGTAGTCAGTTATTGTATTGAGAGGTTTCGTCGACTTTAAACCTCAAAGTTAAATCCTACTTCAGGTACGATTTGTGGTTGGTTATGACATAACCTTACCTCAGGTAGGTATGGTTGGAGTAGAAAAAAATAATGAATATTGAAAACTTAAAATCTCTGACCTTGAAAAATTGTTTGAACGAATTTGGATTTTGAAATTCCTACTATGAAATGGACTACATTCAAGATGTGTTGAAAAGTTGAAAGAAGTGATACCGTACCTCAAATATAAATGAAAATAATTTTATTTTGCTTCATGTCACTCTACGCAAAACACTCTTTTCCAATAACGCCAAGTAAAATATTTATGCATGCATAAGAAATATTTATGCATAGTAAACAAACATTTTTCGCGTTTTCATAAAATAAAATTTTCATCATATTTGGGTTAGACTTGTGAATGATCTGATTCAAGAATTGTTAAGTTCAAGCTGTTAAAACAATTATTTATTATATAATAATAATCATTATGAGTTGTATTTGGACTTTTTTAGACTCTGTGAGACTTTTCAGAAACACAATTCCTTTGCGAGTTAAAACTGGTTATGTTCTATTTACCTTCCTACCTTCACAGCATTGCTAATTGTTCACTCAAAAGCAAATAGTTAGGCTAGCGCCGGTGCCAGACATTTTAAAGAATTAACATGATGTTTCTGAAGTGACGATGGGACACAGTAACAAAACCTACACAGAATACAACCGGTTCTTCTAACTTGTACAAGCTCTAAGCTTCTGAGAGGTCTCACAAAGGCCTAGGGGAGTTGGAATAGAAAAACAAAACATATACAGGGTGTTCCTAAAATTGACAAAAGGAAACGAGAGAATCCAACGATAATTGAAAAAAGTCATATAAAAAGGACCCGCAAACGCTTGGTTTTTCTCCGTTTTCGATATTCAGGGTGGTTTTTGTGTAGTCCTACTTTTTGTGACGATTTAACCATTATATCGAATTTTCGCTACTGATTGGGTAAATGAGTACCAAAATTCAATTAACACATTCATCACCTTTTTACTGAAATAAAGTTTTTTTTTTATATTTCTGTAAACTACCAGTGATCCACCAAAAAAAGTTCTCCAGGAAAGAAGTGGGCACTGTTCCAGACAAAGCACTTCCCTGTAGATTTGCATTGAAAATTGGCATATTATCACATAATGAAAACTTTGAATTTGATTATCTTGGCAAAAAAGAGGTGCTATGAGAAAAAAAAACTGTATTTCTAAAACAGAGCATTTGCCATTTGCCCATGCTTATAGGACTTTTTTCTTGAAATGTTACGAGGAATTTTGCATCGTACAGACTCTGTACCTCCAATTTAGGAACATCCTTTAAAAATTTTATTTTATATTTGTACCGGTTCTCAATAAAAATTTCGGTTTGACATCCGCCTATTGGATAAATTTAAGGCCGAAAATTATTTTCAGCCGCCATAATTCAGGCGTATTATGTGTTGATAATTTTTTATCTCAAAAACCGTGAATTTCAGCTAAAATTCACAAGAGGCCTTATTTGTTAATAAGGAATCAGTCAATCAAAATAAATTTTCTTATTGTTAAATATGAATATAGAAAAAGTTATTGCGAAACAAGTTTGAGGGGTGGCTTTTTCGTTCCCTTTGGAATCATAGTGGAACACCCCCATAAAGGTTTTTGGGTGCCTTCTCGCCCGCATAAAATGTCAGCTTAATTTAATTTTTGTGAATTTTTTTGATTTTGAGAAATAAATTGAAAACTACTTTTCGGGCACCATCTTTAGTGGTCTGTAAGAGAGGAGGATAAAAAAAAATGTATATGAAAAAATCGCCGTATTTTTGACAAGGAACATACAATTTTTCCCCAAATATTCTTATACACCCAGTATTTTGCAATTGCCAAAATACAGTCGATGTTTGAAAATGGCAAAATTTGAACAGCTAGAGCAAATCTGTTTTTGGCATCTTTGGTTCAATGGAAAGGAGCACTACATCTCTCTATCTCTACTCAAAACAGTCAAAACCGAAAAATTTCGTAAAATCCACGAATTTGGGACACTCTGTACTCTTCCAAATAATCGGGAGATGTTCAGATTGCACGAATGGACAAAAATTTCGATTTGCTTCCACAATCTGCATTTACTTGAAATAGAGTTCTCTCGGATAGAATTTTATTATTCCACGAGTTAGAAAGACAACAATAAATCAATCCTTTGCCAACGAATCTTGATCATTTCACGCGATTCTATTACATTTCATAAAAACGTCAGTTCGACTATCCGTGAATTACGAAAATTCACCTTACATAATTCCAAGTCGGAAGTCCACATTTATTATTCCATATTATATTCGCAGGCAACGATATACACACACAACTCGATAATTTATACTTTCCCTTTATCAATTCCGATAATATTATAATTAGGCGAGGTAAAACTATGAACAAGATACCTTGGCAGTTCTAGTTACATCGTGTGTACCGGTAAATCGACTCTCTGCTTAATTTGATTAAATACCATTATTTTCAGTTTTGATAACGCCGGTTGACATTGTTACCGAAAATTCCTTATCATAACGTTTCAAGTTTCGATAATGGTTGCCGTCGGTTTTAGTCATCACATTGGCTCTTTTGTTTCTACAGTTTCATCCAGGTTTTCGATGCGGTTCGAACTTCAGGTGAGACTTGTTCTAAATTCATTGTGTAGACCCTCGAGATTGCCAGAAATTCTTCGATATTCTGTAAGTACTTCAGATCAATGATCATAGATGGCGCTTGAATCGTTACTCTCATGCAGGGTACATTATTGTTTTTATTATTTTTGACGTTTCTTCTGTCAAATTTATATAAATGGTCGTCCATTTAAGAATCACGAAATAAATTTCTTTTAATGTTAAGTTGCTACATTTATTATTCATTTTCACAGTGGACATAGTAGAATTATAGTGTGGTTACTATAGTGTATTTATTTCTGCAATGGCATGACATATGCAGTCACCCATTCAATAATCACGAAATTAATTTCTTTCAATGTAAAGTTACTACCTTATTAACAAAGGTTTTCTGGTTCACTGTGGACATAGTAGAATTAACGTGTGGTTACTATTCATTTCAGCAATGACATGACATATCATGTCACCTATTTAAGAATCACGAAATAAATGTATTTCAATGTTGAGTTACTACATTTATTATTTATTGAGTTTTTCTGGTTCACAGTGGACATAGTAGAATTAGAGTTGGTGTATTTATTTTTGCAATGGTATGACATTTATTATTATAACTAGAAAAAAATCCACAATCTGGCAACGATGCTAGAAAACGTTTTATGATGTCAAGGCACTGTTGAAAGATAGGTTATACAGTACATTTATAATAATTTCATCTTTAGTTGAAAAAAGTTGCTCAATTGTTGAGGCATGGTAGTATGGTATCAATCGGTCCGTTGACATACTGTTCATTTCAAATTATATCTGAATGCTGAGAAAAATACATACAGAAAATATTTTTTGCAAGTTATCTTCGTGGAGGCTGCTTACTTCAAATTTTATTTGCAAAATACATAAACTAAATATTTGTTTCAAGTTATTTTCGTGAAGGCTATATACTAATCAGAACTCTTTTACATCTAATTGGCTTTCTAGAATAATATTTGTCAAAAAGTTGAAAAATTTAGAACAATTTTTAGTATATTCAATAATTTATATTATCTTCGAGATAAATTTTTTTTCGCATATAAATTTTGATACCGTTATAGTAGGAGGATCATAGACGTTTTCATTCTAAGCTAGTGCTCTAATTTTTATGGCCTGGGAATCCGCTAAACTTTTCAGTTGATATAATTTAATGATTGTCTTCCTACACGAATAATCCACCTGTAACCTTTAATTGGTAGTACACACCTTTCCAATTAGATAAAATATTGATTTTTTTTTTTGAGACGCCGTGATTACGTTCAGTGTGTCTAACCTTGAAGACGCATAATTCGATCGAAATGCAAAAGACAAATTGTTATATTTTCTGATTTTCATTTTTATTCCATTCAACAGATTTCGAAAAATGTAATTTCAACTGGAAATTTGATAGTTCACCTACTAACATTAAAATCTTATGAATGTTTATTGAGTTAATTGAATGCATGTATTATAAATACTGCCAAATATAGCCATTCTATAAAAATTCTATCATCTCCCTTAAATTTCTAATTCACCGTGTAACATATATTTGAATAGCTGAGATTCTTTTGGATCCATTATGTTACAACCTCAATACTAATATGAAATTTTTTCAAAATCCCACTAGAACTACACGACATAAGGAGATCATGAAAACTTCACTTTTGCGCATGTTCAAAGCGCACCATATATCTGGAAAAAATGAAATCGGATCTGATAAAAATCGTAGTTGAGAGTTGAAAAGGATTTGTAGATACACACACAGGCAAGAAATCGAAGTTGTTCAAAATTGTCTGAGATGCGAGCGGTAATTTTCACAAATTTGGACTAGAAATTTTAAATGACTGCCTCGGTATATTATATCCAAAGTCACTTGAATTAGTCCATAAAAACACTTGGCCAGACGTTCCTCTGAAGTGGATACCGCGATGCGCTAAATACCAGGGTTTATTTGAATGTATTGTAAGGCAATAAATTCACTGGCCCCGAAGGAATTTTTGGAAACTTGAACAATCCTTGTGAAATCGAAATATTTTGACTTCCTCCAACTCTGGATATACTATAGTACAGCGGACTGAAAAGTCGACTGTGGTGCCGAAGGTACCAAGTTCGAATCCTGGCTAGGTCATGGATGTTGTACATGTGTTTATTCAGAAATCCACAGGATGAACAAAACACAAACAATATCAAAGAACAAACAATAGTGTCTCGATAAGTGTAAAAACACTTGTTTCGAGCAAAGTACAGCGAATATAATATATTATTTATTACCTCGCGCATAGGATTTGCGGGCAACGTTTCTTTGTAGTTCAGCTGATCACCTTCAGCTTCAATTTCATTCAAACTACTTGAATCAAGTTAGTTTTGTCAAGATTTTTTTTCTGCATGCAATACTCTTGATGATATTTATGTATTTTTTCTTTCTTTTTACAGCAATGGTGTGGTGAGATGAACAAGAAGGCGATATGTGCCGCTTAAAGCGATGGACTCTTACGACTTGTTCGGCGAAGATGGAAGTGGTATGTTGGACGGTCTGCCCGAACTGGGCCCCGATCATTTCGAACCTGCGGTGACGGGAGCGCGCAATGCCACATCGGCCTATTCTACGCAACCCGCATACTCGCAAGAGACCCCCCTCCAGAAATTGGCGACCTTCGGCGGCACGGACTTTAACCATATGGACCCGAACGCGCAGGCGATGTACTCCCAAGGCTACGGCACAGCCGACCGGCCGATGGGACCGCCCTCTGGCGGTGCCTATGGCCACCAAAGACAAATGGCGCGACCACCGCCCGCACCTCAACCAGCAAATCCTAACCAGTATCCGTACCAGACGGATAACATGTACTCGATGCCCGATCATCAGCTGAGCGGTATGGCTGATGGTAACGGCATGCAGGCGACCGCGTGGGGTCAACACTCGACGCCCGCCGCTTCAGCGCCCAACTATCCGATGCACAGGTACTTCAATTCACCATTAGTTTCTCCTTTCCTTCTAATAATGGTAGGTTTTTACCCAGGTACTCCCAAATGGGCGCCTACCGTCAACAAACAATTTCCGCTTACCAACAAGAGACACAGAAACAGCAATTCCACCCGATGATGCAGCAGCCGCACCAGCCGTATGCCCAGATGCAACAGAGGCACGCCCCACACTATCCTCAAAGTGGCGCTACCGGGTACCCTACACCGACAGCGTCCCAAGGTTACGGTGGCTACATGCACCAACGACTACCTCAGCACCACCAATATCCTCATGCTGCAGCCGCCGCCGCCGCCCACCATCAAATGGAGATGGCAGGAGTGTCACAAGCGCAACAACAATATACCAGTCAGATGGGACACTCCGGCCATCCGGTACCGACGCCTACGCACATGGGGCACCCGGCATCAAACCAGGCGCAACCAACGCCGCAAAATCCGATGGCGCACCCAGGCTACGCGCAGACGCACCAACTGATGCAGCAGAGGTCGATGGAGGTGCCGACCCCTGCGCAGCAGTACGCTCAGAAGCATCCGGGCACTTTGGGCAACTCCAGTCCGCAATATAGGGCGCCGTTTCCTCAGTTATCCCCTCAAATGTCACCCAGACCTCAGATGTCGCCAAGACCACAAGCCCCACAGATGTCGCCACGTCCAGTGATGTCTCCTGCTAAACCGAACATGTCCCCGCACCCGCAAATGCAACAGACAAACCTCAGTCCTAGGCCGGCCACCAGCCTGACACCGAAGACGACAACGGCTTCGCCGGCTCCTATCCCGCCGTATTCGCAGCAAAGTACCTTGCAAGCTTTGGAACAAATGGTGATGCCTCCTTCTAGCACCAACAATACAGAGTATCCGCCGTATCCTTCGAGGACATCATTGATACCACCTCAGCCGTCGCAGAATCCCTTGTCTCCAGTTATGGGGATGAGGAACCAGATGGCGGATCAGTGGTCCGCTCAGCCTCCAAGACAAGCACCGTCGCATAACATCTCCAGCATCAACGGACTGATGGGGATGATGGATCCTTCCCAGATGCAAAGTTTACAACAGCAACAACAGCCGCAACCTCAACCTCCTCCTCCTCCTCAACAACAACAACAACAACAGCAGCAGCAGCAACAACAGATTCCGCCGCATTCGCAACAATCCAATATACCTCCCACTTCTCAATCTCTACCCTCGAATCAGAACATGAGTAATCTCGGTATGCCACCACAAAGTATGAGTTTCAATTTCAACGATGACCTAAACAAACCAGATATGACGTTAAGGGAGCCACCTACTCCTCAGAATGTGCACAAAGACTTTGCTCCGTCGATACAATCGGTACAATCTCCCACGAATAGTTTGCCAGATAAACAACCCAGCAGTACCACGAATTCGGAAATGAACAGGGAGATTAATGTTCCCTACTCGTCGGCTAGCAGTCTTTCGCCTCATCCTCCGACACCTACACCATCTTCAACGACAGACGATAATGTCAATAACGCTCCGGATGTTACTCTGCCAATAAACGAATCTTCGAAACCTGAGGAAGAAATGTGCGAAAACGCTTCTCCGATAGAACAACCAACCCAGAGCAAAACTACGACTAGCTTCACGGATTTCAACTGCGTCTCCAGCATGTCTGGTTACAACAGCGAGCCTAGCACACCAAAGACCATAACTAAGATGGACGATTTAGTGCAGTCCAATGCGCCTTCCACCTTTTCCCAAGAGAATTCCATGTCTCAGGACTCTTCGATGGACTCCAACAATGACGTGGTCGCACAATCCACTTATCAACATTCGCTAAATCAAAATAGCAACTCGTCTTTTCCTACCAGTTTCTCTATGCAATCTCAACCGGCTGCGGCCCCTTCGTTACCATCGACGTCGCCACCGCCCCCTTCTAACGTAATGTCTAACCAAATAAGTACCAGCAGGTCTTCTCCTACCTTGTCTATGTCAAACACAAGTCAGATTAGCACAAATGTCACTCCGACGTCTGTCGTCCACACATTCGGATCTCAAGACTTGCCCGTCACTCCTACCAATGTCTCGACTCCAGCGCCGATTGCTAGCGAAACGAACAACGTTGCGGCGTCTGCCACCCCGAGTTTGCTCAGTCAGGCCGGTCCAATGAACAGCACAACGCCTCCAGCAGTTGCGTCTAATCAACTATCGCAGATTCCCTCGCTTGGCATTTTGCCGCAAAGCCTTGTGAATATCCCACCGGTTCAATCCACTGCTCTGTACGATCAAAGTACCGCCATGCCGCCGAGAAGCTTGCCGCACCCGATACCGCATCCAAACATGCCGATGGGTATCCCGAACCACCCGGGCATGATCCCACATACTATCCTGCCGAATCAAGAGTTTCAGGGTTACCAACCGCCTGTTAGTCATCAGCAGGAGAGGGCTGCTCTGCAACAACAGCTCCAAGAACTTTACTGCATGCCGCCCGGTCCTGATCATCAGGAGAAGATCGCCCATCTGCAAGAACGACTGAACGTATTGAGTCAACACGAGGCCACTGAACAATGCAATGGCGGGCCTCAATGCGTATTACAATCTCCTCTTTTCACCTCACCGATGATAGATAGTCCGCAAGTTACCAGCACAACCGGAAGGGGTAGATCTAAAAGCGGGGCAAGGGCTAAGAAACCCAGACAGAGAAAGGGAGAAAAGGCTGTGTCTCCTATACAGATACCTCAGCCGATCACTAACATTGCGATGGCCCCGCAACAACTTCCGGTGTCTGAAGATTGTGTTACTCCTGGCACTGGACTCAGTATTCCTGCAGAAGAACCCGCAGATATAATGGACATGGGAGACGATTCCATAATCGCAGAACTGGCCGATAAGAAAAAAAGAAAGCCTAGGGCGCCGCCCAAACCGAAGCAGCCCAAAGATAGTCAGGAAACGGCTGAAGTCAAGACTCCTAAAGAAAGGAAGAAAAGAGAACCCAAAGATCCCAATTCGAAGAAACGCAACAGAAAGAAGAAGGGCGAAACCCTGGACGACAGCAGCGCTAGTGATACTTTGACTAAATCGATTGAGATTACAGATGATTCTTTATCAGAATCAGTCAGAGAAAGTGTGAACGAAGCTTTAGGAAATGCTTCGGCCGATGAGTCCAAATCTCTGTCGGAAGAAAAAGCTTTGCCAGATTCGGCCCAAGCCGCTTACGAGACTACGTCGGCGGATCTGTCCGGGGAAACTGACGCTGTAGTAGATTCCCAAACGCCAGACGACGTTTCGGAATCTATTCCTGAATCTACAGAGACTGTGGTCAAAGACGAGTATGCGTTTGAAGACCAACCTTTGAGTCCTCAAGAATTAGGAGAGATACCGCGTAAGAAGAGGATACGCGCACCGGCCAAAAAATCATCAACGCCGCGAGTGAGGAACAGAAACACTTCCGGTTCATCTCGAAGTAGAAGACGTAGAGGACCTATAGTGCCGGAATCTGACGGAGAAAACGACGATATGGCATCGTCGCCGCCTCCTTCGCCGCAAGACGAAGATTCCAACAAGAGAAGATCCGCAAGGAATACTCAGAGGAAGAAGTATATCGATGACGTTATGCTCCGTTTCTCAGACGATGATTCTCCTATATCGCAATCAAAGAAAAAGTCATCGTCAGGTCCCACTCCTCCTGCGCCCAGGCCTGAATCATCTCAATCGAATATCGAAGAAAAGGCGGAAAATGCTAACAAACCAAATTTTGTTTACGTCAACACTACCGAAGAAGATTCAATGGTAGTACAACATGTTCTATCGTCCCGGATGGTGATGAGACCGAAGAAACCTACACCTCCAAGCGATGAACAAAAAACCGAAGATAATGAGGAGAAGGCAAACGAAAACGAAGAAGGTGAAGCTGAAACTCCTGCTGAGAAAGATATCGATATAGAAGATAATAAAGACTCTGATAAGGAAGAAGAAGAAACTAAGATAGAAACGAAACCATCAAATGATCAGACTGAGGGTAAAGATGGGGAGATGGAAGAAATTGAAGAATATTATGTGAAATACAGGAATTTTTCCTACTTGCACTGTGAATGGAAGACAGAAGAAGAGCTTTTCAAGGGTGACAAACGCATAGCTAACAAGATCAAAAGATTCAAACAGAAACAAGCGCAACAGTTGAACATATTCGAGAATCTAGAAGACGAACCTTTCAACCCTGATTACATCGAAGTTGAAAGAGTTTTGGACGTAGCGGTTCATACGGATCCGGTCACACAAGAGACCGTTAAACATTATTTAGTCAAATGGAGATCTTTACAGTATGAAGATTGCACCTGGGAGTTGGAAGAAGATGTAGATCCAATCAAGATCGAGCAGTACGAGAAATTCAATAAGATACCGCCTAAAGACCAGTGGAAACCTAAGAAAAAACCAACTGCCGAAGAATGGGTCAAGTTGGACAAGTCACCCATTTACAAAGCAGGAAATAGCCTGAGAGAATACCAATTGGAAGGTTTGAACTGGTTGCTGTTCTCTTGGTATAACGGCAGAAATTGTATATTAGCCGATGAGATGGGTCTAGGAAAAACTATTCAAAGTTTAACGTTCTTGAATTCAGCATGGGAAACTGGAATGAGAGGTCCTTTCCTAGTCATCGCCCCGCTCTCCACCATTCCCAATTGGCAGAGAGAAATCGAAGGATGGACCGAGATGAACGTCATTGTATATCACGGTTCCGCCGCCAGCAAGAACATGTTACAAGAATACGAAATGTATTACAAGAATGACCAGGGAAAACCAATCAAAGAACTTACCAAATTCAACATCCTCATCACGACCTTTGAGATCATAGTCACAGACGTTGCTGACTTGAAAAACTTCAACTGGAGGATATGCGTCATAGACGAGGCTCACAGGCTCAAAAATAGAAACTGCAAGCTGTTAGACGGCCTTAGGCAGCTTAGCTTAGACCACAGGGTGTTGCTGTCCGGAACTCCGCTTCAAAACAACGTGAACGAGCTGTTCTCCCTCCTAAATTTCCTCGAGCCAGATCAGTTTAACAGTTCCGAGGCCTTTTTACAAGAGTTCGGTGCTTTGAAATCCGAACAAGAGGTTCAAAAGTTACAATGCTTGCTCAAACCGATGATGTTAAGGAGATTGAAAGAAGATGTAGAGAAATCTTTAGCACCCAAAGAAGAAACAGTGGTCGAGGTTGAATTGACCAATATACAGAAGAAGTATTATAGGGGTATATTAGAAAGAAACTTCTCGTTCCTTTCTAAAGGAACAACGAATAGCAACATACCAAACTTGATGAATACTATGATGGAACTTAGAAAGTGTTGTATACATCCTTATCTGTTGAACGGGGCCGAGGAACAGATTCAATATGAATTTAAACAAACCCAAGGAGACGATTCAGACGCTTATTATAAATCCTTGATTCACTCAAGCGGAAAGATGGTTCTTATAGACAAGTTATTACCAAAGCTAAAAGCTAACGGACATAGGGTGTTGATATTCAGTCAGATGGTGAGATGCCTAGATATCCTGGAAGATTATTTGATGTACAGGAAGTACCCGTTCGAGAGAATTGACGGTAGAATTAGAGGGAATTTAAGACAAGCCGCCATCGACAGGTTCTCGAGACCAGACTCAGATAGATTTGTGTTCTTGCTCTGTACCAAAGCCGGCGGTTTGGGAATCAATCTCACGGCAGCAGACACTGTCATCATATATGACAGTGATTGGAATCCTCAAAACGACCTTCAAGCGCAGGCCAGGTGTCACAGAATTGGCCAGCAGAAGATGGTCAAGATATACAGACTATTGTGCCGGAACACCTACGAAAGAGAAATGTTCGACAAGGCCTCCTTGAAGTTGGGCCTGGACAAGGCCATCTTGCAAAGTATGAACACCTCCCAAAGCAAAGATTCCAGCAACCGTCAGCTGAGCAAGAAAGAGATTGAAGATCTGCTCAAAAAGGGAGCCTATGGCGCCCTCTTGGACGAAGGAAATGATGGCGATAAGTTTTGCGAAGAAGACATTGACGTTATACTGGCCAGGCGTACTCAGGTCATTACTATGGAGTCGGAAAAGGGATCAACCTTCTCGAAGGCCAGTTTCGCCTCGAGCGCCAACCGATCTGACATAAATCTAGACGATCCAGACTTTTGGAACAAGTGGGCGAAGAAGGCTGAGATAGATACCACCGAGAAAGACGAAAGCGAAGATTTGGTGATCTCTGAACCTAGAAGAAGAACTCAGATCAAGAGATACGGACACGACGAGAGCGCTATTGACATGTCAGATTTGGAGACCTCCTCTGACACCGACCCTGAGAACGAAGGTATACCGGGAATGAGGGGAACCAGAAGAAGCAAACTGAAGAAGAAGAAACTCAGAGATGACTATTACCCAAGGGAAGGAGAGAAAGGAGAGATCGTGTATGGCAGTTGGGCCAGAAGGGAGTGCTTTATGGTTGAGAGGGGACTTCTCACCTTTGGATGGGGCAGGTGGCACGAGATACTACAGAACTCCCAGTTAAGGAAAGGTTGGAAAGATATGGATATTGAGGATTGTGCAAGGATCATAGTGAGTATTGTCCTTTTGTCTTAATGTTTTAACCCAGACTGACAATTATTTTGATACTTTCTATTATTGAACTTTTTTATTGGCCTTTAGGATAATTATTTCTAGTGATCTTTATTTTGGAGTCACAAAAATTAAAACATCACTTGAACGAATTAATTCAATTTAATTTTACTGATTCATATAATTCTCTATTTTGCAAGCTTTTTTCTTAGTACTGGTTGAAGTGAACTAAGGCTACAACTGCAGTTTTTTATTTATATAATCTACATTTCAATTAATTTGTAATGTGTAAGAAGAGTATACTGTCAATGTCCAGAAATTTAGTATTAAGTATTCGTGATGTGCATGGTGCTTGTTGAGTCAGTTTCAGATTATTCCATTATTGATTTTTCTTTGTTATTGAAAAAAATTGTAAGCATTTGTTGAGCTTTGCAAGAAAAAAAGAAAATAATAAAAATAGTTTTATACAAGTTTCTGAGTCCCCCCTTTCTTTGCAGCTTTTATATTGCCTAAGATTCTATCGAGGGGATGAAAAAATAAGATCTTTCATATGGGACTTGATCACTCCTGGAGATGAGTCAAAAGTTTCCAAAAATCATCAGGGTCTGAAGGATCCTGTGCCTAGGGGCATAAGAAACAAACATAAAAAGAAGAAAGATAATACTTTAGATGCTGTTGATGACCCAAATCACTGGAGCAAGGATGAAAAGTATGATGGAGATATATTCTTGGAGAGTAATTACAAGAAACATCTTGGTAGACATGCAAACAAGTGAGTATTCCATCATTATTCTTTTTTTTAATATTCAATTTCATGAATACGAATGATGAATTACATGCTAATTTAGAGAATACTTTAGGTATTTAATGAAATCAAAAAGTAAGCTGACATAATACTTTATGAGACATTATTATGTTTCAAGTCTTCCGATTCCTCTTAATGAACTTCGTGTTGTTTCCAGAGTATTATTACGAGTCCGTATGCTTTATTACATCAAGCATGAGATAATAGGAGATCTAGTTCAACATATAGCCGATGGAGTACATGCCAGGTAAATTTTTTTTATTCCATTTTTAGTCTAGTTTTTATTACTCAGCTGTGAGATATTATTTGATAAGTCAAAAGGTAAGCATTTTTTTCCGGACCTTGGGCAAAAAATGTGGGTGAGACTAGATTTGAAAGTATTCCTCACAATAAAGGATTGAAAACAGCCAAAAATATTATTGAAAAGAAAAAATTGAAATTGAAACTTTTTATAATCAATTTCTCTAAATACATTGCAATATTTTGAAGGCTTTTTTTTGTACTCATCCAGTGGTTTTACCTAAGGACGTTCTCATTACCCATTTACTCTTAAATTAAGAAAAAAAGTACATACATCGGCTAATGAATAATGTTGGGATTCAGCTTGTCTATTTAATATTTTAACATGTTTGCATGTCCCTGCTTGAGGCCATGCTTAGCTTAGCAAGCCCTGTCACATGTAGCTTCATAAACGGAGCTTTTAAATGCCTCTATCGATTATTTCATGACTCCTGGTTTTTTCGATATCAAACATCAGTTAACTGATTCTGAGTGCCATGTCCATTGGTTCAATTCCGAAATCTACAACCTCAAAAAACTAAATGTTCTGTTATACTGGTCTACCTGTATAAAAGTGAAATTGACCTATTAGAGTTGCAGCTTTTGGAATAGAACCGAATCATGGATAGAGTTTTTCGATAACGATGGCATAATAATATTTCCACAGCTTTTTCGCTTACTTCTTAACAACATACATTTTGTTATTAACACAATCGAAGACGGTCCAATACTTATCGATATCCAGTTTCCTGTACGGTACGGCACTAGTCCCCAAATTTTCATTTTGGATCAAAATACTATCGTTTAAAGTCCATGAAGTAACTGCCGTGCATTCAGAAAAATACAGTGTTCACATACTTGGTATCCATTTACATAACTGTGAAACAGGTAAATTTCGATTTGTAACTTGAAATTTTCTGTTTGTCAAATTTGCACGTTAGTTGCAAGGTTTAATTTTTTTGTGTGGTAACTGTAATGTACTCAGTTTGAAGAGAAATATTTGCATTTCAGATAACATTATATGTGAAGTTTTACTGCTTGATTGTAATTGAGATATCTCCCTGTAATTCTGTGGTAGTTTTCATGATAGAAGCAGAGGCTTATCAACATGTCTGTTTTGTGAGAAATGGCTGTTTACCCTTAAGCTTCGAGAGCTGCAGTGTATTTTACTAAGGCAATGTTTTTTGCCAATACAATTTTCAAAATTGAGAGGAAGAATTTTCTAATTTGAAAGTTTTGAATTGAATTTTTGACAATCCAGCGAATCGTCATTGAAAAATTATTAATGCAATTTGTAAAATACTTGCTAAATCATTTAATGCAATGTGTTTGGAGTGTCTGTACCTTTGTATATTAGCCTCATCACTGTTTGGAATCATTGATTTTTTTAATTCGACACAGAGTAAATGAGGTTGGGAAATATCCTGAAAGTCAAAAACACTATCCTGTTAGTTCCCCCCATTTTTGCCCAAGTTTTTTGAACGTTTGCTTTATGTAGTGAACTGATAAATGATGTCTCGACTAACATATAACATCAAGAGAATCAGATGAAGTAGGAAACAAAGGCACTTTGCGATGCCGATTGACAAACAGAAAAATTTCGAGATTTGAAATTCGAAATTCTCGTAAAGTTGAAAAAATTGAGGGTAATTTTCTCTCAAACGAAGCGAAACTTCAATATGTTCAATGAAGGTGGAAAAAAGAGAAATGATTTCTATTACTCAAGGCCAATTAAGAAAAATAGAGGATATACTATAAAATATGTAAATCTTCATGAATTCCTGCTAGAACTATAAAACATTCAAACACTGCAAAATATATAGAGACTGTATATTTTCCTCCTGTCAAGTAGCTTGAGAATTTATTTTGAATATGTAAGAATAAACGTGTTAGTCAGCTAGTTAGCAATAGGCATCGGTTAAAGTTGGTTTTCTTGTTTTAATGAATTCAATGATGGAAACTATCAAGTGCACAATAAAAAATGATACTAATAAGCCTTCATTCATTTGTTATCGTAGACTGTGGCCTCGCAGAATTTTATATTTGACGTTCAGTGTCTTTGGACATGGAGTCCCCATTATTATCACTGAATGAGTAATCGACATGTTTTATAGTGGTTGAATACACCGGAATCTATTAAAAAACTTTGACATTCGCGAATATTTTAATCAAAACAACATTCGATAGTCACCATCACCCTCATTGCACCTAATTCAAGTTTCGCTTCGGAAGAACGAGAGATGGCGCATCCGGCAAAACGAGTCGTTCGTAATTCCAAAATTTACAATTGGCGTAACGTAATCCACAGTGCCTTGCCGATAAATCCTCCCGTTACGGAGCAATTGCCTACCGAGTGGTGGGACACAGAGTGTGACAAGTCTCTGCTCGTTGGCACGCTGAAGCACGGCTATGAGAACTACACTGCGATGCGCGCCGACCCTAACCTTTGTTTCCTGTCCCGCTGTGGCCCCCCCTCCGATCGAGATCTTCAGATGTTGGCGGCCTCGACGAACTTGCAACCATCGACGCCCTCTACGGCAAAGTGAGTAAACTTTATAACAAAATTGGAGCCTCGAGGCGGACTCACCTACAGGATCTTAATTTCCTACTCTGTTTACTTTATATATATACTAACTTTTCACCCGCTCTTTTCTTCTCGATGACTCTCATGGATCTGTTTTCGACTCACAATATGGTGTATTGTTCATTTAATTTTATTGCTTTCGTTGTCGGTTATTTCTTTCAGGTAATTTGGCAGTATTCTTGTGACATGTACTCCTAAAGTCCAATTTCATTAATGATTTTCCCCCAAAATTTCATAATCCAAATTAGTTTTTATGTTCACGCTTTAAACCTACAAGGATTTTAAAATATGTGAAGTTAACTTAAACAAATAGTAACAGCGATTTATTGCTCATATGAAATACATACGCAAAGAGCCATTGAACTCAAGTCTTTCAGGTCATTGAAATTATAGTTCAAAAGCCAGACGTTACTTATTCTTTTATCAACAAAATATGTGCTAACTAAAGCATGGCTAACTTTTATCATATTTTGATGTTAAATTCAATAGGCGGTTTTTCCTGCTAAACAAAATAAAGTTCATAAGAAAATAACGTAAGCATACTTACACGAAAATTGAACTCAGAAATGATTGAATTATGACAATCAGAACATACGACAAAATAAATTCTAAAAATGTAATTTATTGTAATATTTTCGATAATGATATACACAATAAATAACTAATAAAGAATAAAAATATAAGGAAGTTCACAAATTTTTGTGATCTACAAGTAGATAAGATAACGTCTGGGTGCTCTATCATATTTAATATTTTACAAAGCGAAAAAAAAAAGAAATTACGCAGCACTAATTTTTTTCTATATGATGAGCATATGAGGTTACTTGAGTGCTACATTCATTTGTTAATAGCTTTTTAATCCAATTTCAATATCTAACCTGGTTCTTCTGCATATTCTAAAAGTTCATATAGAAAACCAAATATATCTTCAGATGACCTCAACGATACATTCCTACTAAGCAACTAAGCCAATCGTCCCACAATCAAATCATAAAATGACTAGCAATATCTGCAGGGGGCTAAATGTAATTTTAAAGGTTGATAATGAAATTGGATCTAAGTAATACAGGGGTTATTTATATTGGGAGTGAATTCATTTGAAATGGCTGCTATTCACACTGTAGTCAACTTTTTAATCCTTTTTCTTTTAAAAATTAGCTATGAAATTCATTATTAATATTAATTTATTTATCCCATTAATTTTTATAATTGAATTTGTTCGCTATTTGATTATTTGGGATTATTGTTTACTACAAATTTTTCATTTTGATTCTTATCACAGTCATAATTATACAAACGTTTCGGGTAGAACCCTTTTTCATTGTCTCTGTGGGTACTGTAATGAATAACTACCTATTTAACATCTCTGATAATCAAAGAACTTCATAATGAATAATGCCAACTTGACGCAACTCAAAATAAAATGATATTATTGAAAATCCATGAAAGTTATCGAAAACTAGGAGTTTAGCCACATTTAGACATTAATTTTGTGGATTATAATTTCCATTTTGCAACTACTAGCTTGTCTTTTAGCATAACTATTTTCAATTATCAGTGCATGTATATTATTATTATTAAAATTGCGGACAAAAGGTAAGATCAATAATAAAGATGAGAACCAGTAGGGAAACTTAGAGCATTAGAATATAATTTACACTGCCCTTGTTACAATTTCACATTTCAATCCCTTTTTCTTCTGTAGTAACGAGGAAGAAGCAGAAGATGATGACGGTACTGACGAGACTAAATCCAAAACCAAGGAAAATACAGATTCGGAAATTCCCGAACCTTCACCTGGACCGTCAGGGTCCTCAGAGACTCATAATCCTGACGAGGAAATGAGGACAGAAGAACCATTGGACGATAAGCAATGGCCCACTATCACAGATCTCAACACCAGATTGAGAAGGGTTATAACCTCCTATCAAAGAAGCTATCGTAAGGAAGAACAGAAATTGGCTAATAGCAAATTGAAGGTAAACAATACTGAGGATTCCTTTTGGTTTGAGTGTTTGGCAATTATTTTTTCATCTAGGTACCATACAAAAATCTTAAAAGTAATGATAGTCTTTTCTGAAAGAATGTTTGCCAGGACCTCGTGTTCATTTAATTTCTTTTTATGATTTAAAAGTTTAAAATTTTCATGTTATTATCAGTAAATCTCAATATAGATATTGAATGTGCTTCCAGGACATGTTTTGTTGCTTGGATTGTTCTAATTGTTATTTTAGTTGTATCATTTCACCATCATTTCAAATAGATTTAACTCATTTCATAAATTTTACTATCTTTATTGGCAGTTCCTTACTATTTCCACTGAATGAATCCAAGAACTGAAGACGTTTATATTCATGTATCTGCAAAAGTTATGAATTCAAAGGAGTCATACTTGTTAAAGGGTAAAATTATTTTAAGAAGTGCTGGATTTACTTTCATTTAAAATTTAGAATTATAATTATTAAATGTAAAATATGTTTCAAGTGAATAAGTAAAAAATGTACTAAGTAGAAAGCATCTACATATGTATATAATGAGTCTTTAATTTATTTTTATAAATCTATTGAACTTCACGATGAAATCCAGAGAGTTTACTTCAGTAGTTAATAAGCGTCTATAGAGGGTGAATATACGGGCTCCACGTTCTTTTATGTTTCATTCAGTGTATTGCCATCAAGATTATAAATTCAATCATCGTTTGCATCATGGCTGTGTTATCTCCTTCATAAAATACTTTTACGAGAGATATGCACTAGCATGTTGCGCGCTTCTTGTCTACCTGTTAGTATGTAGTTATTGCACTTGTGTCCAGAACGCCATAGAGCCTCCATCCATGTCCTCACCGTTGGCAGCATTGGCCCAGGTCACCCAGCAGTTCGATGGAAGGGACTCTGTTCCAGGCCTAGGACTTCCTGGCTGGGATCTCCAGCAACTGGCGCTCTACCTTCTCGTGAGTAATTCCGATATGTTTCTTCTAGTTGTTTTTTTTTTCCTTATATTTTGTTTTTGGTCAATGTTAGTTTTGATATGTGATTGTGATCTTTACTCAATACTGACCGTAACTAGATCATTTCTAATGTAACTAATCAGTAGTATTTTTTATCAGAGTAATATACACTAATTCAAATGCAAACATAACTGGTCTTTCTTATGCCAGGTTTTCATTAACACCTTCTTAGTGTTTTTCATTATGAATATTCAAATTAATTGACAGAAATTTTTCAAATAAATGAACCGTTTTTATAGAGAGATACATCCAATATAATTAACCATACAATTATTAATTTAGTATTTTGGCACTTTTAAAGGGCTGTAGTGTTTGGACCTACAATTTAACATATGTATAACCACTGACCTTCCCTGAATTCCTTACCCCTCAAGATGTTCCTTCAAATTAGAAGTCGTTAACAAGGTAAGCCCTCTAGATCTCTGTATGTTGCGTGTAGCATCTCTTCTCAATCATCACCTAACCTAGACATTCACTTTGAATATTCGAACATTGCGTCTCCTACTAACCATATCAGGTAAATCTAGAAGTGTGATACTAAACGTTTCAGAAGATGGAACGCCAGGGTAAGCAGGTCATTGAGCAGGCCATGAGGGAGAAGGAGAAACTGACGATCAACAAGAGATGGACCAAGAGAGAAGAGGCGGACTTCTTCAGAGTGGTGTCATCTTACGGGGTGGTTTACTACAGAAAGAGGAAGGCCTATGATTGGTATAAGTTTAAGCAGCTGTCGAAACTGGAGAAAAAGACTGATGAAGAATTGACTGAGTACTACAAGCACTTCGTGATGATGTGTAAGAAGCAGACAGGTATATTGAATGAGGAAGGAAGTTACGATGCTACCATAGAGCATATAGGGGAGGAGAAGGCCAGAAGAACACTGGAGAGGTTGGAACTATTATCAAGAATAAGGGAAGAAGTTATTACTCATCCGAAACTGGATGAACGTTTGAAGGTCTGTGTAACATCTGCAGATATGCCAGATTGGTGGATCTCTGGCAAACATGATAAGGAGTTGCTAATAGGTGTTGCCAAGTAAGTATTACTGTTGCATTAAGTGTTGAAAAATCCTTGAGAAAGTGGATGTATATAACATTCGTTATTTTATTTCAGACATGGATTAGGGAGAACAGACTATTACTTACTGGATGATCCAGGCCTATCCTTCCATCAAATCCTAAGAAAGAAAGTGACTTCTCACGAGGCCAAAGAATCTAAAGACGCCATTAAATTGGGTAGTCGAGAGGACATATTGAAATTGAATAAAGATGAACTATTGGTAAAACTAGAAAAAGGTGAAGGTATCCTGAAGATAGAAAAAGTCGTAAAGAAAGAAAATGCTGATGAAAAAGACAAAAAAGAAGTAGAACAAGACAAGACCGAACTTGCTGTTGTCAAATCAGAGACTGAGGAAAACCCAGCACAGGAGCAAGAACCGACTGAAACTAAAGAAGTAGTAGAAGAAGAAGAGAAACCTAAAGAAGACAAGAAAGAGGAAGAGGAAAAAGAAAGCGTTGAAGTTAAGGAGGGTGAAGAGAAGGAAACTCAGGAACCCGAAGATATGTCTAAGGCACCTGTGGAAAGTAAACCAATAGAAGCAACAAAGAAGACTCAGATTGAAGAAGAGAACGACTTATGTTCCAAACAAGCAGCCGAACTCAAAGCCATGTTCCCCGACTTAGAGGTTATCCAGCCTCTGTCCAGGCTCTCCCAGATCGACACCTTTGTCCTAAGAGACAAGCAGGAAACTGGTGCCTTGGACTTTAGCGAAACCACTGTGGCTCAGCTGTTCAACAACGCTGTGAAATGGCCCAAAGAATACGCTATTCAAGTGAGACTCCAGCACATAATCTATGCCGTGGAAACCAAGGAGTGGCCAGCTTCCAAGAGTTTCTCGGCCTACGCCACTGGTATGTATATTTTTATTGGTAAAAATCTAATTTTTCACATGTTTATGAAACACAAAGTTATTCAACAATGATGATATAAATGTATTATATGTTGATGTCTGATCAAACAATTTGATTGAATTCAGGTATTGGTAATGAGTTCGACATTCCAATCCATGAGCTTCCCAACGATCCTCCCAAGAGAGAAACTTCCACCCCAATGTCTGTAGATTCGGATATTAATACGAAGAAGAGGAAAAGACACATAGCCATCGATGTGGAGACCGAAAGAGCCAAGTTGCATGCTTTATTGAATAGCACCAGTCATCTGGGCAACCCGATGATGAAACATTCCATGGGTTGGGGCGATAATGATGATTCAGAGGACTCTAGGAGGTCAACACCTGTTCAGAGCACATTGCAACCGCCTCCTGCGCATCAAGGCACTTCGAGGATGATGGGTAACATGAACATGTATGATATGAAGTATCACTCGCCGATTGCGAAGACTATCGGACAAACTACTGTCATACCTGGTACTAGCAGTACGCTGACTCCAATCGATTTGAGTTCTAGGTGAGTCGATTATTTAATTCTTATCAAACAGTTACTAGCAGATTTTAATATCTGATTTAACTTGCTTAGTATATATGATCCACTTGTCATTAGTCAAAACATTTTTTTACAAAACATCAGTTTGGAATTTAATAATAAAAACAAAAGCAGTTCATACATTATTGCCTCATATACGTAAAATAATTATTAGCATGAATTAAAGTTGAATAATAGTGAATGTTTGCTTTTTGCATGAACGTAGAAAAAATGTTGTATGCAACTCGTGCAAAAATTGTTTATTGCACTCGACGTGAAATTGTCTGACGAGGCCGTTAGGCCAAGTTGGACAACACGTCGAGTGCAATAAACAATTTTTGCACGAGTTGCATACAACATTTTTTCTACGTTCATGCAAAAAGCAAAAAATGATTTATTGAGGTGCGGCACTAGGTGTAGGAAAATGAAAAGGGCAACTTGAATACTTTATTATTAATATCGATTTGCATTGAAACAGGAACTAATATGTTACGAACAATTCAACTCAAACTTCATTTTACCCTCAATGTTGAAAGTGAATGAACAATTGGTGCAATTTTCAATATGAATATTTCGTAGTGAAGTACTTTTTAAATCCACTTCTTGATTTGTTACTGCTGTAAACGTACTAGTACTTGGTAACTGTACATCGTTATTTCCTTCAGGCTGAAATATTTGTTTGTCATGATGACAGCACGTTGAAGTAGAATGACAGATGAGTACAATAAAAACTTTATTGCACTAGTGCAATAAAGAACTTCTTTTTCCACTAAATATAGTTCAATAAAGTTGTGCTTTTTGCATGAATGTAGAAAAAAGATTTTATAGTTGCCTATGCAATAGAATCCATTACTGAAGAGCCATACAATTTTTTTTTATTTGTTACAGCATTCCCAAACCTGAAAGACAAATGACCGATATGGGCGAAGTTCAAGACTTTTCCATGCCTTCCAAGAAGATGGCAGGTGGCAATTCATCATCAAAAATGGGCGGTAACAAACTGGACGACACCTTATCCAAGCTCATGAAAAGAAAGAACTGCGTAAGTTACACTTCTCAATATTGTCAATACCATCGATAACCTAACTTTTTGTATTTCAGCCCGAACCTGAACCTTTGGTAGGAAAAGAAAAGAAACGAAAAAAATTGGACGAAATCGTACTAGGATTATCCGCAGCTAAAGAACAATCATTGTTTCCTGAACCTTCGAAGAAGCCTACGATTCCGCCAAGCGTTACGTTAACCCCTACCTCGGCGCCAGTTAGTAGTTCGCACAATCAATCACAAAAACCGTTCACGATCACAGTCACTTCCGTACCTTCTTCATCTGCATCCCGGAACGTATCGATGCCGAACATGATGCCTACGATGCCAGGTTCTAGCAAGGACAGCTTCTCGTCCTTCCTGGCCCAAGCTGAACAGCAGAACCTGCTTTTGAAGAAGCAACAACAGCAACGAAAGAGCTACGAGGCTATGATAGCAGATATCAGCAAAGTGTCTGACTACAGCGCCAAGGTGAATTCGTTCTCGCACGAGGCCAAGGTTAACAAGTGGTTGGCGGAACAGAATGCGGCCTTAGCTGAGCAGCCCTTGGGTGCTGATTATCTTTCGCCGCGAAGAAGAAGACCCAGGATCGATCCTTCGCTTTTAGACTGGAAGAAACTTACAGGAGACGAAAACGTGTCCGTTATACACAGGGTGAGCGGTAAGAAACTGACAGGACCTAAGGCGCCAACTTTAAAGAGGCTGGGACAGTGGTTGTTGGAGAATCCTATGTATGATATAGACCCTAAATGGTCGGAGTTGGTGAAGGAAAGGGGTAACCTAAGCCATGATCTGCAGAAACGAGTACAGGGTGGTTCATGTTCCTCAGGTACATCGAAAAAGGGTAATATGCCTGGTAGACCCCCTCTCATGGCTAGTCCTACTGGCTCCAACTCAAGCGTGGGTTCTGCTAGTATCAACACGTCATTGCCGTCGAATTTGTCATTCCCCAATTTGACTGGCGCTGGACTTGGAGGCATAAATTCTAATCTTCTTTCAGGTAAGTGGCTAATATAAAATTTTTAAGCTATTTGGCTAATATAAAATTTTTAAGCTATTTTCTAAATCTCTCCGTTATTTCTTGTTCATCTGTAAAATGTTCTTGATATTTTTCGAAACAGAAAGGACGACAAATTAAAGAAAAATCTAAACCACAGGAAAAGTCACAAAAAAATAAAAATTAAAAAAACAAAATGTTTTCAATTCTTTATTGAAAGATTTATTGAGATCATGTGTTTGGTATAAAAATTGAGAAGTCCCAATAAAAAAAAATAGTATTGTGTTCCATCACTTTCGGACCAGCCCGTAAAAAAAAAAAATTCAAACTTATGCGCTGAGTGATGTCGATTCCGTCAAAATTTGAATCATTCAAAATCTACAGGAGTTATCGACTAATTGAGCACTTTTGACTCACTTTGTAGATTAGGCACTTGGTTAATTTGCCCTGTGAAACTTTTAATGATTTTTATGGTTTGATAAGAAATTTATATCATGATATATTTTTCAAAAGGGAAAATTTTATTTGTTAGAGAAATTGTTGATTTACATTTAAAAACACAATTTCGTATTATAACTACAAAACTAATTGCAATAAAAAACAAATTATAACACCAATGGATTCTACTGAAAGAGTTCCTATAGAATGTTTTTGTTTATGTTCATAACACTAGTAATGAAGAAGTTATGAAACTTTTCATTTCACGCCATTTTCCAATTTTCTCTTATAGCTTGAAAACAGTTTATGAGGTTACAGTTTCACAAAATTAATAATTCTTTCAAAAATCGAGCCCGAAACTGTGCCATTCATTTCCTTCAGCTCAAAGGAATTCTGAGATATCTTCACTAGATAACGAATTTTGCGATACCCGATGTTGATAGGGATTCCTCGAGACGAACGTTTGCACGGTTGATCTAACCCATCCCACGGATAATCTGCGCACGATTGATCGCGGTTTTACTGTATATAACATTTTTTTGCCGATTCTTCCGTTATCACAAGTAACAACCTAACAACGATTTTGCAGGTCTATCCGGTTTGGGACAGTTCGATCCGAAGAATAGTCCATTGCTGATGCCGTTCGCAGGTTTGCCCAACATGGGAGCTCTGGGATCGATGGGCGGTCTCGGTAACCTCAACAACATGAATCTCTTCGCCAACCTGGCCGGTTTGGGCCTGCCAGGTTTAGGGATGGATCCTTCAGCCTTGGCAGCTGCAGCTGCCGCTGCAGGTGTGGGCCCAGATCCTCAGAAGTCCAGTGGCAAAGGAGGAGGTGGCGGTAAGCAATCTAAGCCTCAGGAGGCTCACAGTTCCAGCAAGTCCTCCACACCTTCTTCCGGTAACTCGATACCGACTTCCAACCCATTCCCGTTCTTCTTCCCGAACCCCAGTTTGTTGTACACACCACTGGGATTGGGAGGATTGAACCCGTTTACGTTGCAACCTGGGATGTCGGCAGCGTACGACACTTTGGCCCAACAGTGCGGTTTGCTCAACGGCGGTAACATGACTGCGGCTCCTTCGCCGAATTCAAAATCTGGGAAATCCAGTATGGGTTCTAGAGCTTCAGCGTCCTCCACTATGACCACCTCCTCTTCCTCCAAACCGAGAACCTCCAGTAGGGACGCCCACCTCCAGCAGCTGTTGCTTCCTCCTGATACACAGATTCTAGAGAGCATTACTAAAGCAGCAAGTTCCTTGGACGCTTCACTCAAACAGATAAAGAATGACAAGAAGGAAGAGAAGCGGCGGGCGTTGGAAAGCTTGAGAGGTATGCTGCCCACTGACTTCACCACGCCCGATAAATTGAAGGACAAGAAGGACTTGCCAGGCTTGTCCGATTTTACTAAGTTGCTGGAGGCTCAAGTGAACCAAACGGCGAAAAAGACGCAGGAACAGCAAATGAAGGAGGCCATCGAGCAACTTAGTAAAAACAATGCGGAACTGATGATCTCAAAGGCATACGCACCGGAGAACCCGATGATGATGGCGTCGTCGACCAAGCGTCACCGAGACAGCACGGAACAAAACCTTGACGATAACCCATCGAAAAAACTGAAAGAACTAACAGAAAAAATACCGGCGATGACTAATACCAAACCCCCAGGTGGGGAATCCGAAAGCGTTGATATTGAAGCTTTGCTGCCACCCTCTACGGTGGTCAAGCGATCGGGAGAGGAAACGGAAGCACCCAAGGCGGAAATTCCGCCTGAACCCATTCAAACCTTGGAGGAAGAACCTTTGGTTGAAGAAAAGAAAGAGGAGATGGAGGAGGAGAGGAAGTACGAGGAGGTTGGAGAACCGCAACAGCCGATGATAAACGAGGCAGAGGAGAGAGAAACCGCGTCACCACCAAAGAAGAGTACAAAACGCACCCGAGGAAAGCGTAAATCTGGTGATTTACCTCCTATCGATCCAGAATCAGTGCGGGAGAAGAAGAACCTACGTTCAAGTGCTAGTCGATCTGCGGCCGCTGCTGCTGCCCGTGCTGCTGCAGCTGAACACGCCGCTGCTAAGTTAGAAGCCGAAAAACTGCGTGAGAGTGGTAATGCTGAAGTGTAGTAAGGTCCATTCGTAAGGAAACGGCTGGTTATCTTACGGTAACTTTGAGGATTTAACGGTCAGTGGAAATAATTTTTGAAGACGTTAACGAAAGTATTTTCCTTTTGGTCGTTTTGTTACAAAGTTATCTAGGAAGTTTAACAAGGACGATGGCCTACATCGCAATTGTTATAAGGGCAAACGAAGTGAACTGTGATACATGAAGCTAAAAGAAATTAGAAGGAACGCTTTTTAGTGGTTAAAACTTCTACTTAAATGGACTTGGTAAAGCGATTGTTCAAAAAGAGATGCAGTCTAGGTTTCTAAATAGACAACTGGAAAATGAAAAATACGCTTGATAAATTTTACTATGTATTCCTCCCACTTTATTAACAATGAACTACTTAGGGTTACTTATTGCGATAAGCTTGAATATTTGGAATTTGTTGTCTCGACCTTGGATGGAATGCATTAGAGAACTCGGAGATATGTAGGGTGTCTTTGAAATGAATCTTCATTTTGATTTTTTACCGAACTTTGATTGTTCTTCTGGAATATTTCAAACAATATAATTGGATACATTGTTTTCAATAAATTTCAACTTGATTTAAACCATACTCCATCGAATAATCATAGGGTCATGAACATAATCTTATACATTAGGGAAAGTTAAAAATAAAGATTAAAGTCTTCATAGAATTGACCATGTCATATAGAGCATTTATGTTTTTTGCAGTTGATATCCCTGATTGAAGAATTAACTTCCAAAGATTTGCATATTCTGCAATTTCTTGTGTTATCCAATCAAACAAAAATATCACTCATAAATGATCAAAATGAAGAAGTCAAAAAGCTCTAAGCATTCCGTTTGAAAGAGGACAAAGTAATAAGTATATTCGAAGACTCGAATGATAAGGAATGGGACATGCATCTGATAGTTGTTGCCCACATCGATGATGTTGGTTACTCTTTTTTCTCCTGTATATTTTCTGCTTTCTTTGTGTAAACATACTATTGGAATATGTCCTGTTGCAAAGAATGATATTTTTTCCACTCAGTTATTTTATACAATTTGTATATAATATACTTAAAGTATTATGACTTATAATTTTCCGACAGTGTGCAAAATGTGTAAATAAAACTTAGTGTTTTTATTTCAATTTTTTTATTTAATCGTGTACGTTGATTAGAGGTATAAGAAGTCTGATGAATATTTATTATTACTTTTCACCTTGATCTTTGAATCCGGTATTTATTTAATGAAACCGCATTTTCGTGATTTAGATCTGCTGTTGTCATACTTACGACGTATACACGTATCATAGCATGGTAGCTCTCTCATTTATTGTTATAATGTTCATAATAGATAATTAAATGATATAAATCCAACTAACGCCTATTTTTCAACCTTCCATCGTTCATTAGGTCATGTGGTGAACATTTAAAACTACATGGATCTTTTGGAACATTCCAGATTAATCAAAAAGGAGTTATTTCAATAAAATTAATGATTCAAGTATGAATAAGTTCTCCTTTATAAATGAACAATTCAAAAATAAGGGTAAATGAAAAAAAGATTTATGCTCTGGTTCATTCAAATGATTTTGTTTCATTCATGGAAGTAAAATTGTAAAATAAAAGTTCGCTGTAATATAAGGGCAGATATTTTTCTGGAATTGGCTATTTTCAGCTTTTCTTTGAAATAAATAGAGCTAGAATAAATAATTTTTCTGTTTGCAAACACTAGATAAATTTTGCACCATACATATAACAGTATAACACATTTAGATGTTCCTAAAAACATCTCATGTATTTGATTATACTGTTGATAATGCTGGTACATAAATAAATGTCAAAAACAATTGTATTGATTGTGAAAGCTCACGAAATTTGAGATGATTTCTTTGTAGAAACGAAATATTGTCAAATGAAGAGATAAAGATATTTATATAATGTTTTCAAAACATTTTTGCCATTTATCTTTTTACACTATAAAATTAATGAAATATTAAACAATGAAGTAAACTAAAGTCAAACAACTAAGTTTTTTATTTTTTAGAAAACTATACAACAAAATAAGAAATTTAACAATATCTGAAGTTTTTTTTGAATTCTTCCAAAAATAGGAACTGACATTCATTGAAAAAATACATATAACAAATAAACATAAAAATGTACAGATTTTTCAATGGCACTCAGTAAACTTATTTTCTCTGTACTTTCATAGAAACTGCAAACACTTTATGTGTAAAGAACAGCCTTTATCTTAAGATTATATGGAACTGATGATAATTCAGCATCCACTATTGATACACCTGTACATTAACTTAAAGAATCTAAACATAATTGTTTAGGCCCATTTCTACAGAGATTTATATAAACCCTGAAGTTGGCACAATCATATTTTACTTTTCTTTTTCTCTATTTACATTTTATATCTTTTGAGATGGAACAACTTTCCTGTCAACTAGGTCTTCTATTGGATTAGAAATCTTATTGATTATTAGTGCTACACACTTCAATTATCACTATTAGAAAGAAGTATAAATTTTGAAAACTGTTTCTCATTATGTACGTAACTTTATTTACCAATAATTTTTATTGGCACCTCGGCCATGGTTAACTGTAGTTTATTGAAGCACTCACTGAATTTAGAGTACCATAACAGTATTTTGTTCCAAACATTTTCAGATATGAATTTCTACACCAGGGTTTGTAAGCATCTGTATCTCTATGTAGGCAGTTGTTAGTTTTACTTCTTTCAGTGTAAACGGACATAATCAGTTGGATCTCGACTAAATAGTTTCTAGTGTAACCAACTTAATCGTATTATAGATGGTCAACATTTTCTTCGTCGCTGACGCACATACCAGTAAGACCTGAGTAAGCTGTATCACATATACTACTGCCATCAACCTCTTGGTTAGCTGTAGAACAAGGTATTATTGAAAGAAGTGTAGAGTTCTTGAAACATGGTGCTATCTCCATTTGTGGAAAGGAATTGATGTACATTGGCTCTTCTTCGGTAATGATATTTAATTCGTCAAGTCTGTATTTTACATAAAAAATAATAGGTAAATTATGTTGAATTCAGTTTTATGTTTGTAAATTGAAATGAGGTGATAGTTACCTTTTTAAGTTGGTATCTGTTTCGGTAGAAACAGAAGATAACCTGGGTGACCAATCCATTGAATTAGGCCTGAAAAGGAATCTTTTGTTATCTGGAAAAACGAATTAGGTGGAGTTCTCCATGCATCTGATATTACAGATTCGGAAACAGAAAACATCTTTACAATCGATCTCATAATTTCGTATGCATGAAAACTTTAACTCTGCAACTTACAAAGGTGTGTAACGAAATAAGTAGGGTGTTTGTTTAGACGAATCATAAAGAAATTTGCTATGGTCCTCAGTGCCATTCTCTTCCAACTTCAAGGAATAAACTGGTTCTTTTTTATTGGGACCTTCGAATACACTGACATCAAACTTGATTTTTTCTGGAAATAAGGGGTTCTAGAGACATGTTCATGAAAATAACTTTTCGAAAGTAATAAATTATTTTCTTCTCACCTCTGTTTACAGGACCCAATTGTTGGGCTTTTCCATAAATCACTCCAACTGTCCAATAGTTAGGTATTCTGACGAATAGTCTTCCTGTGTGAGCCGGCAGGTGAAGTCCCAATTTATGCAATAACAGAACGAAAGGTGTAAATTTTAAAGCATTACTCTGTTCAGTTGTCCAGTGAATGAAAGGCAATGGTAGATCCAACACTGAAAAGAGATTTTTATTGAATAGTAGACCAACTAAGAGCAAATAGAAGACGCAAAAAAATCAATTTAATGCTTTTCCTGATATAATTCTGAAGGAATGTGGCATTGCCATTATTTTCAATGATAAACTCATGGAATTTTTCAAGTGAAAAAAAATTGATACCGAGGTCAAAATGTACCTATATATTTCATTGGGAAAAAACTGCAAGTATAGCTGTTTTTCAATTTATTTTTTTCTAATATCCGCTAAGATAGATTTTCCAATCGGTTTTAATTCAACTAATGGAGAAATAATGGTCGTTAATCGAAAATGTGAAAAATCAGAAATTTTAGAATTCATCTACTTTTTTATGTTAAGACATATAAGCTATGCATTGGTGGTTGATAGTCTTTTAGGTCACAGTCAGCGCTTCTTAGGAATATAAAGACTTTTTCATTTATCATTTTAAATGTGAATGCACTTGAAAGTTAAATTGGCGGCGTTTCTTGTTCAATATACATCGGCGTACAACTTTGCTTCCGTCGTTTTTTCGATATTAGAGGCTTTAATGTAAAAAACTGGTTATACATTTATGATTCAAAGTATTGTCCACAGCTGGTCAGTGGTCACTACTTTCTCCAATCTTTCGGGCAGTGTACGAATTGAAAGTGAATGAGTTGAAAAAACTGGTCATCTTTTGAAGCGATCCACGAAATGATCCAATTTTTTACTTCTTCATAAGACCGGAAGTGCTGGTCAGCCAAGCTGTATGCCATTGACTGAAACAAGTGATAGTCCTAGGGAGCAACGTCTTGCAGAATACGTCGGGTGGGGTAGGACTTCCCATTTCAACGTTTCCAAGTATGTCTTGGCCACTTTCGCAACATGGGGTCGAGCATTGTCATGCTGTAAAAACACTTCATCATCTCCTCGTTGTATTGCAGCCGTTTGTCTTGCAATGCTTGTCTCAAACGCATTAATTGCGTTCGATAACAATCACCTGTGATTGTTTCAGTCGGTTTTAACAACCCATAATATACTACGCCGAGCTGGTTCCACCTAATACTAAGCATGACCTTGGAACCGTGAATATTGGGTTTGCCCGTCGACGTGAAAGCATGGTCGGGATATCCCCAAGATTTTTTGTGCTTGGGATTATCGTTATGAATCCATTTTTCGTCTCCAGTCACAATGCGATGCAGAAATCTCTTCCGTCTTTCCTTGCGAGCAGCTGTTCACAAGCAAACAAATGTCGTTCAAAATCTCTCCGCGTCAACTCGTACGGCATCCAATTTCTTTGTTTCTGAATCATTCCCATGACTTTCAGGCATTGGCTTGTTTCGTAACTCCCAATGTTCCTGCCAATTCTTGTTGCATTTGCCACGAGTCTTGATCAAGTAATGCCTCAAATTCTGCATCTTCGAAAACCTTCTCTCTTCCACCGCCATGCTGGTCTTCGACGTCAAAACCACCGTTCTTGAAGCGTTAAAACCACTCTCGGCATGTTCTTCCACTAAAACGGCCTCACCATAGATAATTTGAGAGCATTCGATGAGGCTCAGCCGCAGATTCCTTCATAATAAAGCAGAAAATTAAAACTTCCCGCAAATGACAAGAATTTGGCTCGTAAGCTCACATGTTTAATCGATAATAATGGTGGATTTATGCACCGTACCTAAGAACTAAACCTAAGAATTCAGTGGCGTTTATGCACTCTCTTGTTAGTTCTTAGTTAAGGCATGCGCACGTGCTCGAACTACTTTCTATTTGTTCTATACTTTGATGTTTGACGTTGATATTTATTGTGAAAAAATTAAATTTAATTTTTTCAAATACACCTAATACTTTTCATCGATAAACACGAATGAAGAACATAAAATGATAGAAACTGGTACTCGTTAATATTGGAATTCCATGCGGCACACGTGCACTTTTATATTTTACCTGAGCCCTTAGTTCTTAGTTAACAGTTGGCCTGGTAGCGTTAGTTCTTAGGAAACCTGCATAAACGCCCTCATTGATTTGTTAGCGTTCAATTCTTAGTTCTTAGGACTGGTGCATAAATCCACCATAACTTCATGATGCAGACACAAATCGACTAACATTTCGATGGCGTTATGTTTACAAATATCTATAAGCTTATTGTATGACATCTACGATCTATTTATTTCAACTACGGCGGAAGCAAAGTTCTACACCTAATACTATTGTATTTAATTGTTGTTACATCAAGAAGAGACTTTAAACTTTCGTTCAGAATCAATTATGGAAATGTCCATGAATACGTTATGCTTACTAGAGTTATAGTAGACAGTTGGTTCTACCGTAGTACTGGCATCTCCAAATCTCTGAGGATCTTCTAGTAATAGTTTGGCGTAGCATAATTCCAAGAGAACGTCCTGCAACCAGAAGATATACTTTTCCCTACCCTCTTTGATCAGGTAACTTCTCAAGGCCTCCACTTCCTTGTCCACAGATATATCTTCGTCGTTTTTCACATCTTTCCTTCCAGCCTGAGATCTATTCGTTTCCGGTTTTTCGTTCTTGGTGAATTCCTTATATTGCTTTTCACTGATGACATTCTGCAATAGCAGATCTTTGATTATGGAAATCTGCGTTTTGTATCTCATGAGGTTATTATCGCTGTATTTCTTATTACTTTCGTCGCCCACCTCTACATTTTTCTCGCTTTCATGGGACCCTTGATTAATTTTCTCCTTTTCCTTACACCTTGAAAAAAAAATTAACCGCTGTAGATGTAAGTTAAGATTTACGGTAGAGCTACTTACTCCAATTGCTCTGAATCTGAAGTACTTTCTAGATTTTTGTCGGAAAGGTAATGGTTCTTTCTTGGCGAGTTGATAAATTTGTGAATGACATATTCGATGAGGTCAGCCCAATCCTACAAATTTAAGCTTATGAGGTTTCAAACAAAAATTCTGAAATCTGAATCATAAATGTGTGGATCATATGTTGATAACTCATCCGTTTCACATGTTTTTTAAGATTATTTCAATTTCTTTATTGTATTATCTCTATTTAAAACTCATTTCAATGTGGCAAGAGATGCAATATGATAAATTCATTGATCACATAGTCTACTGCACTGCACTGTTGATTAAAAAATTGAGTGCTGTGCCTATCGTGGCGAGGTGATAACAATAACAAAACTTAAACAGAACACTACTCGTACAAGTTCCAAACTTTTGAGAGGTTTCACAGAGACCTAAGAGTGATGGGATAAAAAATGTAGAAACATAAATATCTATCTCAACTTTCCTGGGCCTTTGGGACACCTCAGAGCTTGTGCTAGTTAGGAGAAGTTCTTATGCTGTTGATCCATATATTGATCAATATAAAGAGATGCTTTACTTATGAATGGTTATACTAACGTCGCAAACGTGGAAATCCGATTCCCATATTTGGGAGAAGGTCTTCAATATATTCGGCTGAAACAAGATGGATACATTGTCAAGGTCACCACCTATGTGGTGCATCATGGTGAAGATGCAGTTATTGATGTATTCTCCATTTTCTTTAAAGTTTTCTAGGAGAACTCCATACTGACACATTATTTCTACCTCTGCAAATCTGAAAATTGAACGCAACATATTTTTAGATTTCTTTTACATCCATAACACGTCAGTGTTTGTGCCGAACTTCAAAAGATGCGTGTTAAAATTTGGGAACATGGAGTGTAGTCTTGACCGAGATATTAAGAGTTAAGTGACGCTACATTTGTTGTTGTTTGAAAGATGGATAAAACGAGATTCGCATATTGATAAAACACTTTTTTTGAGAAAAAATACTGCGCAAGCAAACCAATGGCTTGATGAGTATTATGCAGACTTTGCTACATCGAAAATAACGGTTATAAGGTGCTCCCGGGAGGGAGGGAGGTTGGCTCTTATGAAGAAGTGATTGCTCGAAAGCAAAAAGGAATCTTTATGAAGAAAATGTATTGAAGAGCTAGGGAAGCGTTGACGTACTATATCAACATTGTGTTTTTACTGATTAGGCCAGGCTTTATTGAGTGAAGTACATAATATTTAAAATGACTTGATAGAACAGAACAATTTTCAGCATTCAAGCTTTACTGAATTGGATAACTGAGGTAGGAAATCCTTTTAGGCTAATAAGGCTTTTTAATTATTTCCTACATATCATTCTAAATTATTCAGGAAAGAACCGTTCATTCTGAAAATAAAACTTCAAATTTGGCAAACTTCCTTATGGTGATAGTGGAATTGAGTTATAATTTCAATCACTTACTTATTCAAATGTTCCATCAAACTAAACTTGGGTTTAACGTCCTTCATCTTGGAAACTCTATCCAGAAACAAGAGATAAATATGATTGGTCAGTATTAAGTCTTGCAAATATTGTCTGCTTTGTAATTTGTTGTTGTAGTGTCTCAGTAACAGAAGGAAGAAAGATCCAAGCTCTTGAGTTCCCACTATTTTTGATTGCAAACCAAGTAACACGCCTTTATCTTCCTCATTCAGATGAAGGTTCTTTTGATAAGTGTCGACTGCTTGCAAGAACTCCCTTATGGCTGTTACAACCTGCAAGAATTTGCCTCGAGATAGTTTAAGCACACCTGCTACTTTCTTATTTAATTGTCTTTTTTATATTCGCTAAAATTTTTACTGAGAAAATATAAGAGAGCCTAACCTCACAGCATAGATATAGAACTGCTAAAAGAAGATAACATAAATCAATTTCTGCACTAAACAAATATCTAGGGACAAGACCAATAAAGAATTAAGAAGAACTATGGTCATCGATCAAGCACACAATACGCTCTATTAGTGATGACGTCACACGCCGCCATTTTAGTTCTCCTGTCAGTGTTCGGAATCTAAACAAACAAATTGTCATTCAAATTAGTACGTTGCCGTTGAAGAAATTGGCTCATTTTGATAAATAAGATCATTTAAGGAACGATTTTACTATTAATTGATAGACAGAAGGCACGAGATTAATGCCAGTAAGTTCGAACTTGAAGTTCAACTAATAAACACGGCTTTTTACAAAATCTGGGGAAAGATACAGGATTCAAACTTACTAGTATTAACCTCGTTCCTTCTGTCTATCAATTAATACTGAAATCGTTCCTCAAATACTCTTATTTATGAAAATACGCTAATTCCTTCAACGACACCGTACTAATTTGAATGACAATTTATTTGTTTGGATTCGGAACACTGACAGGAGAACCAGAAATGGCGGTGTGTGACGTCACACTAATAGAGCGTTCAGCGTATAGTGCATGCAATCTAATGGTGAGAAATTTCAGAATTTGTGGTAATTTTTTACTATTACTGTTTGTTAAAAATATTTTTCTTTCAATAGAAATTATACGATCAATTAGAACATCTCTGTTTCATTTTGTTTTATCGGTATCATAATTTCATAAAAAACACCCTGTAGCTTTGTGAATATTCACTTTATAGAACTCAAATTGCAGGTTCATACAAATTTGAATCCATGCATACATTTGTGCTATGAAACTTTCCCTTTTTCAAATTTCTGATGGGGTTGCATCATCTCCAGGGGGTTGCTAGTAGAAACAAGCTTTGTATCCCAGATCATTCCCCCTGTCATCAAAAATCGACCTGCCAGAGTGTTTTCACAAATTCTGATTCGTTATTGAGTTATTGGGGGTGGACTTTAAATGAGTCACCCTGTATATAATATTCTAATGCTCAATTCTTTTATATGGAGTGGAGGCCTGGACACTCAAGTTGGCACCTCTGATGCGAATCGAAGGATTTGAAATATGAGACTTTCACAGAATGCTCTTGGACATACGAATGAGAGGGTGTCAGACTGTGTTAATGCATATAGAAAGCTAATAACAGCTATTAAAAGGCAGAAAACTGACTACCCTTGCGGGGTAGTCAGAAGCAATTGCTCCAGTTAATCAAAAGGGCAAATTAAAGGGAAACAAGGACCAGGAAGGGACAACTAATCCTGGATGACGAATATAAGAATCTGGTTAGGAATGATTGTCCAAAGAAATTTTATCCATATCTATTATGACTGGACCCTCAGGCGTAGTAGAAAAATTACTTGCTGATCAGCCAACCAATGACCTCAGGAGGAATTGCACATTAAAAGTGCACTAAAAAATGGTGTGAGATTGACCATGAAATTCAATAACATTGGTGTCTACATGAGGAATGATCGAATGCTAAAAATTAAGTTTAAAAGTTCTCCCAAATCCTGCTCACCAAATGCAGCCTCCTCAGGGATGGTTTCAGATCCACGTAGACCATTCTTCTCCTAAGTTCGAATTCCTCCAGATTCCAAACGCCTTGGAATACCAGATAGGACAATAATTCGTAAGATAACACCGGAACCAGATGTTCCAGGTCCAGTTCGAGCTGAGTTGCGAATTTAAGGAAATATGTTACCAGCCAGAAGAAATGGGAGGTGTCGATCTGGATGTGAATATTGGTCACCAGCTGGGTATGAAGGTCTTTGACCAGGGTTCCGTAGCCTTTCAGAAGAAAGTCCACCGTGAATTCTTTCAGAACGTTGGAGATATCATCGTCAGTAGGAAGATGGTGCATCAGGCCTTTCACGTTGATTCTAGATAAATGAACAGGCAAGTATAGACAATTAAAAGGCAATGTTCTAATGCTGGCATCTTGTTCTAATAAATATATTCTGATGGTTCAAAAATATAGGTACCACGGAATATTAATTTGATAAATTTTGTGCCAAAATCAAATAATGAAATTAAGTTATTCTTATTAAAAAAATGTTCGACCGACTACCAGTTCTATGGTTCAATCAGTTTACAGATCTAATATCCATGCGCGTCTGTAAATTTTAAAGATCTACTAACAGCTAGATATCAAGCTCGATCACTTTTTATATAGATATCTGGAGTCAGGAGTGTATCATTTTGTATAGGCTTAAAAAATTGCTTCAGTAGCCAGATGTTCAACAGATTCAGATATGTCTGTCCCATGATTTAGATGGACACTACTCTATTCGGAGTTATCTAATGTTACAATATACAGCCTAGAAAGGCATGAAGTTGTAGGCGAAACAACAGTTGAAAAACCGACAAAACCACAGCTATAAAGTCCGGAAATTTCTATATCTCAAAGCTTTTTAGATCTACTAGCTGTGGAGATGTATAAACTTGTAGTGGCTGTGTCTGCTCCGAGATGGCGCTATAGGTTGTATGCGCCAACTAACATCGGCCCCGGCGGGCTTAAAGGGGTCGTCGCATTGCAACAGAGTCACTCCTCAACGATATGTGAGAAGGTGTGTCTTAGGCAGAGATCGCTGGATAGCCTAACTGATGAGTCCACCAGAGATCTCGGGACGAAACACAACTCCCCGGGAGAGGGCGCATTAATACTTGGCTCGAGAAAGACTCGCCAAAAACTCTTTAGACTTGCAAGTGTTACAATTCTGTCAATTCAGCGAAAATTCTAGTGTTCTGTGGAAAATACATTGGCGTACAACTCAATAACATTTATACGTATCCGATTACTCTACTTGACAAGCGCTTATGTAAAGAGGAATTACTTTAGATATAATTGATTGATAAATGTAATGGCTGCTTGAATCAATCTTATATTCACCAGTGATGCTGATCTATCAATTCAATAATTCTATTCGGTTCTATAGGTTTGTTAGATCTACTAATATCCCTTTCAAATATAAGACGGAGCAATATAAACTAAGTAAATCGCATGGTTGCCAGGATCGTATTCGTAACGGATTATGAATATCAATTGTAAATAGATTATTATTAGTATTACGATTTTACAGAAGAATAAGAAAGAAAATATATGGCTTCACTTGTTGAAATATATTTTATGTTGAGATGTTTTGTATATTTTATTTGTAGATTAATACGGGGTATAAACTGTTCGATTATGTGAATTATCCTCAGTTCAATTCTGGATGGGCTGATGGGCAGTTCTTCCTTTTGCTCCGCTTTATAAATGAACTGGCTAAAGTTCGATATCAAGCGGTTAAAGAGGTTTTGTATCTACAGACTGTTGACCTACTGATTTGACATTAATAATTTTAGTATTAATAAAAGAAAATAAAATAAAACACTTGACTTGATGTTCACAATTTTTTACTTTTATTATTATTTAAGTTATGTTTCACCAAGCGTTATGCGAGGTATCAATTTCGATTAATAATTTAAGACTCACATGTTGGTACGGCTGCGTTTCACCAATTTCTTTCGTCGAAGCTCCTTCTTTTCCAGGGCAGTAATTGCCTTTTTTCCGGATATGTATCTAGTTTTCTGAAAAGTGTGTGGTTTTTGATGAACCGGTTTCTGACTTGGCTGATCGTCATCATTGCTGGAGGTCGATACAAATTCTTGATTCTCGACCTGTGTTCCGTAACCACAATCTGATATTTCGCTGTTGGAAGAAGGACATGGTCTCTTCTTCGAGTTGACGCTTTGGTCAGTCCATAGGGAAGTTTGGGACTGGAACAATGTGCTATTTGATTATTTTGTAGCTAATTATTTATTTTCTGTGATTTTCATTTTGAAAAAGTTCATGGTTAATTTTAGAATAGCGACACGAAGGTTCAATTCGTTCAATTTGTCCATTATTTCCATCGATTTGTGATAAGGAGCATTATCGTTTTTCTCCATTTTTCTATCAACATCTTTTGGAACTCTATGTTCCCAAATTTTGACACATGTTCTAAGTTTGATACTAACGAGAAAAAAGTGGCACCACTAGATCAATCTGCACGCCAGGTGCGAGACTTATTATTATTATTTGAACTGGGGTCGTTGTGGCTCGGTAAGCATTCCGAACTGCAACCATGTAGATCTTTTGTTCCCTACCCTACTCATTCTTGGAAACCCAAGGAGGTCGTCAATGAAGTTGATAAAACTGACAACCTCCTTAGGAGCCTTGGCCGTTACCTCTCGGGTATCCAGGAACGGCTTTCCCATATGAATGGTTCGTAGACCAGCCAGCTCTGGACACTTGCATATCTTGTGTTCGGCTGTTTCTGCTTCTGATCCACAGAGCCTGCAAATTTCATCTGCTGGCTTTCCCATATGGTACAAATGATGTTTGTACCGACAGTGCTCCGTCAGCGGTCCCACCATCACCCGAAGCTCGGCTCGTGACAGCTTCAAGAGCTTTTCGGAGTAGGTAGGTGAAATCATCACGAATTTCTTGGCCAGGAGTGTTTGTCCAATAGGTTATCCTGTTATTCAACTCCCATTGCTGGACCGCTGCCCTATATTGGTCTTTTCCCAGTCTACAGAAAGGCTCAGCAGGTGTTAACCTTGATGCACTTTTTGCAAGTTAACCGGCTTTTTCGTTTCCTGCAACACCACAGTGCCCTGGTACCTACAGTACCAGTGCCTCTGGCCAGTTGCCTTATGGTGTTACGGCACTCCCAAGGTCAACAGAGACACCTGGCAGTACGATTCCAGGGATCTCAGCGTGGTTGGGCTGTCCGTGGTGATGTAGACATGTGCCCTCTTGTGGTTCTTTTTAAAACACTCCTGAGCGCATACGTAAACAGCCAGTATCTCCGTCTGTAAAATGGAGGGCTCACTTCCCAGGGCTTTAGAGATCCCCAGTTTAGGAGCATATACCCCAATGTCAGTACGCTCTCTGATTTTGAGGTCCGAAACCTATTGAGTAACGTGTTATGATGCTTAAAAGACCTGGTATGTCTACTTATACCTGTAAAACTTTCAGACTAAACGGGAGATTTATGCCTACTTGATTTTGAGAGATCACTATAGTTCGTATATTTGACATTTCTCGTGATTCTTGACTCTTGTGACCTGTGAGTTAAGAAGAATAATATTTTATATTCTATGCTCGTAACAATCTTCTATACTCTGAATAGAACAATAGCTGTGTGTCATTATATTCCAATATGAATTCGATATGAACTGAATTGTGAAGGTTTGTAGTTTCTCAAATCATGATTTCATTTTCAAAAGCCCACAGACAGATATAGCGATGAATCGAACAAGTCTGAAGAACACCATCTTAAAGAAACCTGGTTAGTTCTAGCCAAACCAGCAGGTGGACTACATCAAAAAGTACGAAAAAAATCGAATCAGTGCGTACACCAGGGTTTTTAGGTATCGTAGATAATAGGGTTTCTACACCGATTTTCATTTGAAATAAATTTTGAAATTCAATAAACTTACCTTATTACTGGTCGACTGACTGACCATAGAAGAGATGCCACTGCTAGAACTGGCCTCAGTCTCCGTGGACTGAACCCTCTTTATCTCGGCGATCGATTTATTCCTGCTGTGTAGAGTCCTGGGCTCCTTCAAGCCGTTATCTGTGGTTTTGGCAAGCTCGTTTCCTCCGTTGGTATCACTGCTGTCTGAATTAGGATCAGAAGTTATGAACTGCGAAGAACCGCCGTCATCTTGAAATGGTGCAGAGGTGTTACTCTCGTTGTCTTCAGAGCTCTCGCTGAGCGAAGCCTCCAACCATAGGTTCAATAACTTCTGCAGGGTACCGACGTGTTGATCTTTGTATAGAAGAGCTATCAACTGAACCATCGTGACACTCCAGCAGATCTGAAAAGAGGCAGAACTCTAATTTGGTGAACATTTTTAAAAGAACTAGTAAAGCACTTCTTTTCGACAAAAGTTGAAATTGTTATATTCCTAACTTCTACTGTTCTTTCAATCGTGCTCACAACGCCTCACATTATTTTTGTCAATATATTCAAGAGGTTATGGTTCCAGGATGGCCAATGAATAGAATGAGGTGAGTTGTAAATGGAAACAAGAGTTTATTCATAATAAAAAAATAACGACATATAATGACCACCAGGATGCAGCATTGTTTGAAGTTTTAAACGGGAAGAACTATTATAACTGAAAGTTTAGGATGAAAGCAATTTTAGAAGAAAATGGTGTATAAGAATTAATAACAAACCACTTCGAAGTGATAATTTGAGTTGACCGAAAAATTCTACAACTATTTTACCTCATCAAGATAAAATCTCACCTTTTCCGGGCAAGTTATTAAGAAGATGATGATCTTATCGATGCTCTGCGTGAACAGATTCCACACAATCTGATTTTGCAAGGTCGAATGGTTGCCCTGAACACTAGTTTCGGGGACGTGCAGAATATTCCTTAGCAGCAACAAGCAATCGTTGACACTGTCACACTGCTCCAGAGTCAGAGGACTCTCGCAGTTCATCATCTGCTTTATATGGTCCAAAACAGCCTTTGTATTACGACTGTCCGAAAAGGATTCCTTACTTTCCTTGAGGAGGCTGTTGAGCTCGAAGATGCTGTGCTTACCCACGTCGCTGCTTTCCATGGCCTCCAGTGGTAATAGGTACTCAGTGGGGATGGTAAGGTTAACCAGAAGTTTGATGGTACAGTTGACTATCTTTTGGGAGTTGGTTACATTCTTGTTCTCTTTGAGGTGAACCAGCAACGGTATAAGGTCACTCTGGATGTGCTTGCTGAATCCGATCGCTCTTCTAAAGGTCCTAAGGTTGGAATCTTCGGTGCTCAGTTTCTTGAGGATTTCTTCTAGGGATTCTGTGGAAGGGAGACTTTTAAGTTCTGGTTGAATTTTTAATTGGCGCACTAACAATTCTAACCTAAGCAAAGTTGACGGAACCCAACTAAATTATCTTATTATTATCTGAATCTATCCTCTATAGAATATTGATTGATGCATCAAAAGTATTTTCAGTTATTAAACAAATACCAAAAAAGTAGGTATTTCATATCATGGCAAAATGTTTATTCTGCATAGAAAATGTTTCCAGTGACAGATGCCAACCTGTACTGGCATTGACAGTGATGATTCAAGTGAATTCATTCATTTGCGACGTTCGCATAATGCCAAAAAGCAATTGATATTATAGAAAAGTGAAAAAAAAGTCTAGTCAATTCTATAAAAAAATTTTGTTGATCATTAATAGTAATTTATTTTGTTTTTATTTCATTATTGAACCCCCAACTCAGAATAGAGTTTCATTTTTTCTAATTTTTTTTGATATTATATCCCATATTATGTTGATTTTAAGTTGTTTATTCAGTTGACAATCTATAATATATTTTGTGCCTCAAAATAATTTTATAATATCTGAAGATATTTATTTTACATACTTCATCATTGAAAATATTGAAGCTATTCAAAAAAGAGGTAAGATGATCCCTTGGATGATCCACAGGGATCATCTTAAACACCTTTCGTAAGGTTTTGGGAAATCGATAATATATCAAAAAAAAATTTATGACTGAATATTTCGATTAGGGTGTAGGGAATCTATCGATTCCTTCGAAAATATTCCAAGTCCGAGAGCTGAAGAATTCGGTGTACAAACTTAGAATTATCAAAGCCACACCCCTAAGCCTGAATACCCATAAAACTCGGAATATCAGGGCGAATAATTCAATTGAGTTCAGACCAGATTACGAGAAACTACATCTACAACATATGTGCAACACTTGTACCGACAACAAGAAGATTAAAGATTTTCACATCTGTACCCGAGGCCGTCGAAAACGTACCTGCTACGAGTGCTACGACCCAAGTGACCAGCGACCCTAAGAATCGATTAGATAAATTATCATCTTGCATCTTCTTCAAACTCTTTTAGTGGGTTGGAAATAAATTGAATACGTATTTTATCCCGTTCTTTTATTTCCCTAAATTGTCCTTGGCCTTGAACTACTTAATGGTCACTGTATAAGGACCACAACCCACAAGGGCAATAGAAAGAAGGACACTTCTAAGAGGAGTATAAGTTTTCAGTTTTGCGCTACTCGGAGAAACTAAAGAATTAAGTCAATTCTTGCTTAAGGGGATCATCTTGGGCACCTTTCCCCTATTTCGAGTTATTCGTAGCGAATGTCATTTTCATTTGACTAATTGATCCTAATTACCTAGAAGGGACTCAGAGGTATTAACCTTGAAGAGTCGATAAAACATTTTAGAGTAGGACTATCACAAATACAAAATGTAGAAAAAATTTTACTTACCCAAACAATCTGAGTTTACTGTTATTGCATCTCCATTCCGTCTAAGTAAAGAGGCAAACGTGTTACGTATTTGATGATTACTATTGACCCAAGTCATGATTGCTCAAAATCGACAGTGAATCTGAAAAAAGTTGAATGAATAAAAGAGTTGTTTATTATTATTCCCGATATTGATACAATCTTATTGTGTTTTTTTGTTGTTTGTAAAATAAAACATACGATTGCAAATGTAAAAACTTTTGCCAAGCAACCTAATATACAGGGTGTGCGACAAACTCCATGGGGTGATACTGCATGTGCAAATAATGATAGTTAGGTAACTTTTGCGAGAACTTTTGTTAGTGAATGCTTCGTTTTTCGGTTTTCATAGGATGTTGAAGTTTCTGACTATTTATTGCTCTCATTTTTTAGAAAGATAAAATGGCCAAATAAGAAAAATTGTGAATTGTTCGTTCAATTTCGGAGTACAGGAGTTTATATAGAGAGTGTGAATGCCCCATTGTTCTTCATTACGTATGGTACATTGGCAGTTGGTACATTACAATGGTAGCAGCAGAGGACAGTAGGACGTTATTGAATTTTGTTGCTAGAATGCATTAAAACTGTTGAAATTACCATTTTAATATTAAAAAAAAAACTTACACTATCGAAAATTATGAAATTGAGGTAATTTATTGTTAATTCATAAAATTTTACAACCTGACCGATCATGGTTTGCCCTTCCCCCTTATTTTTGACAGTACAGGGTGGGCAAATTTCGATGTTTTAGCACTACAACTTTTAAACCAGAGGAGATAGACAAAATCTGATACCCACTTCTCGGTCTCTTTTTCTGAGAAACTATCAAGGGTAGTATTCATTTTTGGCCACCTTCTTTTGTTTTCGAGTTATAAGCGAAAATTGGAAAAATGGCGATTTCGAAAAACATCTATATCTCCGCTAATACTAATGATAGAGCTCTGAAATTAAAACATTATATAGGCATTTTTTTATGTAGAATTCAGTAGCGTGCTCGTATTCTCGAAAGGATTTTTAATTACGAAGCTATGACCCAAAGTTATGTTTTTTTCAAATGGGAACACTAGATTTCTGTGCCATTTTTGGAAAGCTTAATTTTTCTCGATTTCAAAAATATATAACATCGCATGGTTTGTATCAAAATAAATAACAGAAAATGGTCAAAAACCTTTTTTTACCTAAGATTCTCATTATTTCTATGGTTTCAACTGTTGACGAGCACAGAAAAATTGAGCTTTCTATAACAAGAGTAGTGTCCTTCCATCAATCTGATTATTTCTATGCTTTTTACTAATTTATACAAAATTCGAATCTAGGTATATTTTATAAATTTTTTATCTAAAAATAGATTCGGAAATAACGAAAAGATCCACAGGATCGATTGTTTCAATCGAAAGAGTTGTAATGAGATGGATGTATCAGAAGATTATTTTCATAGGTCTCCAGAATGAATACGCACAGTTTATTCAAAGTCACTTGAACTATTCCATAAAAACTCTTGGCCATATATGCCCCTTTGAAGTGGATACCGCGATCTGCAAAATACCGGGGTTTATCTAAAAGTATTGTTAGGCAATAAATTCACTGGGTCCAAAGGAAGTTCTGGAAACTTGGACGAACCTTGTATAATTGAAATATTCATTTTCCTCCAAGTGACTTTGGATATACTATACCAATCCATTTCAAATAGCACATGAAACAATGCATATATGATTGAACAATTTAATTACGAAGGAAATTAGTAAAAATCATAGAAAAAATCAGATTAACGGAAGGACACTTCTATTGTTATAGGAAGCTCAATGTTTCTGTGCTCGTCAACAGTTGAAACCATAGAAATAATGAGAATCTTAGGTAAAAAAAGGTTTTTGACCATTTTTTATTATTTGTATTGATACGAACCATATGATGTTATATATTTTTGAAATCAGGAAAAATTAAGCTTTCAAAAAATAGCACAGAAATCTAGTGTTCCCATTTGAAAAAACATAACTTTGGGTCATAGCTTCGTAATTAAAAACCCTTTTGAAAAGACGACCACGCCACTTGATTTCACGTAAAAAAGTGCCTGTATAATGTTTTAATTTCAGAGCTCTATCATCAGTATTAGCGGAGATATAGATGTTTTTCGAAATCGACATTTTTCCAATTTTCGCTTATAACTCGAAAACAAAAGAAGGTGGCCAAAAATGAATACTACCCTTGTTAGTTTCTCAGAAAAAGAGATCGAGAAGTGGGTATCAGATTTTGTCTATCTCCTCTGGTTTAAAAGTTGTAGTGCTAAAACATCGAAATTTGCCCACCCTGTACAGTACAGGAAGTGAGAGAACGTGAATTGATCCTCAATATCAATACCTATGGTACAGAAGAGTTGAAGTATGCAAAAAATTTTCTAAATAGAAGATTACGAAATTAGAGGAGCAGCATCTGGATAGTCTTCAATTCCAGGAATAGAAGTTGTTATAAGACCCCCCCAGGTGTTTAGGTGTTATATCATATATAGAAAGACAACGAATTCAAATTAAAATTAGATAATGAATACTGTGCGTAATTTCTGATCCAATTAGTATAAAAATTCTGCCATACTATTTCTTGGCACAAAATCAAAATTCATTTCAAACGTCAAAATTTTTTATAATCTAATTTTTAGTTTTCCATTTAAGTGTGCGATGATGGTTCCGATTTATTTCAAATGAGGAATTCATCTATACCTGGAAATAAGATGTTCGATCAATACAATCAAAATTACAGCTGAAAGAAAATAAAAAAATAGAATTATTTTGTTTTAGCTGTAATTTTGATTGTATTGATCGCACATCTTATTACCAGGTATGGATGAATTCCTTATTAATAGTACTAATAAATGGTACCATGGTACCAATATGGTTCCATTAGAAAAAATTGAGTTTTACCCCAAAAACGATTATGATGTACTTTATTTGCTCATAAAAAACGCAATTTAGTATTTTTGACGGGATTTCGATTTTTCTAGTATTAGACGGGTCAATTGGAATAAATCGGAACCATCATGGCACACTTAAATGGAAAACTAAAAATTAAATTATAAAAAATTTTGACGTTTGAAATGTCACTTATATAGTATCATTGGATTCAGACGATTATGCAGATTTCAAAAATGTAATAATATACAGGGTGTTCCATTTAAAAATCGAAAGTTGCTATCACATCCGGCGAAACAGGAAGTAAAAAAAAATCATTTGTAGATCAAAAAATCAAAAAATATTATGTAGGGGGAGTCCGGGAGAGTTTACCAGGAGGGAGACTATAAGCACGGCTCATAAAAACTTTGTGTGTCTATGTATTAAGAGATGGCTCCACTTCTTGGATGTCACACGCTCACCACGAGATTCTCCCGCGACATCATTGCGCTATTCAGTTGGATTTAGGAATGCGAAGTGATAACGTGGTTTCGTGTCTGATGAGTGATTTTTTCCGATTTTTAACATTTCATTGCTGTTGTTTTGTATCCATAGATTCAAGTAAGTAACTTATTTATATGGCAAGTATATTCATTCTTATAGCACTAACAGCATAAAGCTTTTATGAAAGTGGCATAAATTTTTTTTTTATTGAATAACCAACATATTAGTGTGGGTTGGGAGACATTAGGCACATGTGAGGGCGAGACTTTACCCAGGGTAATCTCTCCCGCAATTCGCTAGTAAAGTAATTTTTTCTATATTTCCAGATTAATGAACACCCAAAATGCCCTTCCAGTATAAGAAGAAAGATTCAACAAGGAACAGGAGTAATTTGAATTTATCAGTGATAAAAAATGCTTTAGATGATATTGACAAAGGAAAATCTATTAGAGGTGCTGCTCTGGAGTATGGAATAGATAGAAATACATTGCGAAATTATCTCAGGGATAGACAAAAATTAACTAAAATAAATGAACTAGGAAGCCAGTTCAAAACTTCTCAAATATTCTCAATAGAAGAAGAAAAGAAACTCGTAAACTATCTTCTGACTTGCAGTAAGATGAATTATGGGTTGACTAGAAAAGAGGCTCAGAAACTGACTTGCGAGTATGCAAAGATCAATTCAAAAAGAGTTCCACAGTCTTGGACTCCCAATAAAAGTGCTGGTAAAGATTGGTTCAGAGGATTTATCAGTGACGGCTCGTGCCCTCGAGATGTGGGTCGGCCACACACACACACATCTATATATATATATATATATATTTTTTTTTTAAATTCACACTAGCGTGGTTATATATATATATATATATATATATATATATAGATATATATATATATATAAATATATATAAATTTTCCCACACCCCTTATCATACTTATAACTATATAAATAAATATATATAAACAAATAGATTTCCACGTCACCCAAGAGGACGGGTTGGTTTTTTGTTTTTAATGGGAAACCTCACCTAGAATAGCCCTATTATAACCCAATATAAAAATGTAGTTCTCAAATCAATGAAAACTGAAATAAAATGAAACTCTTGAAAAAACAGAAATAATAAAATATTCAATTATCAACATAAAATATATATTTGAATAAACATACAGAAAACCTCTCACGAAAACATATAAATAAATGTATAAAATATAAAAAAATCTTATAAAGACCACAAAAAATATTGTGGAAATGACCGCATGTATTCTGGTCGAAAATGTATGAGCTTGCTTACCCTTTATTCATTTTTATAGATCAAATCAATTCGACGATCTTTCTTTGTCGCGAAGTCATCAATTATTTTCTCGAAAAAAATGTTTCCTCTGGCTAGTTCTTTAACTAAACCTCTTTCGATTGATATCAGTGCCAGGTTATTTAAACGGTCTTGAGACATCATGTTCCTACTGAAAGATTTTATTCTTTTGAGCGCTGAAAAACTTCTTTCTACTGACGCGGATGTTGGTGGCAGGGACAAAATCATACAAAATAACTTATATAATTCAGGAACATCGGAAACAATATTATTTGAGAAAATGAATTCCGCAATACCATTCAGCATATTTGAATTGCCGAAGATAGCATTGTCCCAGTACATGATCAGAAAATCAATACCTAACTACTATCGAACGGCATAAATAAGTTTTTTTCTGATTAAGACGTTATATCCCATTATCAACCATTCATATGAATATATTTATTATATTTTCATGATCTGAAAATCAATAGCTACTATCGAACGGCATAAATAAGTTCTTTTCTGATTAGGACATAATGTCTCATAATTAACCATTCATTTAATTATCAAATATTTGAAATAAACTGTAAAAAGTTGCTGCTTGACGCTCTGCAATAGGATAACCGGCCAGCCGACCCTGTGTATTGGGAAGCGACCTTACATCGAGTTGTTGTGCCGTTCTACTGAGTGGTCGTATTCTGGGCGTATGTCGTAGTATCTTTTCCTTTACGTAGCGCTCTCGGTAGCGCTGGTTCCGCCATCGGCTCTCGGCCGACCTAACGTGATGAGATGCTTTCAGTGATATTCCAGGAGTTGCAATTGTATAATTGTAACATTTGTGTTACATTTCAGACCTTATGTTACGGTGTTACGTACAATTCTGGAATAACTTGTTTGGGGTGATGTTACGAAAAGTAACCATTTACGATTGTGGTTTGTTACAATTTATGAAAGGGAATAACAACGCTGGATGCTTTGGAAATCGAATATTAGGTGGGTCCGAAAGAAAATATTGGCCGGTATAAGTTATATTTTCCTGTTCTGAGTGGAAATATTCATTACCGAGGGAATTTGGATATCGAAATCGATAACTCCGATTGAGTTTGAATGAATTGAATATCTAGAACTATTTTCTATTTCCTGATAATTTTTGGGTCGGCCCGGCCGACCCTGCCGACCCTGACGAGCCGTCACTGGATTTATGCGAAGAAACTCTGAACTTAGCTCAAGAATCCCCGAGGCAACCAGTTTGTCAAGGTCAACAAGCTTTAACAAAAAAAACGTAGCTGATTTTTTCGAAAATCTGAGAAACGTTAGAGAAAAATACAAATTTGAAGCTCACAACATTTATAATTGTGATGAAACTGGCTGTACGACTGTTCAAAATTGTCCGAAGGTATTAGCAGGCAAACATGTACGTCAAGTAGGACAAGTTACTTCAGCCGAACGTGGCTCACTAGTGACGGTTTGTTTCGCCGTTAACGCTTTAGGAAATAGCATTCCACCTTTTTTTATTTTCCCAAGGGTTAAATACAATGAGAGTTTTGTAGATGGTGCACCAACAGGCTCAGACGGCGATTCCTATCCAAGTGGATGGATGACAATAAAAAGTTTTGTGAAATACATGAAGCACTTTGTTAAATATTCGAACGCATCACTTCAAAACCGAGTCCTGCTCATTCTCGACAACCATGAGAGTCACGTCAATATTGAAGTTATCGAATATGCAAAACTAAATGGAGTAACTTTACTGACCTTACCACCACACTGTAGCAACAAGTTGCAGCCTTTAGATGTTGCTATTTATTCATCTTTCAAAGCAAGATATAATGCAGCTATGAATAATTGGATGCTGAGTAACCCAGGGAGAACCATTACAATTTATAATACACCTGGTTTTGTGAGCACTATCATGTCGCAGGCTTTTAGTCAATCCAATATATTGAGTGGATTCAGAAAAACCGGAATACATCCTTATAACCCAGATATCTTCACGGATGAGGATTTTTTATGCTCCTCAGTAACGGATAAAGAGATGACTGGTGAACTTCAAGACCAGGTTGCTTTGACAGCTGCTTCGACATCAAAAGCTCACAAACTACCTTTAGATGTTACCAGTGTTGAATCAGCTTCATCATCAACTATAGAACACATTTCAGAGCCTTCGACATCTGCATCGGGGATCGCTGTCACTGCGCAAGAAGTGGTATCTAGAGCTAGTTCAGATATTAAAAATGCAGAATCCGGGATAGGTCTGAAATCAAAAATAATTTTGCCAGAAGTAATTAGACCTTTTCCAAAATCTGCTCCCAGAAAAACTATTCGTCGTGGTAGACAGCCAGGAAAAACTAAAATTTTGACTAAAACACCAGAAAAATTCGATTCGAGTGTTAATGACGAACCGAAGGAAAAAAAAATTAAAATGGAAACAACAAAGGCTAAAACAAAGAAAAAAACTGTCAAAAGACAAATTTTACAGTCAAGTGACAGTGAAAGTAGTCCTGAAGAAGAACTCAAGTATGATGATAGCTCTGATGGCTTATATGACGTAGATGATTGGTATTGTTTTTTATGTGGGACAGACGAGAAGATAGCCATGCGACTGTGCGCTGTTTGTGGAAAATATGTCCATGAAATGTGTGTTGGGCTAACAAGATATGACAAGGAAGAGTTTATTTGCCCTCATTGCTCAAAATGAGAGAATATGAAGAACTAAATTTTTGTATTATCTATATCTGTGATACTCATTAGTTTACCAAATACTTATTTCTCACCCCTTAGCTATGGTTCCTATTTTCTTATTTTTTTTTATGTTATACTATGTGCATTGACATTAAAACATTATATTTTTGAATACAGTCAGTATTTTAACTTATCATTTTACCTATTTTCAAGTTCGGGTATTGTCTCCCCATATGGAGGGTAGAGTCTCCCACCCAGGTGGGACATATTAGCCAAAATTATATTTGTGAGAATTCGTATATTACTTTTGAATTATTTGAAGTACGCCATTCGTCCTTGTGACAATATGTAGGTTAATAGTGCCCCTTAATATAAAATCAACAAAAAAAAGCTATATTTTAACCCAATAAGAAATATGGGTATTTTGGTGTGAGGCGGGTCAACTCTCCCGGACTCCCCCTATATGGGATATCCCAAATTTCAATCTATTACCTTCAAAACTAACAGAGGTACGATACGGGGGATGTACCATGATCCTGTTACACCGGTATACATATATAAAAAATAATAACTTATTTTTTCTGCATAAAAACAGCGTCCCTTACGAAAAAAAGGCATGAGAGATTTTTTGTCACAAAATGAACGAATTTGAAAATGATTTAAAGCTTGAAATATCTAAGTGGCATAGCCTTTTCTCTTTCAAAAAAAGAGATCATTACCGGTATGCTTGCCAAAAATTATCATAAAATTCTTATTTGCATGACAATTAATGCGCAGTGACTAAATTTTATTATTATTTAATTTTCAGACTGATGAATAAACAGTCAATTAGTCAGAAATACTAAGCATTTGCAACCAAAAATTACATGACAAAGTGTAATTAATTTTCTCCCTGGAGTTGGGCGAACTTTTTCTCCAACACCCTGTATTTATGTGAAATCCAATAATTCACTTTAGCCAATATCAATAAGACGTTTTTCCTTTTTGTTCTAACGATATCTCTATTTTCTCTGACATTTCAGTCATGATGGACACGTGATACTTAATAATTTTCTGTTACCTACGTAAGCAAGCTATTGAACCTCAAACAATATTATATACCATTCATTTCCATCCGCGGTAAAAATCTATTAGTGCTGAAAAGAAAATCATAAAGAAATCGAGCACGTTCCCTGAACACGTGCTCACTTTCAATGAACTCCATAAGGGGGACTTTTCTTTTCATTAGTATCATAATGCATTACAATAATTCAATATATCAAGTTCGAATTACTTTAATCAGAGTAAATCCATATCGATGGTAATTTTTTGTATTTGTTTATCTGATCTTTTTCGACCAATTATTGACATTTTCAATACTTTTACATACTATACACTGTGTCCGTAAAGTATTGAACAAATTCATTTTCAGCTAAACAGACCATTTTGAGAAATAATCCTGAAACACGTCGATTTTTCATTTTAATTTACCGTATTTCAAAATAATAATCTAATATACAGGGTGAATTACTTTCGAGTAATGACGTCATCGTCATTTTTTTAAATAGAACACCCCATTTTGTCTCAATTTTCCGATTACTCTAGCTGAGCTGATTCCAAAAATGTATCACATGTTGATTCCAAATGATACAGGGTGGACAAAAATACAATAGTTTTGTGTGTACTCATAAAGTAACGCGTAACATTCTTCATTAAATTAACAATATTATCAAAAATATTTATTGTCTAGCGACAATTGGTTTGAATGTAACACCCTGTAGTTTGTTACATTTTTAGATTAATAAAAATGAGCTGTTTCCAAACATGTTTGATACTTGTGGTCTAGCAGACAGAATATGAAAGAAATTATTTCTTATCAATTTAAAAGAAACATAGCCGTCTAGTTTTTTATGAAATGTCATTATTTGTTTATTGCCGCTAGACAATAAGTATTTTTAATAATATTGTTAATTTAACTAATAGAGAATGTTAGGCGTTACTTTATGAGCACACACAAAATTATTGTATTTTTGTCCACCCTGTACCAATTGGAATCAACATGTGATACATTTTTGGAATCAGCTCAGCTAGAGTAATCGGAAAATTGAGACAAAATGGGGGAGTTCCATTTAAAAAAAATGACGGTGACGTCATTACTCGTTAATGTGGAAATGATCGCAATATGGCGAGAGGCCAAACACTAAAACGATTATACCACGTCATCAAAACGCGCGAATTTTATTGGTTCATTAAAACATGAGTTTAATCACTGAATATTCGTTGAATAATCACTGAATAATCAATGAATACTCATTGAATTTTCAACAAATGGTCGAATATTCATGAGTACACATGAATAATCAAGTGTGAATATTTGTTTGAATGAATTATTCGAATAATCGAATAAATTTAAGAATGAATATTCGAATACAAAAAGTCGAAAAAGTCCCAGCCCTAGTTTCTACGCCAAAACTATTTTTATTTTAATATATTTTATTTTCCAAAAAAAAAAAAATAAAAAGAAAAGCGGATATACATAAATTTGTAAGAAATATTTCTGGTTCAATATTTATATGATTATTTTTATAATAAAATGAGTCGGAATGGAGACATTACCAAAAAACTGATTTTGACTGCCATTTTTCCAAGATTACAGCACGAGCGGCAAAGATACGCCAATGAAATTCGAAATCTATCATCATCATTGGCTGATTTACAAATTTTCCGCCATCAGGCTAACTTTTGTTGCCTCTGAATTTTGATAGGGTAGGCGTTCGCCAGGTGCGCCAAAATTCAAAGGCGGCATTTCAAGCTTGATCAACAAAAATTACGTGTGTAGAAATTCAAAGTACCGAATGAGATTTAATTCAGTCAACAACAACGGGAAAAAAACTGACAAATTTAATTAACATCAAAGGTGGCTCATTATTTATCATACTCATAAATATTCAGAGCCAAATAAAATCATACAGTTTTTGGTCCTTCGAACCGGATCAAAAACTGTATGATTTTATTCGGCTCGAAGTACCAAAATGTTGTTTCTTCGGGGTCTGAGTAACAAAACTGTTGCTTCTTGTTTGAAGGACAGCATAATGTTGATTATAGATGAAGGAAAATACCATAATGATTTTAACTTGTTTAATTTGCCTTGTTAAGAGAGAAAGCACATACACTGAATAAAACTGTAATTCTGCGAGTAAGCATGGAGTTGAACCGCTGCGGAATTATTATTTTTCCTGTGTAAGCCTTAACATCCTGTAACTTTAAAACGTATCAAGATATCTATGACTCTGATATCTTATTATTTCGAAAAAAATGATCGGGGTTCCATGAAGATTTTTCATTAAGTCTTAATGTTCTCGAGATGCTCGAATTTGGGACACACTGTACACGTAGGCTGGACGGACGCACTCGGCTTAAAATTTGCGTGAGACCTTTAGGCTAAATGATATCATAATGAAGGGACAACCGCACAAACAGTAGTATATTATGGAATTCAAAATATGAAAACGTAGAACTGATCGATAATTATTAATTTATGTGTCACATTATCGTTGAAAGTTTTGAACGGAACGCACCCTAAGAACACAGAAGTGAAATCGGGTTCCGATCGAAGGAATAGGTTATAATTAAGATGCATAGAATTTTATCTTGGAAAACTGGACGTGTGCCAAAAAAAATTGAAACGCTCCAGTAATGTCAACTTATGGTAGAACTAAGATGCAAAGAAAACCTGGTGTGTCTACTTATACCTGTAAAACTTTCAGACAAAACGGGAGATTTTTCAGATTTATACCTACTTGATTTCGAGAGATCGCGGTCTGTTTCAGATGGCGCATACATCGTTTACATTTGACATTTCTCTCAATTCTCGACTCTTATGGACCATAGGCGTAGTTTTTTTTCTTGGTGGGGGATAATCGAAAAAAATTTTTTTTGACGACAACTTTTATTCATATCTGTGATGTTGGAAAAAGAAGTTTGAACCAAATTACTCGAAATAATTTTTTTTGTTACTAATTCGGTTGTTCTTACCTCATACTGGGTGTTCTAAAATTAGAGTTACGAAGGAAAATGAGAAATTACTTGGATAATTTCGAGAAAAAAATGTTTCATGAATATGAGCCCACAAACGCTTTGCTTTCAATATACAGGTTGTTTCTAGTGTGTCGTACAGTTTATCAAATATTTATTAATCTTCGCTACAGATTGGGTAAATAAATACCAAAACTTATAATTAATGCATTCATTAGAGCTTACTAGCTGGATCTTTATAATAATTTGGATTTTCCTGAGGATTACTAGAGATTTTTTCTCGAAATCGATAGCAGATACAACAAAACTATAGCAAACCAAAAAGTGTAGTACTGGACCAGAGTTTTTTCTACATTTTTCTTAACTAACAGCTATTCACCAAAATATAGTTTTGGAGGAAAGAAGAAGGCATCTTTCCAGAAAAAATATCACTCTGTAGATTTGCATTCAAAATTAGCATATCAAATGGTGAAAACTTTTAACTGGAATATCTATAGCCAATTCAAATTAAATATCTTGTGAAGGGAAGGTTATACGAGAAAAAACTTTAACTTTAACTCATGTATCTCAAAACAAAATGTTTGGGGACTTATGTTATAGGACTTTTTTTCTTAAAATGATCCGGAAATCTGTCATTTTCATTTGTATCTCCAATTTAGGAACACCGTGTAATTACCCCCAGTATCCCCCTATTTCTACGCTCTTGTCGTGAACTTTGAGTATAGAACAATAATATTTTATATTCTATTCATTTGATTGAAAATTTGATATGAACTGAATTGTAATTTATTGTGAATGTTTGCAGAGTCTAAAATCAGTATTTCCTTTTTAAACGGCACCAGGTAGATGCGGGAATTCGAAAAATTTTAAAGAGCGCCACCTTACAGCACTCTGGTGAAGCAGACCACCAAAGCAACAGGTGGGTCTCTCAAAAAGTCTGAAACAAAATCGAATCAGTAAACACACCAGGTATTCTATGCATCTTAGGTAGAACCTGAAGCAGAGAGCGAATTTTCGAAAACGGAAAGTACAGGGTGTTTTTTGAACCTGCAAATTTAATCTGAACTTATCATAATTCCCACCCTGTATTTTTGAAAAAGTGTTAGAATTATTGAAAGTAGACAATCATACACTGAAAATTTCATCAATATTGATGAAGCCATACCAAAGTTATGAATAAAAGAAAAATCGGTCGAATCGGACAAATGACCCTGTAGACTCTCAATAAAGGCCCCCAACCATAAACCAAATATTGTTTCGAAACTGCCTTGACTAGTGTAAACTTCTAAAATCTGACGGTCTCCTCCGGAATCACCCTTTTTTTTTAAGTGGAATCAATTATTCCGAAACCGGTCCCAATGATCTAATCAAGATTAATAAAAAAACTGTTGGTTGTAGACATTTTCGCCCCCCTTCGTTGATTACTAATTCATTCATGCTCCTCTGAAGTTGATATAGCTGTCAACTAAATGAATAAGGAATATTTCCATTCTTTCCTAGCGTTCCCTTGATACGTCCTTGAGTATTGTCAGCTTTTATCGACAGGTTCGCTGTAATTGGTATCCATGACGCAACCATCAATATTCCTACAGAAATACGAAACCTAACAATAGAAACATCCCTCTCAAAATAAGACGATGATCTGGATATTTGTTGTTATATGATGCCGCGCTACCTAATTCCAAAGCAGTGAATTACTTCCGTTACGTTACCACGGCACGGGTCAAGTGAGGATGACCTTTCCTAATATTATTCAACTTGACTGTTTTGCAGCCCACTTTCCGTGCATCTTTTCGTCACAATGTACAGGATGGACAAATTTCGATGTTTTAGCACTACAACTGTACCAGAGGAGATTGATAAAATCTGATACCCCATTCTCGTTCGCTTTTTCTGAAAAAGTAACAAGAGTGGTAGGTATTCATTTTTGGCCAACTTCTTTTATTTTCAAGTTATAAGCGAAAATTGGAAAAAAGGCGAAAAGACTCAGAGAAAAACCTTCAAAGACCCCCGATCTCTTTTTCGAATTAATAAGATATCTGAAAGTATTAACTCATAACATAGATAGGTATCTTGATTAGTTCTCGAGTTACAGGGCGTTTCTAAAAATTACCGTTTCAAATATTTCTCTATGGGTATCTTGGTTTCTGTTCGGGATATTAAAAAAAAATCAGTAATTTTTATGGTTTATGTGACACTCATATAACAGATCAAAGATATCAATTAACGTTTCAAAGACATAGAGGAGAGTTGTTTTCACCGCGATGGCCTATCAGGAGTTTCGTATAAAAATTATGTATAATAGGTATCTAAGTGAGCACCGGGATGCCCTAATAGACGTTTATAGAAAACTGATCATATTTTTGTGCTGAAAATTTGCATGTTGATGTTTGGGACAATGATCATTCTCCCTCAAATATTTTCATATCTCTACAACTTCCGGTTATACCGGAAACAGACTACTACTTCCTCATTTCAAACGGCACACCCAGTATATTATTGCATCATTAGATAGCTTTTTTATGTCAATTTCAGCTATATGCTATATCTTGGGTTAAAACTCAACGGTTCATGAGTTTGTGGGATTCTTATGAAAAAAATGGTGGAGACGAGTTCCGCGTTTTTTAAATATTTCTGAAGAAAAAGAATTTTTCCAAACTTGGATAACTCAAATTCATCAAAACATAAGATTGTCCACGTTCATGTTCTTGTTATAAACTTATAAACACCCTGTACATTTTTGGCCCAAACTGCAAACCACCTTATAATACTAGATACGTATTTGCAAAATTGAAAATGAAGAAGTTTTTTTCTACAAAAATGTTTTCTGCAGAAATATTAAAAAAAAAATATGAGGCCTCGTCGGCACAATTTTTTTCTTAGGAATCCATGAATCGTTGAGTTTGTACCAAAGGTATGGCATTTTGCTGAGATATTATAGGGTTTGCTTAAGTAACCCCCACTATTTTTGTACTGAAATAATAAAAAAATATAGGTTCTAATTTGAAAATCCTGAGTTTTGATGAATTTCAGTTGTTCAAGTTCATGATTTTCTGATAAACACCCTGTACATTTTTGGTCCAAACTGCAAACAGTCTTATAATACTTACTAGGTAGGCAGAATCGGAAATGAGGAAGGTATTTTCGAAAAAAACTTTATCTGCAGAAATAATCGAAAAAATTTGAGTCCTCGTTGCCACCATTTTTTTTTCATGAGAATCCCATTAACTCATGAGCCATTGAGTTCTTAACCATTTTGCCGAAATTTTCATCAAAAAAGCTAGAAAAGAAAAGCTAGAATGATGCAATAATATACTGGATGTGCCATTTGAAATGAGGAAGTAATAGACTGTTTCCGGTATAAACGGAAGTTGAAGAGATCTGAAAATATTTAAGGGAGAATGATCATTGTCCCAAACACCAACATGCAAATTTTCAGCTGAAAATTATGATTAGTTTTCCATAAACGTCTAATAGGCCATCCCGGTGCCACTAAGGTACCTACATAAATTTTATACGAAACTCGAAACCATTTTTAAATTATCCCTCGATTTTTTTTCAACAAAAATTAATAATTGAAAATTCTAACTGCAGCAGATGACACATATAGGTAGGTAAAGTTGAAGTAACTCAAAACAAATAGGTACTGTAAATTTCTACTAATCGAGGTTTGAAACTGGTTTACTTATGTATTTTATTTTTTCAAAATCTAAATGAATTTTTCAAAAACCCATAGTTGTCTACTAAGGAAGACCTTCAGTTCAAATACAAAACAGTTAACCAAGCAAAAATCACCTAATAAAGTATGATAGATGCGTCACCAAATCATATTTTGTTGTATAGCTGATATTGCCAACCAGATAATCTTTCTTGAGACATGTAGACCTCAAATAATTTTCTATCATGTATTTATAATTTAATTAATAATATCTCACCAGAAGCAACAGACACAGGTAAAGTGAGAAGGATTCTTATGGCAATACTAATATTCGGTAGAGAAGAAGTCAGATATATTTTCAAAAATATATTGTAGAATTTCAAGAGGATTTGACATTTCAGGTAATGAAAACAATCTTAGGGCTTTTATCTCGTTGAATAAATCTTTTTTTTTTTCAAGTCAGCCTCTTTTTTTCCTGATCAGTTAGTTTTTGTTGTAGAGCATGACAGCATTTTAAAAAATCTTCATAACTTAATTTAAGAATATCACAAATAAAATCAAAAATGTTATCACATATCTCATCGAACCTTCCATTTGAAGAACTTAGTCTTTGATCAGTTATTTCCAAAAGGAAATTTATTTCAAAAGCGGTTGTTGGATTTTAAGGCCCTTATGCGTGTGTTCATAATCGAACAATTTTGGTTTATATACTTTTGTCTAACAGTATTTAATGGAGAAAAACCTTGCTCTATTTCAAGAGCAGCCGCTAGTTTTCCAGCATCAGCAAGTTTTTCCTCGAAAACATTATCATCACTATAATTTTTAAAATGATCAACTAACTTTTGAATAGTTTAGGCACATTTTGCTACAATTTGCATAATTTTGCTTACAATTTTAATTTGAAATAAGACATCATACCAAATTATTCTACTACAAATAAGTAAATTTGAAAAAAAATGGGGATGCACATGAGTTTTCGGAACTGTACATTGTATATAATATCTCTATTTTCTGTGTAATAGATTTCTTTGGTGCCTTGCTCGTTTGAAATTGTTGAAAAATTAAAAGAATTCTTTTTAAAAAACCTTAGGTCCTTCAGTTCTTCACACTGGTGTCACTCTATAAGGGGTTTTGGCGCCCCTTATAGATTCGCCCGCGCGCGTTTGTTGGGGCCCTGATACAAAGTTCCGAGGTGCAAAGCATCCGAAGGTTTTGAAAAAATTTTAACTTTTAAAGAAATTGCTTTCTCATTCAGCACTTTGAATTTCGAACATGAGAATTTTTATTCGTGGAGTAGAACGCCGTGAATGAATTTTTGGCGCCCTCAATTTTTCCCAGTGGGGCACTGCCATCCCGGAAACATACCCGAAAAAACACTCAATCTCTGTAAATCTCAATGCGATATACAGGGTCAGAACTATTTGTAGGGGCACTGCAGGGATATCGAAAACTGTTAGAGGTACAGGGTAGCTTAAATTACAAAAAAGTTGCGTTATTTAGGGATTAATGTGTTGATGTTAACAGATCCAAAATAGCTAAAATTGGTTCCCGAGATGACTCGAAAAAACTGAAAATCGAGATTTTTTTTTCTCTATAACTCATTTTTTTTTGGAGATAACTTCACGAAATTCGGTTTGTACTCATTATTCAATATGGAGATTCTAATGGTGTCGTCAGATTTTTTCTGTTTTCCATTGTTTCAGAAACGCGATTGTCATTTTTTTTTATGGACGCCATATTGGTTTCCCTTATGAGGCGATGAAGAAAAAAATTACAAATTCAACAATGTATCACACTCTACAAAAATATCGAGTCTAGGTGAGCAAATTTGAAGAATTGTCATGTGAAATCATCATTTGACTATAGCGTCTCTGAAGCAATGGAAAACAGAAAAAATCTGAAGACACCATTAGTATCTTTATATTGGATAATGGCTTTAAACCAAATCTCCAAAAACAAATGAGTTATACAAAAAAAAAGAAAATCTCGATTTTCAGTTTTTTCCAGATATCTCGGAAACCAATAGAGATATATCGGATTTGCTCATACCAACACACTCATCCCTAAATAACGCAAGTTTTTTGGCCTTCTACCTAAATAATTGTAACCCAGTATAAGAACTGTTTTTTTTTAGCAAATTTTTAAAAAACTCAATTTGAACGCGCTCTGGAAACTGATGTGTGTAGGTATTTGGTTTTCAAAGGTTATTAGGAATAATTTATCATTCTAATTTGAGAATTCAACTCAATAACTCGGACGAATAGAAGTTACATGAAATGTTTTTTCTTCATAAAGATATATAATAATAATAATAATAATAAAGGCTTTTATTCTGCAAACAAAATACATATTCTCTCGCAGAATGGGCAAGATCCAGTGCATCCAGGCCGGATGCACTGTTCTATCTAACCCTGGATTCATTGAAGATCTAAACATTTAAAAAGAAAAAAACGTGATTTCAAACTACCAAAATGATTACACTATGGCAAAACTCAAAATACTTAATCGCAAAAACAATTTCTTGAATTTGTAGGAGCGCTACAAAAAAAAACAATAAAAAACACTCACCAAATGCAATACAAAAATACCAAACACTACGATTGATGGGGACAATAGAAAAATCTAGAATAGGGTTCCAACTCTAGCTTCTAGATTCTGAAAACATCTGATTCTCGAAAATTATTCATACGACGAAAGAGCGAAATTTTGCAGAGCATCGTGTGCTCTCGACGTCTCAAAACATTATAATGGGATTTAGCTAGAACGTCGAATATCGAACCGTTTTAGAAATTCACGTGTTCAATCAACGTGACTCTTTGCTACTACGTCACAAAAATTTTATCGTGGGTTTTTCTAGATACGGGGTTGATTCTTACCAATCGCAAAATGGGGACGCAGAACATTTCGTATAATTTTCCATGAAGACAAAATAAAAATATTTATCTTTTGAATATTTCATTATTGCTAGGAATATTGAGAACATTAATGATTTTGAATAGGGATGAGGGGTGTTGCGATACCTACATCATAGGCTCATTTTGAAGATCTTCATCAAAATATTTTCTTAGAAAAAACTCCACTCTTTGTGGTAAATTAAGAATTGCCAAGCGCCAATTTCATTGAAATCGAATAGGCGCCAGGGACGTCGCTAGGGGGAGGCAGGATAGGCCAAAATTCAAGGGTGGCATTTCAAGCTTGATCAACAAAACATTCAGAATACCAAAAGAGATTCAATTCGATCAGCAACAACAAGAAGGAATATCGAAATATTTAATCAACATCAAAAACCATCAAAGGTTCCGCATTATGCATCAAAGATTAATCTTTGTTATGCATTATATGTACCTACTCATAAATATCCAGATGTGGCGCAATCCCCTCTCAAAGTGCTGTTTACGAGTTATTGCCCCTAAAAAACACACGCACTCATCAGGCTTGCCGGCGTTCGCTATGCTAAAAGTTGACGAATTTTATTGCCACTTGGGAATATTTTTCTTTTCAATTCTCCATTCAGAATGTTGATTCCTCAGAATGGAATGCAAAATATACGAGAAACAATTCTATTTCACCATTTCCAACTTACCTTCCCTAAAAACTATTAGAAGTTTTTATCCCCCACAGAATTTTCGCGTTGCAGAGGAGAGCCTTCAGGATGGTTTTTGCTGCAGGTTATCGAGGTGATTGTAAGCCCCTTTTCATAAATAGAAAAATTCTAACATTCCCCTCTTTATATATTCTGGAAGTGTTGATATTTGTAAACAAGAATAGGGGTAACTTTGATATTATCGGGTCTAATCATGATTATTATACGCGAGGAAGACATCAATTTAGAACTAAAAGATGTCGCTTAAGTAAAACACAAAGTGCTGCTTGCTATGTGGGTATGAAGCTTCTTAATAGAATCTCTTCGGCTATACAGAACTTGCCCAAAGATAAGTTCAAGCGAAGAATTAAGAATCTGCTGCTTCAATGTGCTTTTTATAGTATTGATGAGTTTTTGAATTGTGACGTAAGAGCAGTTTGGCCCGCCTATAGCTGGTTTTTTTCACGTTTTATTGTATTTGGATTCTGAGCAAATATTTTATATTTTTCCTTTTATGGAATTTTTGACAATTGCAAATAAATATGAATTGATAGGCATGATATCCGTAAATAAATTTCATACCACATTCCATTATATTATACCTAATACTTTTCATTTTTTGTATCAAATTAACAGATGGTTCACCCGATTGGTTCACTCGATAATCTTTAAGAAAAAAAGAAAACCAAATTGTTCAAGTTTTTTCATAAAGTCGAAACTGAGCAGAAGAACCTGAAACCGCAGGGCGCGCTCTAGAGGGGCGGCAAAAATAACAGATGGTCAATCCATATATTTTATCATTATTAGAATTCAGTTGAGCACGTTTATTATTCGTTACATTTCCCGTTTACTGAATCATCTATTCGATTCAAATTTGATTCCATAAAAAATGCATTTTTTCTTCACTAAATACTTTTTATAAAAAAAGTGTTTTCCACACTAAATCTCTGAATACAAATTCACCAATACACCCTTCCACCGATCTTTTGCTTAGTACAAAACACCAAATCGGCGGCAGAAACGCTACAATGGGCCAAGGACCCCGATTGTCCAATATTTATTTTTATTAAATTCTGCAGAGTTAGATTCTGTTAGGGCGGCAAAATGGGTCTCTGACTAATGCGGCAGTTTGGCTAGTTACGGTCCTGAAAGGCTCTCTCAACTATAGTTTTGGTTTTCAGCTACAGCCTTCACGAACTGCATCATCTTTGTACTTGTAGCTTGATACTTTTAAATAATTCAGGCCTATTTTTGAAGAAATCGACAATCGTCCAATGCTAAATTGGCAAGGTGATTTTAAGTTGAAAAATACGATTGCATATGACATTGAACATTGAACAATTCCTTAGAACAATATCAGAGGCTCCTTCAAAGAAAATTTAAGAACCCGAGTTCGAAAGCGAATAATGAGGCTCAAATATATACATTTAACTTATTAAATCGAAAAACGTAATAATAAATGGTTTTTCTACATAGCGCTCAGCTGCCAAAATATTTTTTTCAGGTAAATAACTAAATATATAAATTTAATACTCTAACAAAATTCGATGAATAGGTAGATAGTATTGCCAGATGAAAGGGCAAGGGGGTCCCTAAAGCCCTGGGAAGTGAGACCGAGATAATGGCTGTTTACGTATGCGCTCAGGAGTGTCTCAAAATGAACCTCAAGGGGGCGCATAACTACATCACCACGGACAGCCAAACCACGCTGAGATCCCTAGAATCGTGTTGCCAGGGGTCTCTGCTGACATGGGAGCGCCGTAACATCATAAAGCTGGCCAGAGGAAATAAGATGACTCTACTATGGTTACCAGAGCACTGTGGAGTTTAAGGAAATGAAAAAACTGATGAACTTGCAAAAAGTGCATCAAGGTTAACACCTGCTGGACCTGAGCCTTTCTGTGGGTTACGAAAAGACCAATAGCTGCGGTCCAGCTATGGGAGTTGAACAACAGGATAATCTACTGGACTAACACTCCTAGACTTGTTCAGGCAAAGAAATTCGTGATGATTTCACCTACCTACGCCAAAAAGCTCTTGAAGCTGTCACGAGCCGAGCTTCTGGTGATGGTGGAACTGCTGACGGGGCAATGTCGGTACAAACATCATTTGTACCATATGGGAAAGTCAGCAGATGAGATTTGCAGGCTCTGTGTATCAGAAGCAGAAACAGCCGAACACATGGTATGCAAGTGTCCGCAGCTGGTTGGCCTAAGAACCATTCACATGGGTAAGCTGGTCCTGGATACCAGAGAGGTAACGGCCAAGGCCTCTAAGGAGGTTGTCAGTTTTAGTAACGTCATTGACGACCTCCTTGGGTTTCTATGAATGAGTAGGGTAGAGAACAAAAGATCTGCATGGTCGCAGTTCTCGGAAGGCTTACCGAACCAAATCGACCCCAGTTCAAATAATAATAATAATTGCCAGATGAATTAGGCAAAGCAGGGCGGCGAAATTCTATTTTGACGGAGCGCCAAAATGTCTGGTGGCGGCCCTGGTTGTGCTCATCCCCGTTAGGGGGTTAAAATTACGGGTATGAAAAAAGCGGAGAAGTTGTTCCCCCTCGAATCAGAAATTAACGGGTCCGAGCGATTTTCCACATTTTCATTTTAAAATCGGAATTTCGAGGTGTTAAGTTTTCGTTGGACCACCTAGTATACTAGCTGCCCGCCCCGACAACGCACTCTTTGTCAGACAATCCAAAAAACATCCTTCGACGTGTCAAATTATGCTCTTGTCCGCCTTGGCTTCGCACGTTCTGTCAGGCAACCCAAAATACATAATTCTAATTGTCTATATGATTGCTCAGTCGGTCTGAGGAAAAATGAAAGCCTTTTTCTTCTTTCCCGTACGATTTTTTAGAAAATATTTTGTTGTATGAACCTTCTCATCAAGTAATAAACACAACAAAAAAAGGATTATTCAATTTGTTGCAGTCGTTGAATGATTAAAATTTTGACGGAATCGACAGCACTCAACGCATGAACTTAAATTATTTTTTATTCTACAGAATGGTGCAAAAGTGGTTAAACTCGATACCACCTTGTTTTTTAGATGGGAATGTCCATTTTTTATATTATAATAATAATATTTAGACATACCCCACTTGTCATCATTTATCTGTGGTACTATTTGACGTAGGCCACTTTTTTCGAAAAATTTCATCGTTTTAATGGTTAAAATTTAAGATCATATCTCGAAAACGGTTCAAGACAATTGTACGACTTATCTGAATCAAAAAAAATTTAGGAATAACTTCAAAATATGTATTTTCGATTATTACATTTGTTGTGTACAACAATATATCTTTATTTCAAATAATATACAAATAGTTTTATAATCTAATTAAATACTATCATAACATTGTCATTTTGTATAATCCTCCTAGACTTTGTGTATGACCTAACCTTAACCATACTCCATATACTTCAACAAATTGTATGTAACGCACAATACTAAATTAGAAGAAAATCGAACCACTTGGCACCAAATTATTCACATTTGCTTTTGACAGTCGCAATTATCATATTTGTTTGATGAATTAAATAGAGGGCACTAATGAACACTGCATTGGCACTAAAAAAAAAATAATAATCAGTTTATTGTTGAAATGAGAACAACACAAAGAAACTTATCATCATAAATAGAAAAAAAGAAATGAATAACAACTAAAGGTACTTGGTGAAAGAGTGTATATTAATATTTGAAAAGCAATAGGGTATAAAGGTTAATTTTGATCAAATGATGAAAACTATTTGAAATATATACAACTCAATTGGACCAAAAGAGAAATTTATACACTTTTGTCTTTCAACAGTCAACATTATATATAAAATGAGATAGCACACAAAATTTATATAAACATGATACAGAAATTTACATACTGTCCTTCTTTGAAATACTCCTTCAATGTGTTACTGAACCTCTTGGAAAATTTCACAAATTCCCTTTTTCTCTGTTCTAAAGCTTGTTTTCCGGTACTGCCAGGAATGAAACCACTAATTTCATTCACAGCATCCAATAGTTTCTTAATGGCACTCGCAATTTCTCTACAAATGTATACATATGCAGTACTGGAAGTTAAAAAACAATAGAAACTCACTTAATAGTTTCAAGGAATGTTTTTCTATCCGTAATTTCATCTGGTATCCTGCTGAGTATCCTTTTAAGTGATGCTGACTTTTTGTTCAATTCTTGAAAAGCATCCTCTGACCTGCTAAGTCTATATTCTACGACTGAAAATAGCAAAATTAATAAGCAAGAACCATTTTTACTATTTGTTTGTAGAAGATGAGACATTTACCATCAGAGTCTGAAACTCCTCCTTGAAGTCTCAAAATACTTTCATTCATATTAACTGCAACATCGCCCTTCTTCATAATACCAACAACTAGATCATATGTTATACCAGGATAGGAAGCTTCAGCTTTGGTTAGAGCTGACCGTAATGTTTGGGAAGCTGATATGTCCTGTTTTTCTAACTGAAATAATGTGTAAAGTGAATTTGATACTTGAATTCAAATAAATAAATACCTGGGAAAGAATGGGGCGTATTAAAACAGGAAATATCAGCGATGTTACAGGAGTTTCATCGCCCATTGTCATATTTCCAGAAGGAATAATTATAACTGATATAGGTTTTCCGCACTTAATAAGATTAAGTTGATCCTAATTGTTTTCGATAAGTAATCAAATAGGATTAAGATTCTTTTCTTCTAAATACATAAATTTTTCTGTTATGTGACATCGGATATGACAGAAAAACATACTGATACTTTCATGACAGTGGATGTTATATCTATCAAGATTGAAATAATGACCTAATTAATGGTCAGTAGAACTTTTGGAAATTATTGTATTTATTAATAGAAGAATAGCAGTAGTTGAAAATTTAAGTTTCATAGACGTTATCGAATAGGCGTTTCATTTATTCATTTTTCTGTGGGATACAAGAACAAAATTCTGCAAAAATATTCATGGTTCAAAAGAAAAATATTTCTGTGATTTAAAAGTACACTCATGAAAACTGAATGAAGAAGAAAAATAGATCTGTGGTACATCTTCTAACCTCAAAAAATATTAACTTATATTTATACCAGTAAAGCAATATTTCATATTTTCTAAAACATATTTTTCAACTGATTACTATTAAGAAATGTGTCCAACCGATAAATTAGCCCCTATATCCGCAATGGTAGATTCAGATAGTGATGACAGCAGTGTTAGCATGAGTGATTCTGATGAACAACCAAGTGGTAATGAAGAAAATCCTATAGATGAGGAAGAAAATGAAGAAAATCCTATAGATGAGGAAGAAGATGAAGTTATAAAGGCTATTCGACTTGCATCAAAAAAGAAAAAAAATCATCCACCACCGATCAGACTAGAAGAAGATCTTACATCTATTTCATTCCACCCTCATGAAGATATTCTAGCAGTATCGGATGCTTTGGGAGATGTTAATTTATATAAATATTCACTTGAAGAAAATACTAATATTGGCACTTTGGAACTCCATACTAGATCATGTAGAGGTATGGACTTCAGCCATGATGGCAAAACTCTGTTCACTATTGGTTCAGACAAAGCTATCATGTTGAGCGATATGGCTACAAAAAAGTTGATAAAATTTTATGAAGATGCTCACGACAGTCCAATGTATTGCATATCAGTACTTGGAGAACATATTTTTGGTACAGGTGATGATGATGGTCATATTAGGTTGTGGGACCCAAGAGTACCTCAACAAATATATAAAGCTAGAAGAAATGAGGAATACATAAGTCAAATGATAACAAATGAAGAAGAAAAATATTTATTATGTACAAGTGGGGATGGTTCCTTGACGACTTTTGATTTAAGAAATAGGTAAATATAAAAGAATAAACACAATATTATTGAATTTTCAAATTATATTGCATTTTTTCAGGAATTTCTTAGTACAATCAGAAGAGTATGAGGAAGATTTAACCTGTATTGGGTTATTTCGTGATGAAACGAAAGTAGTTGTTGGAACTAACAAGGGGAAATACTTAATTTTCAATTGGAATCAATTTGGACTTCATAGTGATGTTTTTCCTGGACCCAAACATCCTATCAACGCAATAGTACCAATAACTGAGAATATTGTTGTGACAGCTCACGATGATGGAATTATAAGAGCAACTCATCTTTTCCCTCATAGACATCTAGGGATAGTTGGTCAACATGAAAATAGTATAGTTGAAACAGTTGATATTTGTAATAATGGAACATTCATTGCTTCATTGGGTATGAATAGTGACATTAATTTTTGGAATATCGAGTACTTTGCAGATTTTGACAAAGTAAATAATAAACACAATAAACACGATTCTAAAAGAGAAATGAAAAATAATTTACCATCTTCAAAATATGGAAATGCATCAAGTTTTTTCAGTGGACTTGTAGATGAAGAATCATGAATTTTGTAAAAAATATCTATTTGTAAAAAAATGTTTAAAAGTTAATTTCAAAATATTATAAATAATAAATAAATTATCACAGACAATCATAATATTATTTCAATCAATTATAAATCACTATCACTACTACTTTCAGATAGTTCCGCATCTTCTTTAGGTTGTCTTGTTTTGTGCATGCCTCCTTTTTTCGCACAAGGGTCAATTTTTGATTTTCTAAAAACTTCAATAGCCTTCATTCTGGTCCTCATCAAGTTCTTCTGTTCTCGTTCTCTCTGAGGAATTATTTCCTTCCTGTGTAGCTTCCTTTCAATTAACTTCTTTTTATTTAATTCTTGTTGGACCATTTTTTCTGCTTCCATTTTTATTTCTTCAACACGTTTTTCTGATATAGCCTTAGTTTTCTCCAGCAGTTGCAACTCTTCATCAATGTTATCAATACCTTTTGAAGTGGATGGTTTTGATTTTCTACCTCTTTTGGTTACTTTTGTTGTGTTCAATTCTACACTTTTTCCTTCCAGTTTTTTAGCTATTCGTTTCAATTTCATTACATTACTTTCAACTTTAGGTAGCTTCTCTTGTTCTGTTGAATTTTCAAAAGAGTCTTTCTTTTTAGTTGGTTCTAATTCTGGGTTAATCAACTTTTCTATTTTTTCCGCCACCTTTTTAACTTTAGCAATTTTAGTAGCATTCTTAGAGGTACTTGGTTCTTGATTAGACAATACTTGAATTAGAAGGTTCATCTCTTTATTTTTTAGTAGTGAAATAGATTCTTCTTTTTTTGTTTCAATACTTTCTGAAGGTTCAACTGAGATTACTTCTTTAGTTTTTTCTATTTCTTTGTTTTCATCACATTCTTTAACTCCGGTTTGTAATAAATCATCTGAGAGCTTTGACGATTTAGGCAATTTTTTCTTTTTTCTTTCTTTGCTTTTACCTGTTTTAGTTTCTTTTTCAACATTTTCTAGCAGTGCTTCAATTTGATCTATCTCAATGAATTCATCTGACAACATGTCTTCTACATTTTTTGCTTTCTTTTTTACAGAAATAGTTTTCATTTTATCTCCCTTATCAGATTTCTTCTTTTTGATTTTTATGGATTCCTCACAATCTGAACCATCACTCTCTTCAATATCTTTAGGATCTTTTCCAATTCTATTCACAGCTAATCTCACTCTCTCGCTCATGAGTTTTTGAGCTTCCTCAGCATTCAAGTTGTGTTTTATTTTGAAATAATTGAGGAGAGTGCTTTGGTATTTGCTCTCCTTCATTCTTTTTATAATAGGTTTGAGTATATCTTCTGTCTTAATTTTACTCCATCCAAATTTGGATCTACCAAAATCAATAAGACCAACAATATCTGGCTTAGACCAGGAAAATTGTTCCTCACTGTCATCTACTGTTGGATTCAAATATGCTTGAACCACTTGCATACTTGGGAAACCTTCAGTGAAAGTAACGTTCTTCATTTTGTTCCGCAAGGAATTTTTTCCTCTGGCTATCGACTTTCCTCCAACAAACCAGGATTTGAATTCGTTCAACCCCACCAAGAGTTGATTGTGAGACAAGGTAAAACTTGAAGTGCTACTAGGCGGAAAATTAGCCAAAATTTCCATTGCAGTAACTGGACCCACACCTTGCAAGCCAGTGGTATAGTCGCTTCCTACCAATAACGCGAGTAAAATCATCTGTTCCCTCGTTAGTTCTGAAAGAAGAAAATTGATTTTGCTGAAAAATTTTGTTATAAACCGATGATATATTGCATAATATAATAATAAAAGCAAAGTTTCCACTCTTTATGTAAAAGTTATGTTAATTTATATTAGTCATAAATTTTGTTTTAGCTTTATAGATTTCTTCAATTAATCAACTTATTGATATCGACTACGGAAAATTAACAATTCGGGGATATCTTATAGAGCTTGACTACCACACCCGATATCCTCGAATTGTTCTTCAATTAATACTTACTGAAGTGGTGTTTAATATCTTCATCTCTATACTCTAGAACATGTTTGCTCTGATTGAAGAAATTCTTGTAGACTGTTTTACCACCAAATAGCCATATATCACTATCATCGGTAATGGTTCCATCAGTTAAAGACGCAGTTTCCAAAAAAGCGCACTGGGCTTCGGCTTCCATTGGTGCCACCACATAAGGCAAACCAAACAACTCCAATAAGTCCTGAAAATATATATTCACAATAACATTGATTGTTTACGACTCAAATAACTCCAAGTAAAAATTTTTCATTATTTGAGATAAGCATATTTAAACACCACAGTCACACAGGTAAGAATTATCTTGTGGAAAATGCACCAGTTGAAAATAACCTGCTTCTTACGATTTTTCAACATAAATGGCAAAAATTTTTTTTACGTAAATATTATTTTTTTCAGTGTTAACTGACTCAAAGTAAATAATGTTTTTTTTTTTCTTCTATTGTTGAAATATTTCCATACAACACCAAATAACTCAATAATAATAAATAACTTAATAAATATTTCCATGGGGAAAATGAAATGAAAATTATATTTACCTGAGCCTCTTGGTACATTTGATCAGTGATATTTGTTCCTAACCGTTCCCTTAAACCTTGCTCATTCCTCAGTTCCTGCTCTTCTTTATGCAAATCATCTTGTAGAGTAATCAAATCTTTTTCTGTTAATTTAGGTTTATCTTTCAAATCTGCTTTCTTTGAAATTACTACTTCTGAAGATTTTTCGTCTCTTTCTTTGTTTCTCAGATCTTCAGCTTTTTCCATCAGTTCTACTAGAAGTTCACTCTTATCTGTGTGTTCTTTAACACCTATTATCTTTTCTTCTTTTTTTTCCTTCACTTTATTTTGACTTTTTTCATCAATACTATCTTCTTCCTTTTTTGATTCACAAATTTCATTTTTTGAATTAAAAATATCAGCGAAGAAGTCATCTTCTTCATTAAATTCCTTAGTTTCAATCTTTATTTCCATTATATCATCTTTTGTAATATCCTCTTCTGGCAAGATCTCCTCTACTTCTTCAAATTCCATTTCAGATTCTTCACTTCCAGATATCAGTTCTGCTTCCATTGAAGATTTTTCCTTATTATATTTAGATGTGTCCTCTGTCACTTCAATTTTTTTTGTCTTTCCGCTTTCAAAATTTGAGATTTTAACAGAATCACTTTTATCATCCTTTCTTATTTCCTTTTCTGACAAGGTCTCCTCTACTTCTTCAAATTCCATTTCAGATTCTTCACTTCCAGTTATCAGTTCTTCCATCGAGGATTTTTTATTATATTTAGATGTGTCCTCTATCACTTCAATTTTTTTCCGGTTTTCGCTTTCAAAATTTGAGATTTTTACAGAATCACTATTATTTTCACTAATATTATCTCCATCAATTATTGAAAAATCAGGTTTCTGTTTTACAGTTTCAGTCTGTACATTCATTACCACTTCTTCAAAATTATCTGAGGAATTTTCACTTTCTAATAATACCTCTGATGGATCATTGTCTTCCATTGATCTCATCCTTTTAATTTTTGGTTCTGCTGTTCTCTCTTTATCGATTTCATCATTATTGTGTTTTTTGTCAGACTTTCCGATTGTTGCAGTGTCTGTTCTATAGATTTCATCTTCTAATATTGTTGAAATTTTTCTTTTATTCGTTTTGTTTTTTTCATTATTTGAAATAATTTTTGCTATTTCATTTGGTGCCAAGCCACTATATTCCATCATATAGTTCTGAGCAGAAGTTAACTTAGTAATTTTAGTGGTCTGAGTTATGTCCTCATCTTCTGTATCTGATTCAAAGTCTGCATCATCAAAATTTTCTAGAAAAGAAAAATCAGATAGCTTTTTTCTTCCACCCTGACCAGATCCTGATGGCTGGTCCTGCAAAGAGAGAGAAATGGCTCTCTGTATGTCTGCTTCTAGTTCCAAATCACCTTCATTGGTTTCTGATTCAAAAGCTTCTTCTTTCGTAACCTTGTCAGGATCTTCTTCTTTTATAGATTTCAACTTTTTCTTTTCCTCCTCACGCCTGGCTCTTTCTAAAGCCTGTTTCACATCTTTAATATAGAGATATCTGAAAAAAATTATAAAAATATCATTCCAAATTTTGTATTTTTTTTTTACCTTGTATTTTCATCTGAAGCGATTCTATTTCCTATTGTATTTTTAGTAATAACTCCTTGATCTTTGAGAATTTCTTCTAATTCGACTAATGAAAGTGAGTGACCACCCATCTCTTTTTCTGCTTCTTCTAAAGCTACTTGAACTTCTTGTCTTTTAAGAAGTCTTTTCATTTGGAAACCTTGCAAAATGAAAATAAAATTTATTTGTATGTTGAAGTGGTTTAAAAGTTAAAATATACCTGAAAAATCATCACTCTGGGTAGGCAATTCATGTAATCTTCCCCAAGAAGATTGCTTCCTTGTCTCTTTCAATTCTGTTAGGATTTCATGCCTAACATCTGCAGGCAATGATTTGAAATGTTCAGATGTGGTATCAATATTGTGTAGATTCCAGTTTTTACTTGGACTCCCAAACTCAGAATCACTAGAGGAATCTTGATCATCGTTGTTCTCCGATTTCACCTCAGGTTTTGGCAGTTTGAATAAGTCATCTTCTTGTTTAGAAGAAGACACAGAAGCTAATTCAGTTTTAGCCTTTTCTCCTAATACTTTGTTGACCGCTGAATGTTTAATTAAGGTATCCAGCAGTTGTTTCTGAATTTTATCTGCTTCTGATATATTTTTATGCTTCAGTTTGTTTCTTTTAGCCTGAAATTTACCTAGACTGAAGGTATTTAAGTTATGAAAGATATATTAAACTTACAATAGTTTCTCTTTTGAGTACTGGTACACCACCATCAAAAACAAACACAGGTTTGATTTTGAAATATAAAAGTTTACAAACTCTGTGAAAGATGCCCAATAAATGAGCGTTAAGAGCTGGTGCACCTTTAGCATCTTGAAATCCTTTTATTGCCTGGTGCAACCAAATTGAAACATCTATTCTTTTTTAAGAAAAATTCTAATATTTAAATTTGAGGTTATGTTATGATAACCTGGAAAATCTGTAGATTATTTATCAATGTTTTATTCATTGTTTGAAGAGTAATTATTGTATTGAAGAAACATATTTATTATTACTGTCTTTTTACAGTTTGAAATCTATTTCAATGTATGTAAAGTGAAAGGATACCGACAGCCAATATTTTGTTTTCTAGGGATTCCACAGGTACGGGTTTACCGGAAGGCTCAATGAGCCTCCACAGACCGTGAACTCCCATGGTACGTACAAGAAGACAGACTAGTAATGATAATTAAACTGGAGGCGCGAAATATCTTAAATCAAAGCAGAAAATTCCCACGATCTGTAGACGACGCTCTGAAAATGAGACTTGTCTCTGATTTGAAGTGGGGAGTAATTTTGACGGTTCCGACCTTGGATAAAGGAGTCCATAGAATACATTTCTCAAAATCTCCTTTAGTTCGATTTTTTTTTACCTCAATGTGAAAGAATAAAACCAAAGAGAAGTTTCTAGCAAACTACCTGTGAAACTGAATTCACATTTTGATGGTTCCTTCGATATTTAGTATCAGTATAGATATTGAGAATATAAAAGGGAAATATACGATGAATAATTGATCTGGATAGTGTATGTAGAGCTTTAAATGGATGGATAAAAGTTCCCATGGTATGATGTTTCCGCCACATGAAGATTCGAAATGGGAAGAAGTACTGTGGGAACCGTAGAAAATTTATTATAATAACACATTACATTCTTGCAACCTGCAAGATGGATAGGCCGGATGATTTATAACTAGATTGTTCGATTTCACGTAAAAATGCCGCAAATCTACAAAAATAATAATTTCAAACCGATCGAGACATTGATCATATCAAGTTTTTCATCACCGTTTAATTAACATATCAAATATCAAAAATAAACAGGGGGTTTATATTTTGGCGCCAAAATTGTATAGTTTCATCGGGACCATCTTTTCAAACTCAAAAAATATTTTGTGTTTGATATAAGTAACTTAGAGTTAAGTATGTTATAGCTTTAAGCTATAACATACTTAACTCTAAGTTACTTATATCAAACACAAAATATTTTTTGAGTTTGAAAAGACCAAAGTACTAATAGTACTTTGGTTATAGTAGTAGTAGTAGTAGGTATATGGTTATATGAATTTTTATCAATTTCTTCATCAAATTTGCACCAATACCTTAATAAAATTTTTGAATGTGGAATCTCTACGGCTGTGGGTTGTAGGTTTAAATATGAAAAAGTCATTCTATAATTCGGAGATAATTTTAAATATTCAGTTTTATTTTAAAGTCATAATACATATTCAAATTCAACGAAACGAGCCATTTATCATTGTATTATTATAATATACAGGGTGTATATAAATAGTTGGGAAAAAATTTAGGTGGTGATTCCTTGTCAAATAATAGTGTGGGTCTTTCGAAAAAAAAATTGTTAACGACAACGTTTAGTCATATCTGTAATGTTAGAAAAAGAAGTTTGATAACGAAATTTGAATCAAATTACTCAAAATATTTTTCTTTGATATCTACCAATTCGGTTTTTCTGACCTTATACTGGATGTTCCTAAATTAGAGTTACGGAGGAAAATGAGAGATTCCTTGGATAACTTTCAGAATAAAATATATGAGCCCGCAAACGCTTTGTTCTTGAGATACTGGGTGTTTCTAGTGTGTCGTACTTTTTAGTGATGCTTGCATCAGTTTATCAAATCTTTATTAATCTTCGCTACAGAGTAGGTAAATAAGTAGGTGCCAAAACTTATAATGATGTAATTCCTTTATTACAGCTTACTAGCAGGATCTTTATGATAATTTGGATTTTCCTTAGGATTATTAGAGAGCTGCTTGAAATTGTTTTCTCGAAATGGATAGCAGATACCTACGATGAAACTATAACAAACCAAAAAGTGTAGTACTGGACCAGAGTTTCTTTTTAAATTTTTCTTTACTACCATCGGTTCACCCAAAAATAGTTCTGAAGGAAGGAATCAGGCACCCTTCCACAAAAATATCACCCTGTGGATTTGCATTCAAAATTAGCATATTACACGATGAAAACTTCAAATTGAAATATCTATTGCTAATTTGAATTAAATATCTTGTGAAGGGAAGGTTTTATGAGAAAAAAACTTAAACTTTAATACATTTATCTCAAAAACAAAGTGTTTGGGGAATCATGTTATAGGACTTTTTTTCTTGAAATGATCCGAGAAATCTGTCATTTTCATTTGTACCTACAATTTAGGAACACCGTGTAGATATAGTTAATTCAAAACTGATGTCTTCACAAATAAATTGCAATTTGAATGAAACACAAAATGGTACAACACACCGCACACAATTTTTCTATGCGAATTACTGAGTTCAGTTCTTTGATAACTACACTATTGAAATTTTGTGACGAGAATGATACAAAAAACCGAAAACAACGGGTTAGTGTTTGCCGATGACGAATGCAAAAAATCACAGATGGCAAATAAGGGGCGATGCCGAGAAAGCGGAGAGATAAAGGAAAATAACAAACCTCGGACATAGACGTGCTCGTAGTGCAATAAAAGTACTCATCTTGAAAGCGACAATAAACTCATAAACCGTAAAAGAGTCCGATTTTTAACTGCCGTGTGGATTTCGAAGAAAATGATTATTGGTTCATTTTATGGAAAAATTTTCGTTCTTCGTCTTTGCGAGAATTCGCGATATTGGTTAATTTTATGGAAAAATTTTCCGTTCTTCGTCTTTGCGAGAATTCGCGATATTGGTTAATTTTATGGAAAAATTTTCGTTGTTCGTCTTTGCGAAAATTCGCGATTTGGTAATTTGGAAATCTGGAGGGGGGCAGTGTTTAATTATCCCCAGTACCCTCCATTTCTACGCCCTTGGTTCAAATACTGAACTACCTACCTGGTGGCAATAAAATTCGAATATTATGAAAACCCCAAGAAATTCCTTATTGAAGATGCTGATGGAAGCAATAAATGGCGGTCTCATAAATAATAATGTTATTTCCATTAACAAACTGAATTGTTATTGTTGGTGTTTTGGGGGGGGGGGTATGCAGCCCCAAAGCCTCCCCCCTAGGTGGATATACTCGGGGCCGGCATTAGGGGTGAAACAGTGAAGCGACTGTTTCAGGCGCCTCTTTTCGAGGGGCGACAATTTAGCCCAGTTTGTGGCCGCCCTTTCATATTTCTGAAAAAAAATAGTATGTATTCTTAAAAACAACATGAGGTTAGCTGCGTTTATCAACATTTCCTGCAATGAAATCTCCAAACAGTCTTTACCAAGCCGCCTGTTCAATAAATAACACATGGCAAACCAACCAATATAAGCAGCATTGCCTATTAGCCCAAATTGAATCAGGGATGGAATGTATTTCACAAAGACGAAAAACAACACTTCGAATTACGTGGAAGTTGATTACACATTCAACATATGGAAAATTTCTACGATTCTGAATTCGAAACTAGTTACTGATAAATGCTAAATGTTGTCAGCGGAACACATGTTTTTAATCCCATTTAGTTTTCGAAGCTTTGCATGCCTTACCACCCTTTGTATCTTGTGGTGTGATAGGTAATCTTTCATCGTATGTATATGATCGATTGTGAATGTGAAAATCAGATATATTACTTACGCATTGTTCATCGGTGTCGAAGAAATCCAGGAATTGATTGTAGGTAAAAATGTCCGAAAAAAAAGGAACCCAGTGGAAACGACTTTAGAAAGAAACGATTTGCAAAATCGCTAAAGAAATCAAAAATGACGAATTATCATCGAGGCAGGCGATGTTTTTTGTTCGGGAGGATTGGCTGTTTATTGATTTTTCAGCAGGGGTTCCAAAAGTTCTTTGCTTCAGGTGCCAAAATTGCCCGCGCCGGCCCTGGATATACCAATACAGTTCTGTGGTCTCTAAGGGCGCTGCGGCGCATGAATCGACGTAAACTCAAAAGCTACTAACATCTCGTCAGTGCTTTCCTTGATTATACTGTCAAATAGAGATTATGTTCGAAATTCGCATCCTGAACTTAAAAATCTAGATTTTCCTCCCTATTGTCATCTAATATGATCGCCATTCTGAACTACGGGGAGCTATCACGTCAATTTTCGATTGTTTCTCTGGGGAATCCGCCAGCCGTCAACAAGCAACGTCACACGTCCACGTGTTATCTCCGATAGGCGTCTTGTCCGAGAAAGAGATGGAAACAAAACAAACGCACTCTGCCAAGCCACCCACTCTTTCCCACACGGTATTTTCCCACGGCCTGACCTAGCCCGCCCGGAGAGGTGAGGGGGGAACGGCGATAATCACTGGACTAAAGCCCCATTCACATGAACCCGTACACTCTATTATATTTAAATTGGTTTTATAACGCCGCTTATCAAGACTGATCTGATCTCGTCTTACGTTTACAGATCGAGTTCATTTGAAGATGATGAATCGGGGAGTTTCAATTAGAATTAACGAGGGAATTGCATTAATTCATTCAATGTAGAATGAATCTTTTGATCGGTGGATGCCTTTGAAAAATAAAAAGCAGTGCGTAGGATATTCCACAAAACATTCTGGAAATTTAAATTTTCCCATATAGAAAATCATAAAAATATTTTTTATAGTATATTATTCATCTTAGAAGCGAAATGACGATATATAACGTTTTCCAGCATCGTTGCCAGATTGGGGACTTTTCCTGGTTTTAACATAAAACCACTATCAACAATTGATTTTCGAACATAGAGTAATAAACATAGATAGAGAGGAAGTATACGCAATTTTTACATGTCCCCAACATGGTTAGATTCATGAGCGCCCGCAGGGCCATGACCCCCCCGAGATTTTGATTGTCTCATTTTTCAGCACAACACCCTCAATTTAACTTTCCCAATCCAAAGGGCAAGGAAAAAAGAAAAGTAATGGATTCACTACAATTTTCCGGTTTTCAATGACAATCATGGACGCCTTATAGTTTTTCAATAATTTTCATTTTGCCCCCCCTGAGAAAAACTTCTGCGGGCGCTCATGGTTAGATTACGTTGTTGGATTGTGATATATTTTCAAATCCACAATTTTACTATATTATTATGAATGTATATTATACATATCGAATGAAATATACTTATTTGAGTGATTTCCGATTAAATATGCAAATTTGAATATTTGGAATCCGATATTTTTCCTAATTGTCAAATTTATAATAAGCAGAATATTTATTTTTTTCTGTATCTACCTGCTGAAATCCAAAGTTTGGCAACTTTTGCTCTCCTGGTGCAGGGGCGGATCCAGGCGATGTTTGAGGGGGGGGCCATAGAAAGTCACGGCTCATATAGGTTAGAAAAATGGCGGAATTTTTTTTTGTACCTACTGGATCAAGAGTTTTTTTAAAGAAAGATGGATTTTTGTAAATCATATCATATTCAGTTTCCAAAAACAAGTTCCAAAAATTTTATGTATTTCATAAATATATGTAAATTTATTTCACAAGAAAACTCAGGCGCATGAAAGTATAAGGAGTAGTAAGAAGAAATCCATTATTTCTGCATAAAGAACGAGGCTTCAATTACCATAGTTAGAATGATCCAGTTTAGGTCAAATATGCGCTGTTTCGTTTGATAACTACAGTTCCAAGTACACAGTTGTGTCTTAGGGGAGCAGCTCTTCGTAGATAATTCCTTGTCAATCTCACTAAACACAAAGCAAAATCTTCCCGGCCGTTTCCGATGGCTCATCGCGTTTCGACCACGACCGTTTTTGCTTGACGTTGTCGTAAATGATCCACTTTTCATCACAAGTTACCAAGCGTTTCGAAAATGGGGCGATTTTGTTGCGATTCTGCAGTGATTCGCAGTGGAAATTCGGTCCATGCGGTGTTTTGCGTTAATTCATGTGGATCCCATATATCTAGCATCTTCTTGAGATCAGCCTTATGCAAATAGTGTTCCAAACGGTTTATTGTGCACTCTTAAGCTCTTGAGCAATCGAAACAGGACTAGACAATGTCCATGATTTTATCGATATTTACGACAGTTGGCCTTTCAGTGCGTGGTGCATCTTTGACATCGAAACTACGGAACGGAATCGACGCAACCAAAATTGCACATGTTTGGCTATTACAGTATCAGGTCCATAAACACTATTCACATTTTCAGCCGCCTGGCTTGTTTTTTGCCTCTATCTAAGAAAAACTATAAAAAATAGCGTATTTTTTCTGCTTGTGTTTATCTTTGTGGCGCGCTCAAACTTGACTGAGTCAACTCATCACAAAACTGTCAGAATGATTTTGTAGTGCGAAATCTCATTTTTCTAACGCCATATAGTGGAAACTGATCGGACTTGTACAACGCGAGATACAAATAACTAAAGCCAGCATTGAAAAAATAATGGATTCCTATTAAATAAAAACATATGATCAAATATTAAAAATTCAATAACAAATTCTGGTCTCCTATTTTTGATTAGCGTATCTTCGGATAATATGTATTTTCAACATTCAGACTGCTGCAAATGGTCCTGTGTATATGCATTAATGCCAAACCATTCAACCTCTTTAGATCCATTCAACCATTCTAGATCATATCCAATCTTTCACACTTCTGAGTGCCCATATGCATTGTTTTCGATGATTCAGGATATATTTTTAAATTTATAAGGTCCGCGAGGGGGGGGCCATGGCCCCCATGGCCCCCCCCTGGATCCGCCCCTGTCCTGGTGTCATCGGTTGTTTCATATCGTTTGGCGCTTAAAATTTGTTTTCTGAATTACTGATGCATTTAGGTATTTATTTCAATAAATTATGTGTTAATATGAAACGTTGATTCACTATGGGACATAGGAAGTGCGTTCTTTGTGGAGAAACTTGCGAACTGAGAGAAATATCGTATCACTGATACATGGGCGCCCGCAGGGGGGGGCCAGGGGGGGCCATGGCCCCCCCTGAGATTTTGGATGCCTCATTTTTCAGCACAGCACCCTCAATATTACTTTCTCAATCCAAAGGGCAAGGAAAAAAGGAAAGTAATAGATTCACAACTATTTTCCGGTTTTCAATGGAATTACATACTATACATATAATCCATAATCGGCAGAGGTATTTTTTGAATTGAAAACTTTTTTAGGCGCGTTGAGCACTTCTTGGGTGAAGAAAAATCATGGAACCGAAAGCACTCCATGCGTGTCAATTTGTTTATAAATTCATCTTATACACTGCGTCCGTAACCGTCAAGAACAAAATTCATTTTTAGGTAAACAGACCATTTTAAGAAATAATCCTGAAACAGGTCGATTTTTTATTTTAATTTACCGTATTTTAAAATAATAATCTAATATACAGGGTGAATTACTTTCGAGTAATGACCGCAGCGTCATTTTTTTTTAATGGAGCACCCCCATTTTGTCTCAATTTTCCGATTACTCTGGCTGAGCAGATTCCAAAAATGTACCACATGTTGATTCCAATTGGTGCAGGATGGACAAAAATACAATAGTTTTGTGTGTGCTCATAAAGTGACGCGTAACATTCTTCATTAGTTAAATTAACAATATTATCAAAAATACGGCAATTGGTTTGAATATAACACCCTGTAGTTTGTTACATTTTTAGATTAATAAAAATGTATAAAAATAAGAAATAATTTCTTTCATATTCTGTCTGCTAGACCACAAGTACCAAACATGTTTGGAAACAGCTCATTTTTATTAATCTAAAAATGTAACAAACTACAGGGTGTTACATTCAAACCAATTGCCGCTAGACAATAAGTATTTTTGATTATATTGTTAATTTAACTAATAAAGAATATTATGCGTTATTTCATGAGCACACACGAAACTATTGTATTTTTGTCCACCCTGTACCAATTGGAATCAACATGTGATACATTTTTGGAATCTGCTCAACCTGTACCACTTTTAGTGATCTTTTGAAATTCAGAGTAGACGCTGCTGATAAATATAAATACAGAAATAGAAAGAAAAGGAATACGTATGTCGCCTACGACAATCATGGACGCCTTATCGTTTTTCAATAATTTTCATTTTGCCCCCCCTGAGAAAAATTTCTGCGGGCGCCCATGCACTGATATGTTTTCATTTCCGCGCGCTTCATGTCAAATTTGATAGTTCATATTGGGTACAAATTTGCTAACTGAAAATGATACTTTGAGTTTTCGAAGTTTTCTCACGCTTCGAAATTTTGAATTTTGTGTTCGATTTCGAAAAACTTTGGAAAATGCAAATGGTCTTGCAGTTATATTATTCGAATAACGAAACCAAACCAATTTTGAGAAAATAAAAAGTTCAAATTCAAAGTTTAGAAGTCTGTTGCAAGGATTTGCAGATACAGGTCAGCAGAATTGAAATTGGTGATATCATTTTTTATCCTCAAAATTATCACAAAACTTCATAGAATACTTCATTCAATAATTAGATGATCAGTATCCAAGAATTATCACCTGATTATATCATGGTATCGTATGATGAAACAATCGTCATTAAATAAAGAACATCATTTTTTAGATATAAATAAAATGAAGGATGCTGTATACAAAAAAAAAATAAAATCTCACTAAAGATTTTCTAAGCAGTTTTTAATTAAATCATAGAAAAAATGACAAAAAGTTTCTAAGATATTTTATACAGATTTCTGCTACTTCAACTATAACTAAATTAATTAACCACCTGGCAACACTGTCGATAATACAAACTTTAGAATTTCTCTGGTTCTGTCTATATTAATAAGAGGGACACATTTGTCATCACCAATTCACTAATCTTGAATTCATGCCAATGCCATTATTTTGAAAGATTTTTTGATATAAAACTTTTTTAGAAATATATTCTTCTATTGCACTCCATATATAATTTTTTCATATCACACATTTTTATTTGAAAAATTTTCAGAAATTCATATTCATAATATACATTTTAATTTTAAATATTTTCGGAAATTCATACTGAAACCATTTTTTAATATAAAAATTAGTTCATCGAGTTCGACCTATGGGGCATGGCGACCTTTAGCTCGACGGGGTTCCGTCTGAACGGCGCATAACGCTACCAATATTGTCAAATTAAATAACCCTACGAGATCGGTTAATCATACAACGAGGCGCTCATAAACATTCTCGAAGCACACGTTTAAAACGTCTTGAAATCCCTGTCCGTAAGCTATGATATCTGGTCGATATGTGAATCACGTCGAATAAGATCGTTCAAGAATGGAATTACGCGAGTTTGGAAAGTGGTGGGGTTGGCTGTACTGTCGGAAAATCGAGTTCGAAAACAGGTGTTTGAAGATAAACTGGAATGAGGTATCGGTTGTTGTGGGCAACCGGCTTGGTGGTTCTCACGTACTACGGTAGTCTACAATTTCGGCGGATTGAAAACAGATCGGGGTTAGTTGAAATCAAGACAGCTGATTCGATTGTTTAGTTTTATTGTCCTGTACAAGAAATAGTCAATTCAACATGAGTTACGTTTGAAATGTGTTTGGTGTTATTTGTTGTAAATAAATAAACAGTAAGATGCCCCATCAATATGGGCTGCCTGGGATAGCCCATGGACAATCACCCCCAACACCACCACCCCAACAGGGGGCAATGTACGGAGGTAGGTTTTCTGGAGCAGTTGTGCCTGGGGGATACAGAGAAGATAGGAGGCTGACAAGGGAAGCTATGGAGAGGTATCTACGCGATAGATCAGACATGGTTATTGTTATACTCCACGCCAAAGTAGCCCAGAAGTCCTATGGTAACGAGAAACGTTTTTTCTGTCCACCCCCCTGTATATACCTCTTCGGAGATGGTTGGAGACTGAGACAGGAACAGATGGCCAGGGAGGGTGAGTCCGAACAGTCCTCTCAGCTGTGTGCGTTCATAGGAATCGGTAACTCCGACCAAGACATGCAACAATTAGACTTGAACAATGGGAAACAGTATTGTGCTGCGAAAACTTTGTACATATCAGATTCCGATAAACGGAAACATTTCATGCTGTCTGTGAAGATGTTCTACGGTTCAGGACATGATATCGGTGTGTTTCATAGCAAAAGGATCAAAGTTATTTCTAAACCCTCCAAGAAAAAACAATCTTTAAAGAACGCTGATTTGTGTATAGCTAGTGGTACTAAGGTGGCACTTTTTAATCGGTTAAGGTCACAAACTGTAAGTACAAGGTATCTGCATGTGGAAAACGGACATTTTCATGCCAGTTCTACTCAGTGGGGTGCTTTTACGATACATCTACTTGATGACAATGAGTCGGAAAGTGAGGAGTTTCAAGTGAGAGATGGGTACATACACTATGGGTCCACTGTTAAATTAGTTTGCTCAGTCACCGGTATGGCTTTGCCCAGATTGATAATCAGGAAGGTAAGGAATAGTACTACTACTTACTAACGGACCTATATTTCCATGTCAATGAACAAAAATATCAAAATTTGAATTTAGTATGCGAAAGAACTTAATTGCGTACACTTTTGTTTAATTAACTTAGGACAATTTTTCAATAAGCTCTTTATAATTGTAGGAAAATTGATGAGATCATAAAATATTTCATGCATAAATTCATTCTTCCTGTAAACAGTTTTTATAAAATTTGCTTGTAATTTGTTCACTTTTCACAATGTTAATTTTGATTTTCACTTGGCAACAATTCTACTGTAGTAAAACTAATAATTTGTTCATAATCCATGGCTGATATAGAATTGATGAATATCAATTGTAACTATACAAAAAAAATTATATTTCCAGGTGGATAAACAGCAGGCTCTTCTTGAAGCTGACGATCCTGTTTCCCAACTCCACAAATGTGCCTTCTACATGAAGGACACAGAGCGAATGTACCTGTGCTTATCTCAGGAAAGGATAATACAGTTTCAGGCTACCCCATGCCCAAAGGAAGCCAATAAGGAAATGATAAATGACGGGGCATGCTGGACCATCATTTCTACTGATAAGGCCGAATATCAGTTCTACGAGGGAATGGGGCCTGTCCGGTCACCTGTAACACCCGTCCCTATTGTACATAGTCTTCATTTGAATGGTGGTGGTGATGTTGCTATGTTAGAGTTGACCGGAGATAATTTTTCTCCTTCCCTTCAAGTTTGGTTTGGTGATGTTGAAGCGGAAACTATGTATAGATGTCAGGTATGTGAATATAGACATTTGAAACAAATTCGAAATGTAAAAGTAATTTATTCAAGAAGGCAAAGATCTGTATGCATATTGATGAAAATGTTGGACATGCTAGAATTTCCTTGTTACTGTTCAGAAAAGGACAAGTCTTTTCATTTATAGTCTTCACATAGTTTTTTTATAAATTTCAGTTGGTTATTGTCATTGAACTGTATGATACTTATGTATCACTACTTCACAAAACTAATTCCATAATCTTTACCAAAAAAAAATGCAAATTTCATACTATGGTTTATTATTAAATATTACAAATTCAGGGATTCAACCTCTTGGAATTGAACCTGTGTACTGGAAGAGCCTTCTAACCATGGAGCTACTTGTGTAAAAGAGATGTTCATATTCATTGGGGATTTTTGAAAAATTCATAACTGCAAACATATAAGAGATATAAAAAAAAAATTGAAATCGATACAATCATGGTATTAGATGTTTGAAATTTCATAGTTCTGCATAGTATTTCTGTATTGGGTGTCTCATAATTTCTTTGAGCTAGAATAAAATAAATGCTACATTTTCGAGCTCAATTTCTGGGAGAATTAATTTGGTGTTCTACAAGCACTCTTTTCAGTAGAATCCATTGGTGTCATCATTTGTTTCTAATTGCAATTAGTTTTGAAGTTATATTATAAACTTGTGTTTTATTAAATGTAAACCATATAAATTTCTATGACAAATGAAATCGCTTAATTTTTTCCTTTTCAAAAATTTACAAGATGGTATATACATTTTTTATCAAACTATAAAAATGATCAGAAGTTTCAGTTTCACACGGCAAATCAACCAATTTCTATCTTTGGTAATCTGTGAACTTCAGATAAATGAAATATTCGCTAGCCACCAAGGTTTCTGGATTTAACATGGTTAGATTTTTTCATTTTTTATAGAAATTCATATGGTTTACATCTAAAAAAACACAAGTTCGTATGAAATTTCAAAACTAATTGCAATAAAAAACAAATTATCACACCAATGGATTCTACATGTTGATAGCACCAGTAATAAAGAAGTTATGAAAACTTTTCGTCTCACGCCATTTTCCAATTTTCCGTTTTAGCTTGAAAACAGTTGAATTTATGAGGTTGCGGTTTTCACCAAATAAATTCTCCAAGAAATCGAGCCCAACAACTTTTCGTCTCACGCTATTTTCCAATTTTCCGTTTTAGCTTGAAAACAGTTGAATTTATGAGGTTGCGGTTTTCACCAAATAAATTCTCCAAAAAATCGACCTTTTTCTAGCTCGAAGGGATTCTGAGATCCCCTCACTAGACAAAAATTTGGGACACACGATACATATGATTTTTCAAAAATTGATTCCTTGTTTTTTATGTTCAAAATTCATGGATCTCTAGAGCTAAGAGGATAAATAGGGTATAGGACATGATTTTTGTGAAGAATTTAATTCAAATAACTTTGATAGTTTCTGAAAAAAACTCTTGATGGCAGTCGCACGGTTTTTTCTTTTATTAATTTTTATTCTCCCCATTGTAAAGGTTTAATATCGGAAATAATAAAAAAATCGAAGAACAAATCATTAGTTTATTACTTATTAAATTAAGAATATTCCTCCCTGAACTTAAAATTGCCGTTACTCAATAATTGTTTTTTCTAATTTTTAGTATAAATGTTTTAAATCTAGGAGAGTCGTTGTGAAAAACATAAAAACAATCATATCATCTTATTCTTCAGGAATCCATGCTGTGCGTTGTTCCTGACATATCCCAATTTAGAGGAGAATGGCTGTGGGTGCGGCAACCAACCCAAGTACCTGTTTCTCTGGTAAGATCTGATGGTATTATTTATGCTACAGGCTTAACCTTTACCTACACGCCTGAGCCTGGCCCAAGGCCTCACTATGGTCCAGCAGACGATGTGATGAGGACGGGGACCATACAGCAACAAAATCCTGAACACAGTTGGAGTCAGCAACATGCAGGGAACATGCATTGAAAAAAGTATGTGTTGAGGGTGAAAACTGCGTGGTAAAGGTTTATTTCTAATAGTAGAAAAGTGCCTGTTGTCTTGGTAGTTTTGCTTTTTGGCTTCCTTGAGGGGTTATGGGTGGTCAGCTCTCTCAAAAGATTGGTGCAATTTTTAATACTATTACTAATTATTGTAGCAGTATTTTTTTCCAGAATTGTTCAAAATTCTTGACTAAACGTTTTGTTAGTAGTATTTTTTTTTTAAAATTGAACTGAGAGAGACTTCTCACACACCCAACTTGCTCTGTGAGGTCTTACCAACCTACAATAGTCAGGACATAAAAATTTAATACTTTAAATTCTTCATCTCATCAAACACACATTGTCAGGGTGTTTCCTAAACATGCGGCAAAAATTCAGGGGGTTGTTCCTTGGACTATTCTAAGAATATTTTGTCCTTTGATGATTTTTGAAAAACCTATTTGTTTCGAAGATATAGGGGAAACAAAATTTCAGATAATAACATTTTATTATGAAAAATTACATGAAAATTCAACTCAACCTACAAAAACTGTTGAAAATGACCACCTCTAGCCAGCATACAAGCATCCAATCTTCTCCTCATTGACTGCCGAACCCTTTCAAAAACACCAGGATCATTTCTTATTAAGTTACACCCAGAATTCAAATGAAAACCGTGTTTAATCTGTATTCCTTTACCATCTGCACTTATCAATTTTTAGTCAAAAAACTGGCCGTTTTTAGTAATTGGAATGTTGTTAAACAAATTTAAAAATAAATTGTACCTACTTAGTAAACACAGTGCGGTACGCATTTTTATTTAAACTATTATTAATTTTAAAAATATGAAAAATGTTGTTCGCCCTGTATCTTCGAAACAAAGAGGTTTTTCAAAAATCATCCAAGGACAAAACATGCTTAAAATAGTCCAAGGAACAACCCCCTGAATTTTTGCCGCATGTTTAGGAAACACCCTGTATAATTAATTTTTATAGGATTCATTTGATTTATACATAAAGCAAAAATGGATTATCTTCAAAAATTCTGACTGCCCTTTACTTCTTATTCCAAATTATTCAATGACCTGCTTCTCTTGTTTTGGTAGATTCTTCAAAAATAAAACAGAATTCAGTGTAAATTTGAATAAGGTATTGAATGAATATGTACTTTTGTCAGAAATGAATTCCTTAACGAAGGTAACATATAGGATTTGATGGTCTGATGAATTTTAAAGAATATCTTGACAACGAATTTTGGCACTTCAAAACTCATACTCATTTTTGTTTATAATTTATTTTCTTGTTATCAGTATTTTTTGAAAATTATTTATTGTTTGTTCATATAAAATGGGTTTTGTGGTTGTTTAACTTTCGATCATGGGAATTCAGGTTTCCTATCAACTCCTTTCTTTTTGTTTTCAACTGTCCAATAATGTTTAACTCCATTTGTAAAAAAAAGAATTAAATGAATTTTTCATTGGAAAAGATATAACGTATTATGAACTTTCAAATTTAATTTCCTCATTTTTGTAGACGGATTTGGATATTTTTGAATTATCCTGACAAATTTCCTGTAATGATTTCTTGCATCATGTCATTTCTTAATTATGTGACATGCATGTTGTTCTTGATTCAATCTCTGTTATTATTCTTATTAGCTATCATTATGGTTAATTGATGTATTTTGCATTCAAAAACATTCATTATATTATGATGAGCAGTTATATTATACCTGGAATCATAGATTTTTTTATTGACATAATTCAGGTTCTCAAAGTCTTATTTGCAGTAAATAAGAATTTGGAAATTTATCATTTGAAAGTTCAATTAGTTTTAAATCGTGATTTTCAGATTTTTTGATCTGTTTGGTTTTGTTGTGATATTTTTTTTGATTGTGTGCAAATACTAAAAAGCTCTCCACTTGAGACAATTAGAATAATTTTAATACAAGACGACTGTGTCTCCTCAAAATACTCCAATGATCAACAAGGGAACAAACTACACATTGGAAATGAATGTGATAGATTTGAATCGGGAAAAAAAAACTATTTGCTCTCTTTTTGTAAATTATGATGACTGTTATTTTACTTTTTGAGAAGACATCCCGAATTTCTATTTAATATAATAATAAAGACCAAAGCATTCACTTAGGGTAAAGAATACAGCTAACAACTGATTGCTCATTTATTTTTTAATCCTCTCGAATCTAAATGAAAGTAACGATAAACAATTATTTATAAAATTATAGATTTTATCGTTATTTTCTCACATTGTTTTAGAATACATCGAATATTAGAATTAGATAAAAATTTTGTACAAAGTTTCAAAGAGAATATAATTCTTGAATTGATTAAATAAATATCTGTACAGTATGCTGCATATTTTATAGAAAAACAGATTAAAATATTTAGTAATAGAAAAATAATTATTTATTTAGACCCAATATATCAAAAACCCAGAAGGTGATTCTTCCAAAGACATTTCATTTCAATATTTGAATGAATAACTTGTTATTTTTTCCTCGTTCCTGTTCTGCATTATGAATAAAAATGAGGAAGTTGTGCATTTTCCCATACACTTAAACACACTTTCAAGGAAGTTCCCACAAGATGAATTGTGAGAAAACTGTGATATCTTGATTCGAAAACAAAACTATTAAATTTGAATGTGGGAATTTGAAGAGACAATGAGTAGAACTTTAAATTGTCATAATAACTATTGCTCCCGTTCTCAGAGAGCTCTATTCATGGCGAATAGAGTATGTAATTTTTTTAGATGGATTCTGTTGGCATTTGCATTGATTGTTAATTTAGAAAGCTGGAGGGATAAAGTAGGATACAACGCAGGAGATTGATAATTAGACATAAACTATTGTTGAATAAAGTGTATGGAAATATTCTGGTGCTCTATTTTTAATTGACATCAGTTTTGGAATTTTTATGTAGTTCAATTTGAATCCTTCATCTCGTAGAATGAAAGTGTAAATAAGCTTCAAAAATTTGTTCGATGGAGGTAGATTTTATTGCACTTTTAACAAAATATGTAATACCCTAATACCGACATTTTTCACTTCATAAATAGGCCAATTGCAAAGAATGATCTAATCTGTTAAATATTTGCTATTTAGTTAAAAGGTAATTTTCGCATAGGCGTCTTTTCATTTGACCAAACATGTTGTGGTTTAGATCAGCTTTTTTATATGATTATTTTATTTTTGAATAAGAAGTCTTCGCACCAGTCTCCTAAAACTTCTTGAATATAATTTTTTTTTTCTGATTCCAAGAAGAAGTGTAAGAGTTTTGTCCAATAGATTTCATTTCCTCGAATTATTTAACATATTCATATCGAAAGGAAAATAATGCACAGCAGTTTTTAATTTTTGTGTGATTAAAAACAGTGCTGATGGGATATAGAACATAGTCGGTTCTCCTAACTCGTACAATCTCTAAGCTTCTGTTTGGACTCACAGAAGTCTAAAATAGTTGGGATGAAGAAAAAATCCATATAAATTAAGAAATGCTAGTTCATTACGAACATTCCGCCAATCAAATAGAATAATACTCGAAAAAGGTTAAACGGAAATAGAATAGAACCAATTTTAATCATAAATTTATTTCAAATATACATCTTCAAATAAATATGTTTTTATCAATCTTCATATACAGATAGAAATTCGTGAGTATTTAATTCCTAACCAATATAAAACTAACTGTAATAATTGACTATAACAATGGACGGAGAAAGCCCTTTACTTCTCGAAGAACCTAATTTCACTTGTAGTATTGCAGTGTTGAGTGGAAAAATATCGACTAAAAAATATAGGTACTTATTATTTGACTCGGATGCTACGCTGTTTGTTCATATTGGTCAGCATCAGAGAGATATACGAGGTTAACAAGTCGTCCATCTTATAACCTAACGAAGTTTCGCAGAGCAGCTTCGACCCTCTCACTAGATTGCCTATCGTCATGTGGAAATAGGTGTTTCCTGAAGACCAATTCGATATCCTTGTGAAAGGGTGAGTGACCAGAATTTCCTGAAAAAAAAAAACAAATGTTACTCCACATTATACTCTACGTTGAAGGAAAAATAATGAGATACATATATATCTATTTCTTAGGTTGTTAAGATTTTGTGACAGCTGACAAAAAGTTTATTTGATTTATTGGGTTAAAAATGATCTTATGTCGTCATGCTAATTTGTTATTTGTTTGGCTTCTGTCAGAAGAATTGTTGATGTTCGGAGCAGTATATTTACAGTGTAGGGTACCTAACAACGCTAAGCCTTGCTCTTCCTCCCTCACAACTCGCTTCTTCTCTCCCTCTCTTTCCCGGAGAACATCCTCCTCCGAGGTATCGTCGGTATTGACAGGGGAGTGTGAAGTGACTTTGTGCTTGCCCGAAATGGCGTCGTGTGCTACGCATCACTCTCTGATTTATTCATTAATACATTCCACACAGTTTTTTGCTATCCATTTCACAAAATTTTGGTATTCTTCCAACTACTGTTTTCGCTTTGTCGAAAATTTTTTGGAATTTTCACAATTTTCTTTCATTTCATTCACATTTGAAGTTCGACAGTTTTTCCATAACATTTTATAAAAAATTAATATAGGTTCGCTATGATAATATTGAATTAAACTGAATTTTTAAAGTTGTGAATGTATTCGTCCGATTGAAAAGTTGTCAAAATTTGACAGCACTCCGACCATTGGTTTGTGAGATATTGCATTGTGGGTGTAGCTACTTTTGTTATTTGGAAAAAGATGGAAAAAAAAATTCGTGTGCTGATGAAATATTGCTTTTTGAAGGGAAAAAATACAGTTCAAGCAAAATCTTGGCTTGATGAAGTTTCCGGGATCTGCACCAGGAAAATCAACCATCATTGATTGGTATGGTAGTTCAAACGTGGTGAAATGAGCTCCGAAGAAGGCGAACGCAGTGGACGCCCAAAAGAGGCTGTCACCGACGAAAAAATCACAAAATACACAAAATAATTTTGAATGACCGTAAAGTGAAGTTGATCGAGATAGCAGACATTGCGAAGATATCATCGGAACGTGTACATCATATCATTCACGAATATTTGTACATGAGAAAGCTGTGTGCAAAATGGGTGCAGTGCGAGCTCACAAGCGATCAAAAGCAACAACGTGTTAATGATTCTGAGCAGTGTTTAAGTGCAATCAACCTGAATTTTTGCGTCGATATGTGACAATGGATAAAACATGGCTTCATCATTTCACTCCGGAGTTCAATCGACAATCTGCTGAGTGGACTGCACACGATGAACCGAATCCAAAGCGAGGAAAAACACAACAGTCAGCTGGCAATGTTATGACATCAGTATTCTGGGATGCGCAAGGTATACTATTCAATTATTACCTTCAAAAGGTCCAGACCCTCAACAGCGATTATTATATAGCGTTATTGGATCGTTTTGATGATGAAATCGTTAAAAAACTGCCCCATTAGAAGAAAAAAAAGATGCTGTTTCATCAAGACAATACGCCGTGTCACAAATTGCATGAATTTGGGCTGCGGATTGCTTTTGGATCCACCGTATTCGCCAGATCTGGCCCCCAGCTACTTTTCACTGTTCTCAGATCTCAAAAGAATGATCGCTGGAAAGAAATTTAGCGCCAATGAAAAAGTAATCGCCGAAACTGAGGCCTATTTTGTAGCGAAAGGGTAATCGTACCACAAAACTGGTATCGAAAAGTTGGAAGATCTCTATAATCGCTATATCGCCCTCGAAGGCATTATGTTGAATAATAATCGAATAGAATTTTATCAAAAAAATGTGTTTTACTATGGTAGATCGGGGACTTTTTAATCGGCCTGTTTAATCATTATGGAAAAACATCAAATTTTCAAAATTTGTATCAGTCAAGCATGAAATTTATTGGTGAACATAAAAAGTTTTCTTTGAAAATGAGTTTCAATTTCTTGTGCCTATCCCATCAAAATTACGACAAAAATTTTCAAACGTTACAGAAATATTTTTTTTGTTAAAAAACAAAGCGTTCCTGAGTCCTAATTCATAGGATTCTTTCTCTTTTATTCTTTCTATATTTACCTAAAAACTTATGCGAATAAGCGTAAATGCAGGCGAAACTGGAAAGACCAACTGCAAAAATTCTCCAACCTCATGTGTTGCTTGTTCTGAAAGCATTATCTAATGTTTTTCGTGAGGAGATGTTGCATAAGAAAAATTCCTCAATGACAAGACAATCAGAAACCGCTAATTATTCATTAAATTATTAATATTTGCTATTCACTAATTACTAAGCTAGGAGTCTAATGAATGAACACGCTCGTCTTAATAGCAGGAAGTGCTTCAATTTTACATGCACCCATCGTGAGAACGGTGGGAATCTTATTATTCTTACAGAATATTATTGCCTCTTATCCAGCTACCTCATTTCCAGATTTTCCCACAGAATAACAAGAATGTTATTTTTTCCCATTCAGGGACTTCGTTTGTATGGAAAGAATACAATTTGAATTATCCGGTGTCATCTTTATACAGTGTGTCGATTTGAAAAATAACAATGAGCTATATTTTTTAATCCACGGAAGTGAATGAAAAAGCTCAAAACCGCGGGGAATCAAAGTGTTATTTTCATCGAGTTTGGTGATCCAAAATATATTTTGGCGAGGAGTTCTCATCCTTTTTTTTTAGTGCCACCTCTCTTAGGAGATTGCGGTGTTTCATCCAAGACCGGGACCATTGACGGAATCGTTCTTATGGCAACTCAATGTTGCCTGCCATATACACCTTCATCTCCATAACGGAGCGTGGTGACTTAATAGTATTCTGTATCAATGTATTCACAGACTAGAACTAAGTTCTGCTGTATTTAGTTTCATGCTCTGTTCGCTTTTCATGTTTTCATTTCGCCTCGTTTTCCCTAAGTTCATTTCAGGTATTCTTCTAACATAATTCTCATTGCTTTTCTCTTTTCATTTTCTTTATTCTGCTATTTTCGTGATCATTCATTCTATCGTACCTATGCTCTTTTTGCACTTTGCCTATATAAACCAAACGAACTGACAAAGAAACTGCAACACCCAGGAGGAGCTATCTCTGACGGTTGAGCATCGCCGGCAACGATAACAGTGGTACAGAGAACGTCAACATTGGAATGTGGAATGGTCGCCGAAAAAGGGTTAGACGACGTCGGGGAGAAAAACGTGAAACTCAGTTTGAGTTGAGCATCATGTACACCGGACAGTAGGCATTATGGTATGGGGTGCTATTGCACATGCAAGTAGATTGCCTTTAGTCTTTATTCGAGGTAACATGACAGCGTTTCGTTATCTTCAAGAAATAGTGGAGCCATATGTTCTCCCTTACCTTAACCGGCTCGAGAATGAACAGGATATGCACTTAGTCTAGTGCATTACTGAACTCCGCCTTTTTTTACATATAATTTCCTATTTGAAGGGAATATTCTGTAAAAAAAAACTTGATTGTGAAAATAAAGTCATTATTATTATTATTATAATGCCCGATCTCATGTTGCCAGAGTTAGTTTAAACTTTTTCGAAGTTTGGGAAATCATGGGTAGAAGGCTTGGAAATTTACCCCAGCCCCACGGACTTTTGCGGCTCTCAGAGATGAAGTACAGGTAGCTTGGGATACTATACCTCAAGAAGAAATAGACCATCTTATTGTATCAATGCCGAGACGTGTTGGGAAGTGTATAGATTAATCGCGGTGGAGAAACACATTCATATTACATATTAACAAAATCATTAAAGAAAATTATATACCCTTCGTTTTTTCTCCAAATTTCAATCATTTACTTCTTGCTATACTATCTATGTTTTACAAAAAAATTGAAATTTAAACAGCTCCTTCTAGGTGTTGCAGTTTCTTTGTCAGTATATTATCCTTGATGTTGGCGTCTCTACTGTGGCCTGTCGTATTCCTTATCTTCTTGTCTAGCGTCTAACACTTCCTTCAGTGTTTGGCTTTATATTATAGTTTTCCAAATTGTTGATTTTATTTTGTTCGTAATGACATTTTCACTGTCGCATGTCATTGTTGGTCTAATTATTGACTTGCATATCCTTACTTTTTTCAATTTACATACTTGTTCTATTGATGGGTGGGTATAAAATCAATCGATCTGCTTTGCTGTTCTTCCAACTACTTCGATTTGTTCATTGAAGTTCAGGTGCTTATCAATGATCATTCCCAGGTATTTATTATCGTTTTTCTCTGGGTTTTCTTTTTTGTTCATTGAAACATGGTTGTTTGATACTTGTTTTTCTTCATGTTCTCCATTTTTGAACCATTTTGTCCGATTATCCACATATGTGACTAAGCATTTTAGCAAAGAGTCTTTTCTTATTAATTGATAGTTTCTCTTTGAATTCAACAATCAATCCAATTTTGAACGAAAGGAATGATGAACTGAGTAACCTTGAAAACTTTTTAAAACATATTTGAAGATATACCTACAGTGTGTGGATGAAGTTAGGAACAAAATTCATAACTTTTATTTATGACGTCAAAATTTCTTAAAGTTTTTGAGAAGATGTCCTCAAAACGCGAATTTTCCTCTTACGAGTCCAAAATTCGTTAGAATGAGTAGGTAGCGGTTTAAAAGAGCATTCATTTTTGAATGAATCTCAAGTATTCATGTGTTGCAATTATTAATATTTTGTTTCTAGGCAGCCATTGAATTCTGATTCCATATTTTTATCAACCTTTTGTAACACAACAAGGATCAACAATAACAACAAATTTATAAACTGCAAGAAGTTATTTTATATACAGTTTGTACTACTGTTTAGAAATGAACGGTAAGAAATTAGAATGTATCATCAATTGAAATTTGTTAGAAACTCGACAAATTCATCATCCATCACTTCAATCGAGTTTTTTAGAGACCGAAACGAAAACATAACAGAACTTGTTTCAGCATGCAAACTTTTGAAATTATTTATCCGTTTTTGTCATTTGAGATCGTTGATCGTATAACAACGAATTAACAATCATAAGAATTAACAATCATGGACAAACTTATGGAAATATCCAGCTGGATTATTTTATGTGGGTTTATTGGACCTATCCTCTTCTATACTGAGTGGCCACTTTTTTAATGGGATTGTATTGGTAACTTTCAAACAATAAGAGTTAGAAGGTCGGCCAAATGGAGAAAAAGTTGCATGCATAGAAGCATTATCAAGCAGTTCAAACAAATCGAGATTATCAGGGCCGGTTATTGAGATATCATAAGAAAAGTAAATTCTGTCATTTTGATTTTTCCTTTTTTCCCACTTTATTTCAAATATTATCAAAAAATGTTACAGGAATTTTTTATTCGACAGTAAATTATCCTCAATTTGACTTAATCAGATTTCGTATTCAACGTTTCGTACTCCCTGGGCCACCCTCAACCTCATTTCTTTCAATACGGACCTGCATATTTTATGACACTTTTCGAAATAACTTTTAGCGCTGAATTCAACGATATATCATACAATATCATTCAAAGTTGATTTTCAGTTGATTTTGACTGTTATCCAAATTTACTGGTGTGTATGTAAGAAAAAACAAGTCTATCAACAATATCAATGTTCTGACCCAAATTCAATTGAACCCAGAAAAAAAAATCGAGAACTGTGGCCAGTTAATGGAATATATCAAAAATTGCTGTTAATAAAATAGTCAAGAGACGCGAATACAATGATTTTAAATTTGAATACCAAGCCTTGCAAAAATTATATCGTAATGATCTCAAAATAAAGTTCGATTCTGTAATTTGTTTCAATGGAACAAATGAAAATGGAAATATGTAAATAGTTATTACTGGTTTCTTGCTTTGATTCTGATATGTTCCATTTAGTTCAAGATGAGTAAGTTGATTTTCTCATCGAAATGTATTGCATGTTGTTAATTAAACTAAAGGTACCTAAATGTAATACAGATCCGACCCAAAGAAAATTGGATAAGGGTCAAAATCACCTGAAAATCAACTTTGAATGACATTGTATGATATTTCGTTGAATTCAGCGTTAAAAGTTATTTCGAAAAGTGTCATAAAATATGCAGGTCCGTATTGAAAAAAATGAGGTTGAGGGTGGCCCAGTACGATACGTTGGATACGAAATCTGATTAAGTCAAATTGAGGATAATTTACTGTCGAATAAAATAATATTTGAAATGAAGTGGGAAAAAAAGAAAAATCGAAATGACAGAATTTACTTTTCTTATGATATCTCAATAACCGGCCCTGATAATCTCGATTTGTTTGAACTGCTTGATAATGCTTCTATGCATGCAACTTTTTCTCCATTTGACCGACCTTCTAACTCTTATGGTTTAAAAGTTACCAATACAATCCCATTAAAAAAGGGGCCACCCTGTATAAACCAATAACGAGATAATCTATTTTAATCCATACTTCTCAATAAGTTTTCTTTCCGAAGTATTTTAGGTTGTTTACACAACGCAGGTCCTTACCACCAGACCAATGATACTTCTGAAACTATTGATAATGAATCCGAAAGAGCACCCTGTAAAAAATTACCTACACACAAATATTTTCAGCGGACTTCGTGAGGTTCGTAACTAGCTTAGAGCGTGAACAACACTTCTCTAATGATTTGCACGCATGGCATGAAAATACAAAATTAGAGAGGATAAACCATACAACATAATAAATTATGTTAATTATAATAATAAAGAATAATGCTCCAACGGAGCGATCGTATACAAATAAGAATATGGACGGAATAATAATTCCGCCAAGCATCACGAAAACATCATTCATGATGTTTTTAGAATGATAATTTCATTTTGTTGTTCAGCCTAAGGCCAATTAATATTTAATTTGATATGAAAACATTGATCAACGTAGTCGAATTAAAATCATGATAAATAAAAATATAAAAAAAACATTATTTTCGTTTCCTATAAAATACTAATTACCTAATCTAGATATAATAACTTCGAACACGCCTACTCGTACCCTCTTTCCTCAAAGGGATATTAGAAAAGGAATTGTTCAAATGACCGCACCATACTATATTTGTTTGACTAAAGGGATTTTGTAGTTGCACACTACACAAATGCTTTTGAAGCTGAGAACAACTACGGAAAAAGTCGGATAATGAACCTGACAAAGACTAAAATCGTAACACCAGAAGAAAGGCAAATTCAGATAGTTAACCAAACGGTTGAAAGGGTCCAGGATTAAGTGTTCTCAGTTCATCAGATAAAACTGGAAATAGAAAACCAGCAAGCCGAAATTCAAAACTCAGCTGCACTTGAACTTGAACTCAAAAGTTTTCAACAGTCTCATTCTCCCGGTCCTCACATATAGGCTAGAGAGGATTACTCTAACTTGCAGCAGCGCTAACAAGATCAGAACAACACAAAGGGCCATCTTGAGACTAATGCTAGGCATCAGCCTAAGAAACGAATATATCAGATGGCGTGCAAAGGTGAAAGATGTAATAAAACGAATTGCTACCATGATGAAATGGACTTGGGCAGTTTACATTGCACGACAAGACGACACTCGTTTGACAAGACATATTATGCAGTGAAGACTGAGACTCCATAAAAGAAGCAGACATTAGATAGAGTAGCTAGAGATAGAGGAGAGGGGAGGCCTATATCCAGGAGTGGATTTCGAAAGGCTGATAAAGAAAGAGAAGATTAGATATCTACACCATTGAGACGTATCGTTGCCTGTACTGTATGTAAATAACTTTTTCTCCGATTGACAGCAAATATTGGTTTTGCAGACACATATCAATCAGCAAAGTATTACTTTTCCTGCCTAGGCAGCGAATTGATTATATTCAATGCGAATAAAACATTCGTCATTTTCTGACAATCAATATTTTTTACCACCTTCCTTATTTCTGGAGGAGTAAGTACTTTTAAATCGCTATCACTGTCCATAATATAAATATATTTGATATTTTTTCGAAAAACTGTTAGATATTTCATAAGTAGTCAAACTATAATTATCATGGACATATACATTTCCATAGAAACCAACCATTCCAACAATTGCGATTTCTATCAAATTTCGTTTCAATTAATCCCTACAGGAAAAATAAAAATATTGTGGGAATTGTAATAATTTGCAAATACAATATCCTACTATCATTATAAACAATCTAAAACAAATATATGTTAAACTCGGCAGCAAAATTGATTGACTGCCTTGGCTCAATTCTTAGCCAGGCTACGCTGGGCTATGAACTATCAGCCGCCTGGCAATCTACTACTTTGCTGCCTGAAAAACAAATAACTATTGTTTCCGCAAAATAACTACATCTATGCAATATTCATTTACCTCAACAATTATTTCGTAAACTTAATATTAACTCCTTCAGCTGAGTATGGCTACTAACACTTCAATTAACATCGAACGATTTGTGAACTCTTTTTAGCTTTCCGCTTTTGCCCCATTTAAAAAGGGTGTTTTTTTTAGAGCTATAGACATGTTGCGCCGTCTTTTTGGAACCACAGCTCCTGGACATCATGGTTGTTCAATTCAGGAATGAAAAAGTTAGTAATCATGGCTTTATACCGATCATCATTGACTGTAACGTTCTGGCCATCATAGTTTTTGAAGAAGTACGGACCAATGATTCCACCAGCCCATAAAGCGCACCAAATAGTCAGTTTTTCTGGATGTACCGGTGTTTCGACATACACTTGAGGATTAGCTTCACTCCAAATGCGGCAATTTTGTTTGTTGACGTAGCCATTCAACCAGAAGTGCGCTTCATCGCTAAACAAAAGAAAATGGACGTAGTGCGCGATACGTATTCCGCACAGAACCATTATTTTCGAAATGAAATTGCACTATTTGCAAGCGTTGTTCAGCCGTGAGTCTATACATGATGAATTGCCAAACCAAACTGAGAATAAATCACTTGACAGCTGTTAAATCGGTCGCCATCTTGAACAGTAATGCCAACTTAAAGTTATATACCTCGAAAAAAAAACACCCTATGTTACCAATAAAAGTGAATTCCGAAAAAACCTGAAAAACGTCATCATCAATAAAGTCAGACCTACCTTTGTGTGTGGATGGATCAGGCTGACCCCGTGTTTGTTGATGGCGATCAACAGCATCTCCGGATAGTTGGGGTCGGTGGTCTGCTTAACCTCAAAAAAGGCCGAACCGAAGGTAGGCCACCTGTACACGATTTTGAGGAAGGTGATTTTGGCATCCTCAGGACTCATACCAGCGTCCTGGTTGTAAGCCTGAACTATGGACCTCTTCCAGTCGTTGCTGCTTTGAACTTTCACCAGATCGTTGGGTATGAGCTCTCTGAGCATTTGACTGAAAAAAAAAAAGAATTGTCAGAAATTATTCAACATAATAAGGTCTCGATGGAGCAGGAGATCCCATCAAAAACAAACTGTTACATACAACTTTGCTTCCGCCGTTTTTTTCGAAATTCGAGGCTTTATCGTAAAGAACATACATTTATGATTCAAATTAATGTCCATCGCTGGTCACTACCATCTTTTGAAGCGATCCACGAATCGATCTAATTTTTTACTTCTTCATAAGACCGGAAGTGCTGGTCAGTCAGGCCGTGTGTCATGTATCGAAATAAGTGATAGTCCGAGAGAGAAAAGTTTGGAGAATACGGCGGGTGGGGTACGACTTCCCAATTCAACGTTTCCAAGTATGTCTTGACCAATTTCGCAACTTGGGGTCGAGCAATGTCATGCTGTGAAATAACTTTCTCATGTCTCGTTGTATTGCGGCCGTTTGTCTTTCAATGATTGGCTCAAACGCATTAATTGCATTCGATAACGATCGCATGTGATTGTTTCAGTCGGTTTTATCAAGTCATAATACACTACGCCGAGCTGGTCCTGCCAAACACTGAGCATGACTTTGGGAGTATCGTAATGAACCCATTTTTCGTCTCCAGTCACAATGCGATGAAAAATCCCTTCCATCTTTGCCTTGGAAGCAGCCTTTCACAAGCAAACAAACGCCGTTCAACATCTCTCGGCTTCAACTCGTACGGCACCCAATTTCCTTGTTTCTGAAGCATTCTCATGAATTCCAGGCGTTTTGAAATGGCTTGTTGCGTCACTACCAATGATCCTGCCAATTCTTGTTGCGTTTGACACAAGTCTTGATCAAGTACTGCCTCCAATTCTGCATCTTCGAAAACCTTATTCTTTCTTCCACCGCCATGCTCCGCCATGCTGGTCTTCGACGTCAAAGCCACCGTTCTCGAAGCGTTGAAACCACTCTCGGCATATTCTTTCACTAATAGCAGCCTCACCAGAGGTGTTTAAGAGCTTTTGATTAGCCTCAGCCGTAGATTTCTTGATACTAAAGCAGAAAATTAAAACTTCCCGCAAATGACGAGAATTTGGCCCGTAATCTGACATGTTTAATCGAGAATAACTTTATGATGCAGACACAAATCGACTAATATTTAGATGGCGTTATGTTTGAAGATACCTAAACTTATTGTATGACATCGACGATCTATTTATTTACACTACCGCTACAACCACCTATTTTAAATCTGCGGTAGCAAAGTTGTACACCTGATACTATTATTATGGTCTACATCTAAAATAACACAATTTGTTTTATAACTTCAAAACTAATTGCAATAAAACAAATTATTACACCAATGGATTCTACTGCAAAAAGTGTGTGTTGGATGTTTTTGTTTCATGTTTATAGCACCAGTAATGAAGAAGTTATGAGAACTTTTCATTTCCGGCCATTTTCCAATTTTCTCTTATACCTTGAAAACAGTTTAACTTTCGGCACATTGATTTTTCCAAAAATCGTACCCGACAATGTGCCATTCATTTTTTTATAGCTCAAAAAGATTCTGAGATCTCTTCACTAGGCAATGAAATTGGGACACCCAATACAGTTCACTACAAAGAGGGCTTTACCCAAAAAAAAAAAAAACAAACAATTAACTCTAATTCTAAAAATAGAAACCACTCGATTCTACTCAACGAAAAAACATGAAACATATAAACAATGCGATATCAAAACTTACGGTATAGCTTGCAGTTCTTGTTTGCTCTCTCCGAACCTAACCCTGTAAACCAGAGCCGCCAACTTGACGGCCTCTTCCTTGGAACACTTGTGGTAGCCCCTGACCAACTTGGGCAATTCTTGGTGGAAGTGGAAGATGAGATCCGCGTTCCTATCCTTCCCCGGAACCGTGTTAGTCCAAAGTTTCTTCATGAAGAATACCTGATACGAGAACTGCGGCGTTATGCCGTCCCTAGTAGGCCTTGCCTTTCTGATCCAGTCGGTCAGATGGCGGACGAAGTCAAAGAAGAAATCTCCCTCGGGTACAGAGATGACTTTGTCCGCGATCTTGACGAACAGGCTGAAGCCCTCGCTGGATCTCAGGCTCAGCCTCTGGCTGATGTTTTGGCAGAAATCCTTCGCTCTTGTGCTGGAGTCCACCTCGAAGGCTTCGTCCGTGTCGTCCGGGAAGTAGACCTTGTGGAATATCTGCGTGGTCTTGTGTTGAATGGCCTCCACCTCGACTTGGTGAGGGGGATACTTCCTCTGACCGTTGCGCAACGTCTTCTGCAGCCTTTGAAGGGCGTCTTGGGCTATGGGATGACGCCTGCTGCGCAGAAAGGCCGTCAGTTCCTTCAGGAGGTTTTGGGAACAGGTGAACAGGCCGGCTGCAAGCCACATTAGTTCCCAACCACGCTCTTCTGATAACCTGGAAGTTGATAGAGTGATATTAAGTGATGATCGAGTTACATCAATGGTTCAGATTAGGGCTGGGAATCATGAATGAATGATTTGAATATTCGAATAATCATTGAATGATTATTCGAATAATTGCATTTTGCATTATTCGAATAATCATGAATATTCACTGAATAGTTGAATAATCAATGACTACTTTTCTATTCATGAATAATCAGTGAATAGTCGAGTATTCACTGAATAGTTGAATAATCAATGACTACTTTTCTATTCATGAATAATCAGTGAATAGTCGAGTATTCACTGAATAGTTGAATAATCAATGACTACTTTTCTATTCATGAATAATCTGTGAATAGTTTTCTATTCAGTGAGTAGTTCGATATTTATGAAGTAACGAATGAAAGTTTGAATGATCACTTGACTCACTATTCAGGAATGATTAAAACAAGGTTTTGTGATTCACTACGGACAAATCGTTTTATTAATATTAAAATTACTGGAAATTACATAAAATTGAAATTGATAGATACAATTGAATTAAAATTATTCATTTAATAGTAGTACAAAAAGGTATTCAGCCAAAGAAAAATTAATAAAATTTGGATTTCATCAATGAAAACATATAAAAATGGAATATAAGATTCTAACATATGAATTTAGTAATAAAGAGTTCTAATAATAGTAATACAAGATTCTACATTCGAAAATGTAACCTTGCCTTCCTATTCAGTATGTATTGCTATTTCTAGACATATTGCTCTATTTCAGTGGTCAAATATTGTTTTATGTATTCTGAATTGCGAACCGACGAATCATTATTTTCTTTTGAATATATGGTCTTAAAATGTACACACATCGACTGATGTAACATCCTTCCCTAACAAAACTGAATCAGAAAACAAAGTTTTTTTGAAAATTCCGAATAATTGATCACGAAGTGTATTCTTGAAGAATTTAATGTTCTCAGAATCCGCTTCATCATTCTTTTTGTACCTCTAGACCTGTAAAGGGTCTATGTAGATTGTGAAGGTTTTACTGCGTCTATTGTATTTTGTACGTTCTCATGTGATGAAAAAAACTCTGTATTTACCAAACGACAATTTGATTATAAAAATAGGACAATTTTTTCGGTAAAACCAGGATACTCCCGACTTTTCCAGGAATAACGAACGTTTTTACATTTATGCATTAGATTATAGTAAACTTTGTTCAATATTACCTGTTCGTTAAATAGATCTGTTAAATATTTATGCATATTTTTTGCTAGATCTCAAATACTCTTATTCATGAAAATAAGCCAATTCCTTCAACGAGACCGTACTAATTTGAATGACAATTTATTTGTTTGGATTCCGAACACTGACAGGAGAACCAAAAATGGCGGTGTGTGACGTCACACCAAAACGATTATACCACGTCGCAAAGGGTATATTCACTCCTCAAAACGCTCGGATTTTATTTGTTCATTAAAACATGAGTTTAATCACTGAATATTGTCTGAATATTCATTGGATAATCACTGAATAATCATTGAATAATCACTGAATAATCATTGAATGATCACTGAATAATCATTGAATAATCAGTGAATAATCATTGAATAATCACTGAATAATCAACGAATAGTTGAATATTCATGACTACTCATGAATAGTCAAGCATGAATATTTGTTTGAATGAATTATTCGAATAATCGAATAAATTTATGAATGAATATTCGAATACAAAAAGGCGAAAAAGTCCCAGCCCTAGTTCAGATTACAGAAAGGACCAGGCACTTGAATGTATGAAGAATGGTTACCGATTAATGTCAAATATTAGTATTTTGTAGATCTTTATGCCTTCAATAAGAAAAGATCTTCTGAATTCTCTAGTCAAAGCTGGTTCTCAAGTTATTGGGTATTCAATGTAGACATAGCGATAAAAGCTATAAACTTTATTACTCCATAACTTTTGACCCAAGGAACATATTTGAATATTTTCTCCCTACTTTGTGTCTAGAAGGGTTATTCATCATTGATCGATAAGGTTTCTTAAATTTTTTTGGGGTATTTATCGTCCCTACTTATGAGTTACATGAGTAGGCAAAAAACGTAACTGCTTAGCAATTTTGCGCATATAATGTTTTATTTTTATTATTCGTTTATTATTTTTCTATTTTCATTGGAATATTTGAAGCGAAAGAATGTAAACTGCATTCTTGAATGGCATATTATCCAGCAAGTCTCTCTGCTCTGAAGCAGTATTCAGTCAGCATCGTTGGATAATTTTGTTCCTTTTTGATAATTTATTTTTGTCATCAACTTAAAGGTATTGCAATGTGTTTCGTGAGGTGGCATCTTAAACGTAGTTCAGTTGATGACGCGCGTATCTCAGAAACGATAAAATGCTTGCGATATGAACACAGCTTCCCAACGTTCTGGCTCCTGTTTTACATGTCCACTAAAAGCCTTCAAATGGATCTTCGATTTCGTCTTCATCGATGCCATAGCCTGACCTGTACTTTATACATAGTTGATGGTTTGTTCGTCTTGTGAAGCGTAAATACAATAATTGACACTGCGAGATCCAAGAAGTATCTGGATCTTAGCAAGAATATACTACACCTCCTCACTGGATTCCTCACAGGGCATTGTCACCTTAGGAAACGCCTCATGAGAATGGGTCTAGCAGAAAATGACGAGTGCAGATTCTGTGGGGAGGAGGAAGAAACTCCGGATCACCTGGTGACGGAATGCTTCGACATCACTAGCCAACGCACAATCTGCTTTGAATAAGAAACTTGTAGAAGTGAGGAAGTAACTTCTTTGAAGCCATCCCAGATACTGGAGTTCATTGGAACTCCGGAACTGGAAGGCGAGCTGTAGATCACGCTATGGCGAGAATAGCTCTGACGGGAGGCACAAAGACACAATGGGTCACAGTGCAACGAAACCCTTTAATAAAATCTTAATCTAAAATATACTAATGACAAGTAAGGCAATTGGCGAATTCAAATAACTAGACGGCCTTTGGTGGATTCATTGATCAATTTGGCTCCTTTTTATATTAAGATAAAATGGCAAGAGTTAAACCTGGAATCCTGGAAATTGACAACTTTAGATATGGAGAGGTTCATTAACGGATGCGAATGCATTCACGCTTCACAAGACGAACCAACCATCAACTATGGATAAAGTACAAGTCAAGTATTGACATTGATGAAGACGAAATCGAAGATCCAGTTGAAGGTTTTTACTGCACATGTAAAACAAGAGCCAGAACGATGGAACCTGTGCTCATATATGGCGACTGACTAATGAAGATTGGGAATGAGTTGTATTATGAAAAATTAAATTCTGAATTGGTTTTGAAGTTTGTACTAAAACTATCGAATATTATGTGGAAGGACCTAACGTCGTACATTGACAATTCATATAAAACAGAAGAAATATCATCTAATCTGATGAATTTTGTCTTTGAAAGTGATAGACATAATTTATTACCTATTTCTGTTTTCCGTGAGCTGCTTCATGATCTGGCAGTATATTTCATCCCTAAGTATCTCATGCTTAAGAGGACCGTCGAAGATGTGGTCGGTGTACTCGTTGCCTAATCTTGGCCTTTTGGAAGGCAGGTCTCCCATGTACTTCAAGATGGCGGTGAAGGCAAAACAAGCCTCTTCCGCCAACTCCTCTTTACTGAGCAACTTCTTCAGTAGAGGTTGCTTGATGGGCTCCCTGCTATGCCTCCACAGGTCATCTGCAGTTCCTCCTCTTCGACCTGACGTGAGAGTTAAGGCTTTGGACATAGTCCGCTTCATCGGAGGCCTGAAGTGGTCTATTGAGTATTCGGCTAAGGTATGGGGTCTGTTCTCCCTGTTGTCCAGACCATTCATTGAGTATTGCCTGCTGAGGTACCTCCCGTGTTCTGCACCTAGAAAAATACGTATATCGTTACTACGCCCTTGAAAAATTGACAAGAAGTTAATTTGAAGGATTTTCTGATCTATACACAACGTATTATACAGGTGTCCCGGGAAGAATGCGACAAACGAATACCATGAATTAAAGTCAGACTTTTCCTATTTTCGTGAATGTTGGATCACCCTGTACGTGAACATTATAATTTTTTCTGTTTTCGGAACCCCAAAGAATCAATTCATTATAAGAATTCCAAATCTCGGCTTGGCACGGTCATACAGGGTGATCAATAAACATTCCCTTTTGAGTGAAATTTTTTTAGTTCAATAACTCTTCAAGAAATCCACCGAATAATTTCAATTTTGAAGTTTTGTAGCCCTTTACTATCGCCTTTCTTCAATATTTCTGAAATCGAGTAAATCAGATCCGGACTAGGAAAATTTGAGACCTTTTCTATTTTCTTGAATATTGAATCACCCTGTATGTTGATATCATGATTTTTTTTCGTTTTCGTAATCACAAAGAATTAATTCATAATAAAAATTTTAAATCTCTGCTTGGCGCCATTATTCAGGGTGATCAATAAACATTTCTTCATGAAAGAAATTTCATAGTTCAAGATATCTTGAATTTATCGGTAGAATTATCTCGAAAATTGAAGTTGTTTCACCCTTCACGAATGTCTCACCTAAATTTTCCTCAAATTATTTAGGAAAACTTTCAATCAACAAACTGGATAAAGAATAGAACAAAAACAGCAAATAAAATGAAAATATTTGATCTTGAAAACAATTAATCAAAAATATAATATTTTCAGTTCAGCAGATATTGTTCAAAATTATATTCCTTCATTTTAATGCATTTTTGAGCACGTTGATATGATATAGTTGTTTCACAGATTTCGCTATCTTATTCGGTTGAATCGGTTGTACTTCTTTCATAAGGGAATGTTTATTGGTACCCTGTATGACGGTGGCAAGCTGAGTTTTAGAATGTTGATTATGAATTAATTCGTTGTGGTTACGAAAACGAAAAAAATTATGATATTGACGTACAGAGTGATCCAATATTCAAGAAAATAGAAAAAGTCTAAAATTTTGTTAGTCCGGATCTGATTTATTCGATTTCAGAAATATTGAAGGAAGGCGATAGTAAAGGGCGAAAAACTTCAAAAATTGAAATTATTCGGTGGATTTGTTGAAGAGTTATTGGACTAAAAATATGTCCCTCATAAGGGAATGTTTATTGATCACCTTGTATGACCGTACCAAGCAGAGATTTAGAATTTTTATAATGAATTGATTCTTTGTGGTTCCGAAAATGAGAAAAAATCATAATGTTCACGTACAGGGTGATCCAATATTCACGAATATAGGAAAAGTCTGAAATTTTTCTAGTCCGGATTAGATTTACTCGAATTCAGAAATATTGAAGGAAGGCGATAGGAAAGGTTGACAAAACTTCAAAATTTGAAATTATTCGGTCGATTAGTTAAAGAGTTATTGAACTGTAAAATTTCACTTATAAGATGAACATCACCCTGTATATCCCCAACGAAGGCACTCAGGCGATTGAAACATCTTGATACGGGTCCTCCATGATGACCTTAATTTATGGTATTCGTTTGTCGCATTCTCCCCGGGGCACCCTGTATAGGTCTCTCCAATTTGACCATACAAGCTGAATAACAAAGCCATGGTTGGAATATGCAATTTGCTATTGCATGTTGTTTGAACGTTACGTGGATTTGGGTGCATACACAGCATCTTCACGCCCTACTAATTCAAAAGAAAACAAACAGAGCAATGATTGCTCGTAGGGCTTCAGGCTTTACTAATTCAAAAGGAACCAAACAGGGCAATGATTGCTGTAGCAGGGCTCCAGTCCCTACTGATTCAAACGAAATCAAATAGAGCAATGATTGAACTTGTTTATTTTCTTTTGAATTAGAAGATGATCTCTTGAGAGATCGAACCATATGCAGCAATTTTAATAAAAGACTAGGAGTCGACATAGATAGCTTTTTCTTTCTCCTTTATACTTATTATAACCCCAATAAGAGAAGATGGATTACGTTTCCATAGAGTGAAGAATTAATATATTCGAACATTTTTTCTTCAATTCTCACTCTCAATCTTGAGTAAACATGAAAATATTGATAATTTCAAGGAGCTTCTGGTATCTAACAAACTCCAACATCAGTTCTTGTTTAATATGATTTTGCATAAATTTTGAAAAACCCGAGAAGGAATTTTGTCTAACAGGGTAATAATAACACTATTCGGAGAAAATTAGTCTTAGAATCTCACTGTTTGAATTTATTACAGGTGATATTCGAAACCTACACTTTTTTTTGCGCCAATGTAACATAGCAGTCTCACCTTTCAGACTGTTAAAAGGAATTGAATATTTAATAGGCAGAAGTTTTAGAATTGATTCAAACTAAGACTTACCTTCCGCAGAAAACAGCATCAAGATCTCCTTTGGCGGCTTGGACATGCACGGCAACACATAAACCGTCTCTGCCGGGAAATCCCCCTTCTCTTGAGTCCTCTCACACCTCCCCACACACCAGCCAGAGTTCAACACCGTCTCTCCCGTGCTGTCTTCCTCCAATACAATCAGATCACCCTTTAGGAACGTCAGGAAGCTCGACCCCTCCCCGGGCGCCCTGTAGTCTTGCAGCGCGATCACAAACTTCGACCTCTTCTTCAGACCCTCCAGGAAGTAGACCACCAGGTCCCGGATGTCCTCGGCGTTCGGACTCTGGAAGGTGAACTCGTCGCCTCTAACCGTGCTCAGACTGAAGGTTTGGGTGAAGACCTTGTTGGTCTTGTGACTAGCCACGGAAGTGATCTCCGGGAAGGATAACTCCAGGAGTACCTGTTCCTGGTCGTCGACCACGTAGACACCCGTCCAGTTCACCGCTATGATCACGTCGTTTTTGGGGAGATTAGGACCGGAGTTCCTGTAGGCTTCGTAGAACCTCGAGAAGAGTAAAGGCCATTTGAATTTGGCGTAACTTACTACGTCTTCTTTTACTCTAAGAGATTCAGCCTTTTCTTTCACGTAGTAACTCTTGCGGTAAGCTTGGGCGACCAGGGTTGCCCATCGATCTATAGCCTTCTCGACTCCCGTCAAGCAGTAATCCGGGATGTAGCTTGGAAGCAGCGTTAACAGTCTCTCCTGGTTCATATCAGGACCGTACTCGACATAATATTGTTGAGCAGCTATCATCGCTAGGTCTTCTTCCTTATCACATCTATACTCCCCAAATTTAACTCCACGTACCACTTGTTGGTATATCAAATTGGTAGCTACTTGGTCTTCTCCCGGCTCGTGCCAAGGCGCAAATATCTCCTTACGGAAGAACAACCTCCAAGGGGCGTTGCGTTCCTGAGCCCCTTGTTCTTTGGCATATTGCTCACATTGAGAGATGGCGTCCATCACGTGGTCACCGCCACTTCCTAAAGATGAGACTTTATCGAAAAGAGCTATGTATAAGGAGAACCCGAACTGGTCTTTCAGGCCTATTTTATCGGATAGTTGGTTGCAGAGCTCTCTAGCAGTGGTGGCGGAATCGGCGAGTAGGGTTTTGGTGTTGCCGTCCATGAAGGTTATGGGCAACATTATCGGTTTCTTGGATTTGGTGGCTTGGAGTTCCAGCCAGCTGGGAGGTTGGTTTCTAGTACCGTTGTTAAAGGTCCTCTTGAGTCGGTCTTCACAGTAGGGGGCGTATCCCGGCGGGCCTTCTCTTATGAAGGCTCTGAGGTAGTTTACGAATTTCTCTGAAGGAGCGAAGCAACCCACGCACAAGGAGAGCAATATCCAACCTCTTGCGTGCGAAGACTTGGAAGGGTTGTTCGTCAGTTGCTTGCATATCTGACAGTATATCTCATCCCTCAATTCGGCTCTTAAGATACCGTGACCGATCACGAAATGTAGTTTTTCCAAGTTTGAGGTCGGTCTGGACTCTAGCCAACTCTGGTAACTGTCGGCGGTGTATTCCTCGTCTTGTAGTTTCCTCCTTACGTCCTCACCCAGCTTGTTTTTACGTTTGAGGGTTAGCGAGACCAGTTTGTTGCGTATGGACCTAGGTTTCTGTTTGAGAAACGACTCAGGTTCCATGCCCATCAATTGGGCCTCTTGGAATTCTTTACTACGTATGAAGTTTCGGCCCAGTGTGGCGGTGACCTTGGACATCACGGAGGTGTTGTCGCGTTCCATTGTGTGGTAGCGGGGTTCAGGTAGGTCTCCAGTGAAACGCAGGATCGTTATCCAGAGCGCCTGGGCGGCCTTAAAGTAATATTGTCGTTAGGAAATGAATTCTTAGAGGTTTTTGGTTGAAAGACGAGAGAAGGGGTCTAAGGGAGACTGGATTTTTAGCCATATTTATAGCGTTTTTTCGACTATATGGGTGTGGATACTTTTTCTGAGTTCTTCTTGTTATGAATCGAAATTTATGATAAAAAATGAAACTCAATCGAGAATAAAATCAACTTTGGATGTATCTTAAAGAGCTCTTAGATGATTCACTGAGAAATATTCCATCATTGATGTTGGCGATCTAATATTAGATAAAATGTACCGTGGAAAAATAACTAAAAATAAAAGTTTCGATAAATACATTATTCTTTGGCCTCAAAAGTCAAAGTACCACATCTTTTAATAAATCTTGGGCCTGGCTCACAAATGGCCAAACAATTTTTTATTATTAGATAGTACACAGCTCTAAGGATGCGTACCATAATTTCGGAAAATATTGAAGGTTTGATACTGACGCTATATTTGTTCTTGTTTGAAAAATGGATAAAACAGACTTTCTGGTATTGCTAAAACATTGCTCTTTTATGGAAAAACATACTGTATAATCAAAGCAAATGCCTTGTTAAGTTGAAGCCTCTTTCGAAAGCAGATGAATCTTTCAACAGAAAAGTAAGAGGCGTTGGATTATATGTGTAACACTTGAAAATGACTATGTTAACGAATTAAGTAGACTTTTTAAGGAAACATATGATTTTACTGGTTAGGCCTGGCACTTATTGAGTGAAGTGTTACTTTGGAGAATATGACCTGATTGTTGGTTTATTGATATTTTACCAATTAAATGGCCGAAAAATAAAATTGCATGGTTGTCCCAAAGGATCAATAAAATTATTATTATTTTGAACAGTATCCTCTCACAATCTATGATTTCCTTGAAAAAAGCATTATGGATACCACAAAAAACTCAGTCTCCCAAGGATGAGTATGGAACTTACCAATTGATCGCCCTGTGTATGTAGAGGTAACAAAGGATGTTTCAGAGGTTTTCTGGAGTATTGATGTCCTACGTTTCCTTGGAAATAAGTGGCTGCGAATTTTTGGAACTTAAACTCGGACAAATCTTCTTCATCGTCGGAACCAGTATGCATAGGACTTATGATCTCGTTTTCTGATGGTTGAGACGGCAAATCGTTGAACACCGAAGTCTCACGACCTGTAACAACAAACAGATTACTGAAAATGTTCGTTGGTGAAGTGAAAATTTGTAGTAGAGCAAGGCTTCCAACACTACATCACGCAGCATGAGTAATGATTATAATATTGCACATTGAAAATTCCTCAAAATAGCACAATAAGATGAATTCAAGCTTAATTATTGTCTACAGGTCAGAATACATACAGGGTGTTGCTGAATTGGAGGTACAAACGAAATGATCAATTTATCATTTAAAAAAAAAGTTCTATAAACATGGGCCCGCAAACGCTTTGTTTTCGAGATACAGTTATAGTGTGAATTTTTCAAGGGTTTTTTCTTATAGCTTTTTCCCTTCTCAAAATTTAAATAAATATTCCAATTTAAAGTTTTCATCATTTGATGCTAATTTTGAATGCAAATCTGTTCCAGAACGTTCTTTTTGTGTACCGTTGGTAGTAAGAAAATTTGGTCCAATACTACACTTTTTGGTTTCTTCTAGTTTTGTCGTCCAGTCAATATGGGTTTTTCACAGGAAAGTTTTGGGGTAGTTTTGATTTCTTCGATTTAATATATTTTTTGGGGTTCTGAATCCGAATCTGAGGTTTTCCACCAAAATTTTGTGACGGGAAAAGGTGAAAAATTTTATTTTTTGGTGGTTTTCTGCATATAACTCGGAAAATATCAATTTTTCGTGAATGATCTTTCTTTACAGACAAAAAGTATATAAAATTTTTTTCATTGAGTTTTTCGTCCGATGAACCGTTCTGGATCAAATTCTTTTTTGGGGTGACGAATCTGAATCTAAGTTTTGTTACCAAAATTTCGTGACGGAACATTGAAAAAATGCAAAAAAGTAAAAATTTAATTTTTTGCATGTAACTTGGAAAATATCAATTTTCTGTGAATAACCTTTCTATACAAAAGCAAAGTATGTAAAATTTTCTACAAATTTCTCTTATTAAGTCGTTCTGGCTCAAACGATAGTTGGAATATGCATGTTTCATCTCTGTCTTCACAAAAATTCACTTTTTCCACTGCAAAACTTCAATTTATTTTAATGGGCAATGGTATGTCTTCTACTCAATAATTTCTTCTTCCAATACAATTCAAATGGGTTTAAACTATAAAGTCATCATATTTTTGAAAAAAAGCATTTTCAAAATCACCTTTTGAAATTTAGTTTATTTGTTTATATTGATTTCAATGAATGTAGGATCCAGTTATTATTCCCTGTAACGAATTGAGATGGTCAACCGGATGCTTGGAGACCTATTAGTTTCTTTTAGTGCCGAGGGCATGACAGTTTCAATCGATTTACAGGGAACGAATTGTTATTGTACATAATGTAAAAAGGAATTGTTATTCTTCGGGGTGTCGAAGATGTGTCATGTCGGTTGTAAAACTTAAGAGATTTACTGAGGTCGAGAATAAGACGGTTGTACCAGATGTGTTACATCTGTTTCTCAGGTTCTAGTCCTTCTAGAATATTCGATTTCCAGGAATCCGCGAAGATCTTCGGGGGTGGTACGGCAAAAGCTCTTATTGGACTACGGGAAGGTACCTTCCCCTAAGGGTGTGGTCAAACCGAGAGAAGGGAGGTCTATATTCGAGAGAGAGTAGTTCCAATCGGCAGAGTGCACAGTTCAAATTAAACCGAAGACGGGTACAGTTTAACTTAAGCCGAAGACGAGTCAAGTTCGGGCGGTCAACTTAAGACGTAAGACGAAAAGACGTTTCGCGGACTAGATTAAGACGAGTCGCGAACAAGTTAAAGACGAGACGACCGAAAACTTGAAGTACGACGAAGACATGATAATCCAAGACGTTTCGAGTAATTAAAACTAGAGTTAAAGACGAAATTCAGTACCGTAGTGAGAAACTTGTAATTAAGACGTAATAAAGATCTTCTCAATACTGAGTTTGTACTGTATAATTGTGACTATGTAAATAGATGTAAATAATTCAAAAGAGTTTAATTATTACAAATCCAACAAAGTCAATCATATCATACCTCTAGACGATCGATTAACCAAGCCTACATGAATATATTGAGGAGATAATGCCGTCGTATTCATACAATACAGTACTCAAATTAAAACTTTCGTATAGGAAGGTCATACACGAGAAATTGATATTTGCCGAGTTATATGCAAAAAACTGCCAAAAATTGAAATGTTTTCACTTTTTTTTAATTTCTTTGTTCTGTCACAGAATGTTGGTGGCACACTTTGGATTCAGATTCAGCACCCCAAAAAAATCATTAAATATAACTGGTTCAATAATCACAAAAATATAGGACCACAAGAAACACCCAGTATCTCTAAAACAAAGCATTTGCGGGCCAATGTTTATTATTCAAGGAATCCCTCATTTTCCTTTCTACCTCAGATTTGAAAACACCATGTATAACTAAATTAAATTAAGAAATATTTTTTGAAGTGAAACTTCTAGAGGTCGTATTTCCGTTGACAATTGATTGTTCATGAGATGATATAGTCTCAGTGAGAGTTTCAATGAACTACTAGGCCCATGACCAAGCCAATGAATTGTCAAAACCAGTACCCAATTAGATTTCGAGTAGAAAAAATTCTTGCGGAAATTGTAAAAGCGATATTCTGTACTTTTTCAGGAAATTCGCAAGCTGAAATCATTATATTTATTGTTTTCAGAATATTAATTGATGAAAATAGTGGATGAATAGAGAAATATTTTTTTTCTAGTTGCAAATAAATTCTTCCAATTGATTTCGACACAGTCATTTTCTCATCTCAACAAAATGAAATCGCTCCAATAAAATGAAATATTTAGTCTAGAAGTTTCACTTTTTTAGGAAATATGTGGAAATGCCGTGATCTAAGGAAAAGCCTATTTATGATGAGGTTTGGGAAGTATCGATAATAATGTCTCAGAAACTCTCACGTATTGACACAAAAAAAGCGTCGAACGTCGAAACAGCATAGTATTTTTGAAAATATCGACAAACTTTGTTTTTGTGAACTATCATCACTGTAGGATTTTCCTTCGTTTCTCTTCCGAAACAGACCACCGGTAGAAACAACTTTTTTCATTGAGCTAAAAGAAGTAGAACCTAAAACATTCACACAAAAGAAAATATAAAGATAGGCTGCTTGATACCATCATCACGAACTCACCAGGTGTCGCTGTTTCACTGCTGCTATCCGGCAAGAAATCAAACATGGCCTCCACCAATTTTGAGTCGTCTACGGGCTCATCGGCCTTCCTTGCAGCGTCGTTTATGAGATTCTTCTTAATCTCTACCCTTCTCCTGTCTTCCATCTCCAATTCCATTTCTTTCCTCTCCAACTCGTACATTCTCTCTCTGTAGTTCTGTTCGGCTATTTCTTTGGCTCTTTTGTTACCGGCGCTCTTGAGCTCCTTCTCCTCCTGTTTCTTTAACCTCAACGCTTCCACGTGGTGTCTTTCCTCGTATTTTATCTTCCTGAACCTCCTCTGCGCAATCATTCGCCTGACATGGGATTGGATCTTTATGATGGCCCACATCTTGTGACCGTATTCTCTTCTCACCAGGTAGCCCCTGCAATGGGCCTGTAGGCCTAGGATGTGTCCTCGGAGATGTCTGAATCTGTGGGATAAGACCCTTGCTCGAATCAAAGCTTGGAATCTCATGTAACCTACACGCATCTTTCTGTACCTCTGCCTCTGGATGTAACTGAAATAATGAGAATAAATAAGGGGAAAATAGAAATAACATTCTTCTTCGTGGAACACATTAGACATTCTGTATAATGTTGAAAAAGTATTTTGAAAATATTTTCAAGTTAGCACAACTTTAACACTTCATTCAACAAGCCCCAAGTCTCATCAGTAAAAACAATTTTCAACACTCTTACTTTTCAATACCTTTTCTCTTGAAAGATTCCCCTTTGCTTTCGAAATATTCAACTTTGGCAATCATTCCAATCAAACCATATTGCTTTGCTTGCACACTATTTTTTCCCATCAAAATACAGTGTTTTATCAATATACAAAAATTGGTTTTATCCATTTTTCAAACAACAACAAATGTAGCATTCAATATCTCGATCCGTACTTGACTTTCTATATTCCGAAATTTTGATTCGTAAATATGGCTGTTCAAAATTTTATATTTTTGTTCATTTCAAAACTGTAGATTCGAAAGAAATGAAAATTTGCATTTGGCTGAAGAATTATAATTCAGTGCTCCGTTAAAATTTTATGTTGATCGCATAAATAGAACCATAATAAATTCGAAAAGGATATTGTAACGTTACAATTGCCCATGACTGATGCCAATGACTGATTTCTAGGGGTGGTTTGGCTTATTTGGCAACAAAACTCCTACCCAGGTTTTTACAAATTTAATAAAATTAAAATATATAAAACCATTCTTTTCACTCTAAACAAATAATATTGAAATAAAAATTTGACTTAAATCAGTTTTTAAGGAATTACTGTGCTATTAGGATGGAACCTCTTCTGTAGATTATTTTCAGCCTTCTAAACACCAGATCTTAGCTGGAAGCTATAGTACCCAATTCCCATTGAAGTTGATGTAATCACACCAGGTATTACGCAGGTATTCTCTCAGTTTCAGGAACTAAAGTGGTTTAACGTACGTACTATTCCACCTTCTATATCTCAAGGAAGTTCTTCTTTACGATATTTCAATCGCAATGCAGATTTTAATTGTTTAATCCAAAGGGAGGTTGTACTTCTTGATATTTTTCAATACCAAGAGAGATTTCTGTTGTTCTAAACCCACGGGAAGTGTGAGAATCCCGAAACAATTCTCGCCGATAAATTAAATTCTAAATTTCAAAGTAAACTAGTAATGGCTGAAATCTAAAACAAGGTAGGTATCTTTCCTAAAGTCTCGATAATTATTAAAAATCTTTCAGAAAATTCTCTCTAGTTTCTTCCTCTAGATACGCCCATCCTTTGGTGCTTCACCGACGACCAACCACACACGACGAATCGACAAACCACCGCGTCTTTGAAAATTCCAGTAGCGTAACATGAATTGAAGCGTGCAAAATCGTTGCAATTTAAAAAATGGAATGTTGATTCTAAATCACTATTTATTCAGAAACTTGGTAAATAAATACCTAACATTTGCGTGGTTACAATTCTGATTGGGATGCATGTATATGTAGAATAACCAAATCAAGATTTGTGCATAATTGTGTTGATAATCATCAGACTAGAAAATTCAAGGAGATAAAAACGAACCAAGATCGATCCGACCGAGTTGAAACTTTGCATGGATATAAAGAATTACAAATTCAAACACTTGGGGCCACACATATACTTCGGGTCTCCAAGGTTGCAATTGGCGAATGAATGAAGCGCAAAAAAGCTCATTCTCATTTCCTCTTCACCACTCTGAGATTTCAATTGATGGTATACTTTGAAGAAAAGTAGTGACTTTAATCGACCTCTTTGCACTGAAAAAAGCCTTGAACCTTGATTTATTCGTTGGAGAAAGTGTATTATTTCACAAAAAATTCATCTTGAAGCCAAAACAATACTACTACTAGCCTTTTCTATGCAGAGATCCCTAGCGACTAATTATATTATATTATGATGGACACAATTTTTACATACCCTTTCCAGTAAGTTTGGATGATAATCGTTGCAGCCTTTAACCTTAAAAATCTCCTACGGTACACCCAGCCTCTTATAGACCTCTGCAAGATCAATATCTTCCTCGTCAACACCCTATCCCTCTCCTGCTCCAAGAACAAATCATGAGCATCCTTGAGAAACACTTTGGTATGTCCCAGTTGGTAGTCGGACTTGCCCAAAACAACGGCGCATATCTTTGAAGTTGCCGCCCTGCAATCAGTACGGTGGGCAGGTGGCACCCCTGGAATCAAGAACCTATAACGTTCCACGAAGTCGCGGAAGGCGTGTCTTATAGGATAACCGGCCCTCCTGATCCTTATGGTCTCCATCATACCGGAGTACCTGAGCTGTCGACAACACAGATTCCTGTCGAACTGCATCGGTTTCTTGTTTTCGTTTGGTTTGATGCATCGGATAAAGAACGGCTGACAGTTGGATAGGGTTCTCATCAACGAATCCAGGCTCTTCTTGAACTGCGTGGACAGTGTCGGGGTACGTTTCCTGGTCTCCGACCCCATACCTATATCGTCCGCGAAGATCTGCTGCAAGAACTTGTTCCTTGAAATGGTGATTAGCTGCAAAAGATCGGCGCTGAAGGTGTCCCTGTTCTTCTCCAGGAACCCTCTGGTGTCGTAAAACACCACACCGGCGAAGTGGTTGAGACCGAACGATGTGTTAATGTCTGACTTCGGCTTCAGGTAGTTCCTGTGGTTACTATGCGTCTTATGCAGCTTAGCCAGCATCGTCTGGTCCGTACCCCTAGGAAACTTGCTCTCCTCGTCTATCAACGCCATGATGTTCAACTGCTTTATCGCTATCAGATCTAGGGCGTCTTGGTTGTCTACGAACTCGATGTGTTGCCAGTTTATGGCCTCTAGATTATACTCCTCCTGTTCCAGCTTGAAGATGTGTTGGACGAAGAACTGTTGGAGGTTTTCGTTGGCGTAGTTGATGCAGAACTGCTCGAAGCTGTTGTGGGCAAAGTTCTCGAAGCCAAATATGTCCAAGACGCCGATGGAGGTGCGTTGGCGCTCCTTGGACTTGTAGATCGCGCTGTTGATCTTCTTGACGATGAGGATGAAAAGTCTGCCGTAGATGCCTTTGACGAAGGCGTCCCTAACGTCCACGCTCTGCTCCCTGGATAAGGTGGAGACTACGGTTTCTCCGTAAGCGAAGAGGGTTCTTTGAGTTAGGGCGTCTATGAGGGGTTGCGGAGGAACTTCTAGAAGATTGGCCACCCTGTGGACGTTGGTAGGGTCTGGAATCTCGGTAGCATCTAGGTTATCGACTACTGTTGCTCTGTATTTGATGTTGCCTATGTGGAGGATGGCGGCTAGGAGTTTGAGAATCTCCCATATTTCTTGGTCGGAGAACAAAAGTACTTTCATGGCACTCCTGATGTCCGCGAATTCTGCCGCGTCGTCTCTGCCTTCACAGGTTATGGATCCTCCCTGGAAAAGTTTGATGATGAATAGAATGAATTGGAGCATTCACAGGAATGTTGAAATTATTGGTTCAATATTTTCTATGATTTGTCTTTGCCTTCGTTCCAAAACATAATAAATCAGAGCCTTCTTGAAAATCAATAACAATTCCCTGCATCAAGCAAAAATTGATATAATTTCTTGCCTAAGAATCTAAAATATGTGGCCACTAAAGTGATGGGGTTCTAAAAAAATTAAGATTTTTAATCAAGCAGAAAAACAAGACTAAAGTAAAGACTTGGGAAGGTTGATCATCTATGCATTCAGGAAATAGTTTAAATCCTAAAAAAATTTCTTATAAGATCTACATTGCTTTGTTTGATATCGATTAGGATAGTTCTTTTTTGAAATCCATCAATGATACAGCCAAATATACAATCAAGGTCATCTTTCTAACTATCGAAACGTGAGTATTATGTGTGTGTATTAATCTTGTTATTGCTGTACTTGATTCCGAGATTTCTTCCATGTTAATCACATTAACACGTTTACTTTAGACTTAAAGAAATTGCCTAGTTCTATATTGTAAACGAGTTGTTAAAATTTATTATTATGTTCATGTGAAAATTATAAGGTACAGTAAGATATATTTTCACGTGTTACTGATTATCGACAGGATATGACCAGATACATTCTATCTTTCGAATTCATCATATAATTGTTGCATAGGGTTAATTGTGTCTTTCATTTTCACATTCCGGGATTCTGAACTGTATCTTTTTTATTTGTTGGGAATTATTATTATTTTCAAGCATCTAACCCAGTGATTCCCAAAGTGGTCTAGGTGGATCCCTAGGGGTCCACAGGAGATGCGAAGGGGGTCCACGGTGTCGAGAAGAACAAATAAGGGTCCACGAAAATTTTTCTGGTTTCAATTGTAAATAACAAAAATATCGGCTCACCAAGCTGCGCGAAACTGCGTAGGACTAAAATTCAATCCTCAAAGTATCCAATTTTATTGTGTTATTCCAAAATATTCAACGTTATCAAATAATACCTGGAATTTCTATAATGCACAAGAAAATGTTATTCGTCTTTACCGAATATAATTTTTTATCCATTTCTTAAGTTTTCCAAGCAATTCTGAACTAAATAAGAAGGTTGTAGATACCTATATACATAGGTATCTACATGGATACCCTTAATGTATACACATTAAGGGTATCCACCAAAACCAGTAAAGCTAAGAAAGGAGTCCACGAAAAAAATTTTTGGGAACCACTGTTCTAATCATTTTAGGGTCCTCTTCAGAAAGATCTTAAAGAAAAGGCTGTACGAGTATAGTAGAGACAGATATCCTCATTATTCCTCTCATAGCTTCCAAATGGAGAGGAAATATGTTGGAACCTTCAGTATTAATTCTTTCAATTCACATAGCAGGTGGTTGGGATGTTCTCTTAACACTATACATTCTTATTTAAAATAGTATTTACATCATTCTATAGAAATATGTATCCAAATGGACACCGTTTCCATTTACAAAAACAAAGTAGTTTTAATCTACTTTAACTTGAACATCCCAGATATATCTGGTTCGTTGAGTACATCAAAACAGTTGGAGTTACTCATCATGGGTTACATAAATTTAACTAAAACATCACTAGTAGTATCCTTGTGTCTAGATACTAGACCATTTGAAAAGTGGATGTAGTAGAACGAATAGAATTATCAGAATGGATAGATTCATTTTCAGGCAAAAATACATACATACTTTCGAAATATATTTACAATCAGATACTACCTTTGAAGTTGTCAGGAGGATATTAGCTGGATGAGTTATTCAGGAAACAAAAACAGAAAGCCGATACATTAACTAGACGATACCAACTTATTCCTTTTAGGTTCGGGGACAAGAAGAAACGGACAAGAAAGCAATAGTAGAATCTTACAGGTTTATTGATATGAAATTGTCCTCCCAAATCTTCTTCAATCGTCTGATTAGCTGGATTATTTCTAGAATCCTTAATGGGAACTTACAACATTGGATAAACCTTATCCAGTTCAAGCCAGATGGACACAGAAGAATTGCCAAATCTAAACACACCGGGATTCTAACCCTAACAACAAAACAAGCCAAAACTCACCCCAGTCAGATACCTGTACTGCTGCGCATCTCCCAGTTCCAGCTTCATCTTCTCCTCCCTTCCCAAACCGGCCAGGACACAGTAGAACACGTGGTAGTTCCTCTCCTCCGGGTTCTGCGAAACGATCCTGCTCTTCTCCAGCAGATACTGCTCGATCTTAGCTCCCTCTATAACTCCTCCCGTGTTGAAATGTATGTCGATGTATTTGCCGAACCTGGAGCTGTTGTCATTACGGACCGTCTTGGCATTGCCGAAGGCCTCCAGTATGGGGTTGGCCTCGAGGATCTGCTGCTCGATCCAGCTGTGTTTGCCGCTGATGGCCGCCAGGTACTGGAGGATCAGCTTGGTGCTCTCCGTCTTGCCAGCTCCTGACTCTCCGGAGATGACGATGCACTGGTCCTGACGGTAGCGACGCATGTTGCTGTAGCAGTTGTCGCCGATGGCGAAGATGTGTGGAGGTAGTTCGCCTATCTTGCGCTCCCTGTATAGCTTTATCTGGTCCGCCGTGTAGATGGGCAGTATTTGGTAAGGGTTCACAGCTATCAGGATGGATCCGGTGTAGGTCTGGAGAAGAAATATTGTGGTTTTAAAGGCAGCGAATACAGTTTTCGTTTGGTTGTTGGGGGTTTTTTTACAATGTTACACTGATCGACTAATCTTCATCTTGTTGTGTTTAATATGTCAATGTTCTTGTTGTATTGACTACTGAGTACTAGGATTAATTTAGAAGAACTAGTAGTCTAGTAATCATTAGTAAATACTACAATAATCTTTTGGGGACACGAAACAATTTCACATAATGTCAATGTCTAAAGTTATCAAAAAATTTATCTATAGAGCTTCTCAGAAGGATCAATTACAATAACGAACATTTTGCAGAAAGAGCTAATGAAATGCAAGAAGATACACGACTGAATTTTCTGTAGGTGTTCATGGCAAGAAGACGCAGCATTTTTTCTAAATTCACATATTTACAATGGAATGATCATTATCATCCAATCTCTTGAGAAATAACTCGAAATTTTATGGAGAGGTTTTTTTTTTATTTTCTCGTCATTAGGAAAGTGTTATGAAATTGATCCCGATCAGTGTAACTTTTCATTTGTTTAGAGGGGATTTCAAATTGCGGAAAGAGTAGTGTTAAAAAAATAAATACTCACGTATATTAAATTTTCACCGTATCTAATCAAAAGATTCCTGAGTATTCCAGCCTCTCCTCTGAGGTCACCTGTAGAAATTGTCGCATTTTAGAAATTGGTTTTTTTATGGCGATTCTCTTCTAATAGGGAAAAGAAGGAAAAAGTGGTTATGAGAAAATTTCAATTCGAAAATCAATTGTTTTGATTATGAATTATTTCATGTGAGATATATGTTCAGATCTCATATGAATAGATATTTTACGATTAAGATACATCAAATTACAGTGGCGGCTTATATCAGAAAGGTGCAGCATCGATTATGACAATGAGAATAAAAGTAGGACTTTTCAACATTTTGTGACGTAGGTATTATTCTACCTGTATGTATTCTCAATTTTTGATATTGGGACCTCCAATCGCAATTGACAATCAACTCCAGAGATTAGAGATCACTTGATCATTTCAACATGGTTGTGCAAAAGCTGGTAGTGCTGCATCGAAATTTACCCAATTTCACCTCACATTGTAATTATCTCCTTTGGTTTGTCGTTTCCATGCGTTTGCAACGAGTATTGAATGGTATGATTTGATTGAAAACATATTTCAAGATTTTACAAAGCTAACAAGAACTAAACAGGGAAATAGATGATAACAGCATTCAACAAGGTGACTCCCTCAGACCCTTATTCAGTGTCTTGATAGACGAGCTGATAAAACAGGTGGTCAAACTAAAATGGTATGCATTTGGTAATAGAGAAATTCGAATACCGCCGATGATGTATTATTAATAGCAAATGCGAAGATTATCTTCAGAAACTATTGCATCTGTTCAATCTAACAGCGAAGAAATTTCACATGGTTATATCAACGTCCAAGATCAAATGCGTGACCAAAACACCAACTTAGAAGCAAGCTGTGAAAGTCATATAATACAGCAAGAGATTAAGTTCAGATATCTAGATGTAGAGATATCTGGGTATAAGCATGGAAGAGCAGAGATAAAAGAACAAGCCATGAGAGCAGCATAAACAACAGGATGTCTCAGCGATATTGTTTGGAACAATAAACATTTAGGTACAGAAGTACAATCCAGGCTATACAAATCGATAATTAGACCCATTCTCTACTACACAGACTATACATTTCTGGAAAGGCTCATGGTAGTAAAACAGATCTTTAGGTCTTTGTAAGTGTGAGTGTTTACGAGGTTAACATGACCATATTGCCCACTCAAGTCCCGGGCCTAACCAGTAAAAACACATTATTTTATTCGTCAACATAGTCATCTTCAAGAGTGTCAACTTGTCAATATATTTTTTGTAGGATGATTCGTCTTTGATTTCGAAATAGGCTTCAACTTCGGTTATCACTCCTTCGTTAGAGCCAATTTTTATTTTCTTTTGAGGTCTGCAAAAAGTCAGTAATCACTGGGGGTTAGATCTGGAGAATAAGCTGGGTTATCAAGCAGTTGGAAGAGCAATTCGTTCTATGACTATGGTTTTCATCGATCGGTAGCAAATCTGCTTTCACAACTGCTGTCTACTCAGCTGAAGCTCTCTTATGCTCTGGAGAGTAGTGATGAATCGATGTTTCATCCACTCTGTCATATATCCATAGAAGAAATCCTGTTCAACCATTGAAACAACTCCAAACAGCTTTCGGATTTGACGATGCGTTGTTGCTTTTGATAGGAGGTGGCTAAACGCTGCTCCAAAACTTCCTCCTGGACAAAAGTTCTTTCAAAGTTGTGAATACAAATTTTTACCCATTTATCAAACATAAAAATAGCGTCACTTAGCCTACAATATTTCGATCCAGACTTAAATATATCTTCCGAATTTTTGCCACTCATCTTTAGAATCTTGGTATTAACGATAAAAAAAGTGGTATGACATTGGTGCCATGTGTGGGCCAGGTCCGGTACTTCTCTCTGTCTCTCTCTCTCTCTTCAGCCGTTTGACATCCATTGTCCGGTAATTATTGCCCAAGGTTTATAGATTTAGACAGGTTGTCGCATAACTTTCAACCAATCAGCGTCAACCATTCGTGACGTCACTCGGTTTACACATTCAAATATATAACATTTGATTGCAATGAAATCGTGGGTTTTCACGGATTTTCTTATTAGTTTGATCGCGTATATCGTTTGTTGACTATTCTAAATAGTCTTCAATATTTTCAATCATAAAATAGCTACGATAAAATGTCTGTTAATGATGGCCAATGGCGATACAGACACTCTATAGACCTTGACAGACACCGGATGACGCGTTACCCCACTCTTCAACCCAAGTTACGAGACAACCTGTGTAATATACAGACCTTGGTTATTGCCTATCAAACAGTTTACGAGCCGCCACCGATCATTTAAGAAATGTGCATATACATAGTGTAAATATGCATATATTTTTTTGCCTAACTTTCTGGAATATTTCGAATAGAAATAAATCCTGCAACTTACCTAACCCAATCATGTCCTCCACACCATGAATGGATGTGGAGTGCATGGCTTTTATCCTCCTGTCGGGGGATAGCCATTGCTCCACGCCATCATCATCTCTGACTAGTATCCTGCGTCCTTCTGTCGATATTACCTTTGCCCCGATGGCAACATCGAATTCGTCGCCTGATATTGGCTCGATCCATATGTAATCGCCCTGAAAAAAAGAAAGAATAATCAAACAATGCTTTTTTAGTACGGAGGAAAAATAAGAAGTAGTAATCTATGATTAACATTACAATGACATTGTTATGTTAATATATTCTATAGAGATATGAAAATTAGGTTGATGAAAATGGTGTTCCAAACCTTCACTTTCTTTCCGCAAAGCAACTCTAAAGACTCATTTCCACGATGATAGTTACTATCAGCGTGAAAATGAGCCTTAAGTTAAAATGAAATGTAAATGATACTTTTTTTATTACTTCATAAGAAATAATCCTAACAACCGGCACTGAACTGGAAATATATAAAAATGATTGGTTTGATCTAGATCAGTATATAGGAAGAAAATTAATAATGATCAGTTTCGATTTACCTTATATCTTCTAGATTTGGATCTTATTTTATATTTGTATACAGGGTGTTTCCTAAACATGCGGCAAAAATTCAGGGGGTTGTTCCTTGGACTATTCTAAGAATATTTTGTCCTTGGATGATTTTTGAAAAACCTCTTTGTTTCGAAGATACAGGGCGAACAACATTTCTCATATTTTTAAAATTAATAATAGTTTAAATAAAAATGCGTACCGCACTGTGTTTACTAAGTAGGTACAATTTATTTTTAAATTTGTTTAACAACATTCCAATTACTAAAAACGGCCAGTTTTTTTACTAAAAATTGCTAATACATCACAAAACGAATTCAAATGAAAACCGTGTTTAATCTGTATTCCTTTACCATCTGCACTTATCAATTTTTAGTCAAAAAACTGGCCGTTTTTAGTAATTGAAATGTTGTTAAACAAATTTAAAAATAAATTGTACCTAAAAATGCGTACCGCACTGTGTTTACTAAGTATAGTAAACACAGTGCGGTACGCATTTTTATTTAAACTATTATTAATTTTAAAAATATGAAAAATGTTGTTCGCCCTGTATCTTCGAAACAAAGAGGTTTTTCAAAAATCATCCAAGGTCAAAACATGCTTAAAATAGTCCAAGGAACAACCCCCTGAATTTTTGCCGCATGTTTAGGAAACACCCTGTATAATTCGAGTAGGAATAGTTTATGACAATTTCGTATACAAAAATGTGATTGTAGTTGATAGTTTTTTGAAAGTGTCAATTGACAACTCAGTTGTTATGGGAGGAATAAGATGTCTAAAAACATGGTGTGTGCACTCGTCAATTTTTGAATGGAATTACATTCGACCAAATTGAAAATATTAGTTTTATTTCGTGGCGGCGCCGCAATGTCATTCCTTTCATTTCGATCTTTTTTCCTTTGATTTTGACAGGATACATCAATTAAAACCCGATCCTAGCCAATCAGAAGCTTAAACTAATATTCTCAAAATTGGCAAAACAAAAGCTAATCAGTTCATACACCTGGTTTTTAGACATCTTAGGGAGGAACAATCGGCTATCAAATATTTCCCAAATTTTTGATAATGTTCGAACCTCAGAGTAATAAACATAGATAGCGACAGAATACGCCATTTTCACATGTCCCCTATGGCCAGTTGTACCATTTGTGCCATTGATTAAAATTTAAACATTGATTACTTTCTGATTTCAGAATCAGAGAGTAATCAATGTGACTTTCTGATTTCTCTTAAGAAATCAGAAAGTAATCAATGTCTAGGCAAATGGTGCAACTGGCCATTATTATTTCGATCTGTGTCATGGGTTGTTTCGTTTGACGAATTTGAAGTTTGTTTTCTGATATTTTTAGGTATTTATTTCAATATTTTTTAGTTAATATAAAACTTTGATTCACTATGGGCATAAGAAGTGTGTTTTTCATGAAAAAACCCATGAATTGACTCAAATATCGTATCACAGGTGATTATTATTTTGTTTTAATATACATCGACGTCCGTCACGTGTTTTAAAACAATTTGATTAATATTCCTTGACTGGAAGTGTCTTGAACAAAGTACAGGTTAAGATTTAATGGATCCAATATCCAATCATGGATATTTGATCCATTAAATCTTAACCTTAAATCTTAATGTCAAGGAATATTATAGTTGCTGGAAGAATCAGGGCGCCAAGAGCGGCATACTGGACATTTTGCCGGGGCGCCAAATGGAAGAGGCGCAAAGTCAGTAGTTTTTGCACCTTTAAAGAAGTACGTTGTCTTTTTACTATTGCCTTATAAATAGAGCGTCGTACTTTTGAACAATGCTGGACGTTTCTTGATGAAATCGACAAAACGACGTTTTGATAAATTCGACAAGCTGATTTTGAGTTAAAAATACGATTTCATATGATATTGAAAAGATGCCTGAGAGGAATAACTGAGGCTCCTTTAAAAAAAAAATATATAAATAAGGCAAAGCCGGGCGGCGAATTTTTATTTTGCCGAGGCGCTAAAATGTCTGGCGGCGACCCTGGGCAGAAGACAAATTCTGCATAAAAATGCATCACAGTATCAATACGCTTCGCATTTGTTTGGAAATACACAGGGTGTATCAAATAAGTGTAAATGACCAAACATTTGTTACTTAGGCACACCGTTTTTTTATTGAAAATCCAGGTTGCACGGAATAAATAAATCCAAGTATATTTGGAGTTTCATATACTTAAACTTATTGTTTTTGAGATCTTTCGATTTTTCATATATGCAAGGGTCTTTGGAAGAAGAAGAAGATTGGTCTTCGGAAAACTTAATGACTCCAAAATCAAGGTATTTGTTAGAATGAGATTTTAAAAGAGAATAGGTACTAAAAGAACGGATGTAAGTACTGACTTTTTGATAATCATTGAGAACTCTACTGGGTGTTCACAATGAGACGATTCATAGATGACTCATTCAAACGTTAATATTGGGCTTATTTAAAATGACACATCTTCATTTTATCTTCTCATTCGGTAGAGAATTTTTCTAAGATAATAAAATGTGCTACTATTTTTGCTATTAAAAAAATAAACTACATGGTAAGTCATTTGGAAAAAGACCCCCCTTTAACGTTTGAATAGGTCATCAATAAATTGCGTCATTTTGAACATCCAGTAGAGTTCTGAATGATTTTCAAAAAGTCAGTATACTTACCTCCATTCTTTTAATACTCACATTAAAAACATCATTTAGATAAATTCATTCTTTTTGGAGTAATTAGGTTTTTCCAAAGATCCTTCAATCTATGAAAAATCGAAATGCTTATCCCAGAAACGATGGCAGTATATGAAACTTCAAATACTAAGGTTCATTTGTTCCATGCAATCTGACAATTCAATAAAACCAAGAATATATACACAATATGTTTGGTAATTCACACTTTTTTGGTACACCCACCAATTGAGAATGTAGCTCTGATGAAAAGCCTAATGATACTGTGTCGAAAAAAAATCAAACATTTTGGAGCTTAACCGTAATGGAGCGACGCGTCAATAGTGGAACATCCTGTATATATGAAATATTAAAAATTGACAATATTAACCAATCTTCATAAATCAATAAACATTTATCTTAGATAAGATTTATTTCCTGTCTCAAATCCGTGCTCGATCTCTTATATCTATAATGAAGTAATATGTTAAATTTGACAGATCATAAGTTAGTATCAATGTTGCCACAAGTATATTTACCACTAACGGCACTAACTCCACGCCCAAACACATCGAAAACCATAGAAAAAGAAGAAAATGAAAAATAACAACAAATAGGAACTGAACTAAACAAGTACTACTTGGGTTTAAATCGCAAGAGCTAGTCAACGACTGCAAATACTTCCAATAATAATTGCGATCAAGGTCCTGTTCTTTATTTCGGAAGAGAAAACAAAGAACATGGGCTAAATATGATAGTGCATTTCCGTCTCTTGTATGTGTAGAATAAGTAATTAGTAAATAGTAGGTGAGTACGATGTATGTGGGTCAATAGATCAATAAGAATTTCTTAGACTAATTGGATTTGTCACAATTATGAGCTTTAAAAGGAATACGAATCTTCATACATAACAGGACTATTGAAAAGTCCCCGATCTACCATAGTAAAACATATTTTTTTGTCAAAATTCGATTTTATTATTCAACTTCGAGGGAGATACAGCGATTATAGCGATCTTCACACTTTTCGATACCATTTTTGTAGTACGATTTGTCTTTCGCTTCAAAATAGGCCTCAGTTTCGTCAATTTCTTCTTCTAAATTTCATTCCAGCGAGGTCTGAGAACAGGAAAAAGTCACTGGGGGCCAGATCTAGCGAATATGGGAGATGCAGAAGCCGAGGCAGAAGCAATTCGAAGCCCAATTCATGCAATTTTGGCATTTGTTTTCATTGATTTGTGACACGGCGCATTGTCTTGATGAAACAACACCCCTTTTTTTTTCTTCAAATGGAACCGGTTTTTAAGGATTTCATCCTTTAAACGATCCAATAAAGCTATATAATAATCGCTGTTGATGGTCTGGCCCTTTTGGAGGTAATCAATGAATATTATATCTTGCGCATCCCAGAATAATATTGCCATAACCTTGCCAGCTGTGAGCTGACTGTTGTGTTTTTCCTCGCTTTGGATTCGGTTCATGTTGTGCACTCAACTCAGCTGACTGTCGATTGGACTCCGGAGTGAAATGATGGAGCCATGTTTGATCCATTGTCACATATCGACGCAAAAATTCTGGTTTATTGCATTTTAACATGTTCAGATGATATCTTCACAATGTCTGGCTATCTCGATCAACCTTACTTTACGGTAATTCAAAATTATTTCGTGAACTTTTTTGTTTTTTTCGTCGGTGATAGCCTCTTCTGGGCGTCCAGTGCGTTCGCCGTCTTCGGTGTTCATTTCACCACTTTTAAACTTAGCATACTAATCAATGATGGTTGATTTTTCTGGTGCAGACCCCGGAAACTCTTGCTACAACTGTATTTTTCTCTTCAAAAAGCAATATTTCATCAGCACACGAAATTCTTTTTCTCAAATAACAAAAGTAGTTACATTCACAACGCTTATCAATTGGCCTAATAAGAATGTATGTATTTAAAGAATTTCTCGAAATCTATAGAAGCATTTTGCTTCAGATTCTCATCAATTGCTGATAAATATTTTGCATGTGGATAAATCTGTGATATTTCTATAGAAATCAGTGATTGACTCGAAGATAATTTTGTTATCTGTGCTTCGACGATTGTCGAAGAGTAACAGTAATATATTGTTAGCCCAAGCAAAGCGCTAACATCCAGAAGCGTTATTTGTTCATTAGATCGCTGAAAAAAATGACCATTAATATTTATGACTGGCTAGCATCGTGCAGGATCTTTGGGCGATTCTTCTCAGTCTAGGTATTCAGCTGGGTAATCAACACATAAATAACTGACCGTTACCGTTACTTATATTTCTGTGGAGAGACAGACACTGAGGAATGTTTACCCAAGTCCTGCCATCTCTTCTGGGTCGTCAAACAGTCCTCAACAGATGTTAACGTCTGTATATTTGGTAATTTCCATTTAATAGACAGCGAAGTAATTAACCTATGAAAGCCTAGCGAAATGTTCGTCTTCAAATGATTTATGGGCTGTAAAATTCGAAGATTCGATTAGATTTTCGTTGTTGAGAATTATATATCTCTGTGGGATATTATTTTACGTTTTGAGCACTCGTTTCTCGAACAGTGCGTTATAGGATCAATTTGTCAAGGTGGCTGTAATTTTCGGCTTTTGTGCCGGGAATGGTCTCAAACTATAAGAGTCGGCTCACTGATCATGAATCAGTGCTTAAGCACGATAACTCTTTAACAGAAATCTTTTTCGGATATCTAAGGCAGAAGTTGAGTTCGTCAACAGCAAAATCCGACTAGGAGTTCCGAAATTTTGTTTGCCTGGTAGAGACTGATTCGATCCAGATGAAATTTTGCATTTAGATGAAGACCTGTAATTTCAAGCTTTTTGCTGAATTTCATACCGATCCCGTCACCCAAATCAAAGGAAATTCGAGAAGATAATCGGAAAAAATTCAATATTTCAGTATTAACAGATATAGGTGTAGATATATGTAGATAGGCGTACATCTTTGCTACCACCGTTTTTTTTCCGAAATCCGCGGCTTTATTCTAAAAAATTGGTTATATACTTATGATTCAAAATATTGTCCATCGCTGGTCACTTCTTTCTCCCATCTTTCGGGCAGCGTACGAATCCCGAATACATTCATGATTCAAAGTATTGTACAGTGCATCCCATTTTGGGTGAGACAGCCAGGTTTCTCGCTTGTTATTTAAGATAGAGCCTTGCGGTTTTCACGTTCCTCTCCTACTTTTTCGTGAAACTCAAGTTGGTCTAATCAGATTTTGCATAACTGTTTCCGTTCAAGAGATACAGGGTGATTTTGGAAATTGATACTTTTCGGACACCTCCTTTATCTCCGAAGTTGATAGGAATGATGCTGAGGTAAAAACTACGTCTGAATCAGAATTCTGCGTAGAATCCAGTGGCGTACTCAATATTTTTTTTCGGGGTATGGTTTGGAAGATTCAACACAAACCTATATTCTTTTTAATGGAACGCCCTGTATATTATTACTTCGTTGGATTCGTAATTTTTTTTCCTTCAAAATGATGTATGATACTATGTAGGTAGGATGTTCAGAAATATAAAAAAACACTAAAACATCAAATAATGATGGTTTTTTCGTTAATAGGCAATGGATTTCCCATATAAAAAAGAATCAATAATAATAATAATAATTCATTGCGATGACAGCTAGATCAGATTGGTTTTTTCTTCCCAATGCTAGCTTGATAAAACAATGCTGCCAAATGCATAGTAGCCATAATAACAACAAGAATGTTTGTATCATCAATGACCTAATACTTTTCAAAAATCAAAAGTAATAATCCTCTTATTGAAACTTGGGAAATTCATGACCCATTAACAAAAAACCATCATTATTTGATGTTTCAGTGTTTTTTTATATTTCTGAACGTCCTACCTACATAGTATCATACATCATTTTGAAGGAAAAAAAATTACGAATCCAACGAAGTAATAATATACAGGGTGTTCCATTAAAAAAATATAGGTTTGTGTTGAATCTTCAAAACCATACCCCGAAAAAAAAAATTGAGTACGCCACTGGATTCTACGCAGAATTCTGATTCAGACGTAGTTTTTACCTCAGCATCATTCCTAACAACTTCGGAGATAAAGGAGGTGTCCGCAAAGTATCAATTTCCAAAATCACCCTGTATCTTTTGAACGGAAACAGTTATGCAAAATCTGATTAGACCAACTTGAGTTTCACGAAAAAGTAGGACAGGAACGTGAAAACCGCAAGGCTCTATCTTAAATAACAAGCGAGAAACCTGGCAGTCTCACCCAAAATGGGATGCACTGTACATCGCTGGCCACTACTTTCTCCCATCACGCTTCGAAAAAACTGGTAATCTTCTGAAGCGATCCATTAATCGATCCAATTTTTTTACTTCTTCATAGGACCGGAAGTGCTGGACAGCCAGGCCGTGTGTCATTGATCGAAACAAGTGATAGTCCGAGCGAGCAACGTCTGGAGAATACGGCGGGTTGGGTAGGACTTCCCATTTGAACGTTTACAATTATGGGTCGAGCATTGTCATGCTGTAAAATCACTTTATTATGTCTCTCGTTGTTTTGTGGCCGTTTGCTTTTCAATGCTCGCCTGCGATTGTTTCAGTCGGTTTTAACAACTCATATTACACTACGCCGAGCTGGTCCCCCCAAATACTGAACATAACCTTGGAACCGTGAATATTTGGTTTGGTCGTCGACGTGGAAGTATGACCGAGATATCCCCATGTTTTTCTGCGCTTGGGATTATCGTAATGACCCCATTTTTCGTCTCCAGCCACAATGCGATGCAGAAATCCCTTCCGTCTTTACCTTGCACGCAGCTGTCCACAAGCAAACAAACGTCGTTCAACATATCTCGGCTTCTACTCGTACTGCACCCAATTTTCTTGTTTCTGAATCATTCACATGACTTTCAGGAGTTTTGAAATGGCTTGTTGCGTCACTCCCGATGATCCAGCCAATTCTTATTGCGTTTGACACGAGTCTTGATCAAGTAATGCCTCCAATTCTGCATCTTCGATAACCTTCTCTCTTCCGCTGGTCTTTGACGTCAAAATCACCGTTCTTGAAGCGTTGAAACAACTCTCGTCACGTTCTGTCACTGATAGCTGCCTCATTATAGGTATTTAGGAGCATTCTATGAGTCTCAGCCGCAGATTTCATCAATTTAAAGCAGAAAATTGTACCTTCCCGCAAATGACTAGTATTTGGTTTGTAAGCTCACATGTTTAATCGAGAATAACTTTATGATGCAGACACAAATCGACTAATATTTCGATGGCGTTATGTTTAAAACATAAAAAGCTTATTGTATGACATCTACGATCTATTCATTTCGACTACCACCTACCGCTACAGCCATCTACTGCAAAACGGCGGAAGCGAATTTGTACACCTAATATGATCTTACATCGTTGGATTATTTTTCCGTTCAATAACGAGTCTTCGGAACCAGGTGTCCCAATCCGGAAACAGAACCCTGCCGGAACCCGTACAAAAAATTTTAAAAGAGCTGAATCACTAAATTTCCATCGATCTACTTCAAACGCCTGTCGTTTAGTAGTGAGGATGGACTTTTTGTTGCAACCAGTTGAGCGTGAAGTCTCTTCCGGTGTTCTTTCCGAATGGCTATGTCCTATTTTGCGGTTAAGCCAGTATTGTTCCCCTGTTTTTCTCATCTGCTAGTTTTCTCGTCTGATCGAACCACCCGCGCAGATCAGAAAATATGTACGAGGACGATACGAATAGTTTTTTTGTTTGATTATTATCGGTAGAGTACTTTTTTGCGTATTCCAGCATTCTTGAATCAATTTCACAATTTGAAGAGCCGAAAATAAGAAAATTTCGTTATATTTAATAAAAAAATTACTTTAATTACTTAAATTTATCTAAGCAATGGTGAATAATGACGAATCCGAGATTGAACAGCTTGAACCTTGAAAAATTAACAAAACTTACATATTTCTGAAGTTTGTATTGTCAACCCTTTGCTATGTTGCTGATGTACTTATTCTAATTCTGCGTATTCGTTTCTTTTCTCTAAGTGTTGGTTTTGGTAGGTTAATTCAGGCTTCATGATTATCAGATTTTATATGAAATATTCGATTGATCCTAATTAACCGTCCAATACACAATGAAACATTCGAAATAGAACCTCAAAATTTGTTTTGTAAGGAATAATAGTATTGTTTTAACAGTCTAGCAACATATTCTTTCGATCGCATACATCCTTCAAGGAGAAGCGCTAAACATAGACGAGTGTTTCGGGCTTTAGGCCATAATCACTTAGGTGAAATAATATTGGGATGAACAACACTTTTTTCACTTTCTGATGAGGGGCGAAAGATGGAAACACTTGTCTACGGTTAGCACTTTTTCTTGAGGAATAAGTCCTCATTCTTTTTCTTTGATTTTCAATTCCCCTCATTATTTCCTCTATATCAATTCCAATGTTGGCTATTTGTCATTCTCTTTGTAAATAAAATTTTGAATCATTTGTTTCTTTTCTGAATTTCTTCAATTTGGTAACTCGAAAACTATAGCAGTAACTAAATCCTACAGTTTTTCGAAATCGAATCAAAAATAGATAATTCCAAAGCAAGAGATTATTTGGACAAGTCACACTTTCCAAAATATGAGAAAAATATCAATTTTTTTTTGAATTGCTTAAGAGCTGAAAGAGTGGCATTTTGTAGGCATATTTCGCCAAAGAAAAGGCTACTTATGGGTATTTTTAAATTTTGTTGTGATTTTTCGAAAAGATGGAACATGCAACCCCCATTTCGAAAATCTAGTAGGTGGCTGTCACGTTTTGTTTGCACAACTTCATTGGTAGAACACGTCCTCAAAATGCCATTCCTTCAAATCGTCAGCAATTCTCTCTTTTGGAAGCGTCCAACTTTTCAAGGAAAGGTCTACGAGCTTTTGATTGCATGAAAGACTCCCTTTAATTTTAGACAAATATTGACCTCCTATAAACTTTCGCACTGATTTAGAATTAGGGGTACAGGCAAAATAAGAAGAAAGTTTATAGTTTATTTTCTGTAGAATACTTTGGCCATTTATCCATTTATCCGATCAATTGTGTTTTGTATCAATAATGTATAAGTATTGTTCATTGTAATTGTCCGAACTAGTTAATGCAATACTTTTTACATATAATCTCAGAGTAATAAACATAGATAGAGGGAGCATATGTCATTTTCAGTAAGCAAATTTTGTCCCAAAGATGAACTATCAAATATGACATGAAGCGCGCGGAAATGAAAAATATCAGTGATACGATATTTCACTCGACTTGCAAGTTTCTCCACAAATAATGCACTTCTTATGTCCCATAGTGAATCAACTTTTCATATTAACTCAAAATATATTGAAATAAATGCCTAAATATATCAGAAATTCAGAAAACGAACTTCAAGCGCGCCAAACGACGTGAAACAACTGATGACACTAGGAGAGCAAAAGTTGCCAAACCTTGGATTTCAGTAGGTATAAACAGAAAATAATAAATATTCTGCTTATTATAAATTCTAAAATTAGGAAAAATATTGGATTCCAAGTATTCGAATTTGCATATTCAATCAGGAATCACTCAAATAAATATATTTCATTCAATTTAATATACATTCATAATGATATAAAATTGAGGTTTTGAAAATATATCACAATCCGACAACGTAATCTAACCATGTTGGGGACATGTAAAAATTGCGTATCCTTCTTCTATCTATGTTAACTATTCTATGCATCTAATAAATGAAGTTAAAGAATAAAATTTTATTATATTGAAAAAAAGTTCATTGCATCTCAATGAAATCAAGTTGATGACTGTCATTCTTTAATACAAAGAACATTTTTTTTCAATGTACTGAAACCATTAAAAGTGCTATAATTTCTCCCGAAAAATATTGCTAAAATAGATCAAAGGGTTCAAGAGAAAGTAAACTACAAACTTTGTTGAGTTTTTATCTGTCTCCATAAATTTGATGGTGTGTATATTATCAAAAGAAGGTATGTAAAAATCAGCATATCATTCACAAGAGATATCCGTATCAAAATTATTTCATAGATAGTATATATATTAAATCTTCTACAATATATTCCCTTATGAAAATACATACTTCTACTTTGAACTCTCATTGTCATGCCCTTGAAATTTTTGCGGTAATTGATTGTTGCAGCTCATCATGATGTCAATTTTGTTGACGCATTGTTTTAAACTCAATTATCAGTGACATGAAAAACCTTTATTGATATAAACAAAATCACTGTTCGATGAATAATTCTGCTTTCACTTTCGCCAGTTTTCAAAATTGCCCATTGCTTGTTACTTTTTCGAAATACATTTTTTGCGAGAAAGTTTTCGGCCATTCCTGAAAGGAAAAAGCGGTTGAAGGTAATGATTATTTCTGTTTATCATAATTCACAGAGTGATTAAGATATTATTTGACTGTAATTATCACATAGAAGAGAGTGAAGACATCATGCGAATTTCTCACCAAGGTTACCAATTAATATTCTTTGGTGAACTGGCGAATTTGTACAAGAAAGTATATCGAGTTTTCTTTAATTTGATGCCATGCAAAAATGAAAATTTGTTATGTATCTATAAAAATGATTTTTGTCTACAATTGAAGAGGGTCTTTCTCGCACACATTGTAAACAAAAGCTCTAGGCATTTCCTTGAAAAGTTACACTTTCAAAATTGTGAATAAATAGTATTTATTTTTTTTTTTTAAATGCTAGCAAGAGTTGAAAGATGGCATTTTTTGCCATCCAAAGTCCAGTTGTGACACTGGGGGGCAAGAGGGGTACCGCTCACCCCTAAATTGTTGCCGTACCCCCTGCAATATGGCATAATAAAAAAAACAACATGAATTTAACATGAACTAGATGCACCCCGAAATCTTGGCCTCTCCTAAGCTCCCCTATTCTTGAAAACTGGCGTCGCCACTGTGCTTGACAACCACCTACTAGATTTTTGCAATTCCATTCATTTCATTATTTGAAAACTATTGCTTTTATAATTACAAAATGAAAGTTGAAGAAGTTTGACAATGAATCAATCTTTTAAATCAATATTTTTGAATTGAGAACTATTATTTCGTTTCTTTTCAATTCAAAAGAAAACAAATAGTAGTCCTGAAGATGATATTTCTGAGATCGAAACATGTAGCCATTGAATAAAGCATTTGGAGTTGAAATAAAGAGTTTTTTCTCCTCCTTTAAATGAGATGATGGATTACGTTTATAAGAACTTTTGTTTACATGAGAAACTCCCTTTAATTTTCAACAAGGATTCACCTCTTTTTTGGTAACACCTCGTATAGAAATGATATTTTTGCTACATGAGTTGCAGTAAATACCAATTCCAATAATAAACATGTTATCACCATAAACAACAGTTTTTTTTTATTTGATGTGTGTATAATTTATTCATCTTAGCTGTGAAATGTTGTCATAAAACGTTTTGCGGCATCGTTCCCAAGTTTTAAAAAATCAATATCAACAAGTGGTTGCCGAAATATTCTCATGCTTCGAATTTTTCAATTTTGGTTTCGATTTCGAAGAAATAATGAAATGAAAACGTTAAATTTAATTTACAAAGAGAATTACAAATATACAACATTTTGAATTGATGGCAACAGGCCCGTAGGCTGAGTAAATATCCCCAGATTTCTGAAAGCTTCAAACAGTCACTATAGGTATTTTATACCTAAAGTGAATATGTCGTCTATGTTTGAAATATTGAAATGTTTCAGCAATTATTATTTGGTAGAGTTGATCATGATTTATTAAAGTTTTTCCTATAAGGGGTTTAATTTTGAATAGCCTGCTATCTAGGAAGCTCACTTTTTTGACATTTGACAATTAAAAACTGCACGAGACCAGGGCCGTAGCTAGGGGATAGGCTATCGCCAAGGGAGGCATTCAAGAACGGCATTTCAAGATTGATCAACAAAAATTACATGTATAGCAATTCAAAGTACCAAATGAGATTTAATTCAGTCAGTAACAACAGGAAGAAATACCGAAAAATTTAATTATCATCGAAAACCTTCAATTATACATAATACTCAAAAATATCCAGATTTGGCGTGATCCCTTCATAGTGCTGTTTGCTGTTTCATAGTGCTTGACGCTAAAAAAAATACATGCACTCATCAGGCTTGTCGGCGTTCCCTTTACGTTGCCGAATTTTATTGCCTTTTGGGGTTCTGGATTGTTTTCTTTTCAATTCTCTAATCAGAATGTTGTTTCCTCAGAATGGAACACAAAATATAAGAAAACAATTCTTTTTCATCACTTCCAACTGATCCTACTTAAGAAATATAAGAAGGTTTATTATTTCATAACCACATGCCATTATTTTATATTATTCTTCATTTTTTATATCAAATTATCTAATGCTGGGCGTGGAAGCATTCGAACTAAATAATAGTTCATCCGCATCATCCGATTGTTTTACTCGATAATCTTAAACAAAAAAAAAACAAATTTTCAAGTTTTTTTTCAAAATCGAAACTGAGCTAGGAGCCTGAAACTGCAGGGTCCACTCTAGAGGGGCGGCAAATAATGGATGGCGGCATTATATACTTTTTCTGGGAAATCTGGATTACCGGAAGAACGAATCTTTCGCTTAGTACAAAATCCCAAACCTGAAAGGGTTCCGATTTATATTTTGCCGGGGCGGTAGAAACGCTTGAGCAAACTGTGTTCCCCGATTATCCAAAATTAATTTTTAGTATTCTGCAGAGTAAACTTCTGTTAGGGCGGCAAAATGGGTCTCTGCCTAGAGCGGCTGTTTTACTAGTGACGGCCCTGCACGATATACGCTTCAACAACGTTAAAATTTACTATGAAAATGATGGAGTTTTCTTTAAAATACAAATTTGCCATTAAACTTTATTACTGTCAAATTGTAAAAACAGTTGATTCAGAAACCTCAACCACAGAATAATATAAACTTACCCTTGTAACGATGACCATTGTAGCGGTTATTCATTAACTCGATCTGAAATAAAGCATAAATTCCATTATTAAATTTCCAGAAGTATGACAAATCAGTTTATTTAGACGTGTGTTGACTTTGTACTTACGAAATCACTTGTAATAGAAATGAAGGTGTACCTACTTTACGCGTTTATGGTCGATAAAATTGGTAAATAAAGGATAAAGGCCTCCCAACCGTCAATAACGAGCGATGTAGATTATTTCATATTGTATCCTATAATATATTGTATTATCCAAGGTTTTTATTGAACATAAACAGTGCATTTCTTTGATGAGCCGATTTTGGTTTATTATTTTCTATGATTCACCTTTGGGAATGTCCGAAAAATATTTCAACCCCTGGAATTTCCACAGTTTTGGAATGTACCTATAGACCGAAAATTCAAATAAAAAAATCCATACGCTGTTCAGAGCTTTTTTTTCTGAAACTATTAAGTGTACAACTTTGCTTCCGCCCTTTTGCAATAGATGGCTGTAGCGGTAAGTGGTAGTCGAAATGAATAGATCGTAGATGGCATACAATAAACTTAGGTGTTTGTAAATATAACGCCATCGAAATATTAATCGACTTGTGTCTGCATCATACAGTTATTCTCGAATAAGCATGTTAGCTTACGAGCCAAATTCTAGTCATTTACGGGAGGTTTTAATGTTATGCTTCAATTTGAAGAAATCTGCGGATGAGGCTCATCGAATGCTCCCAAATACCTATGGTATTTGCTATTAGCGAAAGAAAGTGCCGAGAGTGGATTCAACAAGAACGGTGACTTTGACCAGCATGGCGGTGGAAGATAGAAGGTTTTCGAAGATGCAGAATTGGAGGCATTACTTGATCAAGACTCGTGTCAAACGCAACAAGAATTGGCAGGATCATTGTGAGTGACGCAACAAGCCATTTCAAAACGCCTGAAAGTCATGGGAATGATTCAGAAACGAGGAAATTGGGTGTCGTACGAGTTGAAGCCGAGGGATGTTGAACGGCGTTTGTTTGCTTGTGAACAGCTGCTTGCAAGGCACAGACGGAAGGGGTTTCTGTATCGCAGTGTGACTGGAGGCTAAGAATGGGTTCATTACGATCATCCCAAGCGCAGAAAATCATGGGGATATCCCGGTCATGCTTCCACTTAGACGGCCAAACCGAATATTCACGGTTTCAAGGTTATGCTCACTATTTGTTGGGACTAGCTCGCCGTAGTGTATTATGAGTTGTTGATATCGACTGAAACAATCACAGGCGATTGTTATCGAACGCAATGAATGCGTTCGAGCCGAGTATTGAAAGACAAACGGCCGCAATGCAACGAGACACATAATAATAATAATGTTTATGAACTAAATCCTAAATGATGTCAGGTTAGCCAAAAGGAATAGAGTTCGGCCAAAGGCGATCTTCCACTATTCTTCATATAAAAAATTTGCACATCAATAATCTGAGTTGTTAGTACCAAAATACAAAATAACCTATTTCATACAATAAGCCCTATTTCATACAATAAGCCCGTAAAAACACAAAAAACTTCCAATGAAGAATCAAAATAAATCACAATATTCTCTTTTTTTTACATCGTGCCTAATAGAAATGTTTTTATTCTCTTCCTGAACGACCTCTCAGAAAGTAGTAAACTATCAAAAATTTCATTCAGGACCGTAGGAGCATTGAACGCGAAGCATCCCCGAAACTTAGCTGTTCTGAGCAATGGACTAGTTTTCATTTTTTTTTGTTAAGGATTAATTCTAAAAATTTAAGTAAAATGAAACAAAAATGTGGAACAATCATTGAAATATCTCTAGAAATGAAAAAGTTATGGGACTTTGAAGTTGCGCTTGGAAGAATAATTTCATAGTCTAGTGTGTGACGTCACGCCACTTACACGAGGCGACTGGTATTCACAGAGTGCTTACGAATTCATTGGTGTACAATCACTTGTGCCGTTCGTGTCGTGTTTTGTTCGTTACACGATGGCTGAAATAAAAAAAATCCTACAAATATTGTATTGTGCCTATGTGTGCAAGCACGACAATTAAAAACCCCAATAAATTGTTTTTTCATGTACCAAATGACATGAATCAAAGGAAGAAGTGGTGCAAATTAATGGGGCGTGACTTAATTGGACCTAAAACTACTTCATATGTGTGTGAAGATCATTTTGATGTAAGTACCTATCAGTACTAGCTGTCTATTTCTGATAATAAAAATACTAAGGTGTAAGTTGGTTTGAAATAAGTTATTGAGTAAAAATAACTTTGTCCTTTCACGAAGCCTTCTTCCATTATGGTGACATAAAAACAAAACTCGAGTTAAAACTACACTGTACAACTACAAACGGCGCGAGAGCCTTGGCGCGGCTAAGTATTTAAACGTAATTTATGGTGTAGCGATCACAGGCAAGTGGCGTGACGTCACAGACGAGTCGGAGACCAAAGACGTTCCGCGCTAAAATACGTCAATTTAAATGATCTATTTCTCAGTCATTTATTAATGGATTTTCAAAATTTTTTCACTGATTTATCAGTTTTGCTCTATATTTTAATTCTATCGTGTCAAATATAGTATTATCAACATCAGTAAACTAGTCCATTGTGTAAGTGTTCCCCCTTACATTAATATCGTGTATTTGAGATCCCAAAACAAGAGAACTGAACAAATAACCAGGTTGTTTGCTTTTTACCAGCTTATAAAGTTGTAGCGCTAGCATACATAGATAGTAAGCCCTTAGATCCCTTTTGAGCTCTTTGAGTTCCCGAAAGTAAGGCGTTACATGATGTCAAAACGGCACACAGCAGACAAATCTCATGGACGCGTTTTGCACTCTTTGTAATCTAGATTTACTGTACTGTGCCAGAAAATTTTAGTATACATTACAACATGATGAAGTGATTTTACAGCATGAAAATGCTTCAAAGTAAAGTTTCTCGTGGGAAAACATCTTGAATGAAACTCTTTCGCGCGACAAATATTGCTTACCCATAATGTAATCATTTTAGACTAGTTTTCAATAGAAATTATTGTTGTTACGGGGATATTCAAACATTATTCGAAATGAAATTCGTTTATTACATAATTCACCCCGTAATAAAAAAGTCATCCATGGAATTTTCCTATTTTTTGTCATTATACTCTATTTTTAGCCGCCTGGCGTGCATTCTAGCCTTCATCGAAGAAAATCTGTAAAATATAGCGTATTTTCCCTTTGCATACCTTCCCTTGTCTACCTACGACGCCCGCTCAAAATAAACTAAGTCAACTAATCACAAAACTTTCAGAAAAGTTTTTGTAAGTTACTGACATACAATTGAATTTTATGTTGCTCATTGGCACACGGATTATGATCTCTGACAAAAAGTCTTTTTTTTTCTTACAGGACGCCGTTTTAATGCAAAAAAAAATTAAATATTTTGTCGCATATTTTTTATTTCTTCAATACATTATCTATTAGGTAGATAGTTCTTGAAAATTTATTAAAGTTAAGATGTTTTATTTGTTTAGCATTTGTTTTACAAATTGAACGAGCAACTCGAAAATGATTTTCAATTCAAAATATCTCAGTGGCGTACCATCCTTTCCCTCAAAAAGGAGAGATCAATAAATAAACAGACACCTCGAATCTGTAAATACGAAGCATTAGCGAATAAAAGTTATACATAATAGAAAACTGTCATAATTTTATCGTTCGGAATCACCCCCTGAATTCGACGCATTTATTCAATAACACCCTGTATATTTAATACCTACTAACCTACTTCAACGAAAGATATTTTTCGCAAACATCAAACTGAATAGCATAAAACTCATAATCAACTTAGCGTCAAATCGATAATCGATGACTTCTAATTACCTACTCGGACGGATATCGTTGATTTCCACGTTTCATCGATTTTCGATAAAACTACACTTATCTCAACCGATTATAATTCGAAACTTCCACAATAATTACAACGTCTTATCCATGAAAATTCATGAAGTTTTCACAATGATACGACTAACGGAAAATAAAAATTAAGATAATAGAATAATGTACCGTGATAGTTTTCGAATCATATAGGGCGTTAGACCGTGCAATATTTTGTTCGATTTTATGCTCTCGTTCAAGTTTCTTAGAATTTTCTGTGCCCATTATCCTTGGTTTATTATGTCAGATAATCGTTCGAGAAAAACTTTAACTATTTAACTATGGGTATAATTCACTAACATTTTATTGATAATTCTTATTCGAGAATAACGATTTTTTACTTTTGATTTTAGAGATTATACAACGAGTTATCGAAATAAGAAATTACAGAAGAAAAACTATGGGATATATGGAAATCAAAAACGATTCTTCATAAGGAGCTGTATTCGAGTGGAAATCATAGGCATGTAGACTGTGAATTGAATTATTATGAACTATTGCTCTTTAGATATCTATTACAGTGATAAAAGTGACAATGTAAGCTTAGAAATATAATTTATTTTGGATAGTTCAACCCAGTTTTGAGGTTTGATAGTGATGATAGAATCAGAAATTATTTTCACGGAGTTTTGTTATGAAAATATGTTGCTACCTGACGTGAATTCCTTCAGCTGGAATTCGTGAATTTTAAGAGGAAGCCAATCAAACGAATCAATCTCAAAACACGTATTCTTATCCAGGAGAATAAATAAACATTCGATTCTTATCTTGAATCTCCATAATTCAGGGGGACAGTTAAAGGAAAACCTATCAATAACCACAATTACATCTTTGGTTTTCATCCCATACACCTGTTTATCATCCTAACAACCAAAGACATAAGTAGGTACCCAGAGAACCGGTATATTTATGTATGTACATAACCGTTGATGCGACACATGACCTCAGTACTGAACTCTACAGATCCGCTTTCGAAATCCTATCAATTATACTTTGATAAGCCAAACGAAGAATCGACAAAAAAATGTTCAAACTTCAAGGGTTTCCAGTTGCCCAATTGTCCGGTACACTTGGCACGGTAACAATAGCTACGTGTCCGCAGTGGTCTCACCTGTTGCTTCTCTGGTTATAACTGTCAATAGTTCCAAAACATCGTGATATATCCTTTTTTCGGCACCACTTTTACTTGGGTTTTCACTAGTTTTTCACCCTTGGGCTCACTTGTGTACACGATCACAGGACGGAGGGTAGAAAGTTGTACATATTTACCGAAATTGGCACAAGACTTGACCGCACACCGAGTACTACCCGTGATCGACTTCGGTCGCATTCGTTTAATGCACGGTTGTTGATATTTTACCTGTGGATCGAGTAATTATCGGTGGGTATTGAGTGTTGCGGTTTACGGACGAGGCGGTAGCGCCCTCTAGTAGCGCACCATGCTAACGGAATGTTTGGAATTTGATATCTATTCAAATAATGTCTATTATTTTTGAAAATATATTTGAAAATGAAAATGGACAGAAATGGGGACGTAAATTCTGACCAATTTGATCATTTAACAATCTGTTACTTCCTTGAGTACCAGTAAGTATGAACAAATAAAAAGCCTGATTTTTTATTTTTGTCATTAGGTTGGCATGATTATTTCTATACTCACTCGGAGTTTGTCATTTAGTTGATTTACCAGATTTCTTCCATTTATTCAAATATTTTTGAAAGGCGTTACACAAAGATTTCTTCAATTTAGTATTGCAAATACATTTTTTTGAAAATGTCAGGTGATTCATCGAAAATAACATGTTTGATTTAGTACCATGCAATTTCTGACTAAAAACAACCACCTGATTTCCCTGATAGGGCTCCGGTCGGCATTTTCATCTTCGCTAAATTCAAAATAATCAACCTACCACTCGTGAAAGCCATATTTCTCTATTTTTTTCGGGAACGACATACCGTGAAAAAGATGCAATAAATTTTGATGAATAATAATTATTTTGTTTCACCAACTTTCTGCCTTTTTTGTATTTTTTTAGATTTCAACTAAGACTAAACTCATAGCCACTTTGAAAATAATATTGAATTATTGTCTCTGGTTTCGAAAAATAATATGGATGATGTAGATGTAACCATTTACAACATCTCCACAATTTGCTTATCTGAAAAATCTGAATTTTGTATGGGATCATCTACGACCCAAACTTAATACCCATCCACATTTCATTAAAATCTGATAAGTATTTATCATGATCTGCAGACACACATTCAAATAATAGGCTTACACAAAATCACAATTATTCAGAATGATCTGTGTGTAAACCTTAGAACAATAATAATTAATTATCTATATTCTAAGGTGTGAACAGAATCTTTGAAATCGTAGACCAAAAACTTTTTCATCCCAAAAGTGATCACAATACTTCTTCTACCTCTCGTAGTTCCAGAAGCAAAAACAAGAAACTGTTTTCGGATAAATAGGTCGACAATTTAGGACTAGATGGCGCAACAGTTCTCCTATCCTTGTGTCATCTATTATTGAATTCCAAAAGTAAGAGTTAGTTGGATAACCCACAATAAGATGTAGCGTAGGTAGTCCGCGTGTCGTACCATCTATGGACAAATTTCTCGACTAACCGTTTTCCAAAAATTCTAGATGGCGCATTGGTATTGTTGCTGTAGTATCATCTATGAAAGGGTAGTCCACTAAAATTTCAGATTGGATAGTGAATATACAGAATGATTCAAAATTAAGTATTTATGTCAGATTTCAGGGGCGTATTTTTCAGGTCAAAATAAGATTTTTTTTTCCATAAACATGTATCCGCAAAAGCTTCGTTACCGAACTGCAGAGCGTTCAAGTATATTTTAGTTTTTTCTTCATAGCTCATTCAATTTTTGAGCTATTACGATCAAATTAGAAATCTAGGTTCGTTAGGTTTCTTATTTTTAATTAATGTTTAAGGAAACTTCAATTTAGATCACAAACCAAATACGGAGCGGTTTTGTTTTTTTCTGTTTGTAATAGTTCCCATCTTTAGTTGAAAGTTTCCATTAAGTAAGTGTGGCGAATTAAAAAAATTATTTCACTTTTTTCTCAATGATGATCTCAGATGCGTGAAAATAACAAGAGACAAAAAATGTAAGAACAAAAAATAGAATTCATTTCATATGTTAGAATCCACAAGAGGCGTACTACAAAAAAGTTTATCGGGCGAAAAAGGGCTGGACCCGCGAAAAAATATCTTCCTGTCGTTTGTTACAAATGGATGATGTAAATCCTAAAACGTATCCTAAACCTATAGATATTTCAAATCTTAATATCCCAAAAAAAAAGAATTATGAAGAAGAAATCACTCTGTATAATTCGTCAGTTGTCGGTCCTCTATAAGAACAAACTTCTAAACTGGAAGTCGCGTTACTGACTAGGTGGTGCCACTATCAATATTTTTTCCAATTGGCTTCGATCATAAAAATCAAATATCTTCGGATTGGATGATTCTCAAAACTGTTCAAACCTTTCTGTCCTTCCTCCTCTTACAGTAATCTTTCTCTTTGGGGACATTTTGTCAATTGTCCAATAAATTTTTTTCTGGAGAAAGTAAGTATAGCGTGATTTACTCACAAAAAGCTCAGAAGATCCAGTATAATGCAATCAGAAAATCACTGGAGAAATTGTTCCACTTGGATAGGTAGTTCCCAATTTGACACAGTGCAAACAAAAACCGTGTGCCTTCAATTTGTTATATAAAAGCGTTTTTCTTCGGTTTGATCCAATATTGAACGAAACTGACAATTCATTCTAATGATGTGGTATTCTTTCGTTATCAATTTTCAAGTAGTAATAGCTTGTCTGCTAACTACTTCAGGTTATATAATAGGTATACGGTATTGTAGGATTGGCATCACTCTACCATAAAAAATTGAATGATTTTGATTTCAAAGTGTCCACTCGCAAAATGCATTCCATACTAATCTGAACAACTTTGGCTTCGTGCTTCACTGTCGGTCTGTATGTCCGCACATCCATGTAACAGTCAATTTTTATCAGAATTTGTAGGACTTTGGTGTGGATATCCTGTTTAAGCTGTAGATTGTCCTATACGAAATTCTTACCATGGGTACCCATATCAACTTTTCTGCGTCTAAGTGATTCCATAGGAATTTCTTATTTTTCCGAATGTGGGGTACGCGTGGAACATGGGCAAACGTGAAATTCCTACTATGGATACCCACATCAGCGACAACAATTATTGTCTCTGCCCACATCTCGCTTTCTGCTTGTCCGATTTGATGAAATTTGTTTTACATGTATGTTTAGAATGGGTCTAAAGTAATTCCATAGGAATTTCATTTTTTCCGAATGTCGGGTACTCGTTGAGGAAGGGCAAACGTGGAATTCCTAGTATGGGTATCCACATCAGAGACAACAATTGTTGTCCCTGCCCAAATATCGCTTTTTGCTTGTGCGATTTTGATGAAATTTGTTATGCATGAATGTTTAGAGTGGGTCTAAGCAAATCCATAAGAATTTCATTTTTGCCGAATGTCGGGTACTCGTTGGGGAAGGGCAAACGTGGAATTCCTAGTATGGGTATCCACATCAGAGACAACAATTGTTGTCCCTGCCCAAATATCGCTTTTTGCTTGTGCGATTTTGATGAAATTTGTTTTGCATGTATGTTTAGAATGGGTCTAAAGTAATTCCATAGGAATTTCATTTTTTCCGAATGTCGGGTACTCGTTGAGGAAGGGCAAACGTGGAATTCCTAGTATGGGTATCCACATCAGAGACAACAATTGTTGTCCCTGCCCAAATATCGCTTTTTGCTTGTGCGATTTTGATGAAATTTGTTATGCATGAATGTTTAGAGTGGGTCTAAGCAATTCCATAAGAATTTCATTTTTGCCGAATGTCGGGTACTCGTTGGGGAAGGGCAAACGTGGAATTCCTAGTATGGGTATCCACATCAGAGACAACAATTGTTGTCCCTGCCCAAATATCGCTTTTTGCTTGTGCGATTTTGATGAAATTTGTTATGCATGAATGTTTAGAGTGGGTCTAAGCAATTCCATAAGAATTTCATTTTTGCCGAATGTCGGGTACTCGTTGGGGAAGGGCAAACGTGGAATTCCTAGTATGGGTATCCACATCAGAGACAGCAATTGTTGTCCCTGCCCAAATATCGCTTTTTGCTTGTGCGATTTTGATGAAATTTGTTATGCATGAATGTTTAGAGTGGGTCTAAGCAATTCCATAAGAATTTCATTTTTGCCGAATGTCGGGTACTCGTTGGGGAAGGGCAAACGTGGAATTCCTAGTATGGGTATCCACATCAGAGACAGCAATTGTTGTCCCTGCCCAAATATCGCTTTTTGCTTGTGCGATTTTGATGAAATTTGTTATGCATGAATGTTTAGAGTGGGTCTAAGCAATTCCATAAGAATTTCATTTTTGCCGAATGTCGGGTACTCGTTGGGGAAGGGCAAACGTGGAATTCCTAGTATGGGTATCCACATCAGAGACAGCAATTGTTGTCCCTGCCCAAATATCGCTTTTTGCTTGTGCGATTTTGATGAAATTTGTTATGCATGAATGTTTAGAGTGGGTCTAAGCAATTCCATAAGAATTTCATTTTTGCCGAATGTCGGGTACTCGTTGGGGAAGGGCAAACGTGGAATTCCTAGTATGGGTATCCACATCAGAGACAACAATTGTTGTCCCTGCCCAAATATCGCTTTTTGCTTGTGCGATTTTGATGAAATTTGTTATGCATGAATGTTTAGAGTGGGTCTAAGCAATTCCATAAGAATTTCATTTTTTCCGAATGTCGGGTACTCGTTGGGGAAGGGCAAACGTGGAATTCCTAGTATGGGTATCCACATCAGAGACAACAATTGTTGTCCCTGCCCAAATATCGCTTTTTGCTTGTGCGATTTTGATGAAATTTGTTATGCATGAATGTTTAGAGTGGGTCTAAGCAATTCCATAAGAATTTCATTTTTGCCGAATGTCGGGTACTCGTTGGGGAAGGGCAAACGTGGAATTCCTAGTATGGGTATCCACATCAGAGACAGCAATTGTTGTCCCTGCCCAAATATCGCTTTTTGCTTGTGCGATTTTGATGAAATTTGTTATGCATGAATGTTTAGAGTGGGTCTAAGCAATTCCATAAGAATTTCATTTTTGCCGAATGTCGGGTACTCGTTGGGGAAGGGCAAACGTGGAATTCCTAGTATGGGTATCCACATCAGAGACAGCAATTGTTGTCCCTGCCCAAATATCGCTTTTTGCTTGTGCGATTTTGATGAAATTTGTTATGCATGAATGTTTAGAGTGGGTCTAAGCAATTCCATAAGAATTTCATTTTTGCCGAATGTCGGGTACTCGTTGGGGAAGGGCAAACGTGGAATTCCTAGTATGGGTATCCACATCAGAGAGACAGCAATTGTTGTCCCTGCCCAAATATCGCTTTTTGCTTGTGCGATTTTGATGAAATTTGTTATGCATGAATGTTTAGAGTGGGTCTAAGCAATTCCATAAGAATTTCATTTTTGCCGAATGTCGGGTACTCGTTGGGGAAGGGCAAACGTGGAATTCCTAGTATGGGTATCCACATCAGAGACAGCAATTGTTGTCCCTGCCCAAATATCGCTTTTTGCTTGTGCGATTTTGATGAAATTTGTTATGCATGAATGTTTAGAGTGGGTCTAAGCAATTCCATAAGAATTTCATTTTTGCCGAATGTCGGGTACTCGTTGGGGAAGGGCAAACGTGGAATTCCTAGTATGGGTATCCACATCAGAGACAGCAATTGTTGTCCCTGCCCAAATATCGCTTTTTGCTTGTGCGATTTTGATGAAATTTGTTATGCATGAATGTTTAGAGTGGGTCTAAGCAATTCCATAAGAATTTCATTTTTGCCGAATGTCGGGTACTCGTTGGGGAAGGGCAAACGTGGAATTCCTAGTATGGGTATCCACATCAGAGACAGCAATTGTTGTCCCTGCCCAAATATCGCTTTTTGCTTGTGCGATTTTGATGAAATTTGTTATGCATGAATGTTTAGAGTGGGTCTAAGCAATTCCATAAGAATTTCATTTTTGCCGAATGTCGGGTACTCGTTGGGGAAGGGCAAACGTGGAATTCCTAGTATGGGTATCCACATCAGAGACAGCAATTGTTGTCCCTGCCCAAATATCGCTTTTTGCTTGTGCGATTTTGATGAAATTTGTTATGCATGAATGTTTAGAGTGGGTCTAAGCAATTCCATAAGAATTTCATTTTTGCCGAATGTCGGGTACTCGTTGGGGAAGGGCAAACGTGGAATTCCTAGTATGGGTATCCACATCAGAGACAGCAATTGTTGTCCCTGCCCAAATATCGCTTTTTGCTTGTGCGATTTTGATGAAATTTGTTATGCATGAATGTTTAGAGTGGGTCTAAGCAATTCCATAAGAATTTCATTTTTTCCGAATGTCGGGTACTCGTTGGGGAAGGGCAAACGTGGAATTCCTAGTATGGGTATCCACATCAGAGACAACAATTGTTGTCCCTGCCCAAATATCGCTTTTTGCTTGTGCGATTTTGATGAAATTTGTTATGCATGAATGTTTAGAGTGGGTCTAAGCAATTCCATAAGAATTTCATTTTTGCCGAATGTCGGGTACTCGTTGGGGAAGGGCAAACGTGGAATTCCTAGTATGGGTATCCACATCAGAGACAGCAATTGTTGTCCCTGCCCAAATATCGCTTTTTGCTTGTGCGATTTTGATGAAATTTGTTATGCATGAATGTTTAGAGTGGGTCTAAGCAATTCCATAAGAATTTCATTTTTGCCGAATGTCGGGTACTCGTTGGGGAAGGGCAAACGTGGAATTCCTAGTATGGGTATCCACATCAGAGACAGCAATTGTTGTCCCTGCCCAAATATCGCTTTTTGCTTGTGCGATTTTGATGAAATTTGTTATGCATGAATGTTTAGAGTGGGTCTAAGCAATTCCATAAGAATTTCATTTTTGCCGAATGTCGGGTACTCGTTGGGGAAGGGCAAACGTGGAATTCCTAGTATGGGTATCCACATCAGAGAGACAGCAATTGTTGTCCCTGCCCAAATATCGCTTTTTGCTTGTGCGATTTTGATGAAATTTGTTATGCATGAATGTTTAGAGTGGGTCTAAGCAATTCCATAAGAATTTCATTTTTGCCGAATGTCGGGTACTCGTTGGGGAAGGGCAAACGTGGAATTCCTAGTATGGGTATCCACATCAGAGACAGCAATTGTTGTCCCTGCCCAAATATCGCTTTTTGCTTGTGCGATTTTGATGAAATTTGTTATGCATGAATGTTTAGAGTGGGTCTAAGCAATTCCATAAGAATTTCATTTTTGCCGAATGTCGGGTACTCGTTGGGGAAGGGCAAACGTGGAATTCCTAGTATGGGTATCCACATCAGAGACAGCAATTGTTGTCCCTGCCCAAATATCGCTTTTTGCTTGTGCGATTTTGATGAAATTTGTTATGCATGAATGTTTAGAGTGGGTCTAAGCAATTCCATAAGAATTTCATTTTTGCCGAATGTCGGGTACTCGTTGGGGAAGGGCAAACGTGGAATTCCTAGTATGGGTATCCACATCAGAGACAGCAATTGTTGTCCCTGCCCAAATATCGCTTTTTGCTTGTGCGATTTTGATGAAATTTGTTATGCATGAATGTTTACAGTGGGTCTAAGCAATTCCATAAGAATTTCATTTTTGCCGAATGTCGGGTACTCGTTGGGGAAGGGCAAACGTGGAATTCCTAGTATGGGTATCCACATCAGAGACAACAATTGTTGTCCCTGCCCAAATATCGCTTTTTGCTTGTGCGATTTTGATGAAATTTGTTATGCATGAATGTTTAGAGTGGGTCTAAGCAATTCCATAAGAATTTCATTTTTGCCGAATGTCGGGTACTCGTTGGGGAAGGGCAAACGTGGAATTCCTAGTATGGGTATCCACATCAGAGACAGCAATTGTTGTCCCTGCCCAAATATCGCTTTTTGCTTGTGCGATTTTGATGAAATTTGTTATGCATGAATGTTTAGAGTGGGTCTAAGCAATTCCATAAGAATTTCATTTTTGCCGAATGTCGGGTACTCGTTGGGGAAGGGCAAACGTGGAATTCCTAGTATGGGTATCCACATCAGAGAGACAGCAATTGTTGTCCCTGCCCAAATATCGCTTTTTGCTTGTGCGATTTTGATGAAATTTGTTATGCATGAATGTTTAGAGTGGGTCTAAGCAATTCCATAAGAATTTCATTTTTGCCGAATGTCGGGTACTCGTTGGGGAAGGGCAAACGTGGAATTCCTAGTATGGGTATCCACATCAGAGACAGCAATTGTTGTCCCTGAACAAATATCGCTTTTTGCTTGTGCGATTTTGATGAAATTTGTTATGCATGAATGTTTAGAGTGGGTCTAAGCAATTCCATAAGAATTTCATTTTTGCCGAATGTCGGGTACTCGTTGGGGAAGGGCAAACGTGGAATTCCTAGTATGGGTATCCACATCAGAGACAACAATTGTTGTCCCTGCCCAAATATCGCTTTTTGCTTGTGCAATTTTGATGAAATTTGTCATGCATGAATGGTTAGAATGCGTGTAAGCAATTGCATAGGAATTTCATTTCAAATGTGAGGAATTCCCAGTATGGGTATCCAAATCTCGCTTTCTGCTTGTCCGATTTGATGTCAGGTACTCGTTGAGGATGGGGCAAACGTGGAATTCCTAGTACGGGTACCCTCATCAGAGACAACAATTGTTGTCTCTGCCCACATATCGGTTTCTGCTTGTCCGATTTGAATGAAATTTGTTAGGTATGTATGTTTAGAATGGGTCTAAAGTAATTCCATAGGAATTTCATTTTTGCCAAATGTGGAGTAGTCGCTGAGGAAGGGCCAAAGTGGAATTCCTAGTATGGGTATCCACATCAGACCACATCTCGCTTTTTGCTCGTCCGTTATTGATGAAATTTGTTAGGTAGGTATATTTAGAATGTGTGTAAAGTAATTTCATAGGAATTTCATTTTTTTTTTCAATACAGGTCACACGTTGAGCATACGCAAACGTGAATTCCTAGTATTGCTACCCACATCTGGTTTCTGCTTGTCCCATTTTGATGAAATTTGTTATGTAGGTATGTTTAGAATGAGTCTGAAGTAATTTCATGGTTATTTCATTTTTTTCGAATATGAGTTACGCGTTGAGCATACGCCAACGTGAAATTTCTAGTATGGGTACCCACTACCCACATCTCGCTTTTTGCTTGTCCGATTTTGATGAAATTTGTTATACAGGGTATTCCTTAATTGGAGATAGAAACAAAAATGAAAGATTCCTCAGATCATCTTAAAAAAAGTCCTAGCAACATTGGATTGCAAACGCTTTTTTTGGTTATCGAAACATCGAATTTTAGTTTCTTTCTGTGGGAGTTGGGTCTGTGTTTTGCGGAAGTCACAGAATACTCCACACAGTTAGATATTACGGTTTTTCTTCATTTGAAGTTCTTTCTCGAGAACTCTTGAAGTATTCATTTTAGGTATAGAGTTTGCTTTAGTAACCCCCATTTTTTTCATACGTAGAATTGACTGAAATAATAATAAATATGGGTTCTAATTTGAAAATCTTGAGTTTTTATGAATTTGTGTTGTCAAAGTTCGTTATCTTCTGATAAACACCCTGTACATTTTGTCCAAACCGCAAACAGTCTTATAATACTACGTATTTGCAAAATGATAAATGAAAAAGATTTTTCCGAAAAAACTTTTTCTGCAGCAATATTAAAAAAAAAATGTGAGACCCCGATGCCACCATTTTTTTTTTTCATCACTCATGAACCGTTTAGTTTTTTCCAAGGTAAGACATATTGCTGAAATTGATGTCATCAAAAAAGCTATCTAACAATGCAATAATATACTTAGCGTTGAGCATAGGCAAACATGAAATTCCTGGTTAGTTACCCAAATCACACTTTCAATTTTGATGAAATTTGTTATATACCTATGTTCAGTATGGATTCGAAATGATTCCATCGGAATTTCAGCTCTTCCGACTAGATAAGACAGATAAGAATTCTACAAGACCAAAATAATATACTGTAGAGGTCTTATTTTGAAGGCTAAGAAACTGAAACATAGAGATACACTAATTTCCATCAGAGAATATTTTACTTAAAAAACTTTTTAACCAACTGGACAGCAAAATAACCTCTCAAGGACGAGCTATATGCTAACGGCTTGATTGGAAGAATCGTGCAAAATGGTTTCGAGAAAATAATTACCTACTTCGCCTCAATTAAACAATCTCGATGATTTTCTGTTGAGAACAAATGCGGAAGATGGTCTCATTTAAAATCACGTTTTTAACATGGATAATTGAGATGGATGATTTAAATGTTGAAAACATTCCTTGATTTTATGCATTCAGTGTATTGATCAATGAATTAATCGTGTTTGTGGAACACGATTTGTCATTTGTTTGTTGTTTTGTTTTATATCCAGAATTCGTCAGATTTCCCAAATATAGAGAATTCATCTTTGTTTTGACTTCAGCATTTTAATTGTCTGGACTTTGGTATCAAATCTGCATTATTTATATGCAACGTTACACATTTTTTCGAACAGTCGTCCTCCCAACAAAGCGCCATATCGTGGTCAAATTCAAAATAATTTTGATTTTGTTTTGTTCTCATGAAGAATTATATCGTTCTTAATATTATTCTTTGAATTGTGTTTTCCTCTCATTGAGAGATTTTTTCTGTTGGAAAATGCTGGCTTTTTATTATTATCTAGAAACTTGAAATTTTCTGGTCAATTCCGGATCTCAACTGCCGCGCTTAAGTTGGTCCAGGGGTTCCCTAAATATGGTTTTTCTAAATTTTGTTATCCTGTTTAGTTCCAAGAAAGCAGTTTAATAAGCATGAAAATTTGCACTGACAGGATCCGACCGTATGAAAATTTTGCGTAAGAGATGTACGTTTACGTTGGTGTATAATTGCGACAAACTTTAGAGGGTGATTCTGCGTGTAAAAAATAGATACTGATGGTTTATTAAATAACTTTTGTTTGCGAAAGCTTCGTATTCTGATATACGAGGTGTTAAAGTTTTTCTCAAAAACTGACTATTTATTTATTGTACCACTTTTTGAAAGAAAATAATGATAAGCCTAGGGATTCATCAAGCCAAGTAGCTTGACATTTTAACCATCTATTTGACTTGAAAATCAAGCTAGTGAAAAATTACATACTTGAACGTGGCTTGAATCGATTTTAGATATTCATTGCTTGACTTCATATCAAGCTACTTGATATTACTTGAGCTTGATACGCACGCGTCGCTCGGTATATATTTCTGCAATCTCGTGCGCGCTTAGACTAAATGAGGGGATACCCCGAGCGCGGAGAGACTGAAGCATTCGCCAGTGTGATTTTATTAGTAGTTTTCTCACATTTCTATGATATCTATTGGTAGATTTTGGTAGTTTTCCAGAAATGGCCAAGGAGTTTTTTATCAAAGTCAGTACCTTCAGCTTCTGTTGAAAGCAAATTTTCCAGAGCTGCTCTTGAAGTAAGATACAAAAACCCGCGAAAGGTTAGGCGACAAATCTATAGAGCGCTTAATGTGTCTTAGATCCTGAATGGAAAATTATGAAATCAAACAATGCCTAGAGGTTTCTCAATACTGGGAAACTTATTTTCTCTATTTTGTTATGATTTATAGTGATTTAATTTATGTTGCTATTTCAACAAAGTTAATATTTTCGGTTCTTTTATACAATAAGTTTAATAACTGAAAGTGTTTTAAAAGGTTCCTTCTCATTTCATCATTTTTTATTGATGTAACACTACACAATAAAACTGCTAAAAATCAAGTAGCTTGATATGATACAAGTATTTAATAAATAAATACTTGATTTGGGATTGAAAAACTACTTTAACACTTGACTTGAGCTTGACTTGAAATCAAGTCAAGCTCAAGCCAATAAGTTCGAAAATCAAGCCAAGCCGTGAATACCTAGGTGAGCCACTGAGATATTTCAAACTAACAATTTTTCTGAATTGCACGAGATCTCTCATGCATTTGTTTCGCATAGAGTGGTGTATCATGCAAAAAATAAAAAAAAATATTAACTTTAATACATTATCAGATGTTACCTTAAAATAAATATTTTATTGAAAAAATTAAAAAATACTCATTAAGATGTATTACAATTTTTTTTTTGTAGAAAAACAGCGCCCCTTACGAAAATGAGCATTTGAATTTTTTGTCACAAATTGAATGAGCAATTCAAAAATGAATTTCGGCTTGAAATATCTTACTGGAGTACCTTTTTTTCTTGAAAAAAAAGATTATTACTCGTATGCACGTCAACACCAATCTTCATATAAAATTTTATGTGGATCGCGTCACCAGAAGCATACAAAATTCAATTAAAATATTGAAGAAAAAACCTAATACAATCGTAAGTACAGGGTGTCTCAAATTCGATTATCACTGAAAGCTGAACTTAAAGAAAAAATCTCCCCCGATCTCATTTTTCGAAAAAATAAGACATCAGAAAGCAGATCATAGATATATCTTGATTTGTTCTAGAGTTACAGGCTGTCTCTGAAAAAATGAGCGTTCAGATATGTCACGTTATCTTGGTTACTGTTCGAGATATTAAAAAAATTCTGAAACTTTATTTCAGAAATCTTTATAGTTTATATGGTACTCATAACAGATCATAGAAAAATTAATTATTGTTTTAGCTTTATAGAAGAGAGTTGGTGTTTTTTAAATGGGATACCCAATATTTTTCAATTCTCAACGCAGTTTTTTAGCCGGAGATTTGTCGAAAAGCATCTCGTTGCCGGTTTTTTTGTTTTTGGGTTTTTAGTTTTCATTTTTTTATGGCACTTTTCCGTTTTTCCTCAAACGATTCCAAACTTTAAATATTGAAAATACACGCCGTCATGGCATCTAGACAGCGACATACCTATAACTGAACAAATCGATAGTTCATGTTGAAATAACCCCCTTGAATCAATAATTTGCACTATCAGATAATTGTACCAATATCCTCTGTGTCTTCAGAGGTTTACTGAACACTTCCGGTGATCCTGAAATAATTCAAGAACGTCTTTATTATGAGTTCCACCCATTATGCATGGAGGTTGTTACAAGACAACAATAGATACGTTGAGAAGATCACTGAGATTTAATTTTCGAGTGTTTAATAAGGGTAATCTAGAGAACGCTTATAATCCATGATTTCCAAGGTGGATCGAAATTGATAAGATTAAGAGAATAGGTATGTGTGGTCTACAAGGGCACAATTGGCGATTGAATCAATGAAGGCTCAAAAACTACAAGTCAATGCTGTGTCAATGTTTTCTTAATTTTTTCGCTATTTTGCTTGAATTTTTTATGGTTCTAGCGCCGCTTTTAACATGAAATTTTGCATGAATTTTAAAGTTCTCCTCTATATACACAAACAAAATTTCAACTTGGTATATAATCTGTTGTCACGGATAAAGATTCATTCAGATATTCAGCATAAATTTTCTATGGTTGAGATGACATTATCCATATAAAATTGTGCACGAAGCTTGAAATTACAATTTTTTATAAACACGCAAAATCTCAACCTAATCGAAACTGTTATCACTGAAATATTGGGTATATTTCTTTTTCCAATATTCTTCTTGAATTTTCTATGGTCATAATCATGTCATCAATTTGAACTTTGGCACGGAGCTTGAAAGTCTTAATTGATATCAATACTCAAAATTTCAACTTTGTTGGTTTTGTGGTCACGGAAATATTTTTTTCGATATTTCCTATTGTTCTTGTTGAGCGATCAATAGGAAATTTTACACGGGGCGTGAAATTAACATTCTATGCACCCAGATCCAAATTTTCATGATCGAATCTGCAGTTTTGAAATGGACTGAAATTTTCGAGTTTCCAAGTCCATGAATACTTTTAAGAATAAGTTGAAGTGAATTTTACTTTTTTCTCAAAAACGAAGTAAGGTATGAAGAAAACGAAAGAGACTAAATAGGTGAATTTGCATTTACATAGTCTAAAAACTGAAAAACCTACAAAAAATCAGGTTTCTTCTCAATATAGTTTAATTACTTCAAATTACTGTACCAAATTTCAACCGAATCGTTTCAAAAATATTTCATTTATTTATATTTCATAAAAACTGTTTTTTTAAACTTCAACGGCCAATATCTTAAAAAAAAACAACTTCGAACATACCTTCATACATTTTTTTTTTTTAATGATCTAACAAATAATCCTCTGGAGATTCAAATCGTATAGTTAGGAAACACCCTCGACACTGAATTTCTCGTAACTTTTTAAAAATTTTTCCTTAATTTTTCCACGCTTTGTCTAGCTAGGGAAATCTCATGAGAATACTCTACTATTATTCAGAAAAAGGTCTGAACGTCGTATATGAAACAATTTTTTTTATTCAATTTTTGGATTCTATACCTACATGCCAAAGAGTAAAGCAATATTAAATTGAAGACTTATACATATATTAGCTCTAAATATATAAAATTGTACCTATATAAAAATTTTTGTATACAATAAGAACAATTTCCATCATCTGATGATCAGATGAACAAATATGTACCAGAATTAATGTTCAATAATAATAATAATATGTTTTGTATACAATATGTCCCAGAATTAATGTTCAATAAACTTACCACAATATTCTATCTTCTATTATAATATACATTTTACTGTCAAGATACTATGAAAATTTCGTCAGGTGAGTCTCAAACTGGGGAGTTCGAGTGTAAATTTCATAACAGCTTTGGCGATCCTCAATTTTGAGGCAACATTTCGAAAACCTAATGTTTTGTAAAAAAATATACTGCAATACTGCATTATTGTTTATATATCATGCACCACTTCCGAGAAAAACGAATTTGAAAACTTTTTATCATAGAAATGTTACCTCAAAATTGGAAAATATTGTACAAAAAAGTTTTGGTGAAATTTACCCTTGAAGCTCACTGGTTGAAATTTTCATATGTTATTGGAGCTCCTGAATAACAAGAGTCATACCAAATTTTATGAGTTTTTGTTGCCTTAGTCCGGAGAAAATAAATAAAATCCATCTTGAGGGTCGTACTTTTGAAGGACTGTTGTTCATTCGAAAAAAAAAATATTTTGACTTCCCCCAATATTTTGGATCGAAATATACGATGATAGATTTTATTGATCATTGTTCTGCGGCACTCTGTATACCAATAGGTACATAAAATTCACAGGTTTTTTTCAATCAATTTAAATATGTTTTGCTCACGAATCAAAGGTAGAAATCTTGTTTTCGACGTTTGAAGCGTCTAAAGTTCATTTTTTTATGCAATATTAAATAAAATCATTTATTGCAGTTTTCCTTTCGATACACTTTGGAACTTTGAAAATTGGAAATTTCATATAGGGTCAAAAATTAAATTATCTGAAGAAGAATCGCAAAGAGGAAATTATGGAAATCTTAGCAGCATGGCGTGACGTATGGATCTAGAAGACTAGCGGGAGAAATGGAACTCGCTATAAATAGTTGAAGCCAGTCGACAGTGTTTTGTTAAACCGCGCGTATTTCGAATCAGACGTCAGTGTTTTGTTTCAACTTTTTACCTAACAATCATGGCAATTTTGGATAAACTGGTAAGTCTCGAAAAGTTTCGGAATTCAATAGCAAAAAATATTTTTCAATTTTTTTTCCTTTATTTCGCCTCTTTAGAGAAGAGCTCTTGAAATCGAATTTTCGTATCCTTTTAGTTGAGGAATAATGCCGGACATAAAATCTAATGATTTCCGAATTAATCTTTACTCAATATTATCTCATTACGATGAATAAATAAGTATACTCGCTCGAAGTCAAAATACTCTAGGAATTGTACATCCACTCATAACACATCTAAAATAAGTATACCCTACTCTTCAAAAAGCCAGATGTGTAAAGAAAACAAACCTTGTTACACTTTATTCATTTCTATTAGATCAGAAAATTATCTCTATGAACATTATTTTTCTTCTAGAACTGACTATAATATACCGTTCGGATATAAATACTTCTCGAAATATTAAAAAAAAATCAGATAACCTCGATACCATTCAGTGAATTTTTCGTATGAACAGACTGTATCTAATGATACGAAGCCAAAACTTATTACTGAATTTTCAACTCGCTAAAATATTATTTCCAAAAGTTATCTTTTTTACGTCTACCGGCAGGCTGGCCGGACAGGCAGATTTGACTGTTACCTCTAATTGTTCATTAAGGAATACAAAAAAGACTACTTTAAATTTGATATCTAGGTATTTCTCTTTTTCCTTATAACCTAACAATTGAGTCAAACATAATGGCAAATTAAAAAAAAAAATTATTGACCGATTAAGTACATAATTGGTGTTAGAAATATATGGTGGATACGGAATTAATTTTATTTTATGGGTAACACCGATATTATATGACCGCGACAGTCCTCACAATGAAAATTTTTTAAAACCTTCTAAGTCCTAAATGTTAGGTTTCTTGTTTCGTCCATCATTTAGATCTCTGTATGTTAGAACACCTTCAGTATCTGATTTTTGAAATATACATTTCGTTGAAGATTTATATCGCCTTACGAATTTTGTTTTTGAATTAATAGAATAATAATAATATATTTATTTTTTCAATTTTAAATACACAATAGTCTTTTAGCTAATGATAAACAGTATAGAATCCCCACAAAAGGATAAACCTGTGCGTGGGTTGTTTCATTAAAAAAACACCTGATTGATAAATGTATTATAGGTATAACGAATTTCATAAAAATTAAATAGACAGGTCAACATCGCTAAATGTAATTTAAAATTCTTATATGGTGCATCAATCGAGTAATAAATATAGATAGAGGGAATATACGCAATTTTTACATGTCCCCAACATGGTTAGATTACGTTGTTGGATTGTGATATATTTTCAAATCCACAATTTGACTATGTCGTTATGAATGTATATTATATTGAATAAAATATATTTATTTAAGTGATTCCCAATTAAAAATGCAAATTTGAAATCCTATATTTTTCCTAAGTGTCGAATTTATAATGAGCAGATTATTTATTTTATTTCTGTATCTACCTGCTGAAATCCAAGGTTTGGCTACTTTTGCTCTCCTAGTGTCATCGGTTGTTCCACGTCGTTTTTCGCGCTTGAAGTTTGTTTTCTGAATCTGATTGATATATAGGTATTTATTTCTATATATTTTGAGTTGATTTGATACGTTGATTCACTATAGGACGTAAGAAGGCTTTCTTTGTGGAGAAACTCGCGAATTGAGTGAAATATCGTATTACTGATATGTTTTCATTTCCGCGCGCTTCATGTCAAATTTGATAGTTCATGTTGGGGACAAAATTTGCTTACTGAAAATGACATCTGCTCCCTTCATCTATTATTACTCTGAGGCAGGGAATCAATGAGAATAGGTATATGAACTGAAAAATTATGTGAGATATAAAATATCAATTTTGTGATGTGTCAAAGATAAATATGATAAATTCTGAAACTTCCCTTCTACAGTTAAATTCGATGAAAAATTATAGGTGTAGGTATCCGGTAGCTTTCCAGAAAATGACGAAACGGCAAAACGCTTATCACAATTTCTAATCAATAGTAAACATATCTGCTAATCTTAATTACAGTAAGTGGAAAAACTAGAAACGACATTAATTTTAATAATTCCAATCAGATCCAACATATTTATGAAGTCGAACATAAATGCGTAAATTGAAATCGCTGACGTAAATAGAACAGTTCTTATTAACTTTCGCTATCAAAATCAAGATTGTAACATGACAAGTTTTGCTTTCGTTTTAATTGAAAGCAATAACTCTGGCATCAGGAAATTCAACCTATTCCTAGAGAAAATCTTTCTCCGTATAATCAGGAACAAAAGTTGTATACATTGTTGCATTGTCGAATTCCATGAGTAGTGAAAACACCAATTTCCACAAAATTGCCGATAAAGCTAATCACACAGGGGCGTGTTTAGAGAAAGGGCTTCAGCAGTGAGGCAGAATGACACATTTTGAAATTAACCTCTGTAATCTATGAATACGTCTATTATTTTCTAAAAAACTCAATTTCGTCAATAAATTTGAGTTTTAATGCAAATTGTGACACATGTTTCCCATTTAATTTGAATCTAGCCCAAAATATATGACGTAACGGTTAAGTATTTCTTCCCATACTATTTCATTGTGTATTTTGTGGATATACTAAATAAACGAAGCAAGTCAACAAAATACAGGGTGATTCACTGCGAAGGCCTATTAGACGTTTATGGAAAACTAATCATGAGTTTGTGCTGAAAATTTGCATGCTGGGGTTTGGGACAATGTATGAAAAAATATTATCAGATCTCTACAACTTCCCTTATACCGGAAACAGACTACTACTTCCTTATTTAAAATGGCACACCCAGTATATTATTGCATCATTAGATAGCTTTTTTGATTACAATTTCGGAAATATGCCATATCTTCAGTAAAAACTCAACGGTTCATGAGTTTATTGGGATTCTTATGAAAAAAATGGTGGTCACGAGGACTCAAATTTTTTATTATTTTTCGGCAGAAAAAGCTTCTTCCGAAAAAATTTTTTTTCTTTTTCGATTCTGCAAGTACGTAATATTATAAGACTGTTTGCGGTTTAGATCAAAACTGTACAGGGTATTTATAAGAAAATCATGAACTTGGACAACTCAAATTCATCAAAACTCAAGATTTTCAGATTAGAACCTATATATTTTATTTTTTCAGTCGATTCTACGTACAAAAATAGTGGGGGTTTCTCAAGCAAACCCTATACCTAAAATGAATACTCAACGAGTTATCGAGGAAAAACCTTAAATGAGGAAAAACCGCAATTCCTCACTGTGTGGAGTAGTCTGTGACAATTAAAGACACTAAAATTCGATGTTTTGATAAATAAATTTTACATTTCATGAATTATGATTAATTTTTCGTAGGGATTGTTGGGAAATCCATAAACCATTACAATTCTTGAAATGTCAAATTTAGTTATGGAAACATCGAGTTTTTTTTTGTGTTTTTCGTAAGTTACAGACTACTCTGTACTCAGGACTGCATCACAAAATACTAAGAAAAATTACTTCGAATTGTTAGGCATACAGGAATCCGAAAAAAATTCAGTTCAAACCTGATAAACCAAGGAATATTATTTCGAGTAGTTTCTCTCCAAAGCAGAAATAATAAGAGGAAGTTTATTATTTGTAATCAAGAATTCTACTAATTATCACCGTATTATGCGGAACCCTCAGGCGCGAGTTTAACTAGCGTTCGAATTTTTTCGTCTCGAATCACCCACTGAATAAAGAAGCAGATATCCTAAAGCAGAACAATAGAAGAGTTGTTTTGGTTCTCATTTTTTGATTATACTTGCTAATTGCAAGGTCGATGCATGTGAGCTCCTCTTCAAACTCATCAAATGGAATAAACAACTGCCACTTATTATTATCATTATTATTATGAGTTATAATAAGAATCCCCACTGAATATTCCATTTTATGGTTTGAAGAATGTGTAATAAATTTAATGTTAGATTGAAAATCCAAATTACTTATTGATTTTGAAGGCGTTCTAATCTGAATTGATTGAATTACAGCTGATTGAACATTTCATGTTATCAGTAGTAATAAGAGCTTCTAAGTAGCAAGAGTTATAACAGATTTCATGATTTTTGTACTTATTGTTAGTTCCAGAGATAAATCCATAAATAAATAAAATCCATCTTGAGAGTCGTATTTTTGAGGAGCTGTTGTTCTGAAGTGAAATATTATTCGAAAAAAATTCAAACTTCCCCCAATCGTTTTGATAATAGAATACGTTGGAGAATTATTGACCCCTAATTCTGGGACACCTATATATAAATTCATTTCATAACTCCTTTATCTGAAAGGAAAATAACCTACAGAGTTAATAAATACTTAAGTTCAAGTAATGAATAAATATTTCACCTTTTTCGAAGAATGAATATCTCTTTCACATACAGGATATGATTTTAAGGAAAAGAGGTCTTATATGTCTTGTAAAAATGGGCCCACAAAAGCTTCGTTTTCGAGATACAGGCTGCTTTTTGAAGTCCTACTTTTTTTTTATTATACCAGTTTATCGAATCTTTATTAATCTTCGTTGCAGATTGAGTGAAAAAGTACCAAATCTTTTAATTGATTTAGTTATCATCTTTATAATAATTTGGATTTTACTGAGGATTATACTAGAAAATTGTTTGAAATATTTTTCTCGAAATCGGTAGCAGATTCGACAAAACTACAAAAACCAAAAACTTTTCTAAACTACCCTTGGTCTATCAAGAAAGAAATTCTGGAGGAAAGAAGCGGTCACAGAAAAATATCATTCTGTAGATTTGCATTCAAAATTAGCATATCACATGATGAAATCTTCAAATTGGAATATCTATGCAAAATTTAAATTAAATATCTTGTGAAAATAGAACAAAATAAAACTTCAACAACTTGTATCTCGAAAACCGAGCATTTGGGGGCCCATGTTTATAGGACTTTTTTTCTTCTAATAATCCTAGGAATCTGTTATTTTAATTCGTACCTGCAATTTTGGAACATTCTGTATAGTATTACAATAAGTATTATACCTAATGAAGATAAAATAATTCTGGAATTGTTTTTACTCTTCTCGATGTTTCTCGTGTTTCCTCTTCAAAAAACTTTACTCAATGAATACAAAATCAAGTCATGAAATTCTGTAAATCTATTACAAAAATTAAGAATAAAGAGTCAGTTAAACAAGGATAAAACAGGAACTTCTCACAACACTTTCAATTGCACTTAAATAATTTGTCAGGAAATGACCTTCAATAATGAATCATTACAATAATAATATAGTTTTCTGGAAACCTTATCTTTTAGAAGATTAAATTAAATTAAATCATTGAAATTTATTCAGTTTTTGCACAGCATAATTGCTTTTATGAAATTTTCATTCAATTTTTACCAAGTCTAGGAAGTGGTATTCTGCATTGATAAAACTTTTATCATTTCTACTAGCGAGCCTCCTACTCATCGACTTGCAAAAAATCTATTTGTTTCCTATTGTTGAACCTTTCACTTTCGATAATGTAAACACTGGACAGTTCAATGATTTTCAACGATAGTGAACTTGATAGGTAGATTGGTAGGTACCAATCTTTCGTACTTTCTATAAGACTATCACTTCCCCAATGCACTGATCAAACATTGTCATGGCTGAAAAGCTTGTAATTGGCATATCGGTGAATTATTTTGTGCGGTTGGTAAGTGGACAATTGCTGAAAAAAGGTTAACCGTACCAATTAGTCTTGCTTGTATGGCATACTTTCTACAGTTCCACCGGCAATTTTCACTATTGTTTTAGGTTTTGAATGAAAGGAGACATCAAGGGTGGTCAAGTAACAACAATGATACATTTCGGTATCGCTCTATACTATTTATGTGGTGTGAAAACATTAAAAATTTGATGTTTGTTGCAACACGTTAATAACGAACCATATCATCATTTTCATGTAAAAGATTCCGTGAAAACCATTACAAGCGCTCGTTAATTGACATGCTTATTGGGTTTGGGTACCTACTTAAATACTACATAACTAACAGGCCAATCGAAAAGTCTCTGGTCTACCATAGTAAAACATATTTTTTGGCAAAATTCGATTTTATTATTCAACATGGTTGCCTTCGAGGGCGATACAGCGATTATAACGATCTTCCAACTTTTCGATACCATTTTTGTATTATGAATTATCTTTCGCTTCAAAATAGGCCTGAGTTTCGGCGATTTTTTCTTCATTGGAGCCAAATTTCTTTCCAACGAGTATTCTTTTGAGGTCTGACAATAGGAAAAAAACGCTGAGGGCCAGATCTGGCGAATACGGTGTATGCAGAAATAGTTCGATCCCCAATTCATGCAATTTTCATCGTTTTCATTGATTTGTGACACGGCGCATTGTCTTGATGAAACATCACCTTTTTTCTTAACGATTTCATCCTTTAAACGACCCAATAACGCTATATAATATCGCTGTTGATGGTATAGTCCTTTTGGAGGTAATTAATGAATATTATACATTGCGCATTCCAGATACTGATGACATAACCTTGCTAGATGACTGTTGTGTTTTTCTTCGCTTTGGATTAGGTTCATCGTGTGCAGTCCACTCAGCTGACTGTCGATTGAACTCCGAAGTGAAATGATGGAGACATATTTCATCCATTGTCACATATCGACGCAAAAATTCAGGTTTATTGCACTTGAACAGCTCAAAACACTGCTCAGAATCATTAACACTTTGTTGCTTTTGATCGATTATGAGCTCGCGCGGCACGTATTTTGCACACAGATTTCTCATGTACAAATATTCGTGAATGATTTGATGTACACGTTCAGATGATATCTTGACAATGTCTGCTATCTCGATCAACTTCACTTCACGGCCAATCAAAATTATTTTGTGAACTTTTTTGATTTTTTCGTCGGTGAAAGCCTATTTCGTGCGTCCAATGCGTTCGCCGTCTTCGATGCTCATTTCACCATGTTTAAACTTAGCACACCAATCAATGATGGTTGATTTTCCTTGTGCAGACCTCGGAAACTCTTCTTCAAGCCAAGATTCTGCTTCAACTGTAATTTTTCCTTCAAAAAGCAATATTTTAACAGCACACGAAATTCTTTTTTTTTCATCTTTTTTCAAATAACAAAAGTAGCTACACCCACAAAGTAATATGCCAAAAACTAATGGCCGAACTGCTGTCAAATTTTGACAGGTATCGTTTGAAGGTATACTAAATAAAAATCATATGGATTTAATACTAGCACCGCCATCTGTGCATCAGACAGGGGACTTTTCAATTGGCCTAATATAACACTTCAATCAATGTAATAATATCAGACTTTTAAGTAAAAAACTGTTTTGTGTGCGAAAACGAAGCTTGTTGGGATATATGTTTATATGAACATTTTTTCATGAAAAGAGTTGTTCTATGCGGCACCAAAGTTAATGCACTAAAATCCGGATCACCCTGTAGAATACCTCAAATCAGTCATCAGTCAAATCATTGAACAAACTGGTTGAAAAATGGTTGCTTATATACAACAAGAGTATGAATCGACTATTTTTTGTACACTCGACTACTTTGGTGCACGACGCCGACGTCTGCTATTTTAGAATTTTGAGCTGAGAACGGTCTCAAACGATAAGGTTCGCCTAACTGATTGGTCAAATTTAAATATGTCCGGTCGGTCGGACGGAAAGACCTAAAAATTCGAAATTTTCAGGGTAGGTTAGGTTAGATAAGGTCGTTCAGGTTTAATATTGAACACGGTCTTAAAACGTTTCCACGGTTATATCCCAGATTCGATTGTTTTCAATTTCTAACTCCTAGTTTTAGAGACCGTTCACAAGCTCAAAATACTTGAAAAATAGCAATTTTTACATAATTATTCAGTTTTACTACACAATACCTCAAATCATTGATAAAAAATGTTTAAATGTTGTGTTATACAACAATAGTATGAAGCTACTGTTGTTTGCACACTCGAGAAGTTTCCATAACAAGGCGTAGACGAGTTATGAAACCTCTCAAGTGGAAAAAACACGCTTCATCTTTGAGTTGTAGATATGCAATGTACTTGATTACTTCAAAAACTTGTTCTATTCGACAGGGCCGCCGCCAGACATTTTAGCGTCCTGGCAAAATAAAATTTCGCCGCCCTGATTCGCCTTATTTATATGAAATCTTATTTCTTAACTTCATCCTTGTCAAATTTATCCAATGACGTTTTGTCTATTTCATAAAAAAAGTCCTGCATTGTTCAAAAGTACGACGATAAGTCCATAGTGAAAGGATGACGTACTTTTAAAGGTGCAAAAGTCTTTTTAACTTTATCCTTGTCAAATTTATCGAACGACGTTTCGTCTATTTCATAAAAAAAAACGTCTTGCATTGTTCAAAAGTACCACTACAAATATATAGTGAAAGGAAGACGTACTTCTTAAAGGTGCAAATGTCTTGTATTATTAACTGACTATGCGCCCCTACAATTTGGCGCCCCAGCAAAATGTCCGGTATGCCGCTCCTGGCGGCGGCCCTGCTATCTGACGCCAAAGTTATCGAACTAAAATCTGGACCACCCTGTATAGTACCTAATACCGAATAATTGTGTAAAATTTGCGGTTTTCCGAGCAGTTTAATCTTGTAAACGGTCCCTAAACTAGTAGTTAAAAATCGAAAACAATCAAATCTGGGATTTCCCGTGGAAACGTTTTTAAGACCGCGTTCGGCATTGAACTTGAACGACCTCGAACACGAGGTACCTAAAAACGACGAAAGAAAACGAAACCAATTTGCCGCGCAACGTCGATCACGATATACTCATTAGATTCCACCGAGATGATCTTATTGCGCAACCGGTTTTTTTTTCTCCAGAATAATCGACTCTGTTTCCAAACAATACGAAATGACGTCCATTGTTTCACCTACGATGAGCGATTGTTGCAGAACGTGCGTGGGTGTCGATGCAGATTGTTGATCGGTGAAATTTACCACCGTGCGTATATGCCTGCAATAAGGCGGAAAATAAGAAATGGGTCGGGTAATGAAAGTTGAGGGAATAGGCGCCGTTGTAAATGTCACAGATCAGATCTTCCGACTGCGAATGCATTTCTAATCGGAAATCGGTCGAAAACACAAAATATGTCTTATAAATCCAATGATTCGTGACTGTTTTATTTCATTAGTAGAGGAGACTGAAGAGGGTTGATACATTTTTTACAAAATTGTTAATAAAAAATTTGTGTTTAACATTTACCAATCCATTAATATCAGAGCGAAATTTGAGGACTTCGCTTAAATGTTTAGCAATATTCAGTAACTGAAAATGGAAATTTAAACCTTGATTATGAGTTTTTGAAATTGTTGGTGCAAAGTGTCTCAAACCTCCCTATACATGGTCTTAATAAACTAAAAGGGAGGATCGATACAATAATATAAAAAGTACAAGCAATAATAAGAAATCAATCTTTTATTATTATAACACTACCTTATTCCTACATAAATTGCAAGTAAACATTTTTATTTACCTACTGACACTTGCACAGGCTGATTGGCACTCCATTTTCTGATGAAGATGAGGATCCAGCTTGCATCTACTGCAATTCATCATTTTCTGCGTTCATCGGAAAATTGATCTTTTTCATTTCCGTCCTCAGGATCCAAGTCATCAAACACTCTCTTTTTATTTTTGCATTTTTGTTTAAAACTTTTCTTTTGAGGTGAGATTTACTGTATCAAACCTCCCTAGAAGACAAATTTAGAAAATATAAGACGTGAACATATTATGATATTCGATTGAAGATCTGTACTACTGGCGTCTATGTTCTAAATGAAATGCGCATCAAAAATAAAGTAATGAATTTCGATATTTTTTTTTTTGATAAAGAGATAAAGCCTTAAGCCTTACATTTGTTATGCAAATTCTTACATCGAATATGTATAACACACTTAAAGCTTAAAACTCTTGCTCGTGACGCGATCATTTCCAGATTTCAACAGACACTATTTCCACACTCATAGAGGCACTGCTCGTGATTATGCTTTCCTTGAAGGACCGAGGCGAGAAATTTGAACATGTATCAAACCTCCCCTTGGATCAACCCTCCCCAGTATCCCCTATACTATATCATAACAGTCCAATTGAAAAGTCCCCGGTCTACCCTAGTAAAACACATTTTTTTGTGGCAAAATTCGATTTTATTATTCAACATAGTTGCCTTCGAGGGCGATACAGTGGATTATAGCGATCTTCCAATTTTTCGATACCATTTTTGTAGTACGATTTGTCTTTCGCTTCAGAATAGGCCTCAGTTCCGGCGATTACTTCTTCATTGGCGCTAAATTTCTTTCCAGCGAGCATTTTTTGAGGTCTGAGAACAGGAAAAAGTCGCTAGGGGCCAGATCTGGCGAATTCGGTGGATGCAGAAGCAATTCGAAGCCCAATTCATCCAATTTTGCCATTGTTTTCATTGATTTGTGACACGGCGCATTGTCTTGATGAAAAGCACCTTTTTTTCTTCAAATGGGGCCGTTTTTTAACGATTTCATCCTTTAAACGATCCAATAACCGATTGTTGATTTTCCTGGTGCAGACCCCGGAAACTCTTCATCAAGCCAAGATTTTGCTTCACCTGTATTTTTTTCTTTCAAGAAGCAATATTTTACCAGCACACGAAAATTTTTTTTCCATCTTTTTCAAATAACAAAAGTAGCAACATTCAGAAATCAATATCTCATAAACTTATCGTCGGACTGCTGTCAAATTTTGACACGTATCGTTTGAAGGTTAGTACTAACTGAAAATCATATGGATATAATACTAGCACCGCCATCTGTGCATCAGACCGGAGACTTTTCAATTGGTCTAATACCTGCAACAAAAATTTCACCTCTTAAAACTTGGTAACACCCTGTAGAAGTACACTGTGCAGTTTCTTAATAAATTTATCTAAAATTATTCGCAAGGTCTAACGTGTAGATAAACGACAGATCGTTCTTGAACAGAAATTATCTCACACCACTACGATAATTGCATATTAAAAAAAAATAGCGATACCAGCGTGAATTAAGCAGGTTTCTTTGACGTATTGTCTCCAACACAATGGTATCAAGTTCGCCTTGTGCCCCTATATGAAGAATGTTTACTTTTAGAAACATTAAACGTTAGATTTATTGTTCGTGACAATTCCACACCTGGATTTTCAGGGTCAGCACAGGAGCAGAATGTTGATTCCGATTGAGCAACAATTTATTGCATCTTTATGGGCGCATATCTTGAACATCTCGCCGAAGATGTGCCGAACAGATTCTGGTCCAAGGATGTTTTTTTACGCTCTGTGCGGTTGTAAATCTTGAAATCGGTGTTCTTGAGGATATTTCGACATTATGTATTTTGTATCTGAGACCAAAGTAGATTAGTTATACAAATATTCTGTCAAGAAAATACTGGGAATTGTTCATACAGAAAATCCTTATTGTCAAGATTGTTTTTACCGATAAGTTGATAATTTTGAACAAAATTTTAAGTGATATCTCTTTTTTTTTTTATTCATCTAACATAATTTGAAGAAAGAACTAGATTTGTTGGAAAAGAACAAAAGATTAGAGATCTTCATCGGAAAACTGATCACAAGTTTCGGGTATTCCAAATTCGTTGTCTAGTGAGAGAGCACATTTTCGGGCTCATTTTTGAGATAATTCATTTGGTGAAAACCACAACATCATAAATTCAACTGTTTTCTAGCTATAACAACTTTTTTCCGTAGAATCCCTTGGTGTCAAGGAATTTCTTTTATTGTAATTAGTTTGAAGTTATAATACAAACTTGTGTTTTTTTAAATGTAAACCATACCTACAAATTTCTATAACTAATGAAATCCTTAATTTTCCCTTTTCAAAAATATATAACATGATATATAAATTTCTCATCAAACTATAAAAATCATCAAAAGTTTCAGTTTCATATGGCAAATTAGCTAAATGCCTGTCTATTATAATATGTGAACCAAGGTCTCTTGATTTAATACCGTTAGATTTTTTCGACCTTTCAACAATTTTAAATTGATAATTGGACCAACCAAAGAAAACAATCTAACGATGTTAAATCAGGAGACCTTGGTAGCCACCAAATTAATTCTCTTAAAATTCGAGCCCGAAAATGTCCCATTCATTTATTCTAGCTGATAGCTTAAAGGGTTTCTGAGATCCCTTCACTAGACAACGAATTTGGGTCACCCAGTTAATATATAGGATGTGCCTAAATTGGAGGTAAAAATGAAAATGACAGATTCCTCGGATCATTTTCAGAAAGCAGTCCTATAAAAAAGCAAGTTCCCTAAAACATTTTAACTAATGTATGCCAATAGTTTAACCGTGTAATGTCAACATGATCCTGATCATGAAGGCTTCTTTCCTTCTCTTCATGATTTTTTTTTGGTGATTGTATGAGATTTATTCTTTATTCAATTGTAGTAGTGTAAATTCGTCAGCTTCATAAAATATTTGGTAGATCTTTTGAAGTATCTTTGTAGTCTTTAAGGCATTTTCGGAGACTGTCTACATGTCAAAGGCTAGTTTCGATGAACTTGCTTGACTGCTGGTAAAGGTAATCATGTATCTGCCTGCTGAACATCTGTATATCCAGGTGACCTCTGCTTGCTTGGTAGTGTTGTTCTGTCGATACAGCTTTTCGGATAGTATTTCTTAGCTTTTTTCAACAAAGTTGTCATGTTCCATTGCAGATCAAATATATCTGTTTTACTCCTTGAAACTATATCGTTAACATTGATCATCATAATATGAGTTGATAAATCTCATGATGTTCAGAAGCATGAAAATCCAATGAGTTCACTTTATTCGATTCATTTTATTTCACATAATATTTGCCAGATGTTTAACTTAAACCTCAAACCCTTTTACAGGTTTTGGTGGTGTGCATTTCCTCTCTAGCCACAGCTAGGAGCATCAGGAGCGCAGAGGACATTCAACTACAACCTCGTATCTACCCCGGCTACCTACAACAAGAAGAAGATGCATACGCAGCGGCCTCTACAAATCAAGAGCTTCCCAGAGTCGTGCAGTCCATCCCATTCAACGTCCCAGAACCCAGCGATGAACTAAGACCACCTCAAGAAAACTCCCCAGTTTCCTTCTTGGAGGTACCAGCACCCTCTACACATCTAACGGCGCCATCCGAGTCTCTCTGGAACCCAGAGAACAACCCAATCTTCTTCTACGAGCTTCCAGCCTCCTTAACGAAGTTGGACACCCCGACCCACAAGTTCCCCAAGAAGTTCAACAAGGAGATCCACACCAAAGACAAGGCGCTCTCTTCTCAGCCCAAAATAGAAATTGAGCTTGTGCCAATCGAAGAAAGGGAACTGGTGTACAAACAGAAGGATTTGGACAAGAAGTTCGACAATTTGGCCAAGCTGGAGAACCAGAAGGAGTTGGATCAGTTGAAGGTAAGAATAAGAAGCCAAGATGTTGGGTCGGTTATATTCAACCTCTCTATGAAGTGTCTGATGAATGAATTTTTGGCTCGGACGCAAGTAAGAATTACCGAACATATATATTGGCATGACAGATAATTTTTAATTCCGGAAAAAGTACTTCTTCGAGCGGGAATCGAACCCGCAACCTCCGAATCGCTAGTCCAGCGCTCTCACCAATGAGCAACCGAGGAAGTTGAAAGTTTCAACCGCTTACGAGGAAACCTTTCTCCCAGAATCAAATGTTAGTAGGAATTAAGTTAATGTTGAAAGGGAACTAATTCACTATCGATGATCATCACGATTCTATTCATCTTTCATGGGTTTCTTGTATGCGGTTGAAAATTTCTGCTTCCTTGGTAGCTCATTGGTGAGAGCACTGGACTAGCGATTCGGAGGTTGCGGGTTCGATTCCCGCTCGAGTTCTGTCATGCGAATATATATATTCTCTTAGTTACCGACCCAAGATGCATAGAATACGTAGTCGTTGACATATTTTCATCCGAAATATGTGCCTGAAGCTATTAGAAAATAAGGGAGTAGATGGCTATTTCATTTTTTGCTGTTAGATCTCGGAATCAGGGAACTATACAGAAGTACCGTTTTTATTAATGGATAAACTATGATCGAATTTAAATGAAAAGGAAAAGAAGTTAGTTGTAAGGGACTAGTATCAGGACTTTATGATATAAAGATGCTGGAGGTACATTCAACAACAAATAAAACATATGCTTAGCAAATGGGGCAGGTAACACTGATTTGAGGTAAGAGAGGCCTATTCCAGTTATGTAAAGCGTTGGAGGTCCCTCTAGAAGCTGTTCTGTGACGTCAGCTGATACTGCTCTATGATCATATTTATACCAAACTTTTAGTTGAACTTAATGGAGCTTTCTGGCCTATCGAACTTTGAATTAATTCGTCAATACTCAATTTGTAAAAAAAAACTTGTTGAAATGTCTTTCCGATATCATCATCGTTCACTTGACAGATATGGAAAAAATTATTCCTGCAGCACCACTGCTCACAGAGTGAAAAAGTCACCTATATAACATTTCCAGGCACGGATTTGGAATGAAAATGTTAATGAACTTTAGTAAGGAAGTATAGACACCACGTATTCTATGCTTCTCGCACCGACCCTATGGGTGTTCCGGTATTATTTAACTAAATCCAATTCACCCATTTCTAACATTATCGTTCACCTGGTACATCATTTCGTTCACCATCAAGGCATTTTCGAATCATAAAGACGACTCCGTTCAAGCTGAGACTGGCTACAATGACTACAACGAAGACGACACAGTTCCATCGGCTTCTGAAGATGGATATTCTACGGGACTCAACGAACAATTGATTTCCTCAATGGGTATACCACACCATGACAGTACAAGAGACAGACTAACGTTTCACGTTGTTGGACATGATGGACCTCACACTTACAAATGGGGTTATGACACTGGCAAAGGGTAACGCTATTAGCATCTCCATTTTTTCTTGAATAGGCTAGATGACAGATTTTGAAATCCCCTCCTCTGTAATGTAGGAATACTGAAACAACTTATTACGGCAATAAACTCAAATTTTAAGGAAAATTATGGAACATTTTTCTATCAATTTTAAATCTAGCTTATCATAGGTATCATGACATAATAATATGCTTATGATATAAAGGAGAAGTAAACTATAACCATTTTGATAACTTTTCATTGCAAGTCTACAAAATATATTTGGTTTTGGTTTTTTAGTACTAAACCATGAATAAACGGCGAACACCAATATAAAAATGCAGCAATCAATCAAAATGCCAGCAGTAGTACTAACAAAACTTCAAAGCAACACGTGGTAAGAGTACGTCATAGACAGTGGTTTGAATTTTATACCACAGACCAATAAAACTATTAGATACTTGACAAAAAGCAGCTATTCAATTTATAAAAAAAAGTTCAACTTCTTAATTGGTTTATTAGAATATTTCTCCTTAACAAATACAAATCACTTCGTCATCAGAAGGCAATTCGTCTTTCTAACCTTGAGTGTCACTAAAAACTACCAAGACAAATAGACAAAAAATGATAATGATATCTGAACTTCCACCTTTTTCTACAAGATTTAAAACAAATCTAAATTGTCAGATTGATTTTATCCTTGACTTCTAGGCTAGCCCTATTCGTTTAAAATATTTTGGCGAGGCTGATGCGCCCTATCTCGGTAGATTCCGGTGTTGCACCCCAGGTCCACTGATGAAATCATCAGTATGGCAACTCGGTAGTCTCTGCCATATACACCCTCCACCTCCATAGCGGAGGTAAAACAGTTGAACATAGAGTAGTTGGTCATTTTGAACTTTCATTTTATTGAAAAACTCAATAATTCCATTGTTCAAATTGAAACAGTCATTTCATGGAATCGTTTCAACATACGTATCTATTAGCTAGGTACCATTAGCTTTTAGATTCTTCAACACTGTCATCTAGCCTATTGTACAGGGTGGTCTATAGATTCGATTTAGAAGGCTTGAAGATATAGTTTTTGCCACGGAAGGTGCGTTTGGTTTTCTAGCCTATATGAACGACATTTTGATCATTTTAGGAATATGAATCTTCTACCATTCATTGAGCTGATCGATTTTTGGCCACCCTGTAACATATTCCATGTTCATTCATTTCACAGGTTGATACAGAACTGATTGTCCCAATCTACTTTCCTTGTAATGAACGACATTGACATTAATACCTTAGACGAACATTATAATAACCATGACTAAACAATAACATATTTAATGCATCGTTTCAGATGTTGAAATTTTTAACATCTCCAGGTCTACAGATAACATTATTATTAGAAATCAACAAACCGTGTTTTATGCACATATATGTATTAGACACCAAACATCAATGAAGTAACAATTTAACGATTAGATAAACACAAGGCTATAGATACCACATAATGAAGGCCAATAGATCCACCCACTTCATATTATATTATGAGCTTTAGCTAAAATTACTTCCTTCATTATTTATATTCTTCAACAATACTTGATATGCCTTGGTACAAGTAATAGAATTTTGGATATTAGTTATCATTCTTCAGATTCTTCTCATTGAAACATTGTATCTTCCTTAAACAGGCAGCTATAGTTCCATTTTAAAATTATTACTTTGACTCAAAAACATCATGAAGGTACTTACTTACCTGATTCGAAAAGAAATAGGTAGATGTAGGTACCTTCTGGATATTGTAATAAATGACTCATCAACCCAGTTGAAACTTGTAATGAATTATGTTCAATTTCCAGGCACAACAGGATGTTTAGATTCGAGGAAAAAGACAAATCAGGTATAGTTAAGGGCCACTACGGTTATTACGATAAGCATGGTAAACTTCAGATAGTAAACTACGATGCTCATCCTGAAGAAGGCTTCCACGCGGAATCAAGTACAGACCACAACAGCAAGTGATTTGGAGGAGGAGCAAAGCGTGTCGTTGTGTAATATTTGCTCAAAAACTCTGATGATATTTGTTGTGAATATTCGAAAACAGTTTATTCTTCTGAACATTTTTGTGATTGTGGTCTCAGGTAGAATATCTCTATGAATTATATTTTGTACTATGTACTATAGGTATTGTATTATTAAAATATAAAAGTATCACTTGTTTTCATTTATTTCACATCCGCTATGTAGACATATGCCTACTTGAACACTTGGAAACCAATAATGAATTCGTACATGTTTAATCCAAGAAAATTAAATAGAAGCACAGCCGTCTTTAGAGTCATCTACAAAGACGGCTGTAATAGAAGTTAAGTATTTCAGGGTCACTAAAGGGAAAATCCAATTATCTTTGGATAGTATATACCTCAACAGTTGATTAAGCAATAATAATAAGAAATAGCTGAATTCATTAAGAACACCCATGTACTGACATCTCAGAGTAATAAATTACGTTTTTGGGGCTGCAGACCAAACACCCCCCTACAAAGATAGGTATCAAGAATTCAAAATTGTTCCTGACTTCTTTGTCAAACAGGAAGATCGAATTTAATAACCTAATATTAAATTCTTCTTGCTACACCTATTCAGCAAAAAGAAATCCATTATTTTCCAATTGGTGTCTTTGGTTTTCTGTATTTTGCGTTGTCCGATCGGGTTCCACTAGATAGCGTTAGAAAGATGAGATTTCGTACTAAAAAAACTTTTCTGGCAGTTTTGTGATGAGTTTTTGATGAGTCAAAGAGTCACTAGCAAAGAGAAAATACGCTATATTTCACTTTTTTTTTTCGATAAAGGCGAAAATGCAAGCCATCAAGCGGCTGAAAATGTAAATTGATACAGCCAATCACGCGCAATTTTGGTTTCATCGATTCCGTTTCTGTAATTTCGGTGTTAAAGATGCACCAAAAGCAAAACTAAAATTATCGAAAATGTTGATAAAATGAGTTTCTCCACATCTGAATCTATCATCTTGACTAGACAATACTGACTGATTACCGGGAGCATTTTGGGCTCCTCATGCGTGAACCACTGCTCCCATAGCATTTAGAAGAAGGGTTCCCAAACTATTTTGGTCCAGAGAGATATATTTTCAAATATAACTTCATTTAACCGAACCTCATTTTTTAAATATTGAATTTTTCATAAACTGCTTCAACAGAAGCAGTCAGTCACAAAGATAGGTCAGTAGGATAAGTATATTCTGGTGATTAGTTTGAGGTGGATGATGTGAAATTTTGTATTATTTTCTCTATTTTAACCTGTGTTCAACTTTTAATGTGTGTTGCATGATCTCAAAACTAATCAAAATCTTATTTATGAGTGAGCAAACTTCTTTGGAAAACTTCTTCAAAAAGAGTAAAATTAATGCAGACGAATTTTCATGTTTTTCTCGTTTGAATAAAACAATTGACACTTCTACAGCTGAAAATAATCAATCTCAAGAAGTGTATGTAAAATCAAAAGACATTGGAAACAATTCACCAATTTTTTTTCGTTTATGTTATTCTAAAATCTGAGACATGACATTATAGTAAATATTCGTTTCTGTGGTTTTTTCCACAACAGAACAGAGTTACATTCAGCCAAAGTACCGAATTTTTCGAATTTCACAGATATTTTTTTTTTAAGATCATGTTACTCGAAAACGGCGCTTTGTAGGAGAAAATATGAAGAATACTTTTATTTTTCAAATTAACCAAATATTGTTCAATGAACGTTCAAATTACTTTTAAGAGTGGGGTTCTTCGAATTTCTGGTATTTTTATGTGATGTAATGTTCATAATGAAGAAACTGAAAGATATGTGTAGGGAATCTTGTATTCGGAGAAGATGTATCACATCAAGGAAAAGCTGTATTCCAAAAATCATTTCCTTCAATAGAACCATTTACGAGATATAGCTGAAAATTACATTTTTTTATTGATTTTCAACAGCCTGTATCTTTGTAACCGGGCCGAATCGGAAAAAACTATAAAGGAAAAAAGTGTTTCTTTTGACCTCAGGAATCTTCGGTTAAAATATATGTACAAGTCAAAGACTCACCCTGTATATTAGAATATCTAATATTTTGTGTATTTAAGTGACATAAGTCTGGGTACGCCACTGGCGCTGGTCCATATGCAGAAGACGTGACGGCTCATGGCTCCTCGTGTGAAGGCGCTGTAGCACTCTTTGCACTACGATCTATCGGGTCTGGCTCTCACTCGTGAGCGAGAGCCATACTACTCTCCGAGTGAAAGGAGCCTTATGGTGACAGCTCTCTCCAAGATGCCAAATAACTTGTAGAAAATCAAATAATTTTGTCTTTTGAATGCATTTTCTGTAAAAACAATCACAACAGACATAAAAACACTAGTTTCATGAAAATCTATTTATTCAAAACATATACAACAATATAAATTTGTAGAAAAATTTGCAACATTTTATTATATTTTCAATTTCAACAACAATAAAAGGGTGTTTTTTCATCGCATCATAATTAAAGAGGGCTTATATCCATAACAAAATTCATGAAGAGTTGCCTCAATATCTTCCAATAAACCTGATGCTCCGAACCTAAAAAAATCACTTGTCAACCATTCAATTCCTAAGGTTTCTTTAACCATAATAAGCCAATTAATGGCATCTCTACTTGTTCTGATTCCACCAGCTGGTTTCAACCCAACCTAAAATTAATTGAATTTTAGCACTAAAATATTCTGCCGAAACTCTGACCAACCTTATATCCCATCTTCATGTAATATTCTCTAATCGCTCTAGTCATCACTAAACCATATGGAAGCGTAGCGTTTACAGCTTCTTTACCTGTTGAAGTTTTAATGAAATCTGTACCTGCCATCATTGCCACAAGAGAAGCTTTGTAGACCTAGAGCAATATAAAAATCGTTTTTAAATATTATAAAAAACATTTTGAATGTTGACTGAATTTGGACGATATGGTTGCAAAGGAAATTGTAAGAAGAGGGAAAACATCACCAAATCTCGAGCGTTGACGGCAAGCAAAGAACAATGGAAGAAATTCATCAAGTTAAAATTGTACTAATAGAATATAGAATATTTTGTTATTTAGTCCAAACAACGAAAGGTATTATTGAGATTTGGTTTATATATATTGGATATATATCCATCATAAACAAGACAAACACTCAAAAATACTCTGATGTGAACAGAAATCATAACTTTAAAAGTTATGCATAACTTACCACACTCAATAAAATATTGCTCAGAAATGGTGTTGAACACTCCCTGTATTTCACATATGTTTTGAAAACGAGGCATATATTATATGTCCAGTTTATAATGAAACACCCTGTATACATATACAATCAAAACATTCTCAGATCTTGACTTACATTATTGAAAGAATCAAGTTCGCCTACTGCCAAGATTGCTTTCATGTGAACGCCAGGTCCACATGCTTCTTTCATCTGCTGGATTTCCTGATATAGTTCCTGCCATTTACCTGTAAGTACTAGAGTTCTGTTGATCACAATATCAATCTCAGTGGCTCCTTGTTCTATGGCATATTTTATTTCATCTAGACGTGTTTGAAGGGGCATCTGGCCACTTGGAAAACCCGTAGCAACTGAAAATATAATATATGTATATTAAAAATATATACATATAAAGATATTATTCCACCTGATGCAATGTTTATTTTATTTTGGAGTTCCAACTTATCTAATTCTTCAACAGCATCTTTAACTCTGGAAGGGTAAACACATACTGCAGCAGGTCTGATTGGAAAATTATCATCATTGACTTCCAACATGCTCAAGATATTTTCAGGCAGAGGACCCATAGCCTATAAATGATGAATACACGGTTCACACAGTAACTTAATTGGGAAAATTATTGAATGCATTATTTCAAAGGATTATGTAGCTCAATACAATGAAGTCAACTGTATCACGATTACCTATTCATAATGAATTGCTTACTTTACGACATAATCTTGCTACATTACTCTTAGTGTCGTCTCCCCCTAAAGTTGTGAGATCTATGCAAGTTATAGCTTTAAGCAACCAGGCAGCTTCATACTCTTTACTTATTTCTTTATCGGATATGTAATAACAAACTGACTCTTTCACTGCAGTGGAGTTGACATGGACATTGTTCAGCCAACCTAAATCTAAAATTGAAATGAAAAAAAAACATATGACAAATTTTACTTGAAGATCTACCTAATTCACAACCAGGATTCCTTTCCATTTCGGGTGATAGGTTGAAGATATTCTTTCAAAGTATTGAATGATAAATTATTACAATTTTTCTCGTGCCTTTCCAACATATGTGTTAATGAGTATTATCTAAATCAAGTTAGCATCAGGGTTATCTCTATATGTTGTTATCATAGTTATTTTATCATCAGATAAAATATTTCTGAGATTTAAAAAACTAACCATAGAAAAAATTAATGCTTCGAATTTTCGATATTTTATTAGATTGGTCCTAACATAACGTAAGACTATCTAGATAAGAAATGTTTATGAATATTTTTTATCTCATGAATATAATTATACCGTCAGGATGAACATATTACACATTAAAGATCGACTGTCGGCTGTGCTATAGACATCTGTGGCTGTTATTACTAACCTATTAATATTATTGATCTATTCTCGAAGATCTTTTTGAAACCGACTATTAGAACAATTTGTTGTGTAATTTTGTGTTGATTGCGTGATTCAAATGTAAAAAAGTTCGAATTTTATTTAATAAAGTGTATGTTATAAAATTTATGTGAAAATATGATGGAGAAAGGTGTGAAAACTAAAACTGCTTCAACCGATGTGAGGACTAGAATTGATAGTTTTTTCACTATCAATGAAAAACCGGTAGACGATATATCTTTAGGAATATTCTATAATCCACATACAATTACACTTCTCGCTGTATCGATAGCTCTACTAGTTTATTTCGCTTTTGTAAGGTGAGAAAACCCGGATTTTCCTGTATCCAGTTCAATGGTCATTTTTTATCATTAATAACAATGTCAAGGGCCATAAGTTATCGGAATCGAATTTCGATTTCGTTCTTGTTGAAACAACCTTGGACATTTTAGTTTGTAGTAATAATGCTATGAAATATTGACCTTTCAATAAATTTTTCCTCATAAGGTCTAGGCTTTGGATATATGCCAATGATTTTTTTTTCAGGGACACACAAAACCTGGAAGATAACATCTGGGCTGGTATCCAAATATGTGTATTTTTCTTCTTAGTGATCTCCAGTCTAGCTTTTCCAAATGGACCATTCACCCGTCCCCATCCAGTTGTGTGGCGGTTAGTTTTTGGATTGAGTGTTTTATATTTACTCCTTTGTATATTTTTGCTCTTTCAAAACTTGGAAACTGTTCAGAATATAATTTATTGGTTCGATCCTGATTTGAGGAACTTCCACATAGACATGGACAAAGAGTATGGTGTTAACTGTTCAGACATCACAGCAGAAAGAATTTGGAGTCATGTGGATGTTTTTGCTGTGGGACATTATCTCGGATGGCTGTTCAAAGCTATACTTATTAGGCACATGGGCATCTTATGGGCCATAAGCTGCATGTGGGAGATAACCGAAATCGCCTTTGCTCATTTACTACCAAACTTCATAGAATGTTGGTGGGATGCCATAATTTTAGACGTTATTGTCTGTAATGGCTTTGGTATCTGGTGCGGACTGAAGATATGCCAGATGTTGGAGATGAGAGAATATCGTTGGGTTGGAATAAGAGATATTCACTCAACCACTGGAAAAATCAAGAGGGCGGTCCTTCAGTTCACTCCTGAGAGTTGGACCTCTGTCCGCTGGTTAGATCCTAAATGTTCCTACATGAGAATAATAGCGCTGGTACAATTGGTTATATTTTGGCAAACATCAGAATTGAACACCTTCTTTTTGAAGCATGTTTTTGAGTTGCCATCCAATCACCCTTTTGTTATAGGAAGGTTGATCTTGATCGGTAGTTTCGTAGCACCTTCAGTTCGTCAATATTACAGTTATGTTACAGACACCACTTGTAAGCGTGTAGGCACTCAATGTTGGGTGTACGGTTGTATCATGGTAGCTGAAGCCTTGTTATGTATAAAACATGGTAGAGTATTGTTTGAACGTACTCAAGCTCTCAATATTATATTATGGTTATGTATTATGTTTATAGTATCCACGGGCTGTGTTATTGGTTGTGTTAAGTATCATAAATATTTCGACAAAGATGTACCCACCTCAGGTTCTATCAAAAGTACAAATGAAGTTGAGGAAACTCGAAAGAAGAAGTCAGAATAGATAAAAATAAAATATCTAGTCCATGTGTCAATAGTACATTATTGCAATTTTTCAAAGTCTGTTTTTTATGGTTTTTCTTTTCCATGAACAGTTTGGACAATTTTAGGTCATTTTCCAGTTGTTTAATTCAATTAAGTCTTTGCATCTTGAATCCTCATTGCAACCTTTATCAGAATGTTTTGCATTAAATATACTATATAATTAAGAATACCTTTCTGCATAATATGGATCCTTTAGTGGCTAAAATCGAATCGAAACTTGATAGAAAATTATATTTCTAGTTGAAATTTTTAGTAATAAAAGCTAAAACTAATTTATATAAAAAGAAGTTATTTTACTGTAATGTTAGAACACCCTTTTCTAATATCAATGGAGGATTTACAACATATTTTACCAATTCTCTGATTTAGGTTTTGGATTATGTTTAAAATGGCCAAGTCTAACGCGAATATTCTTTTCAAATAATCTTCTAGTTGATCTATGTATAAAGATTTATTTGGTGTATGAAAGCCTTTTACAGCTTAAAATACATTATAAATAATACAAGAATAAATTATTTTCTAGGGGGATGAGATGGTATCCCTTGTACAGAATGAATTTGTATATTTCATTTTCTTTACCAAAGAATTTAAAATTTTCTCTCACATTACATTTTTTTCTATTATATGTATATTGAAAGAGAATTATTGTCTTTTACCTGATCCTAATGTTCTGTTCATTTTTTTCTTGAAGTGTATAGAGCTTTGAAGTTGAATATTTTAAGGTATTAAATTTCCTCAAGATTTGGAAACATATTTTCCGATGTGGATATTTAGAAGACAGCTTTAAGTTCTGTATATAATTTTTACATTCTTGACTGGAGATACTTGAATTTTTTTCCATTCTCTTTGTCTCTCCTTGACAGAAGTTTATCTTTGATTAATTAAAAGTAGAATAGCTTTATTTAGCAAATAGTTATTCAACACAAACAGTTTCACCAATTACATATTGATTTCATCAGGTGAATGTTAGTAACCAAACAATTTTTGTGTTGAATAAATTTTTGCAGAAATGAAGTAGTTTTACTTTTAATCAATCCAGTTTCTGGTTTACTATAAAAAGTTAATTGTTTCTTTGAGGCTTATACACTTTTATCAATAAAGTCCGATTTTTGGATAGAGAATTAACGGTATCCAACTTAAAGTGCCATATTTAGTTTAATATTACAATCACCCCATGTTTATATCATAAATTTGGACAACTTGTAAACTGTGAGTTTATTTAAATATTTTTATTACACTTCACTTGGGTAGCAATAAAAACGAATTGTTGAAATTGAATTAAAAAGTGGCAATGTTATTCTGAATTTTGATTTATTTTTTCCAACCATCATTAACATTTGAATTATGTATACATCAAAAAGACAAAAGATAGTGTTGCGAGTAAATGAATTTTTTTTTATTATATAAATAATTACAAGCAATCAGAATGAATACATTATACAGGGTGGCCATTTGAAAACGAAACAGACGAGATTACAGACGAAATAAAGTTTTTCGATAGAAATGCTCGGACAGGTCGATTTCTGTTTCGAGGGGGACAACTTAAGATGTAGGTTACGGACGCATAGCGCTTCAACCCTTGCTGCTACAACCCCCACCCCCAATTTTTGAATAGGGAAGATGGGGTGAGTGATACCTCAATTTAAAGGTATTTTTATACTGATTTCAGCACAGTAATTGTTTTTTCATTTTATGCATTAGTTCTCGAAATATTCATGCGTTAGTTAGTTAGGAAGGAAGCCACTCATGGTTGTTTTGAAGCTCAAAATTTTTTTCACAAAACACTACAAGTGCCATGAAAACACCACTTCATTTTCAAATACTTAGTTAAGAATATTTCGAGAACTAATGCATAAAATGAAAAAATAATTACTGTGCTGAAATCAGTATAAAATACCTTTCAAATGAGGTATCACTCACCCCATCTTCCCTATTCAAAATTTGGGGGTGAGGGTTGTAGTAGCAAGGGTTGAAGCGCTATGCGTCCGTAACCTACATCTTAAGTTGTCCCCCTCGAAACAGAAATCGACCTGTCCGAGCATTTCTATCGAAAAACTTTATTTCGTCTGTAATCTCGTCTGTTTCGTTTTCAAATGGCCACCCTGTATAAGCTTGTTTCATAAGTGCTTTCAAGTATCCTGCTGTTCTTTACATTTCTTTTAGTTCTGCTGGCTATTTCCTTTTGGCACTTTCGTCAGTGGGTAAATTGGTGAAGATTTTTAGATATAATGTGCCCTATAAAAGATAAGACATGCATTTTTATACAAAATTAAATTTTATAAAGGTGGTTTATAGATTATAGTGGCGTGCCTAGATCTAGATATGTAACTATTAAAAGAATTATAGCAAAAGGGGATTCTTACCTTACCAAACGTTTCCTCTTAAAATTATCCATATGAGAGTTTCCACTGAATGTGCCTTGTTAATTAATTTATGTAGATTGTTAAAACCAAAAAAACTATTTTTTCTCTTTTTCAATGTTGAACAATTCACTGACAACCAATACTTACTATTCTCATAATGAGAAATGATGGGTATAATTTGTTATTTGTCAAAAAGCAAAGAAAAACAAACTATAAACCATTTAATATTTAACATGTATAAAATTACAAAAATATGATAAACATCTCTTAATCTTTCTGTTAATTCCTTATACTATGAGCTTCAGACATATGCTTTTTATAGCCCTCTCGAAAATCGAAAGCCTCTGGACAAAGATGGCAGCAGTACATATTGGTAAGGTCTGAATGAACCAATCTTACATGATACTTAAGGGCAGATTGATTTGAGTATATTTGACCACAATGAGGACAAGTACCACACTGAGAGCTATGATGAGGCTGGATATCGACTGACTTGATCTGAATGTTTGGGTCTAAATTATGATTTCCTTCAAATTCATAAGTTTCCCCTTCCACCTGTAATGATTGCTGCAGTAATTCACTTGGACGATCATACGATACACTGCTACTGGAGTCAGAAGATGGTGATTTCATAAGGATTTTTTCCAATTCACCTTCTGGATGTTTTCGTATAATTAAGGCATTTTTTGGCATTTCTATCGTCACTACTGGTTCTAAAGTGTAAGGTATTGACGAAGGAGACTTTCCTGAAATGTTCAATACTCAAATATCAGAATTAAGGTAAGGACATTTCATGAATGAAAAGGTCTTATTAACTTATTATCTAGAATCGCATTTAAGTTAATATAAACTCATCAATTTATAGTACCTAATATAGTCAAGTTAAATAATTATAGCTTGCAACTTTATGAAAAAAAAAGAATATTAATAAAGCCCTTTGAATAGGCCTATCAAATTCTTTTATGTAACTGGTACATATGGCAGAATTATATCAATATAAATTACCTGGGCTATGATGAGCAGTCAATGATCTCTCTAAAATACTCCTTTTAGAATCTAAAGCAGCTTCTAAAATGGATGTCCTCTCCAAATTTTGATTAGATATATTCTCATTTACATCAGCACATATTTCATCATCCAGTTTTTCAGTTTTCACCTCAATTTCCTGATTCTCAACATTTTTCGGAGAATTTGTATTCATATGAGTCATATTTTCTCTAATTATAGCGTCATTTGATCTATTTATTGTCGAGTTTTCTTTCAAGCACTTAGTTTTGAGTTTTTTTATGGGATTTTCTGTAGAAATTATTTTTGGTCTTTTGAGGTTTGTTAACTTTTTAGTATTTTCAGAGGAATTTAAGCCAGATACTTGCAGTAATTTGGCAGTACTTAGAAATGAAGGTAACTGCTCTTCAGAAACCATTACCTCCCCATGATACATGAAATTTATTACAGCTATCAAGTCTGTATAAATAACATCTTTTAATATAACTATCGGATGAGGACAAGGGTTCTCCTGAAATCAAATTGTAAAGCTGAATTGAAAAAGGCCCTACAAAATTAAAAACATACCTTGAAAACTGTCCGAAAGTAAGGACTGCATGCTGACAAAATGAATTTGTGAGCTTTTAAGTTTATACCTTCACATGTTAATGTAACATCAACCAATTCCTCTGAATGCTGCAAACTCTCAAAAGCACTAACTATATTAGATTGATAACTATTCCATTTCAAGCAAAAGTGCTTGGACGACATTTTGATGCAGAAATAGGTCACAATCTTAACGATGATAAAATTTCATAAATCCAAATGAAAAACATCTGAGAAGCATAATTGAATTAAGAAAATTCATGAAAATATAAAATAAATCTTGGAACTGAAAACAAAATAAAAAGTTAATTAGAAGTGTCGTGGCCTTCAACAGCTGTCATCACTGATACGAGTCGCAAGTTCGCACTTTTCGCAGCGGGATTTACTTCCGGCTCGTGACCTGAAAATCTTTTCCTAAAATATTTGAGAGAAATGAAAGAGGAATTTATAATATTTCTGTTTTTTCAGACACTGAGTTCTTGATGAAAAATATTTTGAATTCAGTTCAAATACTTCTTGTTAAAGTTTCATCATATGTTAGATTTCTTACTGAGGCTAAAAATCGCAGAAGATCGAAATTCACCGAACTTAATTACAAATAACCCTTTTATCTGTTAGAAAACATTCAATTTGGAATTTCTTAAAAATGTTGGAAATCTTATAAAGTCGAATTTTTCATTCTTCATTGTGCTCCACTTGTTGGAATATTTTTAGTATCATGTACTTAACAATTTACTTAATTTCATCAATAATACCTAATGTTTTAATGGACTGCGGCTGTACTTCTAACAGAGAGGTTGATACTAACAAGAAATGTACTTCAGAATCAATAAAAGTTAATAAATACACGAAGGAGGCCAATATAGCTTTCAATTCAGAAGAAATGGTTTTGATTCAGGGCAATACTTTTGAAATGGGGACCAATGAACAAGTTTTCCCTGCTGACTATGAGGGACCTGTTCGTAATGAAACTGTGGATTCTTTTCATTTAGATATTTATGAAGTTTCAAATGAGAAATTTCTCAATTTTGTAACAGAAACGGGGTATGTTACTGAGGCGGAGAAATTTGGTGATAGTTTCATATTTGAAATGTTTATACCCAAAAAAGAAAGAAGTAAATTCAAAGCATACAGGGCTGTTCAAGCTCCTTGGTGGATAAAAATGAAGGGAGTAAGCTGGAAGAAACCTGAAGGACCTAACTCTAATATAGAAGGTAAATGTAAGAGAATTTGTTGGAAGATGGGAACCCATAAATCTAAAGTTTTATGAAATGTTTTCTATATTTTTAGGAATATTGAATCATCCTGTTGTGCATGTTTCCTGGAATGATGCTATGGAATATTGCAAGTATATGGGTAAAAGATTACCTACAGAAGCTGAATGGGAAATGGCTTGTAGAGGTGGATTAAGACAAAAATTGTATCCTTGGGGTAACAAACTGAATCCAAAAAACAAGCATTGGTGAGTGTAAGTAGTTTGATATTCGATATAATCAACTTGTTTAATTATGAAGATTATTTAATTTTCCAGGTTGAATATATGGCAAGGTGAATTTCCAGAAACCAATACAGCTGAAGATGGTTTCATTGGAACAGCTCCAGTAAATCACTTCACACCAAACAAGTTTGGCTTGTTTAATATGGCGGGTAATGTCTGGGAATGGACTAATGACAATTGGATGAATGACCCTGTGAGAAATTTTGAGAATAGTCAATTTTTTCAACACCTATATAAATTTGCATTTTAGGAATCAAAAGTAAAAAAGGGAGGATCCTTTTTGTGTCATCAATCATACTGTTGGAGATACAGATGTGCTGCCAGATCCTTCAACACCAAAGACAGTTCATCAAGTAATCTAGGTTTCAGATGTGCAAGAGATGTAAAATGATCGAATTTTTATAGTTTCAAACAATAAAATGGCTCATTGCCAATCACTTGAAATCCTTACATATTGTCAAAACTGCTTTTACCAACGACTATAAAAACTCAATGTCAAAGTACAAATTTTTTTTTCAAAACACGTTATATAACTAATTGATTAAAGTATCTAAGTGTGATAATACTTGACGAAATACTCTGAACTACAAATTCCTGTCATTGACTCTACGTTACAGTATTTACATACTTGTGATAGATGCACGGCTACCAAATATTTAAGTGAGCTGTAATTCCTATGGAATTGTTTATTTCTCATCCCAAATTAAATTCTACATTTGCGCATGATCTGAAAGAGCTTAAATTCTTATAGAACTATTTATTACATGCTCCAAATGTCCATATTACTTAGTGGTTCATCAAGCTATAAGAATAGGATGGACGTTTTCAATGCACCCAATATTCATAAAAAACAAATATTTCTTCAACGATAACAAGGAATGTAGCTGAGTCAAACGTGAAATTCGTTGACAATAATACTATAACAACAAAATACACAATTAAGTTGTATTCAAACCGATATAAATCTAGGCTGTCTACCCTTTATAGTTTTGTTGTCCATAAGTAACAAGGTTGAATGTTCATATTTCCGTTAACCCGACTTTTTATGGAGCCACCTACTAGCCGATACGAATTTCCACAACAATTTAATTCAACATCTGGCTAGTAAAACGAGAAATATTGAATCACGGAATTTCTTGCTTGTATATACTCAACGTGTACCCTTCGTTCTGGAAGAGCTGAATTCTGTATTATATGGGACCTTCGAAACTGAATGACAAGTTTCATCAAAATCGGATGAGAATTTCAAAAATGCTAGTGGAATTTTCGAAATTTTTTTTTCCATCCAAAAAAGTGATACCATTGCATCACTCCTTCTTAGGAAATTAATTCTATGGTTTTGCTTCATATGAATTTTATTGGTGAAGAAATCGTTATTAATCATTTCAATGAAATAATTTTTTATATTATTCGTATAGTGTAACTGTAATATTTCAGGTTTGGAACTAATTTGAGGAACGGCAGATTGTTATAAATCTATATTATTAATAAAAATTTATGTTTTAATATAGTTTTAGACCAGTTCTAAGAATTGTTTTAGCAGCTATTATTTAGATAGCAAGTAACTGTTCACATACTTGTCTTCATATTGGGATAGCTGAAACATGTATTAATTTGCTTAGATGAACATGTTATTATTATTATTAGAACTCTTTATTGCAAATTCATATATAACAGAAGTGTGTATAACAATGTGCAATGGATGGGCATATCGCTGAGCAATGTCTTCCTGCCAACCCTTTATTACTCAGCATTTCCATTACATGTATGAGTTCACTAAACATAATTTGAAAAAAGAAAATACATAGAATGTTTGTGTTACCTGTTAGGGATAAAGGAGGGATGAATTGGAAAGGAAAATGAGGTAAGATATCGACGAAGAAAAACACCTCAACCGATGGTCTGTTTTAAGTATCTTTTGAGGCTCATTTTGAATGATCTGAAAGTGGGCTTATGAGATATCTCCATGGGAATGCGGTTCCAAAGTTGAGGGAATCTCACAGAGAAGCAGTTACGAACAGAATTGGTGGAATGAGCGTTTATTCTTAAGGTGAGATTACCAAGTGCTCTCGTATGATGATCCTCGCCTCCGAGAAGTCGAATATTGCTGTGCAAATATGATGGTATGCGACATTTTAAAACCCTATAGCCCAGAAGCAGAGTATGCCAATTACGACGAAATGCAATGGGCAGCAGGTCGAGAGCATCTCTGAACTGGCTAACGTAGTCAAATTTTCTCAAGTTGTACACGAATTTAATACCTACATTCTGTAAGCGGTCGAGTTTACCCAACTGACTTATCGTTAGACCCATGAAAGCCACGTCAGCATAGTCCAGAATAGGGAGCAATAGTGTGAAAAAAAGAGTCTTTCGGGTTTGGAAAGGTAAGAAATTCTTTAAGAGACGGAGCTGATGGAGGCTCTGGTAAAACCTTTTGCTTATACTGGTAATCTGAGGATCCCAAGAAAGCGTCTCATCTATAATCAAACCCAGACTTCTCACCACCGAAGAGTAGGGAACATTCTCCCCACAGAGAACAATTTCATGGTCGTGTATGTTCACCTTAATCAAACATCTTTTAGTACCGATGACGATGGATTGTGTTTTTGATGTATTTAAAACGAGACCCATATGGGAAGCAGCGGTGGAAATAATTGAAAGATCTTCGTTTAAAAGTCGAACGCACTGAGCAAATTCCTCAATCCTGGTATGAAGATAGATTTGAAAATCGTCCGCGAAGAGGTGATATCTACAGTTTATATTATGGGCCAAAGAGGAGATATAAAGGGAGAACAGGAGTGGACCCAAAACGCTGCCTTGCGGAACCCCCGCTACCGTCTCCACCCAATCAGAGCAGTTTCCATTTACAATCACTGATATTTCACATTCCCTGAGATAAGAGTTGAAAAAACTTACGGAATGCTCAGAAAACCCCACCACACGCAGCCTGTCCAAAAGTATATCGAAATCAATAGAATCAAATGCCTTACTAAAGTCCAAAAGTACTAGTATTGTCAGCATTTTGTAGTTCATAGCTTGACCTATGTCATCCGTAATTTTAGCGAGCGCGGTGCTAGTGCTAATGTGCAAATTAATTAATATTATTTGGAAGTGGTACGTATAACTGGGCAGCTGTATTAGATATATAAAAAATCAACAAAGCAATAAACAATTATCATTTATTATCAATGGAATGTAAAAAATATAAACTTGTGCATTTATTTTGAAATTTTCACAACATAGGTCAACTGATAGATTAAAACCTACATTAACATATAACTCTAGAGCTGGGCCAAATTGTAAAGTCAACCACAAACTTCAACACAATAGACAAAACAACTATAATAAAAAAATTAGATAATTTATGCTTTTCCCTTGATACAAAATAAGTTCATTATTTTTACATACATTTTCCTATACATATATATGGGATTATTATCATGTATTATTATTATATATATATAGGATATATATGTACTTTAAACAATAAAAAATATTTCTTGATCCACAGAAGGAATACACAACCTAGGAAAGGACTGTTTTGTTTCGTTTCAAAGATACTTGGTTTTTCATCTTTTATGAGCACAATATATCCAGGGAATAAAATATCTAAAATAGGAAAATACCAAACCCTTCATAAACTTTAGTCATAAATCTAACAGGATAAACCAAAAAATAAACTAAAAGTGGAACAGAATAAGGCCAGCTTGATGGTTTTGAGCAACTATGTTCACTGCTTGAAATAATGATATTGTTGTTTATCTCAGCCTAGTGGCCATGATATCATTTCATCAACTATTTTGTCCACAATTAAAATAGTAATCTTCAGTGTACTTTGATCTAAAAACACATTTCCCAGAACTAGAAGTTCTAAGATTTATTGATAATAATTATTAAATTTCTGGGAAGTCGTACTAAGGTTAAGATTTCTATTACATATTTGGGTAAAAGTTCAGATGAAATATAATCCAACAGGCCATGGTGTAAAAGATAGGCTAAGAATTAACCAACTTCATTTATTAGTAATGCTATCAGAAACTAAACTGAAAATTTCTTGAGAGCATTAAATATTTTTGGCATATCACATTTATCTATATTTTAAGTGTTTTTTTGATATATTGTAATTTTTGCCCAGTTTCAAACATGAATTTTCAATATAGTTGGCACAGGTCATTGGAAGTTAATGATTTTCTTAGATTACAAACTGCCATCTCAAAACTTATTCTATTCCACTTCTCACTAAAATATCTCTTTAGTATTTGTTAAAATTTAAACTTATTTTGCTGGGGTTCAGACTATTTAAAATTTGTTGAACTACAACATGTACATTTTTTTTGAAGAATTTAGGCACTGGTACATAACGATAGACTAGGTATCCACCGGCTGCATAAAGTGAAATTCTAAAACTCATCTTAATAAATTTGGAAACCTTGGAAGGCGGAGGAATAGTCAACATATCTTTAATAAATGGTCTTTGGTCTGTATGATAAAGTTTGAGAATACCGGGCATGTGTCCTATCCCAACAACTGCTACTACTTTTTGAAAATCTTGCTTGCCAACTGGAAAAAAAAACATTTTTGTTATAATTGCATATACTATGAAGAAATAGTAATTTGTCACCTGGTCGATTAGCAGCATCCAGATTAGACACCGCATTTTGTATAGAATAAGTCAAAAATATATCACGCTCTGCAACAAATACTTCCTTGAACTCGGGGTAATGTTCTGCAAACTCTGCAAGAATTTGTTCAAGCATATCCCTATTCTTGCATTTTTCAATGTCTTCTTTGCTGTAACAAATAATTGATGAATAAAAATTTTAATTTCCTTTTGTTTCAAACTGCTAAAAATCAGAACATAACACAAACTTGAAGAGCACTCTTCTTCAAATTCATATTTATGCAATTTGATGATAAATTGTGTATTATTATAAAATTTTCAACGACTATGTTTTATAAAGACCCTGTACTTAATTCACTGCTTTCTCAATATAAAATCCTACTTCCTTGTCTGTAACATGTTAAAAAAAGGGATAGATTTGATATACCGAAAGTTTAATTTAGCTTCTAATTATTTGATTCTCACGAATTCCCCATGAATATTCCTTTGAAGCCTTATCAGATCATATTCGATTTTTCTCTGAGAGATGCATCGATGAATTTTTGGTAACTCACTCTATTGTTGAATTTTGTATAGAATTATACTCTCACAAAATTTTGTATGAATATTTGTTTCATCAATTTATAGGTGATTACAAAATTTTAGTTTGATTAGGATGGGTATTTTTTCAATTATTCAGAAAACAAAATTTCATATCGACATAACTACGGAAATACCAAAAGGATTTTGGACTTTAACGACTTAATTGAGATATTCCGAACCTACCTAGCACATTCTATTTGTGAGTTATCGTAATCACGGCCTGGAGGAAAATTGATTTTTATATTGATTTCTTCATCAGTGAATCAGAACCGATTGTTTTAGACCACAATTGGCTCAAAACAAGAAAATTACACATATTTGGGCAAAACGATAATCATTAATTTTATATTATATCCTAGGGGTACAATCTGATTTCCTTCAAATTTTTATTGTATGGTTTCATCATAAATTTTTTTTTCTCAACTTGCGATTAGATGTTCAGAATCATTATTAGATCTCTGCTATTTCATTTGGTGAAAATCATGTAATTTTATTTCTCTAATTCTGTGGTTATTCCGTTCATTCTTCCACATCTTGTAGAACAAAATCGTGCGAGAATATATCAGAAACGCACAGTTTTCATGGTTATATTTGATTATTATATGTTGGTACTCCGAACTTTCCGCCACGGCTTTATCTGTCAATTCATCAATTTGCCTTAAAGAAATCAGTTCTGCCAACCAACATTTTTCAATGCAAAAATCACTAATTGATATTTATGGAAATATTTCATTAATTTCATTAAAAATGCAATGAATTAGAGAAAATAATGTATAATACTCGTACAGAAGGCTCATTCTACCACTCGTTCATTCCAAAACTCGCCACTTCGTGGCTCGTTTTTGAATTTTGAACTCGTGGAAGAATATCAATGCCTTCTGCACTTGTATTATAAATAACTATTATATCAATTAATATTTGATATTTTGTTATAACCAAAATTCAATCAACTATGTTTTAAAACTCCTAAGAATTCACCTAACAGGGTCTTTGGAATTCATAAGATGCCATATCAACTTGAATGTCTGGAACCATGAAAGTCCTGCTATAGCTCTTTTCAAGGTAATGCTAATAGGCCTATCCCCAAGAAGAATTTTGCACTTTGGTAATTTTGCTACCTACAAAAAAAAAACATTTCAATATTTGAAACCTTCAATAACATCAGGACACAACTTTTGAAAGTGATTCCATTAGGACGTTTTAAAAAAAAGTTCCTGTGAACATATGTCCAGAGTTAATTCATTTCTGAGATACAGTAGGTTAAGTTTAAAAAAAAAAATGATATTCAGAAAATATCATAAATATTCTTTTTCATATCAAGCTTTGTTTTTGAGAAAAAAAAATAAAATTTAATAGCTCGCTCTAACAACTATCCATGAACATAAAATAATAATAAACAATTACGACCTTAAAGTAAATAAGCAAAATGTCAACATTCTGATGAAATTTACTTTAAGATGGACATTCCTCATTTTTTACTTTTGATTTGTATTTTATGTTGTCCATGTATAGTTTTTAGAATAAGTTGAATTGAATTTTATTTTTATTTATTTTCTGAAAACCATATGAAGGAAATCTAAATAAATGAAAAACTACAAAAAAGTGAGTGTCGTCCTTTTTTTCAATATTTTTCGTTGTGGTGCCAACTGAAAAGACACTGGATCTAATAATTTCAATTTAGTTACGGCTAAATAGGTAGGCGTTTCACTACTTCGAATAACTGTTCCAAATTTCAACCAAATCAGTTTAAGAATATTTATGATATTTTGTAAATACTTTTTTTTTACACAAAGCAACTTCTGACATATGTTTATAGGAACTCTTATTTTAAACAACATAAGGAATTGCCCTCTGCAGTTTCATACTGTAAGTGAGAAACCCTGTATATATCCATTTACCTCCCTATATGCAACTCTGAACTCTCCACCTGGAGCCATTCCTATTTCCTTAGTTATATGAGCACTCATATCCAACAGTAGTAGATAAATTATTCCATTGTAAACCCCATTTGATTTAATAGTGGATAAAATTTTTCGAGTATTAATTTCTTGTGCTTCTTTTAAAATGCTCTCCTCATCTAAATTCAATATGTTAAGTCTAGAACTACACAGCTCCAAAATGACAATATCAGGTTGAACATGTTGAATAACCTATTCAAGAAAGTGTGATAAATTTTTCAAACATAAATTGATCACGGACAATTATGCTGTCTTACTTTGAAGGCTAAATTCTAGTTAATAGTTTACCTTTTCTACATCCTCTTGAGATTCTTTGCTGAAATGAGCAGTACCCACAATATACACTTTAGTATTTTTGGTGGAATCTACTATCAGATTCACTGTTTCGGGTAAATTATTATCAAAGTCATCATCACCTTTACTACCATTGGAAGAATCAGTATCTCCAAAAGCAAACATATCTATTGAGGGTTCATTTTTCTCAGATCCAGATTCCGATCCGTTTTTTGAATTATTATCGTTCAACTCTAAAAATTGAAAACATATGTACTAATAAATCTTTAAGTAGGTGCATAAACTTACCAAAATGAGATAGAGATTTGTCCATGTTTCTGTTTTGACTTTATTTCATTCAAATAAGATTTATAACATGGATGATTGTTAACTTTTTACAACTATAAACACGAAGAATTTTGGATAATATATCAGACTTAAACAAAAGTATATGTTGTGATAAGGAATGAAAATTGAAAGTTGATATTTTTACGTCAAGTTTGATTAAGGTTATGTCAATGATTATTCTTTGGTTATATGGTTTTCTGTCAGAAAATTACAAAGGAAACTGCTGAGAGCTTAGAAAGTTATCCTGAATGTACTTTTAACGGTTATAAATCAATAACATCCTTTATTTGCCCTATATATATATTTAAATAAGTAAAATGTTCAGAGGATTTGTAAGTTTTAAATATATAACGTAATGATTATAATGTTTCTTACCAGATTTTTTTTAGTTTACATTCGTTATAGGCCTATATGCCGGAATATACTTAGCTCAGAATTATGATGTAAGTCACGTAAACGTAGTTTTAGACCAAATATTAAAAAAAAAAATTAATTTCAGGTACCAAAGGTAGATGACCCTCAAAATTTATTTAATAAGGTTAAAGAATTCGCTGATAAACATAGGAAAGATTAAAACAAATTTATAGATAATGAAACATTTAATTTAATAAATATTATATATATTAGCTAAACTTTTTATTTCAATATAAATCCACCACCTAGATATTCTCTTCTAATTGGTGGTTCCACAAAAGCTAACCAATCACTAGAATGAGTTGGTAACAGACCCATACTTTGGCATTTATACAAAGCTAACCCGATATTTACAAAATTACCTAGGATATAAATTATCATTTGGCCAACTGCACTAGTTTCAATTACTTTAAAGGTACTTTTTGTAGCCCAAATAGCTTGTATTGGTCGAAGTAGTAACATTCCAACCATCATTATTGGAAATATGGAAATTGAGTTTCCAGCCATGTACATTATGAATAAATTCATTGGCACCTGCTTGATTGGTGCTAATGCAATATCCCAAGACTTTTTTGTTATCAATCGACTTATATCCGCTTTCTTTGTAACTTCATTGTTAGATGGTATATTAGAGAGATTATATGCTGGAGGTGCTGGTAAACTATCTGTAATTCTAGCTACAGTTCTGAAATCATCATCAATTAGTGAAGAGTTTGATCTCCGCAGCTTAAAATGGACTCACTTCGTGCTGTCCAAACTCCATTTGGACCTTTTACTGTAGGACTTGGACATTTTTACAAATGCAATCAACTAACAGAAGAATTATCAAATTTACTACTAAATGAAAAGCACAAAGGCATCTATCGTTCCGAAATAGCAATGGAGAGCTTATCAATATTTGTTTAATTTAAAAAGTCAGACGTGAAAATTCTACTCAATAAATGTCAATAGTCAATAAATGATTCATGTTTTTTAAGCACGGTATCAGACTAATCTATGAATATTCTATGAAATAACCAACGGTATACTAAATTAGCTTTTCTTTGGTGTTAAGCTCCATACACACTTACAATTCATAGCAGGGAATAAGGAACTTATACAGTCCATTCAGGAATTATTGACATCCCGGGTGGCTATGGAAAATCGAAATTAAGTTGGTACTGGCTCATTTAGTAACATTTTGAATTGCACATTTCGGGTTGGCATTGGAAATGTCATTGACAAGAGGTTAGATTTCAGTATGTTTGTGTTATTGGTTTTGATCGAAGAAATTTTGAAACTTAAAAGTTGTATCAATTTCAAACACACATTGATTAGTTTATTTGAGTATTTCTCACAGTACTGTTTGAAAAAAGAAGAAGGCAAGTCATTACAACCTGGATTATTAGTGGAAGAAAACCTGTGCAATACGATTTCACCTTCAAAGAATCATTGAATGATTTGATTGTTACCAAAACCCGAGCCAAAAGCAACCAATATATCAGCCTGGATGAAAATTGACCAAAAAGCATCTGGATTTTAATCAATCAAAGACAACATTACATAAACGTAATTGGTTACAAGTTCAAAACAGTTAATAAAAGGAAAATTCTTATTGATAAACAGAAAAATATAATAAGTTGAGTACGATTTTATGGTGAATACAGAGAATATTTGCAACAAAATGTGAAATTCATTTATCTGGAGGAAACTTGGTTATTTGAAAATGCCAGCATTATTCAACAGTGGACTCTAGAAAGAAAACAAAATGTTTTTCAAGTATATTCAAGGGTAAAAGTAGAAGGAGCACATAGACCTAATATCCATGGAATATCAGAAGCTCGTAGAGGAGAAAGACCTAGAGAGAGAAGAATATATGATTTCTCTTGATTCGAACAGAGATGCTACTGATGGCAATCTGTGAAGAACCTAAAAGCAATAAAATAGGTGATTTATTACTCTGAGATGGTCAAATTTCAAAATCATCTGATTGAAAGATATAAAGACATGATATTTATTTATACGTTTTATGAACTGAATAGAATGAAATTTACATACTTTTTTATATTTATCATTTCGATTTGCCTAATTCAATGATGGAATAAAATATGGCATATATTTGGATGAACTTCTACCATGTGAATCAGGAAAATTGAGAAATTTTAGACCATACTTCTTTCTGACATTGTGGGGACAGAACAGGATTTAATGTAACAATGAGTTGGACTCGTTAATATCTCAAGGAAATATAATATACATATAAATAATTGCTTATAGGAATCAGCAATGCTCTTATTGGCTATAGGTGAAGATAAGTAATATTCGATTCAATCATCTTTTGAATCGGTAATATTTCTTTTACTTCAGGTAGAAAAATTCTCAATATTTTTCATGAGACTAAATAGAAGCAAATTCGGAATAATATTTTTATTTCGAAAAGGATTATGCTACAGAAAATTTTCATTAGATAAAAGAGAACATTCATTCATCCATGATTATCGAAATTCAAATTTGGAATAACGATTTAACGTTAAACTCTTCGAGTTGAAAGAGATGTATATTGTTCTCTTTCTCTAGGGCAATAAATCAAGAGAGTTGACAGACTGCCATCCGATGTTCCATCTTATTCGTTCTCTCGACTTCTCTCTCTAACGCGACGTCCATGGATATTAGGTCTATGAAGAAGCACTATTTTGAATGCTGGATATTTGGATTTTTACCTGGATGTTTTGTTTTGACAGTGGTGATCATGAGGATTATATAAATCTATGAAGAGAGAATTATTTTATGATTGGATTGCTAAACAAAGTCTTGGCATTGCATCTATAGCTTATTTATATTCTATATTGAAATTAAGTATTGTTATATCTGTGTTTTGTTCTTCAATGAGTAATCCAAAAATCTAATAAATTCCAATTGCTTTATAGAATTTTTACTGAGTATTCAATTGAAAAATATATTCAGAAGAGTAACTTCAAGAATTTCTTCATCTCTTACCCCCTTGAAGATAATAATAGAATGCAATAAAATTTTAAAATTCACAAATTAAAAATAATTTCATGCAAAAATGCTTTTAGTGAGTGAGTTAAAGCTGTTATGGGCAAAATAATTTATGTAATTTAATAGAAACTAGTATACAAGCATTTCAATAAAAAACAGAAAACTCGAGTACAAATAGTACCTATATTTTTCATACAAGTTTAATCAATCATTCATGTCATGAACAGTTTCAATAAATAGTGACTTTAGAAAGTAATTTACACATCGGCTGATAAATTGGTTCCAATTTTGAAAGTTACAGTACAACTGTGATGTCAAAATTTTTCATATACTAAATGGATTCTTTGAATTTTATTTCTGTCTTATTATGATGCGGCTCTTCCATTCACTAAGCTACACTATTTAAATTTATCAACCAGTTTTTTCTGTTTTCTTTACCAGTTTAGACACCACAGTTAAAATGATCCATAAGAGTGATTTAATAAGAATTTTGCAAGCAGGTTGGTATCCAGTGTCCATCAGTAATGCAACAATTTTTGTAGAGCCTTTGGCGAAAAGGAATATGCCTATTTTAATGATCTTCAATGGGATCTTTCATGAGCGACTCTTAAATGAATAGATATCTCTTCATTGAATTTCCTTGAAATGAGATAGCATTTCACTATATTTTTACGTTATATAATCTGAATTTCAATTTATGAAATCATGACTGTATGCGTCCCTTCGTAATAATCGTAATTTCGAAAATTCAGGATCTTTCGGATACAAAAATGATGAAAATAATTTAAACTGGTCATTTCTATGATGAACCACAGCAATTTTTAGTGATATTTTTGTAACCAGAAATAAAGCCGCGACTAGACGTTCATGGCCTACTTCGATGTCAATAATTCCTGAATGGACTGTATGTTAATTATGGAAAAAAGTACATTCAGGATAACTTTTTTAGATCTCAGCAGTTTTCTTTGCTATTTTCTATCAGAAAATAATATAATCAAAAGATTAACGTAGACTCAATTTAACTGACGTATACATATCGTGAAGGTAAACGTAGCTTAATTCATTCAAAGAAATGACAAGATTTTCAATTTATCTATGGCCTCGTCTCAGTCTCCAATATTTTTATAAATATAAACAATAACAAATGTTTTCTGATTATGAAGATCTTACCCCGAAAGTTTTTAATGAAAATATTTATCTCCTTGATCCTCCTGCTTGTTTATTGCGAATATTGGATTTACTATATTGTCACAATCCAGGTGAAAGCTATTATTTTTTTATATGTAATATATTCAATCAATTTAATACCTATGCTGAAATATTTTATTATGAATTTCCCCACTTTTTAGTGTAATTGGCCAATACTTGATCCAATAAATGAGGATACAAAAGTTGAAAAAACTTTGGAAGATCCACTTAAAATTATGGTCATTGCTGATCCACATCTCCTGGGTCCGAGAAAAGGACATTGGTTTGATAAATTACGTAGGGAGTGGCAAATGCGTAGAGCCTTCCAAACAGCGGTCACTCTACTACAACCTGAAGTAGTTTTCATATTAGGAGACATTTTAGATGAAGGCTTTTATTGCAGCTCACAAGAACTGAAGACATACACCCATAGGTTTCAAGAAATATTTTCACTTCCAGATCATATAAAACTGTATATGGTGCCTGGAAACCATGATATAGGATTTCATTACGAGTGTGAGAAGTCCAATTTTTTGAAAGGCTTGGATAATTAGAGTTTTACTTTTAGGATACATCCATATAGAATATATGAATTTGCCAAAGCTTTTAATGTATCAGGTGTACAATTCATTACAGTTAGGGGAAATCATTTTGTTCTTGTTAATAGTATTGCTTTAGCAGGTGATGGATGTTTTTTATGTAAGAATGCTGAACTGCATCTTAACAAAGTGGAAAGTGAGTTGAATTAATGTGATCAAGGAAAATTTCTGATTAATATTTTGCAGAAATGTTAAAATGTTCCAGAACTACCAATAATGGTGAATGTGATGAAAACTCTAAACTTGAAGTATTTAGTAAACCAATTTTGATGCAGGTAAATCGATTAACACAAATAAAAACTTGTTCTATGGAAACTTTATGAAGTACTATGTCTGTTACTAAAAATTTACAAATATTAGACTTAATGGAAACTAAAAAATTTGATAAGGGTAAAGATGCATTTTAGTCAAATGACCTGTGACCCTTTGAGTCATTTCAATCATATGTTAAAATGGGTGCTGAGTTGCCACATGGGTAAGTTGATCCTGTAATCGAGTAATGTCATAGAAATAATGTTAATACAAAAATTATTATTTTCAAAATTGAGAATTGTATTATTTAATTTTTTGTAAAATTGTGCTATTCCACAATTTTTCCAAATCTCTCTAAATTTATCAATGGTGTTTATTGAGCATATGAAAAGAGGATATTTTTAATTTTCATAAATGTTTCTCAAAAAAGAAAAAAAAATACAAAAAATTAAATAAAATTCAAAGAGGCTGCCAAATCACAATTTTAGCCAACAAGTAAATGAAGTCACATTTCGACAACGCCAGGTTGAATCCTTTAAACATAAACAATCCAGTGTTATAATTCATAATCCAATAATACGTAGACATGCCCTTGGACGATCGTTCAGTGTATTGACTTTAATAAATCGTTCAGAGTATTGACTTTAATTTTAGTGAGAGATAGGTTGAGTCTCCAAAAAATCCGGTCATATGACCATGTGGGATGGAATAAAGAAGCTTGAGTTTCAACCAAGCATATTATTGATTGGTTCAATAGGTAAAACCAATCAAAACAATGTTGGGACTCCAGTCAGCTCATGCAAATATCATGCATCTCACTCCTATATCGGAGTCGATTACTTTCTTTTCACCATATTTACATATTATTAGATCATTGGTCATAATATATAAAACTGTTTGTGTCATATTACTGATCTGTGAAGATTTCCAGGAAAAGGTTAATATTCATTGAATAAAGAGAGTTGAATCAAAAATATAAATGAAATTAATTTAGGAAAAAAATTTGACGAAATCTATTGCATAATTATTATTGGGTCTCAATTTATGTTCACTCTATCAGCAATTTTATAATTTTACTGCTCGTTATTTTGAGATTGATGTCAACTATATGAATCAATTTAAATGCTCATAAGTCTATATCAAACTATCTTTATATAGGTTTAGACATAGTTCGGAAAATAGAGATTACTTACAATATTTCATATCACCAGAATGTTTTTAGCTGAAAAGAGAAGAGTTTGTATATATTCCCATTAATTCAAGGGATAGAGGCTTTTATCAAATCTGGCAATAATAATCCCGAAATGACATTATTCGCATACGCATATAAGAATTGAATTATTGACCCGAAGGTTATTTCCTGAACTTCATCTTTAACCTGGTAAATTTGTCAGTACTAAATAGTACTGCAGAAAATGTACCATTTTAACTTTTGTTTTTATAGCATTTCCCTCTATATAGGCAGTCTGACATGGAATGTAACGATTTGGATTCTGCCCCTATGCCTGTTAAACAAGAAAAATTCAAGGAAAACTATGACTGCCTGAGCCAAGAAGCAACTTATCACCTTTTAAACCAAATAAAGCCGCGTCTTTCATTATCTGGTCATACACATCATGGTTGCACAAGAAAACTTCCATTTGATGGTGGCTTGGAGATCACCATTCCCAGTTTTAGCTGGCGCAATAAAAACAACCCAACAATAGGATTGGTAATATTATATTCTTCATATTATTTTTAGTTTGAAAAATTTCTCAGATTCTTGACCTTATAAAAATTTTAGGGTGTATTCACTCCTAACAATTACGCCTTCACCAAATGCCCTATACCGAAGGAATCGACAGTTATTTTGTTGTATATTCTGGGTGTAGTTTCTATTCTTGCATGGTTCCAGTATATGTCGTTTAAATCAAGAAGAAGGCAGCGTATCAAATGTATGTGACATCACAAGAGGATGATTAAATTTTTTATTCTTCTAATAAACATATGCATGTACTAACAGCTATATTAATACTCTAAAGCATTGATCTTAACGATTGTGATATTTTCTCATAATGTAAATTTTATTAGAAATAATATTTTATAACAAATCAATTTTTTTTAACAAAAGTTATTCTTAGCTATAATATAAGCTGTGAAAATTTCATATAAGAGTATGTCCTGAGAGTGATCTTATCAAATATAATTTTTACATTTTGTTTTATTTCTATAAAATAAATCCTTGTTTAGACTGAAATAGATAAAGAATAGGTTCAAGGAATTTTTTGGTCTGAAAGTTTCAATAAAACATTTTTTGAGATTATCTAACCATTCACTTGCCTTAAGTGGTGATGGGATACACTTACAAAGTAAAAGAAAATGAGCAGTTACTGAAAATCTATCATTCCAAACATTACAATAGTGTAGATACGCCAACCTTATAATATTACTAACGATAGTCTCCATCTAAACTCTTAACACTTCATATCTTAACTGGCACAAGCTTTGAGCAGAGGCACTATATTTTTGTACTGACATAATTTTTCTTAATTGACTAATGAAAGTACTAAAAAAAAGTTAGTGATTTGTTTTTTTTTTGTTATAGAACAATCATTCATGACTTGTTTAAAAATGAACTGAATCTCTGAAGCGCTTAATACTTGAATATCATAGATGTATCATTGTGAATAAATATAACTTAGAGAACTCTCAAATAGCTGTAGTATTGGTATCTGTTTAGTGTGTTAATATGTGCTAAATGTTTTGTATTTGAAGACCAGTTGGGAAACTTTTTTGTAACTATATGTTGTTAATTTTTCCAATAAACATTGTTATTTTATATAATATTGCTTTTGTGAAAACATAATGAAGAATGGTTGTCCATGTCAGAGGATCTTAAGTAGTAAAAAAAAATCCAAGTACCCTTTATTGATACATTATAAGTATTCTTATTTATTCATTATTCTTTATTTAAACAGAATACATGGTGGCCCAGATTTTAGTTCAATAGCTCTTGCGTCGGATAGAACAACTTGTTTATTGAAAAAAGGTCATATAAACATATATTCTAACATGCTTCGTTTTTGAGATACATGGTGTGTAAGTTTGAAAGAGAATGGGTGTGAATGCACCTAAAGGGATCAACTATTTTCGTTCAATTTACCCAACAGAAAAAATTCCGGGTCTGGAATTCTCTTCGCCACCGCCCTGGTGTGAATGCACCTGAAGGATTCAACTATTTCGGCTTCATTTATCCGATAGAGAAAATTTCGGGTTTGGAATTCTCTTCACCACCGCCCTATTGTGAATGCACCTGAAGGGTTCAACTATTTTCGTTCAATTTCCCAACAGAGAAATTTCCGGGTCTGGCATTCTCTTCGCCCCCGCCCTATTGTGAATGCACCTGAAGGGTTCAACTATTTTCGTTCAATTTACCCAACAGAAAAAATTCCGGGTCTGGAATTCTCTTCGCCACCGCCCTGGTGTGAATGCAACTGAAGGATTCAACTATTTCGGCTTCATTTATCCGATAGAGAAAATTACGGGTTTGGAATTCTCTTCACCACCGCCCTATTGTGAATGCACCTGAAGGGTTCAACTATTTTCGTTCAATTTCCCAACAGAAAAATTTCCGGGTCTGGCATTCTCTTCGTCCCCGCCCTGGTGTGAATGCACCTGAAGGATTCAACTATTTCGGCTTCATTTATCCGATAGAGAAAATTTCGGGTTTGGAATTCTCTTCATCACCGCCCTATTGTGAATGCACCTGAAGGGTTCAACTATTTTCATTCAATTTCCCAACAGAGAAATTTCCGGGCCTGGCATTCTCTTCGCCCCCGCCCTGGTGTGAATGCACCTGAAGGATTCAACTATTTGGGCTTCATTTATCCGATAGAGAAAATTTCGGGTTTGGAATTCTCTTCACCACCGCCCTATTGTGAATGCACCTGAAGGGTTCAACTATTTTCGTTCAATTTCCCAACAGAAAAATTTCCGGGTCTGGCATTCTCTTCGTCCCCGCCCTGGTGTGAATGCACCTGAAGGATTCAACTATTTCGGCTTCATTTATCCGATAGAGAAAATTTCGGGTTTGGAATTCTCTTCATCACCGCCCTATTGTGAATGCACCTGAAGGGTTCAACTATTTTCGTTCAATTTCCCAACAGAGAAATTTCCGGGTCTGGCATTCTCTTCGCCCCCGCCCTATTGTGAATGCACCTGAAGGGTTCAACTATTTTCGTTCAATTTCTGAACAGAGAAATTTCCGGGTCTGGCATTCTCTTCGCCCCTGCCCTATTGTGAATGCACCTGAAGTATTCAACTATTTCGGCTTCATTTATCCGATAGAGAAAATTTCGGTTTTGGAATTCTCTTCACCACCGCCCTATTGTGAATGCACCTGAAGGGTTCAACTATTTTCATTCAATTTCCCAACAGAGAAATTTCCGGGCCTGGCATTCTCTTCGCCCCCGCCCTGGTGTGAATGCACCTGAAGGATTCAACTATTTGGGCTTCATTTATCCGATAGAGAAAATTTCGGGTTTGGAATTCTCTTCACCACCGCCCTATTGTGAATGCACCTGAAGGGTTCAACTATTTTCGTTCAATTTCCCAACAGAGAAATTTCCGGGTCTGGCATTCTCTTCGCCCCCGCCCTGGTGTGAATGCACCTGAAGGATTCAACTATTTCGGCTTCATTTATCCGATAGAGAAAATTACGGGTTTGGAATTCTCTTCACCACCGCCCTATTGTGAATGCACCTGAAGGGTTCAACGATTTTCTTTCAATTTACCCATTAGAGAAATTTCCGGGTTTTGAATTCTCTTCGATACCCCCCTGATGCGAATACACATGATGAGTTCAACTTTTTTCTTTCGATTTATCCAACAGAGAAATTTTCGAGTCTATAATTCTCTTCGCCACCGCCCTGGTTTGAATGCACCTAGATTGTTCAACTATTTTCCTTCAATTCACCCAAAAGAGAAAATTTCGGGACTGGAATTCTCTTCGCCACCGCATTAGTGTGAATGCACCTAAAGGGTTCAACTATTTTCATTCAATATACCCAACAGAGAAATTTTGTGATCTGAAATTATTTTCGCCACCGCTTTGGTGTGAAAGCACCTAAAGGGTTGTACTATTTTCGTTCAATTTACCCATCAGAGAAATTTCCGGCTCTGGAATTCTCTTCGCCACCGCACTGGTATTTATGCACCTAAACGGTTCAACTATATTCGTTCAATTTACCCAACAGAGAAATTTCCGGGCCTGGATTTTCTTCGCCACCGCCCTGGTGTGAATGCACCTAAAGGGTTCAACTATCCTCGTTCAATCTACTCAACAGAGAAATTTCCGGGTCTGGAATTCTCTTCGCCACTGCACTGGTGTTAATAAACCTAAAGGGTTCAACTATTTTCGTTTAATTTACCCAGCAGAGAAATTTCCGAGTCTGGAATTCTCTTCGCCACCGCCCTGGTGTGAATGCACCTATAAAGGGTTTCACTATTTTCGTTCAATTTACCTAACAGAGAAATTTCCGGGTCTGGAATTATCTTCTTCACCACAGGAATTCAACTATTTTCGTTCGAATAATCTGACAGTGAAATTTCCATCGCTGGAATTCTCTTGGCTATTCCTCTGGTAAGAATGAATCTAAATTGTAAGAGTTCAACTATTTTTGTTCAATTTATCATTCACACCAGGGTGGTCGGGAAGAGAAATCTCGCCATACGAAATTTCTCTGTCGGATAAATTGAACGCAAATAGTTGAACCATTTCAGACTAGATAAGGGCGGAAAATAATTCGAATAACATCGGTGTGCTCCGCTGTTTTTTAGTAAAGACTTAGTTAGTATACACAATAATAAATAAATTGAGTTATTTTAGAACTTGCTAACCCCTAAAAATTAAAAAACCTTAGCGATCAACACTAGCGTAGCTGGGGTTATTTTCATTGCTAGTTGACAGCGCCAGCGCCTATTCGATTTCAATGAAATTGGTCCTTGACAATTTTTATTTCAATACAAAGAGTGGTACTTTAAATAAGAATCATTTTGTATCAAAAATATGTCTTGTTTTATCAACTGTTTTTTTTTGTCCCTATTATTTTATTATTATTCTGGCGGGGCCCTGGATCTCCTAGGAACATCTGAAAGAAAACTGAATATTTGAAATTATTTTTTTCTTTAGTAATTCACTTCGACCTACATTCCAATCTCCAAATTATGGAATGAATTTTTCATCTTCAATTTTCTTATACAGCCAACAGCGTTTTGAAAGATCACTTGTCTAGAATACCATCTCAGGTCCTTTGCGAAGCTCTCAGTCTGCCGAATGCAAAGTTTTCCTTTCACTGTTTTGTGTAAGAAATATACTGTGTAATATTTCCCACGGATATTCGAGAAGTGAATGTTTATCCTTCACACCAATTTGAAAAAAAATCGATAGAACTAAGTAAAACAAGTATATGCCGGAAATATTATGTTTATTGATTTGTGGTAATCCAATTTTCTTGTAAGGTTTCTTCTTATACATTCAGATCGAAAACTGGGACAGAATGGTATTAGACGACATATCCAATATACCATGTGAAAGCCACGCGATTTCCTTAGATATTTAAATATATATTATCGTGATAAGTAAATTGTGATACTGTGTCAGAATAGTATTCAATGGAACAAAATATGAATTACTTATTATGATTTGTTTTCTCCAATCAAACATTTCTTGCGTGTATTTCCATGAATCTACTTTAATACGTACTCACTCGTTTTGATTTTTTTACATCTTCTATCGTCTATTGTGCGAGTAACTACTGTAGACGTTGTAGACGCCCCACCATTGGAGAAGTGGAACGCACCCTCACCGCAAAGGAGATTATGCTTGCAATGGTTGGGTTGTCTTTGGAGGCCTTTTAAAACAACCTTCATGTCTCCATATGTAATGCTGCTAAAAGCAAAGGTTATGTTGAGGGTGTGAACCGTTGTGGCATGTCTAGGGCCTCTAGGGGGAACAGAAGTGACTGTGCTGACGTGCAAGGCTACTGGGTGGTACAAGGAGAGGAATTGTTCCCTCTGCTGTGAGCTTGGTCATGGATGGTCCCATGGCAAGTGGTTTTAATTTAAGGCATATGCCAGCGATATAGTGGTGACTGTGAGAGGTAAGCATAAGTGATCGAATGCAGTATGCCCTCAGTAGGTATTATCGAGAAGTTGTGCGAGGAAGAAAAACTAACTGCCAATTTCTCAAAGAAAATGCTGATTTTATTCACTTGAAGAAGGAATCTTAACCTCAGAGCACTGGTTCTCAATGACCAGACTCTGAACTTTTCCCCATTAAGTGTAAATATCTGGGTAGTAAGCTAATCTGGAGGAACCATATAGACAAAACTCTTTCCAGAGCCATTGCAGCCATACGGGCCTGCAAAATACTCTTTGGAGAGTCATGGAGGCATGAGACCGGATATGATACTGTGGTTGCAGAGGCTGGCCTGTATTGGTGTTACCGAAGCAATACACACAACTCCCACAGCAGCGCTTGAGGTTATACTTGATCTGCCACCCTTACACCTTCATGTGAGGAAATGTATCTCGCAATAAGAATATTGGCATTGGGAACCTCCGTCCGAGATATTGGATTGAACATATGAGGATATTGAATCAATTAGATTAAAACCTCTTGGAAAAACCCTCGGATGTGATGCTAACTATATTCGATTTCAAGGTATCATTTGAAACGGTCATTGAGGACCGTCTCAATGCAATGAACTTTGTAAATTGCTTGGATGAAATCGATCGAATGCAGTATGCTCTCAGTAGGTATTATCGAGAAGTGGTGCGAGGAAGAAGAACTTACTGCCAATCTCTCAAAGAAAATGCTGATTTTATTCACTTGAAGAAGGAATCTTAACCTCAGAGTACCGGTTCCCAATGACCAGACTCTGAACTTTTCCCCATTAAGTGTAAATATCTGGGTAGTAAGCTAATCTGGAGGAACCATATAGACAAAACTCTTTCCAGAGCCATTGCAGCCATACGGGCCTGCAAAATACTCTTTGGAGAGTCATGGAGGTATGAGACCGGATATGATACTGTGGTTGCAGAGGCTGGCCTGTATTGGTGTTACCGAAGCAATACACACAACTCCCACAGCAGCGCTTGAGGCTATACTTGATCTGCCACCCTTTCACCTTCATGTGAGGAAATGTATCTCGCAATAAGAATATTGGGATTTAGAACCTCCGTCCGAGATATGGGATTGAACATATGAGGATATTGAATCAATTAGATTAAAACCTCTTCGCAAAACCTTCGGATGTGATGCTAACTATATTCGATTTCAAAGTATCTTTTGAAACGGTCATTGAGGACCGCCTCAATGTAATGAACTTTGTAAATTGCTTGGACGAAATCGATCGAATGCAGTATGCTCTCAGTAGGTATTATCGAGAAGTTGTGCGAGGAAGAAGAACTAACTGCCAATCTCTCAAAGAAAATGCTGGTTTTATTCACTAGAAGAAGGAATCTCAACCTCAGAGTGCCGGTTCTCAATTACTAGACTCTGAACTTTTCGCCAGTAAGTGTAAATATCTGGGTAGTAAGCTAATCTGGAGGAACCATATAGACAAAACTCTTTCCAGAGCTATTGCAGCCATGCGGGCCTGCAAAATACTCTTTGGAAAGTCATGGAGGCATGAGACCGGATCTGAACTGTAGTTGGAGAGGCTGGCCTGTATTGGTGTTACTGGAGCTATACACAGAACTCCCACAGCAGCGCTTGAGGTTATACTTCATCTGCCACCCTTACACCTTCATGTGAGGAAATGTATCCCGCAATAAGAATTTCGGGATTGGGAACCTCCGTCCGAGATATGGGATTGAACATATGAGGATATTGAATCAATTAGATTAAAACCTCTTGGCAAAACCCTAGGATGTGATGCTAACTATATTCGATTTCAAAGTATCATTTGAAACGGTCACTGAGGACCGCCTCAATGCAATGAACTTTGTAAATTGCTTGGACAAAAAGTCTTTTTTATGGTATAACGATGGATCAAAATCAAAGGGAGGTATAGGTATTGGGGTATATAGGCCTAAAAAGAGGATCTCTAGATCTCTGGGAAGTGAGCCCTCTTTTTTTTTACAAACCGAGACACTAGCTGTTTATACTTGAACCCATGAGTTTCTCAAAAGAAACCTCAAGGGGGCGCGTATGTACATCACTGCGGGCAGCCAGGCCATGCTGAGCTCCCTGGAATAATACAACTAACTACAACTAATCTACTGACATGAGAGTGCCGTAATATCATAAAACAACTGACTAGAGGCAATAAAGTAACTCTACTATGGGAACTGGGCCATTGTGGTGTTGAAGGAAACGAAAAAGACGATGAACTTGCAAAAAGGGAATTAAGGTTGGTCCTGAGCCCTTATGTGGGCTTGGAAAAGATAAATATAAGGAAGGCAGCGGTCTAACAGTGGGAGTGGAACAATAGAGAAACCCTCTAGCTAGAGGAATTCACTCCGGGTTTTGTTCAAGCAAAAAAAAATTGTGCTGTTTTCACCACGAGCTGAGTTTCGAGTAATGGTGGGACTGCTTACAAGACACTGTCGGTGTGGTGCAAATACTTTTTGTACCGCATTGATTTGTCAGCTGATTAGATTTGCAGGCTCTGTGAAAAGGAATTAGAAACAGCCGAACACATATTGTGTAAATGTACAGGGCCAACTTTCTTAAGAACCACTCACATGGCAAAGTCATGTCTAGCTACTCACAAAGTAATAGCCAAGACTCCTAAGGATGTTTGGTTTTGTTAACAGTATCGATAGCCCCTCTTTGTTTGTATGAAGAGTAGGGTTGTAGGGTTGAAAACAAAAGATCAATTTGGTATCAGTTCCTGGAAGGCTAACAGAGCCAAAACCACCCCGACTCAGTAAATAATAAATATAAATCTTTTATAGATTGAGAAAGGATGTGTCGAAGAAGTAATGTTAGTTTTTGAACGAAAAGAAGTGACCGGATCTATATCAGGAGACCGCATGATAAGGAGTTTCTGACAAAATTCTTGAGTTTTCTTTATTTCTATCTGGTCTTTTGCGATTAATTATTTGGTACTTTCAGCGCTTCGCTGAATGTAAATGAAGATTTACATTTATATTCAAAACAAATTATTTTTTGTGATGAATCGACAAAATAAATAATTTATACAGAAATTTTCGTGATTTTTTCATGGAAATCTATTGGAGGAAACGATTAAAAGAAATTAACGAGGCCACTTTTCAATTAGATAATATATATGAATTAGATAATAATATATAATATGAAGTGTAAACGATTTTCAAGTATTTTTAATTGAAAACCAAATAATTTTGTTTATAATTGAAATATATCCTTATGCATGATATGGTTTTAGTTGCGATTCATGAATTAGGTATTTAAAATGTGTTGAAGATTACGCGAGATTTTGTGTAATATCGAATTCTTCAGTAAGTAACAAGTTCAAGGTTACCTATCTTCAAATTAGAATAATCTACATTCGAAGAAATAACATGAAAAAAAATTCTAATTCGATGTTGTTGAGATTTTTTATTTCGATAACCTTTGTTAGGAAAATGATTAAATAGGGTAAATATTTAGTTATGAATGATGTTTGATTTTGTAATCAAGACATATATGGCTTTGTTCTTGCAGCGTTATATACAAATTGACTCGACCAAAAATGCGCATGTTACATTTTCAGCTTGAATAACGTAAAATCTTAGTTCGAAATATATGTAACGTTGTTTTTGGAAAATAAAGCCAAGTTCGGCCAGTTCTTAAAAACAATATGTGAAATTTGTGTATTTCCGATGTTTACTGCTAGGTTTTTAAATGATATAAACAACTATGGTGCGTACTAGTAATATGTTATTGTAAACATATCGTTGAAATTCTGTTGTTTTGTTAGGTCAAGAAATCAAAAACGTGATGAAAATCTTACATAGTTTGCTAGTTTCGAGAATTTAATTTCGTATTTTTGTAATTTTGAAAGAAAATCCATTCATTATTGTTTTGTTGTCGGTGTGTTGAAACCTATCATGTCTGCCTTGATATGTTATCTTCGTTCGCAACTGGAACAATTTTAGACATTTTAATCAAGACAAAAAAGATTGGTATACCTATTTTGAATGAGAAGCATGTTGTGAATTCTACTTAAAATTTTCTTGTATTCACTTCAATCAAAAAATTCCCTCAATTCGAAGATAAGTAGATATAGAAGTAGAATATAGCGATTTTTTATCCTTTGAACAATTCTCTGCTCAAGTCTGAAAACTCAATGAGTGGAGAACAAAGAGAAGAAGAAAAAAATAATCCGAATTCTATTCTAAAATTCAACTATCTATGTAAGAGACATACAAAGACAGGATAGAACCTGTATATAGATTCCGTGTCACACAATTATATTTTTTGGTTTTGTATACAGGTTTCATAGCCCTATGGGTAAATCTAAAATCATGCAGACATACTAATAATGATAATGGTATCTGTATAATACTTGAATTAAATAGGGCCATGTGTTATCTTTCTTCTTGCACTCCTGTTCAGCAGAACTGACCCAAATTAGGAGATAAAGAATTAGAATTAGTGTCTCTATCTGGTCCATTTGTGAATCAGTTCATCCTTCTTTCTTCTAAGAATGACTTCAAAGAGTCCAATAAATGATATCCAGCTTGCAAATCCAGGGTTGGTGATGGAGAGTTGGCAGACGGAGGATTATATAATGTGGTGAGATCTGACAGGAATCTTGATTATACTAAAAAATCTAAGGGGGGAGGAGTCTTGATGGCCATTAAAAAGAAGCATAAAATTTTGAATATAGTTAAACATAACTCTGGTCTCTGATTTTGAATTAGTTATCGTTGAAGTAAAGGTAAGCAATTGCACATATACATTTTGCGGTATATACCTTCTGGTAGTATATGTGAGATATATGATTCAGTTTTCGAATTTTTACAAGATAAAGTTGTAAATCAAGATAAATTTTACATTGTTGGGGATTTCAATATACGCGGTATACATGGAATGGATTACAATTCCGATAAATCGAATAGTGTTCTTGACAGTCTTAATGATTTCCTCAACTTAGACAGTTTCAGGTTAAAAAATTTCCAAGAGACTTAGTTATTAGCTCGAAAAATAACTCGAATACATACAAGGTAGCAAGTGACTTCCTCCCTTTCGTGAAAGATGACGCATATCATCCTGCTCTTGAAATCTCAATAACTTTAGATTGCCACAAAAAATGTAACAAGTATGTCTCAAAAGAGTAAAGGTACAATTTAAAAAAAACTGATTTCCTCAAACTAGTTAACAGCATTAGAGATTCTGATTGGGAAAGTGCATTATCTGAAAAATCTGATGTGAATGTGGCTTTAGGTAACTTTTACAGGAAATTATATGAAATTATAGATGACTGCGTACCTAGGAACGTAGTATTTTCTAATTTTAAACGTTATCCGATTTGGTTGACGAATGAAATCAGGAATATGTTAAAGAAGAAGAAAAAGTATAGGAAAATGAGGTTTATATCTAACTTTTATAGAGACAAGTTTGTGGAAGCGAGGAGGGCATTGAAAAGAATGATCAGATTAGAAAAAGGGAATTATATAAGAAAAATAGAAAAGAATATAACAACAGATTTAAACGGATTTTGGAATTTCGTGGCGTATAAACAAAAAAATAATTATGATATCGGTACCTTCAATTATAGCGGTAGAAATATAGGGGGAGACTGCTAATGAGTACGCAATTTTTTTTTTCTTTATACTTCGCTAGACAATAAGTATTTTTGATAATATTGTTAAATTTACTAATAAACAATGTTACGCGTGAGCACACACAAAATTATTGTATTTTTGTCCACCCTGTACCAATTGGAATCAACATGTGATATATTTTTGGAATCAGCTAAGCTAGAGTAATCGGAAAATTGAGACAAAATGGGGATTCCATAAAAAAAAAAAAATAACGGTGACGTCATTACTCGAAAGTAATTCACCCTGTATAGATTATTATTTATTATAGATTATTATTTTAAAATACGGTAAATTAAAATAAAAAATCGACGTGTTTCAGGATTATTTTTTAAAATGGTCTGTTCAGCTAAAAATGAATTTGTTCCGTACTTCACGAACACAGTGTATATGAATTCTATACAGGGTGGCCACTTTTTCAATGGGATTGTATTGGTAACTTTTAAACCATAAGAGTTAGAAGGTCGATCAAATGGAGAAAAAATGCATGCATAGAAGCATTATCAAGCAGTTCAAGCAAATCGAGATTATCAGGGCCGGTTATTGAGATATCATAAGAAAAGTAAATTCTGTCATTTTGATTTTTCTTTTTTTCCCACTTTATTTGAAATATTATCAAAAAATGTTACAGGAATTTTTTATTCGGCAGTAAATTGTTCTCAATTTGACGTAATCAGATTTCGTATCCAACGTTTCGTGCTCTCTGGGCCACCCTCAACCTTATTTTTTTCAATACGGACCTGTATATTTTATGACACTTTTCGAAATAACTTTTAACGCTGAATTCAACGATATATCATACAATGTCATTCAAAGTTGATTTTCAGGTGATTTTGACCCTTATTCAAATTTCTTTGGGTCGGATCTGTAGTGAATGTAATTTATCAAAAACTGCTGTTAATAAAATAGTCAAGAGACGCGAATACAATGATTTTAAATTTGAATACCAAGCCTTCAAAACTTATATCGTAATGATATCAAAATAAAGTTCGATTCTGGAACAAATGACAAATCCAACAATAGTGATTTCTCGCGAGAAGATTGAGGATGTATCGGAAGGTATTCAAGAAGACGAAATAAGCAAATGTATAAGAAGTATGGGTTCCAGAACCGTTAAGTGCATTTTACAAAATGGTGGACATTTCGAACACTTACCTCATTCATGTTCATTTACTTTCGAATAATTATTCGATTTTTCTTTCATTAAATGATAATTCCTTTGATTATTATGAAATGAAATATGTAAATAATTATTACTTGTTTCTTGATTTGATTCTGATATGTTTCATTCAGTTCAAGACGAGTAAGTTGATTTTCTCATCGAAATGTATTGCTTGTTGTTACTTAAACTAAAGGTACCGAAATGTAATACAGATCCGACCCAAAGAAATTTGGATAAGGGTCAAAATCACCTGAAAATCAACTTTGAATGACATTGTATGATATATCGTTGAATTCAGCGTTAAAAGTTATTTTGAAAAGTGTCATAAAATATGCAGGTCCGTATTGAAAAAAATGAGGCTGAGGGTGGCCCAGAGAGTACGAAACGTTGGATACGAAATCTGATTACGTCAAATTGAGAACAATTTACTGTCGAATAAAAAAATCCTGTAACATTTTTTGATAATATTTGAAATAAAGTGGGAAAAAATGAAAGATGACAGAATTTACTTTTCTTATGAATCAGTAACCGGCCCTGATAATCTCGATTTGTTTGAACTGCTTGATAATGCTTCTATGCATGCAACTTTTTCCTTCTAACTCTTATGGTTTAAAAGTTACCAATACAATCCCATTGAAAAAGTGGCCACCCTGTATATGAATTATAGTGAGTGAGTATATGGGATTTTGAAAATATGGGCAAAATGATCCTACATTATGAGTTTCGTATGTGAAAGCTTTGGAACAGTAGAATAGAAGTATTAACTAGTCTAAACCAAAACTGATATGCAATGCTTCTCATAGAAAAATATAAAGACGCATAAACGACTAAATTCATCATAGATTAGCTTGACCTGTAATAATTTCTAATATTAAGGAATGGTAGGCATATTTTTCGACAGAATCACGTTACCAGGTTTTCGCAACCCTCAGATAAGAACGGAATTATATTTATAATCTTGTTTCGGTCGAAAGAACCAACAGTTAAACGCTGACCACACACCTATGGCCTCAGCTATCAATCGGTCGTAGTTGAAATTCGAAACGTAAACTATACGAGCGTATAATCTAGCGATTTTCGACCAGCTGATGTAATCTCATTATCGTCGTCGTCACGGCTATCTATTCTTTTTTCCATACTCCAGTTTGTGTCAGAAAGGAGTCCCTTCTCTGAAGACATATCCGTGTAAGGTTGTGGACCGATGGCGTCGGCATTTTTGCCAGTTGTTAATTCTTTGGACGCAGGTGTTAGTTTTTCTGGAGGAGTGATTGGTGCAACCCTTGGTGTGGAAATCACCCTGGAAGAGGTGCTTTGTCACGACACCAGAAAGGACTGTTGGGTTGTCATATACGACAGGGTCTACGATATCACTGAATTCTTAGATGAGGTAAGACAACATATCCAGTGTCTACATAGTTGGAATTGTAACAATATTTGCGGTGAATATAAAAAAATTGACAACTTTGTGCCTATTTCTTCACAATAATATATCTTGATGATATATTTTTTTTTTGTCTTGGAATATAATTCCAATTCTTAAAATGACAAAATTAATAATCAACCAAAAGAAAAGTCAAAATAACTAAAACTGTATAAATTGAGTAAACGGTTAACAAATTGTTCACAAAGTTGACAATTTTTTTATATATTCATTCAATCTCCTTCATCAAATAGTGTTTTCATTTGACAGATATGTGGAAAAGTTGTGGTTTCATTAATATAAAAATAATGTCCTCATATTTTTCTGAGAGAGTAACAAAGGAATACGCGATTGTGACGACTCGACACACTATGAATGAAGTTTCTGTTCTTTTTTCTTTAAGAATAATAATGTATACATACAAGGTCAGTAAAAAATGTGTACCTAGCTTTCTGGGGGTGATTGAAAAAATTCTGCACATAACTTCTAAACGGTGAATGCCACCAGATTGAAATATAGTGCATGAATGTTTGTTGTTCAAATTAATTTTTTCATTATACTCTTACATTTCTGATATTGTTATAACGGGTGTTTTTAGAGGGCAAGTCATAATTTTGTTTTGGAACAATTTCTATGGTTATCGACGAATCTCGGGACAAAAACTCGAATATCTCGAAAACGGTTCAATTTTTTGTATTTGGATAAGAGTACCTTTTTCATGTAATTTCCTTCGCCCCATCGAATGCTTCTATTTTTTCACCAAAACAAATACAACGGAAGAAGTTGTCATAAAAATATCATGACTCGCCCTCTAAAAACACCCTTTATATCAGAAATGTAGAAGTGTAATAAAAAAATGTATTTTAAGAACATACATTTATGCACGAAGTTTCAATCTGCTTTCATTCACCGTTTCGAAGTTATGCGGAAACATTTTTTTAATTTTATCAACTTTGGAAGGATACATCTCCCTTAATATGCGTTTTGGGCCATAAGTTCATTCATCAAACTTCAAACTAGACTTTTTTCCAATGTACCATCACTTCCAGAAAGCTAGGTACCGGGTTTTTCACCATAATTTGACCCCCCCTTTAACTTTGTTACTGAAAGAGGTACAAAAAAATGTTTCCTACAAAAGTTTTTTTGTACCTCTTCTAGTAACAAAGTTAAAGGGGGGGTCAAATTATGGTGAAAAACCCGGTACACATTTTTGATTCACCCCCTATACAGGATGTTTTCCTCGATGTTTTCTAATTTCTAATTGAATGCTAATACTTGAGGAGAAAAAAGTTATGTATGATTTTAAGATTAAAAAGGTCCTATGAACATTTCCGCTTCAATTCACCTATAGAGTGTTGAAATCTGTTTAAAATTTGTTTCGAAAATACCCATACTAATTTATATCCATCACTATTCTATTTGTTATTTTTATCCCAATAAAATTTTTAAGGTTTTCATGATATGTTGAAAGCGGAATATTACAAAATTTTCTTATCCACTTGATGAAATCATATTTTCGAAAGAACAATAACACTGTTTTCGAGGTACTGCAGATAAGTCCGAGTCATTTCAATAACTCTCTAGTTTAGGTATCCTACTTGACTGAAAAATGTGGAACAATCATCTATCTGGTATATTTTCAACGAATAATAGTCTTCAACAAAATGATGTAATTATTATCAGGATATATTTTTCTTGTACAAGTACTGAAATGATGACATGAGTTCTCTTTTTCCTTGAAAAAAGAATATTATTTTATTCCAGCAAGATCTTCTTCAATGCAAACAACAGAATATTGAAGAAATTGATTGATATTCCAAAATAATGTTTTTTTTCTCGCCCATAAAAAAATGAACTCGGATCACTATCTTAGTACCTGTACATGAAAAATATTTCCTGATAGTTGGATTATATAAAAAAGTACTTATAACGAGTGATATTCTTTATTATTTTTAAACAGCGATATATAACATCAATGTTGAACGAACCAGATAATGTCAAAAATTAATCACAGAGAATCAGAGAAATAGACACAGAAAATAAACTAACATAAATTCTTCTTATAAAAACAAACTTAGTATTAATTGCATTCTTACACTGATAATTATTACATTATTTTGTTGAACCCTATACTTTGTTGAAAACCTACCAGGTGGATGATTGTCCGACATTTTTCAGTTCTGCAGAATAAAAAAGAGTTCTGCGAGTTATTGAAAATAGTCGGACCCATCTTAAGTAGGTACCACGAAATCAGAATTATTTTTCTATTAAAAAACATCGTTTCATCAAGTGGATAAGAAGTTTTGTAATATTCCACTTTCAATATCGTATCTTGAAAACAATACAAAATTTTCGCCGTTCGAACAAAAACCTTCAGAGGGGTCTATAAGGTTTCAGCGATCAGTTCAAAAATAAGTCCGCTTTCATATAAGCTAAAGACCATCGATTTTTATGAGGTTTTCACTATTATTCATTTTAAAAAGTTAGTCATTGCGTAAAGTCCTTTGTTATAATTTTTTTTGAAATGGAAAAGAAAAGAATTAGATGATTTTTTTTCAAAAATAAATATAATTATGCATGATATAACTTTCACAACAAACATTTATTTTTTAATGAATTTTCATATGCAAAATTATACAAAAAAACTTGTCGAAGGCTGAAAATGCGTTTTTTCTAAAATTGAAAATAAAGACGTAAAACGTATTTTGAATTCTTTTATGTGGTAGAAAAAACGGTAAATCAGAGGAGCTTTACTAAACCTTAAGTGTGGTGAGATCTCAAAAACGCTGAGGAGTCGGGAGTAGTTGAACTTTGGCAGATCATGAGAAAGTGTTTTAGAACAATATTCGATACTTATGTTTCAAACCATGAGTATAACCCATGCATCTTCAATTTATCCAATAATAACAGAAATGCTTTTTTTCAGCATCCAGGAGGAGCTGATTTACTTCTGGAATACGCCGGTAGAGACGCTAGTGTCGCGTTCCGCAGCGCTGGACATTCCCAAGACGCTGTTCAACTACTGCATAGATACTTCATCGGTGAATTACCGATTAGTGAGAGGGTTTTCCGAAAAGTTGGGGGATTCAAACTAAGTGATATGCCGGAGTAGCGGGCTGATGCGAAAACTGAACCTCTAATGCCCTTTGGTGACTAGATGTGACTAGGCTATCTGAAAATACTGGCTGCCCACTCACTCTTGATAAAAAAAAAGATGAAACTGGCGACTTTTGAATGGATCAACCCTCTGGAAGTTTAAGCCTATTCCTGATACTTCACTTGATTTCCGCATTGTTTCCTATGGCGCTCTGATCGAATTTCGTTATCGTTTCTATGAAAATATGATCGTTATATAGCGCCTCTACCGGAAAGAAATGGAAGTTTAACGCAGTCGTTTCTGTGGCCATTTTATTCAATAGTTTTACAAATGGAACAAACAGAAAGAACTGGTATTCCAGAGTTGGAGTCGCCAGAATTATCTAAAAAATTTAATCCGTGAATACAGCAGTATTTTTAGACTTCTTAGATGTGACTGATGTTTTCACCTATAGACTACTTTTTCACAGATTTAAAAGATAGATAGATAGTCTGTAACTAACAATTCCTAAGAATAACAAAAAACATAGATATGCCTTGTCTATCTCTTTTCTGAAGTCGAAATATTAAGCTTGTTTTTATTCACCACGAAATCTTACCATAGCAACCGCCTAGTTTAAAAATTTTAGGATGCCAACTCACCTGAAGGATAACTTCCAAAAGAATGCTAATGTGTTATTACTTTCAGTAATAACGCCTCATGGCAAATCCTCTCCTCACCTCCCCATGCCGACATTTTAAAACAAACACAGACTACGGTTTCACAACAAACGCGACGAAGGCAGGGCATCTCTATGTATTCTATTACTATGAGTTTTATTCATTAAGTTTTCTTAGAATCACAAAATCTAAAAATCATACCTTATGGTCTTTTGATGTAAATGACGTTTCTCTATTTCAGTATCGTAATAAGTTCATTACAGTTCTAAAAACAGTGCTGTAATGAACTCATTACAGCATCGTTTTCAGTTATATTTTTCGGTTTTTGGTTGTCTATAATGACTTCCAATCCTATCAAATTTCAACAAACGTCAATAATTCTTAATATAATATAATTTGGATATAGTGAAATGATTTGCAATATTATTCGCAACTTTTCTTAATTTTGGTGGTGTTAAATCGATTTCGTCAGACATAACTAACGAATTTAATGCGTAATTGTAAATTATTTCAAAATTCGAAACGTACGATTCATATCCAAATTCCGTAATCTGTCAATGTTCGTAACAGTCACACCAACTGCCATGATACAATACAAATGTCACTAGGATATATAATCTAAATTTTCCATTGAATTTCGAAAATAATTCACAAAAATTAACTGAAATGGAGAAAATATCGTCTAGTACTCGTTGCAGAAGGCAATTCCAACACTCATGCGTTCGAAAACTAGCTCCTTCGTCGCTCGTTTTCGAATTTCGCATTCGTGTTAGAATAGGAGCCCATTCTACAACTTGTTTTAGAATATACTATTTTTTCTATTAAATGAATATTAGAGGTCTGTTGAACTAAATTGCTTTGCAACTTTTCACTTTTCGAATGGATTTGAAAAAAACATTCAGAATTGAAAAGGGCGGACTGGATAGTTAAGGAAAATTTGCATGATAGTTTGAAGGAATAGGGCTCTAGCATTACTTAACGTATAATTGTTACTTCTTCACTTAGTAAATTTGATATAAAGCAAAGCAAAGTGATAAAGTTGCAAAATTCTGTGGGGCAATAGGCCTCAGTTATCAATTATTTTGTACATTTGAAGAACTTGAGAGAAAGAAACGATGATAAGACTAAAGTGTGGGTGTATTAAAGACCACTACTAAAAATTGTTTAATGCAAATTCAATTTTTCAACTTGACTTTCACTATTGGTCGTTTCTAGCTCGAAACAACTAACTATAAACATTTTCTGAAAATTTTGTTATCTCATTTTGCAACAATTGACACCAGTTTATAGAGTCAACTCATAAAAAATTAAAAAATGATCTCAGATTGAATTGGATCATTATATTATGGTGAAAACAATGAGTTATTTTTGTGATTGCCATTTAATTGGGAAAGATTATTGCTTGTGAATCAGTATTATATTTATTTTTATTTAAATTTTGTTTTTACAATGGAGTCGTTGACTTGCTTGTTATTATTAATGTTTAAATTGCCTATTGGTTTTACTATATGGATTATTTATTTACCTCTTTGTTGAATAATAGGATATAAGGAAATAAATGATAGAAATAACAGAAATGGTTTTATGATTATCATATGAAACATATTATACCTACGATTTTTTTTCTATCACTTGTGGAAAACATAAAAATTTATTGATAAGATTTTATTCCTCTAAATTTGTTATGCCAAAAATTGGAAAAATTACGTGTGATTATTTGTACAGGCACAGGTTCCTTCAAATTGATTTTTCAAAAGCAAATAATCATATTACATACAATTTGAATCGAAACTGAAAAAGTTTAATTTATATTTGAAATATACTGAACTGACTAAGAAACTGCAACACCTAGAAGGAGCTGTTTAAATTTAAATTTTTTTTTTAGTGAAACATGGATAATATAGCAAGGTGTAAAATATTGAATTTGTAAAAAAAATCGTGAAGGTTTTTTCATGTAAACAATTTTTGATACTTGAGTATTGTAGTCGTTTTTTGCGAGTTTTTTAAATTTTACAACAAACCAGCTGTTCGAGGAGATCCAAAATCGATGTTAAATATATGATGTTAAAATACCTAGAGCGAAATTTATCGCTAACTATGTGAATTTAAAAGAGGTGGAATTATTGGCCTACGGGAGGCGGGGTTGTCATTTCCAGAAATCGCTAACCGTTCGAACAGAAATCCAACTAGTTTTATGAGATGTAGTCAAGCGTGAAAATCGAAGAAAAGTAGGCACCGGACGTCGAAAGGGCACAAATGAAGTTCAAGATCGACGTCTAGTCTAAAAAAATTAAATTTAAACAGCTGCTTCCAAGGGCAGTCCTATAGCCTCAAATTTTGGGGGGTCGCCGTTATGGGCTTCAAGTTTTTTGATGGGACCATTTCGTACATTGTCTGCTTGCAACGCATATTAAGTGTTAGGTGGTTTCATTTGGGGGGGGGGGGTCATGACCCCCTTGACTAATCAGTTCATACACCTGGTTTTTAGACATCTTAGTTCCGATTCGTGATTTCTGTAAGATGTTGCCAACTTTACGAAAACAAAGTGAAACTTAAAATATTAGGCAGTTCGGCAAAATCACCTCCGTTCATGGGCGCCCGCAGGGGGGGGGGGCATGGCCCCCCCTGAGATTTTGATTGTCTCATTTTTCAGCACAACACCCTCAATATATTTTTCTCAATCCAAGGGGCAAGGAAAAAAGGAAAGTTATGGATTCACAACAATTTTCCGGTTTTCAATGAAAATCATGGACGCCTTATCGTTTTTCAATAATTTTCATTTTGCCCCCCCTGAGAAAAATTTCTGCGGGCGCCCATGCCTCCGTTGACAGAGTCCACCGCTCTACCGTAGGTATTGACCTCCCTTGGATAATGAGATGGTTGTCCTCTACCCAAATACGGTGAGACGTAGCCATTGATCTTCTCGAAATGTGTTTCGTCCGAAAAAATAATTTTTTTTTTCGAAAAATCGTGTTTTAGTTCCAATATCCAATTGAAAAGTCTCGATGCATGGGATGATCTTGTGGGAAATAATTCTTTTGTCAAATCAACTTAAATTTTTGTAAATATACAACAGCGGTTCTCAAAATTTTGCTCTTCGCGCACCCCTGTTGTGATTCGAATAATTTTGCTCCCCATATCCGTAGACGTAGGAATTCAAATTACACAATTACTCTCCATTTGAAAATAGACCTTTTGGAGTATCACTATAAGAAGAACAACTGATAGATGTTTCATCAAGTACATCACAAAAGTCCAAGTATGTTAATAAATATTCAAGAAACTTCAAGACTGAGCTTCCGAACGACTACTCTGTTATAAAAGCCAAAGCTAAGATAAGGATTTTCTCGCCTTTTCCAACGTCTTATCTTTGTGGAGTTGGATTTTCTGCACTAGCTACCTTGAAATCCAAATACAGAAATAAACTTCTAGTGGAAAATAAACTCAGAGTGGCCATCTCTTACATGGATTCAAATTTGTGCGACTTAAAACAAGCTCATGTTAGCCATTAGTTAGTCCTTCCTAGTGTTTCTTTATCTTTGTTAAATAAAATTTCTCTCTTCATCTTTCTATTTTCAATCTCTGGTGTGTCCTTATAATCATGTAAATGCGCCCCTCTAGGGGCGCGAGTTATGTACTTCGTTCGAAGACACAACCAGATAAGCAGATAATGAACTGAAGATATGCGTAACCCGACCGCTTCATGGAAGATGGCTAAGTCCGCAATTCTTTCCAAAGATACGGACGCTCAATCTTATCTTAGTCTGTAATTTACATCTAATATGAACACATGTACTTTATCTTAATGAAATTCTATCGCAGAATTACCATTTCATTGCAATTGTAATATTCTGGTTTTTAAAAACAAACTTACAGGATCAAAATAAATAAGTTGCGCCCTACAGTTTGAGAAACGCCCATATTCAACATACAGTTGACTGCTGGTAGGTTCAAAAACATATTCAAAGTACCTGGCAAAAAAAATTGGCAGTAGCTTGAAGAGAATCTGGCATTTTAAACGTTTTAAAAATGTTAAAAGATTATTGAATTCGCAATTTTCTTAGGGCCAGTTGCACCATTTGCCTAAACATTGATTAAAATTTAAACATTGATTAATTTCTGATTTCTCTTGAGAAATCATAGAGTAATCAACGTTCAAATTTTCAATCAATGTTTAGGCAAATGGTGCAACTGGCCCTATATCTAGTAAAAGCTTTTGACTTTTTATGGAACTTATATTCTGAAATGACAAATTTAGTTATCAAGAAATCGAAATTCAATTCCTTCTGTATTCATTCTACTCAATTGGAAATTGCGGGTTTTCCTTATTTCAAGTTCTTCCAAGGTAACTCTTAAAGTTTTTATTTGATAGTGTTAGAAGAAGAGACAATTCAGTGATATATATTTTTCTATGGTTGACACTGTTGACAATTGACATAACAATAAGATGGAGGTTGAGTAATGTAATGACGTAGCGTTGTAATAAGTCTTCAGTTTGTTAATAATAAATATCTTAAAATATTACTTTGCTTCCACAAAACATAAACCCTAACAGGTTATGGGTCCAGACATACACGGCAAGTAAAAGTAATTAAGGAAGTTGTTCTTGTTCAAAAAATAAAATCTTTGTGCTAACACGCGGAGACAAAATGGCTGGTTCTCAATACATGTCTGTTGAGAAACTAATAGGAAGGGCAACTACAGTGAGTGGAAATTTGCTATGAAAGCTCTTCTAGAATTAGATGATCTGTGGGATGTAGTCAGTGGTACAGAAACTGACGAAAAGAAGGACAAAAAGGCTCTGTCCAAAATAATACTTTCTGTCGACAAAATAAATTATTCCCACATCAAATCTGCCACAAAATCGAAGGAAGCTTGGACCAACCTCGAAAAAGCTTTCGAAGACTCGGGACTGACAAGAAGAGTAGGACTCCTGAGATCACTCATCAACACAAAATTGGAAGACTGCAAATCAACAGAAGAATATTGTGATAGAATAATATCAACTGCTCACAAACTGAATGAGATGAATTTCAAAGTGGAAAATGAATGGGTTGGAACTTTACTTTTGGCAGGTCTACCCGAAGAATATCGTCCGATGATAATGGGACTAGAAAGCAGTGATACACAAATAAGTGGAGATTCCATCAAGGTAAAGCTATTGCAAGATGTAAAAACTCAACAAGATCCAAAGTCAGTGGATAGTAATCTGGCAATGTTCACTAAAGGTAATATAACTAAAAGTAATCCAAAGAAAAACGTTAAATGTTACAATTGTGGAAAGATGGGTCATTTTAAGACAGAGTGCCGTTCAAAGAAAAAGGTGGATAAGAAAACAAGCAAAAATGATTCCACAGCGTATGCAGCATTTCTAACGTCTGAAAACGTCAAAACAGATGTGTGGTATTTGGATTCTTGTGCATCAACACATAGGTATCACAGGAAACAGAAAATGGCTAAATGAAGCAACAAACATTAAAGCCAAGGTTAAAACTGCTAATAGTAATGATATGATTATCGAAGAAAAAGGAACTGCTTCAATTCAAGTGCATATAGACGGTAAACAAGAATCAATTGAGGTTAAAGAGGTTATGTATGCCCCCGAAGCTGCAGTAAATCTATTGTCCATACATAAAATTGTGGAAAAGGGACACAGAGTAGTATTCGATAGGAATGGTGCGAAAATCTTCAATCGCAATAACTACCTAATAGCAAGAGGTTTTGAGACAAATGGAATTTATCAATTGAACACAGTTCAATCAAACAGAGCATACTTCTGTACACAACCAGAGGAAAATTTGTGGCATCGCAGGTTAGGACATCTCAACCTAAGATCTATGAATTTGCTAACCAAAATGTCAGTTGGAATGGATAAGGACTTCAAGGTGTCAACAACATCATGTTTGTCATGCATTGAAGGAAAACAAAGAAAACAGCCTTTCCAAACAAGTCAAACACAATCTACAAGGCCACTGGAATTAATACACAGTGATTTATGTGGACCCATGGAGACAATATCCATAGGTGGTAGCAGGTACTTTCTGACTTTCATTGACGATTATACGAGGTATGTACACATTTATTTCTTAGCAGAAAAGAGTCAAGTGATAGAAGCTTTCAAAGAATTCAAAAATTTAGTAGAGAACAAGACTGATAGCAAGATCAAAATTTTAAGAACAGATAATGGTACTGAATATGTCAATAAACAGATGAAACTAATTTTAACATCTTCAGGTATAGTTCACCAAACCACAGTGAGGTACAATCCTCAACAGAATGGGGTCAGTGAAAGGGCCAACAGAACTATTGTAGACAAGGCAAGAACCATGTTATCAGAAGCAAACTTAAATAAGAAGTATTGGGCTGAGGCAGTCAACATTTCAGTTTATTTGATGAATCGTTCCCCAACAAAGGCTATTTCAGGGAAAACACCATATGAAGCCTGGTATAACAGGAGGCCAAACCTGGCACACCTTAGAATCTTTGGTTGTCAAGCAATGGCACATGTCCCGGATGAACTACGACAAAAATGGGATGCTAAATCAGAAAGACTCATATTTGTTGGTTATGGTGAAAACAAAAAGGGTTATAGGTTGCTCAACCCAAATACAAATAAGGTAATATACAGTAGAGATGTTGTATTTTTCGAGGATAAAATGGAACAATTAAAATCAGATGAAATAAAGGATGAATCCAACACATTTTTGTGGAAAATAAATCAAGATACAGCAACAATTGAAGAAAATTCAGTCCACGAAGAATCTGAGCAAGATTAACTAGAAACGACAGATGAACTAGGGGGTAGCTCATCAACAGGTGAAGAAGAAATTGTATCAAGTAGAGGGAGAAGAGTAAATAAACCCAAATATTTACAAGATTTTGAAATTTATGCTACTTATGATCACCTTATACTTTCAGATGATCCCCAGACATATGAAAAAGCAATTGTTGATGAAGAGTGGAGAAAATCAATTGAACAAGAATTGAAATCTCTAGAGAAGTTGCAAACATGGTCAACATGCGAATTGCCGGATGGTAAAGTAGCCATTGATACAAAATGGGTATTCAAAACCAAAGAAGATGGAACAAAGAAGGCTCGACTAGTTGCGAAGGGTTTCCAAATTCAAGAAGAGAATCCACATAACATATATGCACCTGTTACGAGGATGTCTACCGTAAGAATGTTATTAGCGAAGTCTTTACAAGAAAATTGGAATTTACGACAACTCGATATTCCAACAGCTTTTTTAAATGGTATGCTCACATCCGAAGTATACATCAAGACACCTAAAGGATTAGACATAGGGAAATCCAAAGTACTCAAACTAAACAGAGCTCTATATGGATTGAGGGAGAGTCCAAGATGTTGGAATAATCAATTCGACAAAATTATGAAGGACTTGGACTTTCAAAGATCAAATTTCGATTTTTGCATGTACTGCAAGAAGGATTGCTGGTTAATTGTATTCGTTGATGACCTAATTATAACCGGAAAAGATGTAGAAATTGAGAAGACAGTAAAATCTTTGAAGAGTTTATTGAATGCTAAGGATATGGGACAAGTTAAAAGATTTCTTGGAATGGAAATAACTAAAACAGCTGAAGAACTCAAGATAATACAAAGAAATTACATTGAAAAACTTTTAAGCCATTTTAATATGATGGAATGCAAAGGTGTATCCACACCAATGGTTACAGGATTCTATATAGATCCTTCAAGTGCTCCTGATACAGAATCGACAAATTTTCCCTACAGAAAGTTAGTCGGATCTTTGATGTATTTAGCCTGTACATCAAGACCTGACATTATGTACTCAGTATCATATCTTAGTAGATATTTGGATAAGCCCAACAAAGAGTTGGTTACGGCTGGGAAAAGAATATTGAGATATTTGAAATCTACAGCAGACAAAGGACTTGTATACAAAAAGGGACCAGAAAAACTGGAAGCCTATTCGGATGCAGATTGGGCAGGTGATCGAAGTGATAGAAAGAGCACAAGTGGATCACTAATACTGTATGGGGGAAATCCAATCAGCTGGTTCTCCAAAAAGCAGACTTGCGTTGCACTTTCAACAGCAGAAGCTGAATACGTTGCAGCCGCAGCCAGTGCTCAAGAATTGGTCAACCTGAAGGATGTTCTCTCCGAGTTCAGTGAAGTGAAGTGTGCGACATTGAAAATGGACAATCTGAGTGCGGTTTCAATGGCGCAAACTTACGAAAATTCAAAACGGGCTAAACACATAGACATTAAAGAACATTTCATTAAGGACTTGACTAATAAAGGGATAATCAAAATAGAATATGTGAACACAAATGATAACTTTGCAGATATTCTGACAAAACCCCTATGTAAAGAAAAATTTGTAAACATATGCAAATTGTTAAATATCATAGAATACTAGGTACGATTGTAAAACTTTTGTTGAGAAAAGTGTTTAAATCGAGGGGGAGTGTTAGAAGAAGAGACAATTCAGTGATATATATTTTTCTATGGTTGACACTGTTGACAATTGACATAACAATAAGATGGAGGTTGAGTAATGTAATGACGTAGCGTTGTAATAAGTCTTCAGTTTGTTAATAATAAATATCTTAAAATATTACTTTGCTTCCACAAAACATAAACCCTAACAGATAGGGGTTTATACCACGTGGCTTTATCGTGATCTGCCAAAAATCAACTACTTCTCTCTCCTGAGCGTTTTTCAGGATGAGTGAAGCAAGATCAGATGTTCCTATGATTTACCGTCTTTTCCTACCACATGCGAGAATTCAAAACAAGTTTTTACGTCTTTATTTTCTATTATAGAAGAATCGCATTTTCAGACAAAACTTTCCATATAATATTTTTATGCGAAAATTCATAAAAAATAATTATTTCATAAAAAAAGTTATATCATGCATCGATTTTTTGTTCAATAAAAAATGTAATTATACTTTTTTAACAGTTAATAAAAAACAATCAAGAATCGATTGTCTACCTCAAGGATAGTAAATAAAGTAAGTCTGTAAGATACATCCACAAATCACGGTCCGTAAAGTCTACACCACATCTTGGTCCTTCGAGCCGGATTTTAAATATATTATGCATCTCAACCAGACCGTCTACATGAGGAACCACATTGTATATTGAGATGAATAACACTCAAATGCATAGGCGTAACGAGGGGGGTTATTGGGGACATAACCATCTCCATTGATTAGAACAATTAGAAGAAAAATCATAAAAATTGAAGGATTTTGCTTTCTTTGCTTTATCAAAGAAGAGGGGCATCCCACTCTATGAGTCAAATTTAGTTACGCCACTGCTCAAATGGAGGCAAACAACAGGGTAAAATTAATTATGTATATTATCTGTTGAATTAATGGGAAATTGAGATGATAAATGATAAATATCAAAACGAAAGCAAAAAAGATCATTCAAAACGTTACATTACATATTATAGTACGAACAGGGTGGGCCAAATTGGACAATTTTGAATGGGAAATCCTATTTCTATACTAGATAGACGAAAACTGATGTCGGTGTCTGAGAGCCAATTTTTATGAAAAACACATTGGTGGAAACCGCAATTTGATAGCTATCACCGTTACATAGTTACAGGGTGTTTTTCGAAAATGTTCATTGTCGAAATATTAATAATAATAATAAAAAAGGTCTTTATTCAGAAAAAATTAGAAAGCACATTGAACTACACTATTGGGGGCGAGATTTAGCTCGCTTAAATAAGGTAGAGAATATTATCTAGTACCGTACAATCTACTTTAAACCATATCCATGCGTCTATTCTTCCATCTAACCCTCCTGAACCTAGCTTACAAAACAAAACAAAACTCTTTACCATGAGCACTAAAACAATAATATAATCCAATCGTTATGCTGAAGGACCCTTGGTCGATGGCCAATTGCATATGCAATAAAGTACTGTTATTATTATTATTAATCCAAACTCCGCCGTATAATCGAAATAAAATTTGAAATATCCCATCTCAGACAGCCCATAGATCAAAATTCAACAAGCAGATGAAAGGAAAACGCCAAAATAAACAGTCACAAGCATTTCCGGAAAGCCATTCGGTCTTTAACCTAGGCATAAAGCGGGTCGTTCCGAAAATTATTCATAATGTGTAATTTAAACTTATCAAGTGTAATGTTTCTATATTCAAAGTCTAGGCTATTCATGCAATAGGGTACTTGATAGGAGTACGATCTAGTGAATATGTCGGTTCGGTGTTTTGGTATCGAGATGGTGCGTTTGGAGCGAATATTGAAGGAGTGCACAGCAGAACGGAAAGTAATCCTATTGTAAAGGTTTATTGGTAATTTTTCAGTGATGATTCTATAAAATGAAACATATGAATGGAAACGTCTTCTGAGCTCCATACTGAGCCAGCCGGTAGTTTTAAGGGTGTAACTCACAGAATCATATTTCCGTAGACCGTGTATCAATCTCAGACAAGAATTCTGTAGTACTTGAATCCTATTCTTATCGAAAGCAGTCAAGCAGGGACCGTAGACAGCATCACAATAGTTCATATATGACAGTACAGGAGACTCACACAGCAGAATTTTAATGGATTTACTCAGAATACTTCTAAATTGATATAAATTCCTCAAACTGGCATAAGCTTTCAACAAGCAGTTAGATATATGCCTACTGAAACGCAAATCAGTATCGACCGTCAAACCCAAATTTCTTGTAAACTCCAGAAAGCTGATTTTGCTGCCATCCATGATAATGTAACTTTTTTCTGTTGAAAATTTTTCATTGCTGTAAAAACATTCTTGTAGCAACTTTTTACGTAGAATCAATGAAGTAAATTGAATAATCTGCAGACTGATATTGAATGATATATCGCTATGAAATTAGGTTTTCAAATAAGACACGCCGTATATTTCTATAAACTTCGATAGAGCTTAAAATTCCAAATATATAGCATACCTGATGTTTTTCTGATGTCATGTTCGAAGTCCCAACCGAGGTCCCAACTAATGGCCGGCTAGGTAGTCTGACCTAACGTCTATGGACTTTTACCTTTGGGGAAGATTGAAAGATATAATTTTCCACATAGACGTTTAGACTTGTTGGGACTTCAAACATGATTTAAAAAAAATATCAAATATGCTACATTTTTGAAATGATAATTTTAAGGTTTATAGAAATATGTAGAAATATAAGGGGTGCTCCTTGAAAAAATGGGAAAATGATCATTTTCGAAACACACCTTTTAACTATGTAACCGTGATAGCTATGGAGTTGTGGTTTTCGCCAATGAATTTCTCATGAAAATTGGACCTCGACCATTGACATCAATTTTCGTCTATTTAGTATTAAAACAGGACTTCCCATTCAAAAGAGTCCAATTTGGTTCATACTGTATATATGTACTAAGTAAGATTTGTTCATCAATAAAACAAACACATTGATAACCGGTTTGGAAAATTCAAGGTCAATTTAGGGTAATGCAATGCATGCATGTATTGTTTTTATAATGATGTAGTGTTATAAATACTACCGCTTGCATAGCTCTCAGTTCTGACTAATTTTAATGATGAAGTGATGAGTTGGTGTTTTATTTATAATGCATTGGTTTATCGAAGTTCTGCTACTCATCTCATTCCTATTGTACCTTCTACATCTATACATATCCAGAAATTATGATTATTGGCAAAAGAGGAATGTGCCCTTCATCAAACCCAAACCTTTTGTGGGCAACATGGGTGATATCTTACTGCAAAAGTACAACATGAGTAGTTTCTTCGAGAAGCTCTACAATGATATGGACGCTCCATTCTTCGGGATTTTCGTATTTTCCAAGCCTGCTCTTATAGTCAAAGACGTGAAACTTCTGAAAAATATCTTCGTGAAGGACTTCGATCATTTTATGGACCGTAACACGTTGGCCGCTGAGTACGACCCTGTTACCGCCCACATGCTGTTCATTGAAAAAGGAGAGGAATGGAAGTTGATGAGATCGAAGATCAGCCCTTTCTTCAGCCCTTCGAAGCTGAAGGCAATGTTCGGGGCAATCGATAACCTTGGCGTATCTTTGCGTCGTCATATCGACGCTTGCCCGAACAGGTCCGGCCTGGACGTGAAAGAATTGAGCAGTAAATTTTCGGTTGACGTGATTGCAAAGTGTGTTTTCGGTATTGATGCCAAATCGTTGGAAATCGAGGATGGCGATTTTCTCAGAATTGCTCATAAGATTTACGATACCAGGCCTATAACATCCTTCAGATTCTTGTGTTATTTTTTCTTCCATTCGTTCGCGCGGATTTTCAAAATGAAGCTCTTTGACGCAGATGTTGTAACTTTTTTGAGAAGGGTTTTCTGGGAATGCATCGAACTGAGGGAAAAAAACAACGTGAGGGGAAATGATCTTATAGATATTATTGTGGACCTGAGGAAGAATAACGAGCTATCTGAACGTATCAAATTTGGTAAATGTTTTTTTTTATCTGTTTTGTTATTATGCATTTTGGTTTATTATTTTCAATACAATATGAGGAAAGCACTGATGTGAAGTCAAGAGTTTCAATCGTTCGTTCAATTGTTCTTATATTATAACTATATATCGTCGGCTTACTGCCAAAACCAGATAAGTAACATTTTTGTCATTTTGTTAATTTTGTCTAAATGAAGTTTGTAAGTTTCTGCCTCCAATAAAACAACTTCATTGAAGAAAACCTTTTAATAAGTGAAAAAATTAGATTGATTGTAATGCTGTGAACATAATTAATGCCAGAAATCCGTAAAATTTTCTTACGAAAATGCACTTAACGCAAAATGTTAAAAAATGTACTTTTCTTGTTTTGGCAGTAAACCGACGATAGGTTCTTCAAGGGTACGAATGAATGAACCTGCGCTCCTGTCATCACGTCAATGATTTATTTATATTGCCTCATAATGTAAACCATATATGAATTTCTAACGACTAAAATCGCTTTTATTCCTTTTCAAAAATATATAACATGATATAAAACTTTTTTACTAAACTATTAAAATCATCAGAGTTTTGAGTTTCAAACTGCAAATCAACCAGATGCCTACCTTGCATAATCTGTTAACTTTAAGTAATTAAAATATTCGTTGCCTTCATTTTTTCAACATTTTCAAATTGATGAATATTGTTCTTTAAATGTGATCAAAGGAAAAAATCTAACGGTGTTAAATCCGTAAACCTTGGTAGCCACCAAATATTTCAATTATCTGAATTCATCAGATTATCATAGATAGACACCTGGTTGATTTGAAGTGGTAAAATCACTCTTTTGATGATTTTTCTAGTTCGGTACAAAAAATTTATATCATGTTTTATATTTTTGAAAAGAGAGGAAAAAAGGATAGAAATCATTACAAAAATTCATATGGTTCACATTAAAAAAAAAACAAATTTGTATTATAGCTTCAAAAAGTGTGTGTGTGAAAAAAATTTCACACTAATGGATTCTACTGAAAAAAGTGCCTGTAGAATGTTTTTATTTCATGTTTATAGCACCAGTAATAAGAAGTTATGAGAACTTTTCATTTCACGCCATTTTGCAAATTTCTCTTTTGGCTTTTAAACAGTTGATTTTGTAAGGTTGCGGTGTTCACCAAATAAATTCTCTCAAATTCGAGACCGAAAATTTGCCATTCATTTTTTCTAGCTTGAAGGTATTCTGAGATCCCCTAACTAGACAACGAATTTAGGACACCCGATACTTTTGAAAAAGCATAGCGGTCTTTTGGATAGATACTCTTACCGAAAGGACCTCTGTTTTTTCGAAATTAATATTTAACGTGACAATTTAGTATAGTAATTTTAATATTTTACGTTTGTTTTAGATGGTGATAAAGTTATAGCCCAAGCTTTATTATTCTTCGTAGCAGGTTTTGAAACAACGGGGTCAACAATTGCTTTCACTCTTCATTCTCTGTGTACAAATCTGGATATACAAAGAAAACTCAGGGAAAATATACGTGATATTATCAAAAAACACGGTGGGCAACTAACAATGGAATCCATAGAGAATATGGATTACCTTGACAATGTAATAAAAGGTATTTAAAAAAACATAAGATCTTATTAGAAATTAAGTATCTTTTATTATATCATCACAGAAGATATTTGTAAAAGAAAAAAACCAGGTCCTTCAGGTCTAAGTCTTAACTAAAGTCAATATTAAATCTAAAAAAATACATGAGTGTTACAAGACAAGAACATTTATTTCATAACCCAGTTGCAGGAACGTTCATTGAAATTGTATGCCGTATTAATAATTTAATCCCCTATTAAACGCCAAAGGGTGTAGGTAACCAATAGCCTCCTCCTAATGGAGAATTTAAATTTTAATAATGGCATCAAATTTTAATGATTGTTTCTGCGAGTGGGTGTATAACTGCTATTTCAGAGACATAAGTGAATTTGAAATGGTTTCTACTAACCATTTGACTTTATAATTCAAAATACTAACCATTTGACTTTATAATTGTTTCTTGGAATAGTTTAGCTAATTTTAAGAAATCTGATCAAATACCTCAAAAATTTATACTTAATATCTATTTGTTCAAACTGTAGAAACCTTGAGGAAATACTCACCTGTCCCTGTAATTGATAGGGTATGCACTAAAGACTATAAAATACCTGAAACCGACATTGTAATAGAGAAAGGAATTATTACTTTGGTGCCACCATATGGATTTCAAAAAGATCCAAAATATTTTGATAATCCTGAGAAATATATTCCAGAAAGATTCGAGTCTATAAAAGAAGATATGTTTTATATGCCATTTGGACATGGACCCAGGAACTGTATAGGTGGGTACACATAAGATTCAAATAATTTAGCAGATATTTCAGATTTTTATTGAATGATACTATAACTACAATTGCCAGAAGCCATTATAAGATTTTAACGATAGTCTTCAGACGAACGAACGATGTGTATTTGATTGGGTTGTAGAAGATGTTTCTTTTATGAAGTCTACTTAAACATTGTAAGATAAACCATAAGAGGCTTGAAGCAATTAATGAAAACTAAATAATTCAACAATGTTTTCAATGATATGTGTAATCTTATCTCAATAATATTCTTCCAATATAATTTAAATGGAAATTAAAGCTCCAATCATTTTTAGGTCGCCGTTTTGGTCTTATAGCTGTTAAGTTAGCAATTTTACAAATTTTGAAAGAATTTGAACTTCATTCTACAGATGAAACACCAGTAAACCTTGAGTTTAGCACCGCATCTTTGATTCCCCAACCCATTCAGCAGTTAAGAATGAGCTTCATCAACACAGATCCATTGTTTTGATGGAATTGAAATGACATCATAATGTTATAATATTGTTATTGTAGATTATTTATTTCGAATAAAAAATTTGAAATTCAGTTTGAGCTAGGCAATTCTCTATTGACTCATTTTTATTTTAAATTTTTATCAAAACGGAGTATTATCAACAACTTGATTTATTAACTATCTTCGAAATTGATTCCTCGCGTATCTCTCGGTGAAACATACATCAATATTAATAGAAGAAAAAAAATAAAACACTTGACTATACGTTTCATAATTTTTTTAGTAACTATTTATTGTTTAAGGAGTGGCATATAAAACTCATATGCATACTATCTACAACTATTATTTCTAGTGATGAATTTCCCGGTCTGGAATTCTCCTCGTTGTCGCCCCGTGTAGATGCACTTGAAGGGTCCAACTATTTACGTACAATTTACCCAACAGAAAAATATCCGGGCCGGGAATTCTCTTCTCGGACGCCTTGGAGTGAATGCACCTAAATGGTTCGACTATTTTCGTTCAATTTACCCGACAGAAAAATTTCCGGGTAGGAAATTCTCTTCTCGACCGCCCTGGTGTGAATGCACCTTGTGGGTTCGACTAATTTCGTTCATTTAACCCGACAGAAAAATTCCCGGGCCGGGAATTCTCTTCTCGGGCGCCTTGGAGTGAATGCACCTAAATGGTTCGACTATTTTCGTTCAATTTACCCGACAGAAAAATTTCCGGGTAGCGAATTCTCTTCTCGACCGCCCTGGTGTAAATGAACCTGAAGGGTTCGACTATTTTCGTTCAATTTACCCGACAGGAAATTTCAGGGTAGGGAATTCTCTACTCGACCGCCCTGGTGTGAATGCACCTGAAGGGTTCAACTATTTTCGTTCAATTTACCCGACAGGAAATTTCAGGGTAGGGAATTCTCTACTCGACCGCCCTGGTGTGAATGCACCTGAAGGGATCCACTATTTTCGTTCAATTTACCCGACAGAAAATTTCAGGGTAGGGAATTCTCTACTCGACCGCCCTGGTGTAAATGCACCTGAAGGGTTCGACTATTTTCGTTCAATTTACCCGACAGGAAATTTCAGGGTAGGGAATTCCCTACTCGACCGCCCTGGTGTGAATGCACCTGAAGGGTTCCACTATTTTCGTTCAATTTACCCGACAGAAAATTTCAGGGTAGGGAATTCTCTACTCGACCGCCCTGGTGTGAATGCACCTGAAGGGTTCAACTATTTTCGTTCAATTTACCCGACAGAAAAATTCCCGGGCCGGGAATTCTCTTCTCGACCGCCCTGGTGTAAATGCACCTGAAGGGTTCGACTATTTTCGTTCAATTTACCCGACAGGAAATTTCAGGGTAGGGAATTCTCTACTCGACCGCCCTGGTGTAAATGCACCTGAAGGGTTCCACTATTTTCGTTCAATTTACCCGACAGGAAATTTCAGGGTAGGGAATTCTCTACTCGACCGCCCTGGTGTGAATGCACCTGAAGGGTTCAACTATTTTCGTTCAATTTACCCGACAGAAAAATTCCCGGGCCGGGAATTCTCTTCTCGACCGCCCTGGTGTAAATGCACCTGAAGGGTTCGACTATTTTCGTTCAATTTACCCGACAGGAAATTTCAGGGTAGGGAATTCTCTACTCGACCGCCCTGGTGTGAATGCACCTGAAGGGTTCAACTATTTTCGTTCAATTTACCCGACAGAAAAATTCCCGGGCCGGGAATTCTCTTCTCGACCGCCCTGGTGTAAATGCACCTGAAGGGTTCGACTATTTTCGTTCAATTTACCCGACAGGAAATTTCAGGGTAGGGAATTCTCTACTCGACCGCCCTGGTGTGAATGCACCTGAAGGGTTCAACTATTTTCGTTCAATTTACCCGACAGAAAAATTCCCGGGCCGGGAATTCTCTTCTCGACCGCCCTGGTGAAAATGCACCTGAAGGGTTCGACTATTTTCGTTCAATTTACCCGACAGGAAATTTCAGGGTAGGGAATTCTCTACTCGACCGCCCTGGTGTAAATGCACCTGAAGGGTTCCACCATTTTCGTTCAATTTACCCGACAGGAAATTTCAGGGTAGGGAATTCTCTACTCGACCGCCCTGGTGTGAATGCACCTGAAGGGTTCCACCATTTTCGTTCAATTTACCCGACAGGAAATTTCAGGGTAGGGAATTCTCTACTCGACCGCCCTGGTGTGAATGCACCTGAAGGGTTCAACTATTTTCGTTCAATTTACCCGACAGGAAATTTCAGGGTAGGGAATTCTCTACTCGACCGCCCTGGTGTGAATGCACCTGAAGGGTTCCACCATTTTCGTTCAATTTACCCGACAGGAAATTTCAGGGTAGGGAATTCTCTACTCGACCGCCCTGGTGTGAATGCACCTGAAGGGTTCCACCATTTTCGTTCAATTTACCCGACAGGAAATTTCAGGGTAGGGAATTCTCTACTCGACCGCCCTGGTGTGAATGCACCTGAAGGGTTCAACTATTTTCGTTCAATTTACCCGACAGGAAATTTCAGGGTAGGGAATTCTCTACTCGACCGCCCTGGTGTGAATGCACCTGAAGGGTTCCACCATTTTCGTTCAATTTACCCGACAGGAAATTTCAGGGTAGGGAATTCTCTACTCGACCGCCCTGGTGTGAATGCACCTGAAGGGTTCCACCATTTTCGTTCAATTTACCCGACAGGAAATTTCAGGGTAGGGAATTCTCTACTCGACCGCCCTGGTGAAAATGCACCTGAAGGGTTCGACTATTTTCGTTCAATTTACCCGACAGGAAATTTCAGGGTAGGGAATTCTCTACTCGACCGCCCTGGTGTGAATGCACCTGAAGGGTTCCACCATTTTCGTTCAATTTACCCGACAGGAAATTTCAGGGTAGGGAATTCTCTACTCGACCGCCCTGGTGTGAATGCACCTGAAGGGTTCAACTATTTTCGTTCAATTTACCCGACAGGAAATTTCAGGGTAGGGAATTCTCTACTCGACCGCCCTGGTGTGAATGCACCTGAAGGGTTCAACTATTTTCGTTCAATTTACCCGACAGGAAATTTCAGGGTAGGGAATTCTCTACTCGACCGCCCTGGTGTGAATGCACCTGAAGGGTTCGACTATTTTCGTTCAATTTACCCGACAGGAAATTTCAGGGTAGGGAATTCTCTACTCGACCGCCCTGGTGTGAATGCACCTGAAGGGTTCGACTATTTTCGTTCAATTTACCCGACAGGAAATTTCAGGGTAGGGAATTCTCTACTCGACCGCCCTGGTATGAATGCACCTGAAGGGTTCCACTATTTTCGTTCAATTTACCCGACAGGAAATTTCAGGGTAGGGAATTCTCTACTCGACCGCCCTGGTGTGAATGCACCTGAAGGGTTCAACTATTTTCGTTCAATTTACCCGACAGGAAATTTCAGGGTAGGGAATTCTCTACTCGACCGCCCTGGTGTGAATGCACCTGAAGGGTTCAACTATTTTCGTTCAATTTACCCGACAGGAAATTTCAGGGTAGGGAATTCTCTACTCGACCGCCCTGGTGTGAATGCACCTGAAGGGTTCAACTATTTTCGTTCAATTTACCCGACAGGAAATTTCAGGGTAGGGAATTCTCTACTCGACCGCCCTGGTGTGAATGCACCTGAAGGATTCGACTATTTTCGTTCAATTTACCCGACAGGAAATTTCAGGGTAGGGAATTCTCTACTCGACCGCCCTGGTGTGAATGCACCTGAAGGGTTCAACTATTTTCGTTCAATTTACCCGACAGGAAATTTCAGGGTAGGAAATTCTCTACTCGACCGCCCTGGTGTGAATGCACCTGAAGGGTTCAACTATTTTCGTTCAATTTACCCGACAGGAAATTTCAGGGTAGGGAATTCTCTACTCGACCGCCCTGGTGTGAATGCATCTGAAGGGTTCGACTATTTTCGTTCAATTTACCCGACAGGAAATTTCAGGGTAGGGAATTCTCTACTCGACCGCCCTGGTGTGAATGCATCTGAAGGGTTCGACTATTTTCGTTCAATTTACCCGACAGGAAATTTCAGGGTAGGAAATTCTCTACTCGACCGCCCTGGTGTGAATGCACCTGAAGGGTTCAACTATTTTCGTTCAATTTACCCGACAGGAAATTTCAGGGTAGGGAATTCTCTACTCGACCGCCCTGGTGTGAATGCACCTGAAGGGTTCAACTATTTTCGTTCAATTTACCCGACAGGAAATTTCAGGGTAGGGAATTCTCTACTCGACCGCCCTGGTGTGAATGCATCTGAAGGGTTCGACTATTTTCGTTCAATTTACCCGACAGGAAATTTCAGGGTAGGGAATTCTCTACTCGACCGCCCTGGTGTGAATGCACCTGAAGGGTTCAACTATTTTCGTTCAATTTACCCGACAGAAAAATTTCCGGGTTCAACTGTTTTCGTTCAATTTACCCGACAGAAATATTTTTGGGTCGGGAATTCTCTTCTCGACCTCCTTGGTGTGAATGCACCTAAATGATTCAAATATTTTCTTTCAATTTATCCAACACAGAATGAGAGAAATTTACGTGTCTGGAATTCTTTTCGCCATCGTCTAGTATGAATGCAACTATAAGGGCTTCACCTATTTCCGTTCAATTTACCCGACAGAAAAAATTTCCGGTTTCAACTATTTTCATTCAATTTACTCGACAGAAGAATTTCCGGTTTCAACTATTTTCGTTCAATTTACTCGACAGAAAAATTTTCGGGTCAGGTATTCTCTTCTCGACCACCCTGGTGTGAATGCACCTAAATGGTTCAAATATTTTCTTTCAATTTACCCAACAGAGAAATTAACGTGTCTGGAATTATTTTCGCCATCGTCTAGTATGAATGCAACTAAGGGCTCCACCTATTTTCGTTCAATTTACCCGACAGAAAAATGATTAAACATTTAATTAATTATACAATGTGTATTCATGCATTAAGGCCTTAAAAAATCAAATTCTCTCAAATATGGTCATAAAATATTAAGTAATTTAAGACATTAAAAAATTTCGTCTTATTAATATCGAAAAATCAATTATTACACTCACAGTTTAAAAACAATACAATAAATTTCCTTTCTAAATCATCTACTAGTATTCCTACTTCCTATAGTTCAATAATAAGTAGATTAGATTAGATTTAGATTTAATTAAGGACGTTACGTTTCACTGCGACCTAATGGTCTATTTGCCCCCCATCAGAGCTATTAATAATAATAATATTTCTTTATTTAGTGTTTGAGTTAAATCGTGAAACCATTACAATATCTTTTAGCGATTCTTTAAATTCGTAAAATCATTAATTAATTATATAATCGTAGGTAATCTTATCATTAGTATATTTTACTACGCGTTCAGCAATTGTTCATGTAGAGATCTTGAAATATTAATTATTTAGCTCTGTGGGTATTTATATTTTCGACTTTATTTCGATTTTTGTTGAATATTTTGATTTTTCTTCAATTTTCGAAATTCGTATCTTCTTTGTGTGTATAATAATGTTTTTTAATTCTTTGAATCAAAATAAAAAATTATTGAGCTCAAACTGGAACCCCTCAAAATTTGCCGCTTTATCCTTCATCCTATTCAGCCTGCTGGTAAATCCGCGACTGACATCAGCTATCATATTTGTGTATCATCTTTTCATATCTGTGTTTCATCTTTATATACCGGGATTTTCACCATAATTTGACACCCCCCCCCCTTTAACTTTGTTACTGGAAGAGGTACAAAAAAATTTTACAAAATCGACTGTGTATCTCAAAGATTGTAAATGAAGTTATGTGAAATACAGCCACATATCAGGATCCATATAATAATTAAGTCTACATGATGAACCACATATTGGTCCTTTGCGCCGGATGTTAAATATTATATGTACATCTCAACCAGTCTACGTAATGAACCTCATTATTGTATCTATGAAAATGAATAATACTCAAATGCAGGCAATTACAAATTAATTTTGTATATTATCTGTTGAATTAATGGGAAATTTGAATAGCATAACATAAATATTCCAAGAAAATTTTTCACCATCAAAGCTAAAGCAAAAAATATCATTCAAATAGTTACATTGTAAGCATTAACCTACTAATAATGAACCAAACTTACACGTGGATAACTGGTTTGGAAAAATCAAGGACATTTTTGGCTACCTTATACATTTTTTTCATTTCTCTGGATCGTAATATATAAATACTACCGCTTGTATGGCTCCCATTTCTTTTGTGACTAATTTCAATGATAAAGTGATTAGTTGGTGTTTTATTTATAATGCATTGGTTTATTGAAGTTCTGCTACCCATCGCATTCCTATTGTATCTTCTACATCTATACATATCCAGAAATTATGATTACTGGCAAAAGAAAAATGTGCCCTTCATCAAACCCAGACCGTTTGTTGGCAACATGGGTGAAGTATTACTGCAAAAGTACAACATGGGTAGTTTCTTCGAGAAGCTCTACAATGATATGGACGCTCCATTCTTCGGGATTTTCGTATTTTCCAAGCCTGCTCTTATAGTCAAAGACGTGAAACTTTTGAAAAATATCTTCGTGAAGGACTTCGATCATTTTATGGACCGTAACACGTTAGCCGCTGAGTACGACCCTGTTACCGCCCACATGCTGTTCATTGAAAAAGGAGAGGAATGGAAGTTGATGAGATCGAAGATCAGCCCTTTCTTCAGCCCTTCGAAGCTGAAGGCCATGTTCGGGGCAATCGACAACCTTGGCGTATCTCTGCGTCGTCATATCGACGCTAGCCCGAACAGGTCCGGCCTGGACGTGAAAGAATTGACCAGCAAATTTTCGGTCGACGTGATAGCAAAGTGCGTATTCGGTATTGATGCCAAATCGTTGGAAATCGAGGATGGCGAGTTTCTGACAATTGCTCATAAGATTTTCGATACCAGGCCTATAACATCCTTCAGATTCTTGTGTTATTTCTTCTTCCATTCGTTCGCGCGGATATTCAGAATGAAGCTGTTCGACGCAGATGTTGTAACTTTTTTGAGAAGGGTTTTCTGGGAATGCATCGAACTGAGGGAAAAACACAACGTGAGGGGAAATGATCTTATAGATATTATTGTGGACCTGAGGAAGGATAACGAGCTATCTGAACGTATCAAATTTGGTAAATGTCTTTTTTTTCATTTGTTTTATTATTATGCATTTTGGTTTATTATTTTCAATACAATATGAGGAAAGCACTGATGTGAAGTCAAGAGTTTCAATCGTTCGTTCATTTGTTCTTATATTATAACTATATATCGTCGGCTTACTGCCAATACCAGATAAGTAACATTTTGTTAATTTTGTCTAAATGAAGTTTGAAAGTTTCTGCCTCCAATAAAACAACTTCATTAAAGAAAACCTTTTAATAAGTGAAAAAATTAGATTTATTGTAATGCTGTGAACATAATTAATGCCAGAAATCTGTAAAATTTTCTTACGAAAATGCACTTAACGCAAAATTGTTAAAAAATGTAGTTTTTTGGCAGTAAATCGACGATAGGTTCTTGAAGGGTGCGAATGAATGAACCTGTGCGCCTGTCATCACGTCAATGATTTCTTTATATTGCCTCATAATGTAAACTATATATGAATTTCTAACGACTTAAATCGCTTTTATTCCTTTTCAAAAATATAATAATAATAATGCCTTTATTGAAGAGAATAAAAAATATTACAATTCCAATAAAAAACATCTTCCACTCAAACCCTGACGAAAAATATATGAAAAAAAGCCTTATACATCTCGAGACAATAATGATTGAAAAAGAAAAAAAAATAACGTAACACAAAGAAAAAATTTCAATAACTTTCTGGTTTCAAAATTTAATTATAAGTGAGTCATATGTCAAAAAAAAGAGAGAATTACTGATTACTGAGCCCGCACTGATCCCTATAAACTACATCCCTGACTTTAGCTCTGAAATATGACACAGACAAATCTACAAATGAATTACAAATATATCTGTTATAAAATCTATAAATGGAAAAACTAAAAGATTTTTCAAATAGTGATAGCCTATGAGGAGGAGGGGATATAAGTCCTCTACTACGTGTGTTAAGATTATGTACATCAGACCTGAATGTTATCTTTCGATACAGATACGATGATTTTTCTTTTGGCTTGAAAACAGTTGATTTTGTAAGGTTGCAGTGTTCACCAAATAAATTCTCTCAAAATCGAGACCGAAAATTTTCCATTAATTTTTTTCTAGTTCGAAGGTATTCTGAGATCCCTTAACTAGACAACGAATTTGGGACACCCGATACTTTTGCAAAAGCATATCGGTCTTTTCCTTTTGGATAGATACTCTTAGCGAAAAAACCACTGATTTTGCGAAATTATTATTTAACGTGACAATTTAGTATAGTAATTTTAATATTTACGTTTGTTTTAGATGGTGATAAAGTGATAGCCCAAGCTTTATTATTCTTCGTAGCAGGTTTTGAAACAACGGGGTCAACAATTGCTTTCACTCTTCATGCTCTGTGTTTAAATCTGGATATACAAAGAAAACTCAGGGAAAATATACGTGATATTATAAAAAAACACGGTGGGAAACTAACAATGGAATCCATAGAGAATATGGATTACCTTGACAATGTAATAAAAGGTATTTTAAAAAACATAAGATCTTATTAGAAATGAAGTATCTTTTATTATATCATCATAGAAGATATTTGTGAAAGAAAAAAACCAGGTCCTTCAGGTCTAAGTCTTAACTAAAGTCAATATTATAAATCTGAAAAAATACATGATTGTTACAAGACAAGAACTTTCAATTCATAACCAAGTAGCAGGAACGTTCATTAAAATTGTATGCTGTATTAAAAATGTAATCCCCTATTAAAGGCCAAACGGTATAGGTAACCAATAGCCTCCTCCTAATGGAGAATTTAAGTTTTAATAACGGCATTAAATTTTAATGAATGTTCCTGCGAGTGGGTGTATAACTGCTATTTCAGAGACATAAGTGGATTTGAAATGGTTTCTACTAACCATTTGACTTTATAATTCAAAAGTAGTATGTCCTTGTTTCTTGGAATAGTTTAGCTAATTTTAAGAAATCTGATGAAGTACCTCAAAAATTTATACTTAATTATCTATTTGTTCAAACTGTAGAAACCTTGAGGAAATACTCACCTGTCCCTATAATTGATAGGGTATGCACTAAAGACTATAAAATACCTGAAACCGACATTGTAATAGAGAAAGGCATCATTACTTTGGTGCCACCATATGGATTTCAAAAAGATCCAAAATATTTTGATAATCCTGAGGAATATATTCCAGAAAGATTCGAGTCTATAAAAGAAGATATGTTTTATATGCCATTTGGACATGGACCCAGGAACTGTATAGGTGAGTACACATAAGATTCAAATAATTTAGCAGATATTTCAGATTTTTATTGAATGATACTATAACTACAATTGCCAGAAGCCATTATAAGATTTTAACGATGGTCTTCAGACGAACGAACGATGTGTATTTGATTGAGTTGTAGTAGATGTTCCTTTTATGAAGTCTTCCAAAACATTGTAAGATAAACCATATGGGGCTTAAAGCAATTAAAGAAAATTAAATAATTCAACAATGTTTTCAATGATATGTGTAATCTTATCTCAATAATATTCTTCCAATATCATTTAAATGGAAATTAAAGCCCCAATCGTTTTTAGGTCGACGTTTTGGTCTTATAGCTGTTAAATTAGCAATTTTACAAATTTTGAAAGAATTTGAACTTCATTCTACAAAGGAAACACCAGTAAACCTTGAGTTTAGCACCGCATCTTTGATTCCTCAACCCATTCAGCAGTTAAAAATGAGCTTCATCAACACAGATCCATTGTTTTGATGGAATTGAAATGACATCATAGTGTAATAATATTGTTATTGTAGATTTATTTCGAATAAAAAAATTTGAAATTCAGTTTGAGCTAGGCAATTCTTTATTGACTCATTTTTATTTTAAATTGTTATCAAAACAAAATATTATCAGCAACTTGATTTAATAACTATCTTCGAAATTGATTCCTCGCGTATCCCTTGCTGAAACATACTTTCAATATTCATAGAAGGAAATAAATAAAAAACTTGACTATACGTTTCACAATTTTTTTAGTAACTATTTATTACTTAAGGAGTAGAATATAAAACTCATATGCATACTATCTACAACTATTATTTCTAGTGATTAATTTCCCGGTCTGGAATTCTCCTCGTTGTCGCCCTGGTGTAGATGTACTTGAAGGGTCCAACTATTTATAAGACCAATTTACCCAACAGAAAAATATCCTGGTCGGGAATTCTTCTCTACACCGCCCTGGTGTGAAAAAACCTAAGGAGTTATCTAGGGAATTATCTTCTCGACCGCCCTGGTGTGAATGCACCCAAATGGTTCGAATATTTTCTTTCAATTCACCCAACCGAGAAATTTAGGTGTCTGGAATTCTTCTCTTCATCGTCTAGTATAAATGCAACTAAGGGCTTCACCTATTTTCGTTCAATTTACCCGACAAAAAAATTTCCGGGTAGGGAATTATCTTCTCGACCGCCCTGGTATGAATACACCCAAATGGTTCAACTATTTCCTTTCACCCAACAGAGAAATTTACTTGTCTGGAATTCTCTACGCCATCACTCTAGTATAAATGCAACTAAGGGCTTCACCTATTTTCGTTCAATTTACCCGACAAAAAAATTTCTGGGTAGGGAATTATCTTCTCGACCGCCCTGGTATGAATGCACCCAAATGGTTCAACTATTTCCTTTCACCCAACAGAGAAATTTACTTGTCTGGAATTCTCTACGCCATCACTCTAGTATAAATGCAACTAAGGGCTTCACCTATCTTCGTTCAATTTACCCGACAAAAAAATTTCCGGGTAGGGAATTATCTTCTCGACCGCCCTGGTATGAATGCACCCAAATGGTTCAACTATTTCCTTTCACCCAACAGAGAAATTTACTTGTCTGGAATTCTCTACGCCATCACTCTAGTATAAATGCAACTAAGGGCTTCACCTATCTTCGTTCAATTTACCCGACAAAAAAATTTCCGGGTAGGGAATTATCCTCTCAACCGCCCTGGTATGAATGCACCCAAATGGTTCAACTATTTCCTTTCACCCAACAGAGAAATTTACTTGTCTGGAATTCTCTACGCCATCACTCTAGTATAAATGCAACTAAGGGCTTCACCTATCTTCGTTCAATTTACCCGACAAAAAAATTTCCGGGTAGGGAATTATCTTCTCGACCGCCCTGGTATGAATGCACCCAAATGGTTCAACTATTTCCTTTCACCCAACAGAGAAATTTACTTGTCTGGAATTCTCTACGCCATCACTCTAGTATAAATGCAACTAAGGGCTTCACCTATCTTCGTTCAATTTACCCGACAAAAAAATTTCCGGGTAGGGAATTATCCTCTCAACCGCCCTGGTATGAATGCACCCAAATGGTTCAACTATTTCCTTTCACCCAACAGAGAAATTTACTTGTCTGGAATTCTCTACGCCATCACTCTAGTATAAATGCAACTAAGGGCTTCACCTATCTTCGTTCAATTTACCCGACAAAAAAATTTCCGGGTAGGGAATTATCTTCTCGACCGCCCTGGTATGAATGCACCCAAATGGTTCAACTATTTCCTTTCACCCAACAGAGAAATTTACTTGTCTGGAATTCTCTACGCCATCACTCTAGTATAAATGCAACTAAGGGCTTCACCTATCTTCGTTCAATTTACCCGACAAAAAAATTTCCGGGTAGGGAATTATCTTCTCGACCGCCCTGGTATGAATGCACCCAAATGGTTCAACTATTTCCTTTCACCCAACAGAGAAATTTACTTGTCTGGAATTCTCTACGCCATCACTCTAGTATAAATGCAACTAAGGGCTTCACCTATCTTCGTTCAATTTACCCGACAAAAAAATTTCCGGGTAGGGAATTATCTTCTCGACCGCCCTGGTATGAATGCACCCAAATGGTTCAACTATTTCCTTTCACCCAACAGAGAAATTTACTTGTCTGGAATTCTCTACGCCATCACTCTAGTATAAATGCAACTAAGGGCTTCACCTATCTTCGTTCAATTTACCCGACAAAAAAATTTCCGGGTAGGGAATTATCCTCTCAACCGCCCTGGTGTGAATGCACCTAAATGGTTCGAATATTTTCTTTCAATTCACCCAACCGAGAAATTTACGTGTCTGGAATTCTTCTCTTCATCGTCTAGTATAAATGCAACTAAGGGCTTCACCTATTTTCGTTCAATTTACCCGACAAAAAAATTTCCGGGTAGGGAATTATCCTCTCAACCGCCCTGGTGTGAATGCACCTAAATGGTTCGAATATTTTCTTTCAATTCACCCAACCGAGAAATTTAGGTGTCTGGAATTCTTCTCTTCATCGTCTAGTATAAATGCAACTAAGGGCTTCACCTATTTTCGTTCAATTTACCCGACAAAAAAATTTCCGGGTAGGGAATTATCTTCTCGACCGCCCTGGTATGAATGCACCCAAATGGTTCAACTATTTCCTTTCACCCAACAGAGAAATTTACTTGTCTGGAATTCTCTACGCCATCACTCTAGTATAAATGCAACTAAGGGCTTCACCTATCTTCGTTCAATTTACCCGACAAAAAAATTTCCGGGTAGGGAATTATCCTCTCAACCGCCCTGGTGTGAATGCACCTAAATGGTTCGAATATTTTCTTTCAATTCACCCAACCGAGAAATTTACGTGTCTGGAATTCTTTTCTTCATCGTCTAGTATGAATGCAACTAAGGGCTTCACCTATTTTCGTTCAATTTACCCAACGAAAAAATTTCCGGGTCGGGAATTATCTTCTCGACCTCCCTGGTGTGAATGCACCCAAATGGTTCAACTATTTCCTTTCACCCAACAGAGAAATTTACTTGTCTGGAAATCTCTACGCCATCACTCTAGTATAAATGCAACTAAGGGCTTCACCTATCTTCGTTCAATTTACCCGACAAAAAAATTTCCGGGTAGGGAATTATCCTCTCAACCGCATTGGTGTGAATGCACCTAAATGGTTCGAATATTTTCTTTCAATTCACCCAACCGAGAAATTTACGTGTCTGGAATTCTTTTCTTCATCGTCTAGTATGAATGCAACTAAGGGCTTCACCTATTTTCGTTCAATTTACCCAACGAAAAAATTTCCGGGTCGGGAAGTATCTTCTCGACCTCCCTGGTGTGAATGCACCCAAATGGTTCAACTATTTCCTTTCACCCAACAGAGAAATTTACTTGTCTGGAATTCTCTACGCCATCACTCTAGTATAAATGCAACTAAGGGCTTCACCTATTTTCGTTCAATTTACCCGACAAAAAAATTTCCGGGTAGAGAATTATCTTCTCGACCGCCCTGGTGTGAATGCACCTAATGGGTTCAACGATTTTTATTCAATTTACCCGACAGAAAATTTTCGGGTCGGGAATTCTCTTCTCTACCGACCTGGTGTGAAAGAATGTACCTAAAGGGTTCAACTATTTTCGTTCAATTTACCCGACAGAAAAATGATTAAACATTTAATTAACTATACAATATGTATTCATGCATTAAGGCCTTGAAAAATCAAATTCTTCCAAATATGGTCATAAAATATTAATTTAAGTCATTAAAAACTTTTGTTTTATTAATAAATAATACAATAAATTTCCTTTCTAAATCATCTATTAGTATTCCTACTTCCTATAGTTTAATAATAATTAGATCACATTAGATTTAGATTTAATTAAGGATGTTACGTGTCATTGCGACCTAATGGTCTATTGTGCCCCCCATCAGAGCTATTTATAATAATAATAATATTTCTCTATTTAGTGTTTAAGTTAAATCGTGAAACCATTACAATACCTTTTTGCGATCCTTTAAATTCGCAAAATCATTAATTATATAATCGTCTAAAATGTTATCATTAGTATATTTTAATACGCGTTCAGCAATTGTTCAAGTAGAGATCTCGAAAAAGGTTTTTGTTAAATATTTTGATTTTTCTTCAATTTTCGAAATTCGTATCTTCTTTTTGTGTGTAATATAATAATGTTTTTTAATTCTGTGAATCAAAATAAAAAATTATTGAGCTCAAACTGTCACCCCTTAAAATTTTCCGTCCTATCCTTCATCCTATCCTATCCATCCTGCTGGTAAATCCGCGACTGACATCAACTATCATATTTCACTTTTCACTCAATGTGCTAAGATTTGCAAGCGAAAAATCGGATGAAATGTGGTTCAAATTATTGATTATTGGAACAGCGAAAAAAAAAGACGTATAATCTGTTCGAGCCTCAGATGTCCATAATAATATTAAACAGTTAATAGGAAACAGTCAAGACTCAAGAATCGACTGTCTATCTCAAAGATTGTAAATGAAGTTATGTAAAATACAGCCACATATCAGGGTCCATATAATGAAGTCTACATTATGAACCACATATTGGTCCTTTGCGCCGGATGTTAAATATTATATGTACATCTCAACCAGTCTACGTAATGAACCTCATTATTGTATCTATCAAAATGAATAATAGTCAAATGAAGGCAATTACAAATTAATTACGTATATTATCTGTTGAATTAATGGGAAATTTACATAAATATAACACGAAAATTTTGCACCATCAAAGCTACAGCAAAAAAGATCATTCAAATAGTTACATTGAATATAGTAAGCATCAACCTACTAATAATGAACCAAACTTGCACGTGGATAACTGGTTTGGAAAAATCAAGGACATTTTTGGCTAACTTATACACACACTTTTTTCATTCCGCTGGAGCGTAATATATAAATACTACCGCTTGTATAGCTCCCACTTCTTTTGTGACTAATTTTAATAATGCAGTGATTAGTTGGTGTTTTATTTATAATGCATTGGTTTATTGAAGTTCTGCTACTCATCTCATTCCTATTGTACCTTCTACATCTATACATATCCAGAAATTATGATTACTGGCAAAAGAGGAATGTGCCCTTCATCAAACCCAAACCTTTTGTTGGCAACATGGGTGAAATCTTACTGCAAAAGTACAACATGAGTAGTTTCTTCGAGAAGCTCTACAATGATATGGACGCTCCATTCTTCGGGATTTTCGTATTTTCCAAGCCTGCTCTTATAGTCAAAGACGTGAAACTTTTGAAAAATATCTTCGTGAAGGACTTCGATCATTTTATGGACCGTAACACGTTAGCCGCTGAGTACGATCCTGTTACCGCCCACATGCTGTTCATTGAAAAAGGAGAGGAATGGAAGTTGATGAGATCGAAGATCAGCCCTTTCTTCAGCCCTTCGAAGCTGAAGGCCATGTTCGGGGCAATCGATAACCTCGGCGTATCTCTGCGTCGTCACATCGACGCTAGCCCGAACAGGTCCGGCCTGGACGTGAAAGAATTGAGCAGTAAATTTTCGGTAGACGTGATTGCAAAGTGTGTTTTCGGTATTGATGCCAAATCGTTGGAAATCGAGGATGGCGAGTTTCTGAGAATTGCTCATAAGATTTTTGATACCAGGCCTATAACATCCTTCAGATTCTTGTGTTATTTTTTCTTCCATTCGTTCGCGAAAATTTTCAGAATGAAGCTGTTCGACGCAGATGTTGTAACTTTTTTGAGAAGGGTTTTCTGGGAATGCATCGAACTGAGGGAAAAAAACAACGTGAAGGGAAATGATCTTATAGATATTATTGTGGACCTGAGGAAGGACAACGAGCTATCTGAACGAATCAAATTTGGTAAATGCTTTTTTTGTTTTTGTTTTGTTATTATGCATTTTGATTTATATTATTTCCAATACAAAAAAATGAGGAAAGTACTGACGCGAAGTCAGGAGTTCTAATCGTTTGTTCATTTGTTCTTATAATATAACTGTATATATACATATATGTGGTCACCAAATACATGAACAAGCGCTCAAAAGCTCCTGTCTTCACGTCAATAACTTTCTCATTTTTTCGAATTTATGATTCAGATGATGCTATATATCGGCACTATAAATTTTGTGAGAGGATTGTTATTCAAAATTTCACGTAAACCAATAATTTAACGCTGCCGTGTCAACATATTTATGATCCTGATTCAAATAATAATAATCTTTCAAATGTCTTCCGTGCAAGGAATTCTTCTCATACCTTCATGATTAGTTTGGTGGTCATATGAGATTATTTCTTCTTTATTTAGTTGTAGCGATGTGGATTCGTGAGCTTCATACACTCAGTTGGCAATTTCTTTTTACATTTAAACATAAAAGAATTACGAATCTATTCAAGGAACGCGAGCTCAAAAGCTAGTTGGAAAATACTATTTTATGCCTTTTGGATATACATATATGTACTCTTTTCGAAAGGACCTCTGCGATTTTGCATAATTAATATTTAACGTATGAGGTACCTTATTATTAGTATAGTCTTTTTAATTTTTTTCAAGTTTGTTTTAGAGGGTGATAAAGTGATAGCCCAAGCTTTATTATTCTTCGTAGCAGGTTTTGAAACAATGGGATCAACCATTGCTTTCACTCTCCATGCCCTGTGTTTAAATCTGGATATACAAAGAAAACTCAGGGAATATATACGTGATAATATCAAAAAACACGGTGGGAAACTAACAATGGAATCCATAGAGAATATGGTTTACCTTGACAATGTAGTAAAAGGTATCTAAAAAACATAAGATCCTATTGAAAATGAAATATATTTTACTGTTCACAGAAGATATTTGTGAAAGAAAAAGCCAGGTCTTTTAGATCTAAGTCTAAACTGAAATCAACATCCAGATTAAAAAATATATGAGAGTTACAAGGCAAGAAAATTTAATACTGAGATTTCTATGTCAGAAGACATACAGAAAGAAAATGAATTTAAAATGATTGTTAATAATCATTTGGATTTAATGTTTCTTGAAATGAAGTATCTCAAATATTTATATATCTATTTGTTCAAACTGTAGAAACCTTGAGGAAATACTCACCTGTCCCTATACTTGATAGGGTATGCACTAAAGACTATAAAATACCTGAAACTGACATTGTAATAGAGAAGGGCATTATAACTTTGGTGCCGCCATATGGATTCCAAAAAGACCCAAAATATTTTGATAACCCTGAGGAATATATTCCAGAAAGATTCGAGTCTATAAAAGAAGATATGTTTTATATGCCATTTGGACATGGACCCAGGAATTGTATAGGTGGGTACACATAAGATTCAAATAATTTAGCAGATACTTCAGATTTTTATTGAATGATACTATAACTACAATTGCCAGAAGCCATTATAAGATTTTAACGATAGTCTTCAGATGAACCTGTATGTGTATTTAATTGAGGTATAGATGTTCCTTTCATGAAGTCTACTCAAATATTGTGAGATAAACCATAAAGGAAATAAAGCAATGAATGAAAACTATATAATTCACCAATGTTTTTAATTATGTGTGTAATCTTATCTCAATAATATTCTTCCAATATCATTTGAATGGAAATTAAAGCCCCAATCATTTTAGGTCGACGTTTTGGTCTTATAGCTGCCAAGTTAGCAATTTTACAAATTTTAAAAGAATTTGAACTTCATTCTACCGATGAAACACCAGTTAACCTTGAGTTCAGCCCAGCATCTACGATTCCTCAGCCCATTCAGCAGTTAAAAATGAGTTTTATCAACACAGATCCATTGTTTTGATGGAATTGAAATGAAATAATGTAATAATATTGTTATTGTAGATTTATTTCAAATGAAAAATTTAGTTTGAGCTAGGCAATTCTCTATTGACTCAATTTTTAATTTAAATTTCTATCAATAATGAGTATTATCAGAAACCTTTCAAGATTTAATAAATATTTTGTTTATGGAATGAAATATAAAACTCATAATATCTACAACTTTTATTCCTAATGCTACCTCAAAAAATACTGTTTAGATTGACACAATATGATCATTTTCATCAATAATAAATATGTTTACCTACTGAACAACGGTTTAAAATAACGTATTAAAAACAGTTAGTTTTGAAAGAGATTAAAATACTATTATCTACGATTATTATGGCCCTTTTTATAAGGATTAGTTCTCCTCAAATCAGAAATTTTTGTTTTGGTTTTATTCTGTACTTTATTCTGTTGGAATTGAGCAATAATAGGGGTTTTAGTTGCCACTGTATCGTTTATCCTAAGTTCTTCTGATGATTTTCTTTCCAATAACTTCAACTTGGCTTCAATTGCTTGAATTTGAGATTCTCTGTCGTTTTTTCTCACTGGTTTTGCCATAGCTAAGGCGGGAATAATTATCTGTTGTCGTGGCTTCGAGATTTCCTCCTAAATGTAAAACATTTAGTTTTAATTAATTTTGTTAATTTTTATTCTCAAATATTGACTTACATTATTCATATTATGCGCCCAAGTAACATTGATTCTTTTTTGACCCACCAACATATTATGCAATTTTTCTTTAGCATTCAATGCATCTTCTTCTTTCAAGTAGGTAACAAAAGCATAGCCCCTAGGTTGACCTGCTTGTGGTCCAGTTCGATGAAAAAGGAGGTCAAACTTAACAATATCACCATGTTTTTGCACAAGTTTCAAAAGTTGATACCAGTTGGAAGAAATTAAAATTGTGTTAATAAATTTGTTCAACATAATATATGTATTGCTTAAATTTATTTTCTGTACTGCCAGATACTTACTCAGTTATGCGAAAATCTAAATTACCAATCCACAACCTCTTATCTTTAATTTTAGCATCTGGTTCCTCAGTTTCTTGTGACATGGTCACAATATTTTTAAAACATAATTCAGAATTCTACAGGAAAATCAATAATTATTTGCCTTTTTCTTATGTTCTAATTCTGTTAACCTATATACACCCTACACAGAACAAAAATTGTCTTAACTTGACGGTTTGTCTCTGCTCTTAAGACTCATGTGAAGCAAAATTTAACAAGAGCATGCTTATTTGAATATCCGCAACAGGGAGTAGATTTATTAGCTTTCGATCATAGACTAATCATAAGCGTTATAATTATTAATCTATGGAAAAACACACAAATCAGAGTAATCAATAACCAGTGAACTGTCAGTTCACTGTCAATAACATATGATACAAATATTTTTGTTTTGACTTTTGACGTTGTCAACCTCTAATAATTTTATCTTAAGAGATAATATCACAGACTAATCTGTGATAATACTTTGGTATAATAAAATATAATCATTGATTTTTTGTGGATCTTTAGGAGCTGTAGAAAATGATTAACCATGAAGCATATGAGATCTTTCCTCTAATTTCGTTATCTAGCCAGGTTGAATCAGTAGCTGCCTATGGTATGTTATAGTTATTGTTTTAATGCTCACATGATCTGTAAATATCTCATTTATCTAGATGACAATCTACTCATTGGAACTCGACAAGGTTTCTTATTTATGTATAATGTAGAGCCAGGTACTGAAGAAAAATATAATGTACAACTCATGCGGTTGAATAAATCTTTCAGTAAAAAGGCAATCTCCCAATTAGAGGTCATACCTGATTATCAGCTCTTGATATGTCTTACAGGTGATTATTACATATAATGCTAATATATCTTAAGAGATATATTAGATAGATAGCGATCTAACACTGACTATAATCTGATTCGTTTCAGATAATGTTGTACAAGTACACGATATAAATTCTATAAATTTTAACCTGCTCACACAAATACAACGTACACGGGGTGCCACATATTTTACATTGAATATCAGGGTTAGTTTCAATTGTTAAGTTTTGAACATGGATGGTCCTCAACTTTTTTCTTTTAGAGAGAAAAATCTCTGACTGGAGGAGGTGCTGTACTAGTGCGAATGGCAGTAGTTGTGAAGAGAAAACTACAGTTATATTATTTGAAGAACAATGAATTCATGCAGTTGGGTGAGGACATAAACTTGAGTGAGGTTCCTAGAAGTGTTATTTGGTCACAAGAATCACTCTGTATTGGGTACAAAGGGGAATATGCTCTCATAGAATTAGCGGATAATAAACATTCTGAATTATTTCCAACAAGTGGAAGTCGTTCTAGCGATCCCTGTATGGGGAAAGTATCTGAAAGAGCATATGCCCTTTGTCGAGACTCACAAACAGTTTTTGTGAATGTTAAAGGTGAAACTGAGATTACAACTGCTCTAAGGTGGTCAGATGTTCCTCTGGCCTTAACTTGGGATGAACCTTATTTATTAGCTGCTCTCCCCGATAAAGTTGAAGTAAAAACGCCAGATGCTGCTGGACTCACACAAAATTTGAGCGAACTTAGTAAGTTGTTTCATATTTTAGAACTTTTTTGAGTACATAAATCAATAGTGTGAATGAGGTTTTGTTTTTAAAAATTCCATAGTTTTCTGGTAAAATATATTTATTTTTTCCACTAGCCAAAGTGAGATTTTTGGTTTCATGCAGTCAAGGTCGAGTTTATGCAGCTAACTTTAGTCAAGTATGGGTCATTTCCGGTATCAATATAGCTAAACAGAGGAAGCTCTTACTCGATGCCAAGCAATTCCAGTTAGCTCTCAAACTAACTGTGAGTAATTGTCGCCTACAACTTCTTCGAATACTTTATTTAACCTGTTATTTATAGGCTATTTCAGACGAGTGCGAAGATGATAAAAAGGAAAAAGTTCATCATATACAGACTCTTTTAGCTTATGATCTCTTTTCTAACAAACAATTTCACGAAAGTATGAAAGAATTTCAAAAACTGAAAACTGATCCTTATGACGTAATAAGACTTTTTCCCGAGCTATTGCCTCATCAAACTGGAGAAAATAACCCTCTAGCTGGTCCACCACTAGTCGGAAAGGATTTAGAAACAGGGCTTTTAGCTTTGATCGACTATTTGACTGATATAAGACATCCTCTAAAGCTGGAGGTGGCAAATAACAACGATGCCAAGAGTAAGACAGCTCTTCATTTGCTCCAAATTATAGACACCACCCTTTTGAAGTGCTATTTACAAACCAATGATGCTCTTGTGGCTCCTTTGTTGAGATTGAATTATTGTCATCTCTCAGAAGCGGAAAAGGTGCTGAGAAAGATGGGAAGACACAACGAATTGGTCATATTGTACCAGACTAAGGGCCAGCATCGTAAGGCTTTAGAGCTGTTGAAATCAGAGAAAGCAATTGAAAGGACCATTAAGTATTTACAGCATCTTGGTCCAGATCAAGTAAGTTATAAGATCATTGTCGAATTTATTTCAAATGATAATTTGATTAATCTCAAAAGCTAACTTCAACAATCACAAGCTACCCTAAAATTATCTAATCTCGATATTATGCATTCTATCAAGGAAGCGCTCAGAATTGGTTATTCAAAAAACTTTTTGTCACTTTTTACTACTTGCTTATTATTCAAAATTTGTACTATTCATATTTATAATATTTACAAAAAAAATTATATTATTAAATTTGTGTCATCAAGTGTCATCCTTCATTTAGTTTGTTTAAAACGCTTCATTTTGCCAGTTTATAATAATAATAATAATAATAATAAAGGTCTTTATTATTTAGACATTAGTTACAGAAAATATATCATACAAATAAATAGGGCGAGGTTCAGTGTGGGTAATTGCACATTTCTGTACAACCCCCACCTGTTCTTACACCTAACCCAAAATATGAGAGTGGCACTGAGAAAATAAGAAAAAAAAAAAAAAAAAAAAAAAACCTATCTTGAGTATGATTTGCTATTGCCAGTTGATAACAATTTTCAACAAATAATTTGTTTTGAATTTTTGTTTTGTTAGTTAAGGCATTGGATGATAATAAATAAATTGAATTTCCTGTGCTGAAAATGTTATTAGGAGCTTTTGGTTAAACTGTTTATTGAAAACACATTTGTATGATTGATACTGAGCTTTCAAAAGCAGTTTGAATAAGGTGGAATATTTAAGGCAGTTAAAGCAGAGGACTTGAAATTCTTTTTTGGGTTGAATGATCTGTATTTTGTATTTTAGTGACACATTCTGGGTTCTTTTATGTATATCAGTATTTTTAACACATAAATTTCCATAGGTTGGTCTCATTCTCGAATTTGCGAATTGGGTGCTGACCGAAGCCCCTGAAGAAGGACTTCGAATTTTTATCGAATACAATCCTGATGATGAGCAACCGCCCAAGCCTAGAGTTTTAGATTTTCTACTTAGATCTCATCCTACCGTGGTCATTCCCTACCTTGAACACGTTGTTCACGTTTGGAAAGACACCAACCCCCTGTTTCACAATGCACTAGTGCATCAGTACAGATCGAGGTCTATGAGCGAACAAACTGACGTTTCGAGACGTTTGCTGTTGGAATTTCTGGAGAAGAGCCAGCATTATGTTGCCGAGTCTGTTTTGGCCCAATTTCCGAATGAAGGTTTCCTTGAAGAGAGGGCTGTGATTTTAGGGAGGTTAGGAAGGCATGACGAATCTCTGGCGATTTACGTGAGGGTCTTAGGAGATATAGACAAAGCTTTGAAATATTGCGAGAAGGTGTATGATTCCAATAACCCAAAGAGCAAAGGGGTGAGTACCATAAGTGAGAAATATAAGTGAAATAATGTTAAATGTAATACCACACACCAACAAGAGAAATCACTTTGCCGTTAGTAGACGTTTTTCTAGCCTTGAGTTTAATAATGAACTACTAGGACAACTAGACGTAGTACAACTGAGCTTCTCCGAACAACTCCGAATTGTAACACTCCGCATTTTTACTGTTGATGTCTAAATATTGGTGTATTCACTGATTAGATTCATCAGAAAATAATTTAACTAATTAATTAAATCAAGCAGAAACAGAATAAAACACTAAATTATTCATAATAAAACCCAAGTAACTTTACCCATTACCTATCCGAACTCCAATTCATATGAAACTATCACTACGATTGGTCGCAAGAATCGCAAGAATTCATTCATTTATACAAGTAGGCTCGATTCAAGGCCACGAAAATATCTTCAGCGATTTCTTCTGTAAATACGGAGAGTGAAACTTCTTTTACCAATCTGTGGTATAGTATATCTAAAGTCACTTGGAGGAAGCCAGAATATTTCAATTATACAAGGATTGTCCAAGTTTTCAGAAATTCCTTTGAAACTCATAAAAATATTGCTAACAATACTCTCAAATAAACCCCGGTATTTAGCAAATCGTCTTGGAAACAATAATGTCCCGATTTGATAGATTTTATTGGCTGAATATTTCCCCTCGTATTCCCCGTTCCACTTTGAGGGCGTTTTTGGTTACACTCATTTGCTGCATCTATCACTTCTTAATTACTGTCTAATAATTCGCATAGACCAGTGTTGTTCATAGGGGTTTTATTGAAATGCATTTTTACGTAGTTTTGGTTCGTTGTGTGACTGATGCTTTTAATGATTTCGACTATGATGTTTGGCAAAATTCTATTGCTTATGTAAAAAAAAGATAAATATTCCGCAATCAAATCTATTTCTCCATTTACTTTCAAAGTCAGAATTGATATGACGGGTTTGGAAGAAAATGATTTCGCATCCTAAATATCTTCATTCCATTGAGAAGAAAAAATTGAATGAAATGAGATTAACCAACAAATTTTTCATTACATTTTCTGATTTTAGCAATGTTATTACTGGTCTTTCATTATTCGTAATTGAAAATTTTATTGGTTTATGGATTCTCAACCATCCTAACGAATAATTTATTACAATTCATGAAATTTCGACTTTTTAGTTTCTTTCTATGTTTACTGGAAATAATAGACTACTCCATTCAATGAAAAATTGCAGTTTTCCTTAGTTCAAGTTTTTCCTCGATAACTCTTAAATTATAGGACTTGCTTGAGACCCCTCTCTTTTTATACCTACGTAAAATTGACTGAATAAATAAAAAATATAGGTTTTTTCCAAAAAACTTTTTCATAAGATATCTATAAGAATCTCATTAACTCATGAACCGTTGAGCTTATACTCAAGTATTCCCATATTGCTGAAATTATCATCAACCAAGCTATCTGATAATGCAATAATATACTGGGTGTGTCGTTTGAAATAAGAAAGTAGTACCTACTCTCTGTTTCCGGTATAAAAGAAAATTGTACAAATTTTCAGCACAAAATTATTATTAGTTTACCATAAACTAATATAGGCCATCGCGGTGAATCACCCTGTACATTATTATCATTCAGCCTTCTGCTTCCACTGCGAGACATACATTCCGCCTTACAATAACGAACAAATAAAATTCTATTCGGCAACGTATCTGCTAATTTGACGTAGAAAATTGGATGTCAGTTTTTCTTATCTTCAGACAGAACATTTCCGAATTCATCTCAAACATTTTCGTGCTCTTATAATTTTATGCAACGATCAGTTATGTTCCTAGATAGTAGGTATATTACAGGTCCAATAGTATTGCCTTGATAGTATATTACAGGTCGGGAATAAAGAATAATCAAATTATAACAGCCTAGAATGACATAGTACCTCTACTACCTATCATTTTTGATGTGACAACAGAAGGTACTCACGTCAAAAATGTTATGAAAGAATCGACATCTGAGTCCCATACATACGCAAAAATATTATTTTCAATTCAAGGGTTTGAAAAGTGTTTGGTTTATGACTGTTTTGCAATAATCTCTGGCCAAGCGTTTTTATAGACTTGTTCAAGTGACTTTGAATATACTATAATACCGTGGTGCAGTGGTGGCTCGTGATCTGTGTAGGAGGCAATGCTGCAGAGCATAATAAAAATTCGTTTTACATGGTTACAATATTAAATGAAAAGATAAATCACAAAATGAGGAAAGCACTGAAGTAAACCTCGGAGATTCTGAGCGTTACTTCATTCATGCGCCAATTGCGCCCTTATAACTGTATATAAAATGCAATTGAAGAGATAATAGTATTGACGAATCCAAAAATTAAAGGTTTCGGAAAATAATGTATGTTAAAAGGTTTCGAAAATGTCGATGACATAACCGTAACTAGTGTAGTTGTAATTTTTTTGTTTTTACTGCTGGTGTTTAGCTTGAACTTTGCATTCAATTCGTCTAATGATTAATTCTGAAACAATTTCTTATGCTCAGGTTTATGTTTATCTCATCAAACAAATATTGGACCCAGATTCCTGTCTTCCACCTAACAGCATCTTATCTCCGAAAACTGCCACCCCCGATGTAGAGCTAGCTTTGAAAATTATGGAAGAACATGCCACTCGACTGGACCCTCTTGAAATTCTGAATTCCCTTCCGGAGAATGTACCTATTGGTAGAATCCAGTCGTTTTTACTAAAGGCCCTACAAAAGTCTATATCGGAAAGAAGAAGAGCACAATTGCTTAAAGGGCTCTTGTATGCCGAGCATTTGCAATGCCAGGAGTTGAGATTTAGGCTGCAAGCACAAAAGGTCCTGATTACCGAACTGAATGTTTGTCCAGTTTGTAAAAAACGGTTCGGGAATCAGAGGTATGTACGAAATTTCTGAATTATTTTCATTTTGACATTCTCCTTTTTTTCAGTGCTCTTGTGAGGTACCCTAATGGAGATGTTGTTCATTATTCTTGTAATGACAAAAAATTACAACCCTTAAACATTAATTCAAACTCTGGTACTAAGAATTCAATGTGATACTTTAATGAGACTAACAGGTGAGCTTCTTAGAAGTGAGCCTCTGTCTCTTTATTTAAGTTTATTTGTAAAATTTATTTGAAGTGTTCATTTTTTTGTTTTTAAAGTCAAATAAACTTTATTATTATTATAAAAAAAAAATTCATATATTTATATACCTGTTAAAAATAAACTACATATATACAAAAATAAAATACACTAGTCAAATCCATAAATGAGAATCTTTTACTTTGTGGCTTAGAAAGAGCCAACAATAAGTTGAATGTCCGTTTATATCAAATTCCTCAAAAAGCGGTGACTATTTCCTGAAATTTCAGTGAGTGATCTGTCACCAGAGCAACCGTACTTTTATTCCGGTTAGGTTCGGTAACCACGCCCACTCGTCTTGGCAGTTGTCATTTTAATTATCAGATTAGTGTTTATGGATTTTTTCCATGACATCTAACACTCAAATACTGTATCATTTCAATTATGAAACAAATATACCCTTCAGGGCCATCAAGAACTTTTAGTTGTTTACAAATTGAGAGAGATTAACCATTTATAACCTCCAAAATTCTGCCAAAGAAAAATTTTGTTGACCAATGACAAGTGTCAAACGGTCCGTATATAATACGGGTAACTTTAACTCGTGCGAACGCATTTTCCGTTATAATAACACGAGAGCATAGACAATATTCCATTATACGAACCTCTTCACTCGACGTAGTTCGCGAGCTACGTCTCGAGACTCGGTGTATAATCGAATTTTCAGCCCTATCTGTAACTTCAAATCGTATAGAGATGGTATGGATCGAATAGAAATGCACCAGAATCGTTTCGAATTTGTATTCTTTAACTCAAGTGAAATTACTATGGATATCAATTACGAATTAGATTTGGCGGTAGAAGGAGAATTGGATATAGAATACCCAATTTGGACGCGATAGAAGTGAAAGATCCCGATTTCTAATATTACGATTCGATTCGTTCATTTCTATTCGTTTTACAGAATAGGGCCCATTGTCTATGCTCGAGTTGGTATTCGAGGATTCAAATATTAAGATTTTGAAAGAAAAAGGCAAATTATCTTCTTTCGAAAGAATTCAAGAAAGGAAGAATCATACTAAATCATAATAAATGTGATAAGATTACAGGCTGTGACAAAAAAATATTTTTATTTTGTATTTTATTTCCTAGCAAAAGTAGCTTACGAAATCAGAATGATTCATCTGAACAATTTACATAAATAAATTGAGGGACAGTAATATCAAATTTCATTGATAAACCACTATGAAAGAGAAAACTTTCAATAAGACAAGAATCCCATTCGTTGCTATAATCTGTATAATTCTTTCATTATATTATTATATGCAGGTAATATTTCACATAAAATTTAGAAAATCGAAAAAAGGTGGAGCAACTTCTTTAGTTCTCAAGATCTAGACATGCCACTGATTAGAATATACATTACTCAAATGTATAATAATATAATCTATTGGATTACTGGATTCGATTTTCATGAATTCCCAGAAAATTTGATTGAAATCAAATTTTTCCCTCTAGAATCATCTTTTTCATTAAAATCTTTTTTATTTTCCCCGTTGGCGTCCTAATGATATTATCCACTATTTTAACTCCAGCTCTTATTTTGTATCTGTCGGAGGGTACTCTTTGGTTGACATAATCTACAAGTTCTTCTGGTGTAACATCAGTGTGACGTTGATTTTTCAGTTTCACTACACCCATTGGGTGTTCATTGTCTGTAGGGTGTGGTATTCCAATTACAAAAGCCTCGTGGACTGAAGGATGCTGTGCCAGAATTTCTTCTATAACCGAAGGTCTGATGTTGTACAGGGTGTAGAGCAGAAGGTCTTTGAGCCTATCGACGACTACCAAACAATCGTCTTTGTTGATGTATGCCAAATCTCCAGTCTTGAACCACCCTTCCTCGTCGAAGCAAGAAGTCGTGTCCATTTTGTAATAGCCGTTCATCATGTAAACGGATTTAATTCTCAACTCGCCTTCTTGATCATGGCCGCAGGTTTTCCCCGTTTCGACGTCGACGATCTGAAAATTATATGGAATGAAATTTTCACAGAGGTTATCGAAGGTCTTACAAACCAAAATAACATTATTCTTTATATATACGGGGTTTATATTTGGTGTTCAACTCTGCTTCCTCCGTTTTGCAATAGCAATAGATGGCTGTAGCGGTAAGTGGTAGTCGAAATAAATAGATCCTAGATGTCATAGAATAAGCTTAGGTATTTTTAACATAACGCCATGAAAATATTAGTCGATTTGTGTCTGCATCATAAAGTTATTCTTGATAAAACATGTCAGCTGACGAGCCACATTCTCGTCATTTGGGGAAAGTTTTAATTTTCTGATTTAATATGAAGAAATTTGCGGTTGAGGCTCATAGAATGCTCTCAAATACCTATGGTGAGGCCGCTATTAGTGAAATAACGTGCTGAGAGTGGTTTCAACGTTTCAAGAACTGTAATTTTGACGTCGAAGAACAGCATGGCGGTGGAATATCGTTAATAAACGAAATTATTGCGTTTGAGCCGAGCATTGAAAGACAAACGGCCGCGATACAATGAGAGACATGATAAAGTGATTTTACAGCAGGAGAATGATCGACTCCATGTTGAAAAGTGGTCAAGACATACTTGGAAACGTTGAAATGGGAAGTCCTACTCCACTCGCCGTATTCTCCAGACGTAGCTCACTCGGACTATCATTTGCTTCGATTTCACAAGTCCTGGCTGACCAGCACTTCCGGTCTTATGAAGAAGTGAAAAATTGTATCGATTCGTGGGTCGCTTCAAAATATTAATAATTCAAAATATGATTAGTTTTTTCTACGCGGGATTCGTACGCTACCCGAAAGATGGGAGAAAGTAGTAGCCAACGATGGAAAATACTTTGAATCAGAAATGTATAACCAGTTTTTTACAATAAAGCCTCGAATTTCCGAAAAACACGGCGGAAGCAATGATTTTTTTTTGAGAAAACTTCCCCTAAAAGATTTTTTGTTGAAAAAAATATAATCAGCATAAGATTTAGCGCGAAAAGTTGTGCCTATGTCTAAATTTCTTTTGCAATCAATCGAAGTGTTCAAACGTTATCGCGAAAAATGTATGTTTAAAAAAACTTTGGAAGAGGAAGTATTTTCGGACTATCTGAAGAAATAAAATAATGGGTATGACTTTACGTGTGTTTGTTCAATGAAAAAAAAATTTGGGAATTAGGTATGACCTTTTTATATCAAGGGACTTGTAGGGTGTTAATCGTGTGCTTTTAGTTTTCAAGGACAATTTCGAATTTTTTATTAAAGGTATGATTCCAATATTTAAAATGATTAGCATATTATTGAAAGCGAACTCTCAGATGTAGAACTTCTTTGATGTTCGTGTATCATATTCTTGAATGATTTTCCTGTTTGTTCAATACAAAACCATAGGGCAAATTCACAATGTCACTGATCATTAAAAAAATGTAGCCTGACGAAGGCATATCGTTGGGGAAATTAGACAATAAAATTCATTTGTGGAAGTCACTTTGTTTTTATTTTATTCAGAAGATTTTATGCAATTAAATTTACTTTTCAAGTATAAAGCAAGTTTTTCTGAATTAACATTCATTAATGAAAAAAAAAATATTATCAATATTATATTTCACCATATGGTATGCTAGACGTAATACTTGTTTTCTTTGTTTATAATCTTAATCTTATCAATAACGTAAGAGTTGTAATCATTTTTCTCTGCGATTTGTTTGATTAAATTCAATTGATGGAGTTAAATATTTGAATTATATTTTTGTTGGCTTTGTTACCATGTATCCTGAATGAACGTCGGCAGTCAAGAGGGAAAGCACACCAATACTCCTAGAGATCTACAATCTCTGTTTACCTACATTTCTGATCACAAGGAAATGATAGTGGAGAGATTTTCTGCTGAACTTTTGTTATTTTCATTGGATATGAATACATATAACCTTGAAGATTCATTCTACAGGATGTTCCAGAATTGGAGGTACAAACAAAAAGACAGATTCCTCAGATCATTTTAAGAAAAAAAAAGTCCTATACAAATGTGCCAGAAAACGCTTTGTTTTCGAGATACAGAGTCATAGCCATTTCCCGCCACAAGATTAAATTTGGCATAGATATTCCAAATTCAAGGTTTCAATATTATGATATGCTAATTTTGAATTAAAATTTACAGGGTGAGATTTCTTCTGGAACAGTCTCCGCTTGTTGCCTCTAGAATTTTTCGGTGGACCATAGGTCGTTCAGAGAAATTTAAAAAGAAACTTTGGTCCAGCACTAGACTTTTTGGTTTCTTGTAGTATTGTTATATCTGCTACCGATTTCGAGAACAAAATTTCAAACAAGTCTCTAGTAATCCTCAGGATAATCCTAATTATCACTAAGATCCAGTTAGAAAGCTGTGATAAATGAATAGAATATATGTATTTAAGTTTTGGTACTTTTTACCCAATATGTAGCGAACATTAATAAAAATTCGATAAACTGATATAATCAACACAAAAATAGGACTAAGTACAATCCACACCCTCTGTATCTAGAAAACAATGTGATGTTTATAGGACTTTTTGTCTTGAAATTATATAAGGAACAACTCATTTTCATTTGTACCTCCAACTTAGGAAAACCCTCTGTATCATCTAACCGTATACAGGGTGTATATGAATAGTTGCGAAAAAATTTTTGGGCGATTCCATGTCAGATATTAGGGTGGGTCTTTCATATAATTTTTTTTTTTTTGAGTCTTCCCCTGCATAGTTACAGCCCCTAAGGATGGCGCCCGAAAAGTAGTTTTTAATGTGTGAAAAGTTCAAAATTGTTTTTTTTTTGTTACATTTATTTTATATTTCTATAAGTTCTCAATGAAAATATCGCTTCGACATCCGTCTATTGAATAAATTTAAGGTCGAAAATAATTCCAGCCTCTACAACTCAGGCGTATTATCTCTTGATGAATTTTATTTCCTCGGTAACCGTGAATTTTAGCAAGAAATTGCTAGAGACCTTATTTGGTAAAAATAGTTCAGTCAATCCAAAATTAATTTTCTCATTGTAAAATATTAATATAGACAAAGTTATTGCGAAACGAATTTGAGGTGTGGTTCTTTCTACTCTTTGGAATCATAGAGGAATACCACCAAAAAATTTTTCGAATGCCTTCTCGCCCGCATAAAATGTCAGCTCAATTGTATTTTTGTGAATTTTTAGTTGTTAAGAAAAAAATTAAAAACCTTTTTTTCGCGTGCCATTTTTAGGGGGTTCAGAGCAGAGGGGGCTCAAAAAAAAAATATAAGACCCATCCTATTTTTGGACTCGGAATCACTGCCTAACTACTACTACTACAACTATTCATATACACCCTGTATAAAACATTAACTGGTTGATTTCCAAGGTTCACTTTTTCAAGCTGAATCGTGTAATAATTTTTCTCACCTTGAATGATTGTCCTCGGAATATTTTACCACAAGATTCAGGATATTTTTTCTGCAGTGCCAAACTTTCTGGATCCCGTACGCTGAAAGTAGCCAACAGACCAGAGGCCTCAGTCATTCCGAGCATTTGAAAAACAGCCGTATTTGGGAACATCTCCCTCGCATAATCGAGATGGTAAGCCTTGACAGGACCTCCTCCCGTTACGAATAGCCTTAGATAATCGGTACTTTTGCATTTACCTTCCTTCCACTTCAGATAAACGTTGACAATCTGACCAGGTGGTAGGAACGCAGTGCTCGGCTGAAAAAAATTCATTAAATTATAGTCAAGAGTTTTCGAAAACTTGTCACTTAATCTTCATTATCTTAACTCTATATTTTGAAATGTTGACAAGTATGTTTTGTCAAAATTTCAAAATATAGAGTTAAGATAATGAGGATTAAGTGACGCAACATTTGTTGTTGTTGGAAACCTGGACAAAAATGAGTTTCGTCTATTGAAAATACTGTTGACTATGAAAAAAATACTGTGCAAGCAATCTGTGTCGCATCTCGGTGAGTGAGTCTACAGTCTTAACCACTACGCTACCGATTGCGGTGTTTATTGTTGCTATGTGGAGCTTTATGAGAAGCCGCCACAGCTTGTTAAGTGTTATTCAGCCTCTGCGCCATGAACAATAAAGATGGTCGAACAACCACCGACAATGCTGAACGCAGCAAAGAATTTATTTTTTGGCGCCCCTGTTGAAAAAGTATCAATAAACACACCCCAATAAAGAAAACATCACCTGCCTCGATGATAATCCGCCATTTTTTATTTCTCCAGCGATTTTGCTAATCGTTTCCTTCTAAAGTCGTTTCCACTGGGTTTCTTTTTTTTCGGACATTTTTACCTACAATAAATTCCTTCTTCTTCGACGCCGATGAACATTGCTTAAGTAACAATCTGATTCTCACATCCACAATCGATCACATACGATCGATGAAAGATTACCCATCTCACCACAAGATACAAAGGGCGTAAGGCATGCAAAGCTTCGAAAATTAAATGGGATTAAAAACATATGTTCCGCTGAAAACATTTAGCATTTATCAGTTTTTTCGAATTCAGAATCGTAGGAATTTTCCATATGATGAATGTGTAAACAAGTTTGCCAAACGGTTCTTCTCAGGACCACCACCCTGAAGACGACAGGCGAACGTCGGTAACAACTAACTTAATCTCATAGATGATAGAAGCAGTCTAAGTAACTATCCAACATATAGTCCATCATCAATAGGCAGGAGTAACCTGGTATAATACGATAAACAATAAGAAAAATCAGTTATGAAGTACACTAAATACGGTTATCAGAACAAAGGTTGGCGCCCCATGGTATATAAGCAACCAACAAATCAGAGAAAAATTGAAAATTGAAACTATTGAGGAAATAGTAAACGAACAAAGAAAGAAGACAATGGAGACGCTGTAGGAGCATGGGGATAGGGAACTGAGAAAGATAATACAAATCCCAATACGAAAGACAGATAAGAGGAAATACCTCTATCAAATAACCAAAATAGAATAAAAAAGGGACATGCATAAGAGAGAAAAGAGTCCCAATTAGACAACAGAAAAAAATTGGTGAAATTATAGTAGAGGCGTAGGGAATAAAATTCCAGTACTTTTACAAAAAGATAACATGATTCCATCAGTATTCCCGGTATGAAACGTTGCAATCTCTTGAAAGAAGGCTAACCGTCAAAATTGGCTGAGAACGCCTCGCCAAATGTTCATCAATTATCTTGGCAAAGATGAAACCATCAATAGTTAATGTTATTGAATAGATTGGGAGCAGAAGTTTGCAAAAAAATGCCTGAAATACAAAAGAAAAACATTTTCTTTCACCAAGACAATGCTCCTTGTCACAAATTGTTGAAAACCAAGGTTGAACTGAACGAATTGCGCTTCCAGTTGCTGGACTACACAGTTCATTTTCGCGATCTGACCACCAGAAATTACAGGCTTTTTGAAGACCTCAACAGAATGCTCCAGGGAATGAAATTTGTCTCTAATGATGTGATGGCCGAAGTTGAAGGCTATGTCGAAAGCAAATTTGAATCTTTTTCAGAAAAAGTATTGAAAAGTCATGGAAGCGTTGGAGTACACCTCTTAAAGGTGACGAATAGAATTACTGGTTGGGCTCGGGACTTATTGAGTGAAGTCTTCCGTGCTTAGGAGACTCGAAATATTTCCTTTCATGTCTCATACATCGCCTTCATGAATTTGCTGATAATAGATAGAGAGAGAGTCGATAAAAGATCAGGACAAAACCAATTTATCCAAGTGAAAAAGCGACCCATGGAAGAAAACCCTTCATATTCGCAAGTTTTTTATTCTATATATATATATATATATATATATATATATATATATATATATATATATATATATATATATATATATATATATATATATATATATATATATATATATATATATATATATATATATATATATATATATATATATATATATATATATATATATATATATATATATATATATATATATATATATTATCAAAAAACCCAATTACCATGAAAATGGTGTAGGGTGTAATATTACATTATAAAAGAATATTTCAATAATTTAACAAATAAATAAAAAAAATTCAATTCTTCATTGTTGGATTTCTCCCCCATGTACGAATTTGGTCCATGCTCTTTTATCCACAGCCTCTCTTGCTTCTCTCCATGTTCGTCCTCTCTCATTAATTATTTCGGTGATAGTGTTGTTCCATGTTTGCTCTGGTCTTCCTCTTTTGGATTTTGGCCTCCCATATTTGCTTCGCAGGCCTCTCGTTGTTCATTCTATTTAAATGTCCCCACCAGCTGAGTTGTCTCCTCTCTACAAAATCCTGTAATGGCTCTATCTCCAGATCTTGACATATTGACTCGTTCCTTATTTTATTCAATCTTGTCACTCCCTTCACTCTTCTGAGGTATTTCATTTCTACTGCTTTGATTCTACTTTTCTGTCTCCTATTCAATGCCCATGACTCGCAGGAAAAGGTCAATGTCGGTCTATAAACTGCCTTATATACTTTTATCTTGGTGCCTTGGGAAATTTCCTTCTTACTTATAAAACTGCTATTCATGATGTGGTATAGTTTTATTGTACTTTCTATTCTGCGATTGATTTCTATGTCTTGTTTCCCGTCCTCACTCAATTCCACTCCCAAGTATCTAAAGGTCTTTACCTGTTCTATGCTTGTCCCATCCAACCTTATTTTCATTTCTTCAGGGTCTCCTATCACCATAACTTTCGTTTTGTTCTTATTTATTTCCATCCCGAACTCCCTAATGACTGCATCCCAGATCTCCATGTTTCTCTGTAGATCCTTCTTTTGTCCTATATCACTATGATGTCATCCACAAAAGCACACTCTGATATTTCCACCATCTTCATATTTTTGTATCCAACTTGAAATTTCTTGGTTCTTTTCGTACATTCCTTTAGTATTTCATCCATAAATATTAGGAACAACAGCGGACTCAAACTTCCACCTTGTCTTAATCCTGCCTTCGTACAGAATACCTGTGATGTTCTATTCAGGCTTATCACTCGATTTTTATTCAACCTGTATATATTTTCTATTATTTTCATCAATTTTCCCGTTATTCCTCTTTTTTCAATTATTTCCCACAACTTCTTTCTTTTTACCTTATCGAAGGCTTTCACCAGGTCTATGAAGCCTACATATAGTTTTCTGTTCTCCTCTCTTGCTTTCTCACATAGTATCTTCATGGTAAATATATGATCTTGAATGCTTCTTCCGCTCTGTGTTTCTTCTAGTGTTGTCTCTATTTTCTCTCTTATCTTTTTGTCCAATATTTTTTCGTAAATTTTCATAGCCGTACTCAATAAAGTTATACCTCTATAATTACTACAATCCTGTTTGTCACCTTTTTTGTATATCGGAACTATCAATGCTGTTTGCCAATCTTCTGGGATCGTCTCTTCCTTCCATACCGTTTCAAAGATCCTCAACAATATTTCCAATCCATTCTGTCCCAAGTTCTTAATCATTTCCGATGTTATTCCGTCACATCCAGGCGCTTTTCCATTCTTCAATGTTTTTATCGCCTGCTTTAGCTCTTCCAATGTTATTCTTTCATCTTCCTTAACTTCTACATTTTCCGGTTTTTCGTTTGGATCTTCCCCTTCGTTCTGTCCATCATCCAATAGTTCTTGAAAATATTCTCTCCATCTCTCCATAATTTCCCCATCAGCTGTCAACAAACTTCCATTTTTACCTCTTATTTTCCCACATTCGTTTCTTCCTTCGGTTCTTTTTGATTTAAGAGTTCTGTAAAAGAGTTTTTGATTTGTCTGAAAGCTGTTCTCCATTTTTTCCCCAAACTCTTTCCACTTTTCCTTCTTCAGCGATATTATAAGGGTTTTGACACTCTTTCTCTATTTTTTATATTTTTCATAATTATCTGTACTTCTATTATTCAGGTACTCTTTCCATTTCTCCTTTTTTATTCTTAATTGATCTTTTACTTCTTTGGTCCACCATGTTGTTTGCTTTTTCTTGTTTGATTTTCTATAACTTCCACAAACTGCTTTTGTCGATTCTATAACTACACTCTTAAATTTGTTCCATAAGCTTTCCAGTGTAGGTTCATTTTTCTGGTCCCTTTCAAATCTTCTTTCCGTTTCTACCCTGTACAGTTCTGCTACTTCCCTGTTTGATAGTCTATAGGCTCTAAGGCATTCGTGCTCTATTTTCTTCTCCTTGTTTTCATTCTTCTTACTGTTCGTATCCACTTTAATCTTGGTTATAACCACGTAGTGATCACTTCCGATTTCTGGCCCTCTTCTCACTCTGGTATCAAGAATACTTGACCTTTGTTCTCTCTGTACTAGAACATAATCTATTATTGATTTTTCTCCAGGACTGCTAACCTCCCTTGTGTATCTATGAATGTCCTTGTGTTCGAATAGTGTATTTGTTATTATCATATTATTGAGTAAACAAAAACTCAGTAGTCGCTCACCATTATTATTCCTTATCGTTTCTCCAAATGGTCCCATAACCTCCTCATACATCCTGTCTCTTCTACCTATTCTACCATTTAGATCACCCAATATAATCACCTTTCCCTTTGCTTCTTCGGTGATCGTTGTTAGATCCTCCCAAAATTTTTTTTATTCTAATTTCTAATATTCCGTAGAAAGTTGTGTATATATCTACCTATATCAGATACAGTTCAAATGCTGATAGTCAAACCATTATTCTTCACATCCTAATAGTAAAAGTAAAATACATATACCTAGATAAAGATCAAACAAGTACCTTGAACTTTTCCATAGCTTCCCAGAAACCCTCACTGGTGAATTTAGCCCCCATTGTTCTTAGAGATCCATGTATTGTTGACATCAGAATTATGCCTATTCCCGAAATCCAATACATTGGAGTATAAGAAAGACAGTTGTAGTAAGATTCTTCGCCTATCACCAATGTGAAGTTGCTGACATTGTAGGATCCTGGCAAATTGAAACTTGAATTCAAAAATTTAATAGGTAGGTAATGTTATGATTTTTTCGGAATTAATATTGAAATAGGGATATGACTTATTGATTACTTTCAAATTCAAATAAAAAAGATTCATTGGTAATTTTTCTAAATTCAATCATAATTTCAAAATTAGAATTATATTTCATCAAAGTTGAAATTTATATAATGTATATTATAGTATGACGCATTGAAAAAAAATTTGATTTGAGAATATTTCAAAATTTAATAATTCAAAAGTTTTGAATTTGAAGATTTTATTTTTATTTTTCTATTGTGACTAGAATCCAGCCCAATTTTCAAAATTTGAATGAAATAATAAATAATCAACTCGAAAAGATAGATTTCAGAAAAGAAAATCATATCAATTGGCACCCAACGTGGGGCTAGATAATCACTAAATTATTAATTTGCTTTCCAATCTGATTAAAATTCATAGTCCATATAAATTATTTCAAGTTTTTTTGAAGTAATCAAAAGGCTTATTCTAATACACAAAATTTCAATTCAAAAACAAAAAATTACTGCTATTTGTTGATAATTGAATAAATAAAGAAGAAGAATAGAAGAAATGAAGATGAATAAAGCAACAGTTGTTATTTTCACCTTGAGGATAAGGATAATAATCACCTGAATCTGTCACGTGTTCTGCAACAGTCATAACTTTTCCTAGTAGAGAATAATGATTACAACAAATACCCTTCGGTTTTCCCGTAGTTCCGCTACTGAAAAAAATAACAGCGGTTTCTTTGAGATCCTCGACTATTGCTGGAGAAAATTCTTGATCCGGAGTTTCGGCGATGATTTGATCAAAAGTGAGGTTCTTCTGGCTTTTTCCTAAAATTATCAAATCTGCTTTAATATTCGCTTTCTTCATACATTCTTCAATTTTGTCCTCTACGTTTTCTGCAACGAAGATCATCTATACGAAAAGAAAAGTAGACATAAACCATGAGTTCTATGATCGATCATCGACTCACCTTCGGCTGTATGTATTCGAAAAGATATATGATATCTTCTTCGGCCATGGTTGGTTCAACAGATGAATAGCAGACATCGATAAATTTGGCTGCGAAGAATGGAACAGTCGAGTACATTTGATTGTGGCTGAAAAGGCAGACCACATCGTCCTTCTTGAAATTTTTGGACTTTAGATAAATGGCCAATTTTATGCTTTTATCCAATAGATGACCGTTTGTGCAGGATTCACCAGTCTCTATGATGTACTGGAAATAATGTCATCGTTATAGACATCGTAAAAACCCTTTCAGAAAAATCATCCATTCAAGTGTTATGGATTATATTATTGTTGTATTATGAATGATTTAAAATATAATTTCATAGTAGGTTTATATTAACGGCCTTTGGATAATGGATATTTTGTATTAAAATTTTTTACTTCGAGTACGATTAAGGCTACAATTCCAATGCAAATATCTTAGTTTCCTAAATATAGGGTTGTTGTTTATTACTTTATAGTCTGATCTGATTTATTTATCCACTCGCATGTCTGTTCCACCTATTAAGCCGTTTAAAGTAAATTTTCCTAGTTTCCTCGACCGCCGCGTTTCGACGACTTTGACTTTATCTAACCAATCGCAATTCTAGAAATCACGCAGCTCCGCCCAGCTACGCGATTGCTAGAATTGTGATTGGTTAGATAAGGACGTCGAAACGAGGCGGTCGATGGAAACTAGGAAAATTTACTTTAAAAGGCTTAATATGTGGAACAGACATGCGAGTGGATAAATACATCAGATCAGACTATAGAGTAATAAACAAACATGATTATTATTCTGTATTGTTCAAATTTGAAAATATTCGCTAGGCAGAAATAATTAGGGTGATGGAAAATCAACTCCAAAAAATACAGAAAAATCATGCCTCCATTTGAAATCAATTACATGGGCGTACATAGCCGTTTTTTTCCAAAATTCGAGGATTTTTTGTGACAAACTGGATATAAATTTATAATTCAAATTATTGTCCATCGCTGGCCACTACTTTCTAACATCTTTCGGGTAGCGTACGAATCTCGCGTTGAAAAAAAACTGGTCATCTTTTGAAGCTATAAGGGGGAGGGGCTTCAGATAGATCATTTGAAGCAATCCACGAATCGATCCAATTTTTTACTTCATCATAAGACCGAAAGTGCTGGTCAGCCACGCCGTGTGCCATTGATCGAAACAAGTGATAGTCTAAGGAATACGGCGGGTGGGGTAGGACTTCCCATTTCAACGTTCCCAAATATGTCTTGACCACTTTCGCAATATGAGGTCGAGCATTGTCATGTTATAAAATCACTTTATCATGTCTATCATTGTATTGCGGTCGATTGTCTTTCGATACTCGGCTCAAACGCATTAATTGCGTTCGATAACGATCGCTTGTGATTGTTTCAGTCGGTTTTAACAACTCATAATACACTACATCGAGCTGGTCCCAGCAAATACTAAGCATGATCATGGAACCGTGAATAGTCGGTTTGGTCGTCGACGTGGAAGCATGGCCGGGATCTCCCATGATTTTCAGTGTTTGGGATTATTGTAATGAACCCATTTCTCATCTCCAGTCACAATGCGATGCAGAAATCCCTTCCGTGTTTGCCTTGCAAGCATCTGTTCACAGGCAAACAAACGCCGTTCATTATCACTCGGCTTCAACTCTTACGGCACCCAATTTTCTTATTTCTGAATCATTCCCATGACTTTCAGGCGTTTTGAAATGGCTTGTTGCGTCAGTCCCAATGATCTTAAAGCGATGAAACGATGAAACCACTATCGGCACGTTCTTTGAGAGCATTCGATGAGCCTCAGCCACAGATGTCAGAAAAAATAGTAGAAGGGGGTTTTAATTCTTTCATTGATTTTTTTGAGAAAACAACCCTCAAAATAAATAATAAGATTTTTCGTAGAATGTTGCGCATATGTCCGAATTCTATTAAAATCAATCGAAGCGTTTAAACATAATTCCAGAAAATACTTTTTTTTTTAAATATGTAATTTTAACTCTCTCTCTTTAATTTGACAATCAAAGAAAATCTGAGCTCTTGTGGTATTACCCCCGATCATTTAGGTCATAGTTTCTTGAGCCGGTAATGTATTATTTTTTATGGCCTTCTACTCACCTGAGCAATTTTATCTTTGTGTAATTTCATCGAACGGAATAATTCGAAACCTAATCCACCTCTAGCTGGCTCATAGACTGGTTCTTCACCATGTAATATTGCGGGTTCTGAAATTTTTTGTTTGGATTAAATAATTTGTGATTGGGAATAGATATTATTCTTCATCACGATAATATACTCAAGATTTCTTTGATTTCATGGTATTAATTATAAGAATATTAAAAGAACAAGATTGGAAACTACTTAATTCACACGCGCGAGACAAATTTCAAGGTCCACATTTAAATTGAGCGAATGTGCAAAGATGTTTATGAGCGCGTTTTACTACAATACTTTTAATACCTATAAGATTTCAAGAAGAAACCACACAAATGACATTTTCTTTTCAAAACTAGTTTAACAAAAATGTTTCTGAAATTTTAATTTTTACTAAATTTAAATTTTGCAGCTGGGTGCATAATAAAATAGATAACTAAGTACTGCATATTCAATATTTACAAATTATTAATAAAAATCTGATTCACTCTTCTTGATTTATTTGATATTCTGTTTATATTTGCTACCAGGAAAAAAGTGCAAAAAATATTTTTTGCTCGATAGAACGACTTTTGTTAGTTACCGCATTTGTTGCTAGATCAGTAGACTATTTTTACTGGTTGCTATTCATTGAAATGATGAAATAATCCACCAACAATTCGAAATTCATCAATTTAATTCGTCGACCTTAATAAGCAAGCAATTCTTTTTCATTGATTTAGCTGCCTTTTCCTTGCATCCATTTCTTGAAAGTCTTGTATGTACCCCCGTTACGTAAATTATTGTCACTTTGATAATCTAAAATCAATAAGCTTTCTGCTTTCATTGAGATAAGCAGTCATTTTCCAAAAACATCCTGTAACTCGAGAATGAAGCAAAATATTTACGTTCTGATTTCTGGAATCTTAATATTTCGAAAAAAGAGATCAGGGGTCCTCGAAGATGTTTTGCTTAGTGACCATCAAATTCGAGACACCCTGTACATGTACTAAAAACAAACAGTTTAATAGAAAACGTCAGTATTATTTTATTATAAAAAGACTTCTCCCTCAAAAACATCAATCTTTCATTTCAAACATTTTTCCCTAAATTTTTTTTTCAAGATTGTTGGCTGATTCAACTCGAAAAATTCACCCGGTAGATCCATAAATTATATACAAATCTATTTTGTCGTAGAAAACTTTCAAATTTTTGAGTTTTCGAACAGGAAGGTCAGATTTATTAAAAAAAACCAGTTCAAAAATCATCCTCAGTTCTCTACAATGAACATAAAATGTTAATTTAATCGATCTCAAAAAGAACATAATGACTTTATACTGTGTACAATCTTCATAAACAAAAACAAGTTTATAATTCATTTTGAAGTGATAGCATTCTTCATTTAAGAAGGAAGAACGGACATACCTAATATATTTAAAATTTTTTTTTTATATCTAAAATTTTTTCTTATTGCTAGTTTTGAAAAGATTTCTTGGAAATGCAATACAGTTCCGATCATAAAAGTTGGAATGATTAAAAGCTTAATTGATAGAATGCTATTAATTGCTTTTTTTAAATTATAAACATCTTCACGTTGATATTCGAAAAATTAAATAAATCTGAATCGTTGTTCATGATTTATTGAAAGTAACTGGGATTGCATTGCCAAAGATAAGATATACGTGAGTGCTTTTCTTATTTGTTGAGTTTCATTCATTAGCGTTTTATTATTCAATTGAAAACAAAATCAATACAATTCGTTAAACGCTATTAAAAAAAACCTGTTTATCGAAACTTCAAAGAACGCGGAAGAGCAAATTCTTCATCACTTACTTTCTTCCATGCTTCCTACAACTAGGGCACCACTACACTCACTGACCTCTCGAGTATTTGTTTCCTTTGGTACTTGAGAATGAGAATACTCCTTTCCGTACTCTCCCATCATTTTTACAACTCTATTACGCAACCGATGTCAATTGCATCCACCAAAGACAATTCGTTTACTGAATTCCCATAATGTGGCCCTGGCATTGTCGGTCGATTTTAGAGTACGATTATTGAGCAGTTGCAAACGATATCGAGTCATTAATTTGGCATTTTAAATAAATCCCATTGATTCGATTATAGAAATTGTGAACTCAGACTATTGTTGGAGCTATCGCGTGTAATATCAACATTTCCTGCGTTATTGCTAGTTTTCGCGTCATTCGTATTTTGTCTTAACAGTTTCGTACTTCGGACTGTTTGTCGTAATTTTTACTACTTTTAGTAGAACATTTTGCTTTGTCATTCTGGTTGATAATCCTTTCAATAACACATTGACATTGTGGTCCATTATTTTTATGTTGCCTAATATTAATTTCAAGTCGTATAAAGAAGCTGAAAACGAATAGATTCACTGTTATGTTTCCTGATTTTACTAATTCCAATTATCATCACGCGATTTCGATTTTGCAATGCTGTTAGAAATTGAGTTCTACTTATTTGATTCTCTGATTTTCATGCACTTACAATATATATTTTTTTAAAATTTATGGAGATCAAACTAAATTTGAAACCCTTAGTTCAATCATAAATAAATGTAAGCTACATAAAATCACAATATCCAAACAAACAAATGAGGAAAGCGTTCACCTGAAGTAAGGAGATTTGAGGGCTTAAAACTCTTGAATTCGATAATCTACTTTTTTTATGGTTGGAGCTATCGCGTGTTATATCAACATTTCCTGCGTTATTGCTAGTTTTCGCGTCATTCGTATTTTGTCTTAACAGTTTCGTACTTCGGACTGTTTGTCGTAATTTTTACTACTTTTAGTAGAACATTTTGCTTTGTCATTCTGGTTGATAAGCCTTTCAATAACACATTGACATTGTGGTCCATTATTTTTATGTTGCCTAATATTTATTTCAAGTCGTATAAAGAAGCTGAAAACGAATAGATTCACTGTTATGTTTCCTGATTTTACTAATTCCAATTATCATCACGCGATTTCGATTTTGCAATGCTGTTAGAAATTGAGTTCTACTTATTTGATTCTCTGATTTTCATGCACTTACAATATATATTTTTTTAAAATTTATGGAGATCAAACTAAATTTGAAACCCTTAGTTCAATCATAAATAAATGTAAGCTACATAAAATCACAATATCCAAACAAACAAATGAGGAAAGCGTTCACCTGAAGTAAGGAGATTTGAGGGCTTAAAACTCTTGAATTCGATAATCTACTTTTTTTATGGTTGGAGCTATCGCGTGTTATATCAACATTTCCTGCGTTATTGCTAGTTTTCGCGTCATTCGTATTTTGTCTTAACAGTTTCGTACTTCGGACTGTTTGTCGTAATTTTTACTATTGTTAGTAGAACATTTCGCTTTGTCATTCTGGTTGATAATCCTTTCAATAACACATTAACATTGTGGTCCATTATTTTTATGTTGCCTAATATTTATTTCAAGTCGTATAAAGAAGCTGAAAACAAATAGGTTCACTGTTATGTTTCCTGATTTTACTAATTCCAATTATCATCACGCGATTTCGATTTTGCAATGCTGTTAGAAATTGAGTTCTACTTATTTGATTCTCTGATTTTCATGCACTTACAATATATATTTTTTTGAAATTTATGGAGATCAAACTAAATTTGAAACCCTTAGTTCAATCATAAATAAATGTAAGCTACATAAAATCACAATATCCAAACAAACAAATGAGGAAAGCGTTCACCTGAAGTAAGGAGATTTGAGGGCTTAAAACTCTTGAATTCGATAATCTACTTTTTTTATGGTTGTAGCTATCGCGTGTCATATCAACATTTCCTGCGTAATTGCTAGTTTTCGCGTCATTCGTATTTTGTCTTAACAGTTTCGTACTTCGGACTGTTTGTCGTAATTTTCACTATTTTTAGTAGAACATTTTGCTTTGTCATTCTGGTTGATAATCCTTTCAATAACACATTAACATTGTGGTCCATTATTTTTATGTTGCCTAATATTTATTTCAAGTCGTAAAAAGAAGCTGAAAACAAATAGATTCACTGTTATGTTTCCTGATTTTACTAATTCCAAATATCATCACGCGATTTTGATTTCGCAATTCTGTAGTGTGTTAGAAATTGAGTTCTACATATTTGATTCTCTGATTTTCATGCACTGACACACATTTTTTTTTTTATTTATGAAGATCAAACCAAATTTGAGAACCTTAGTTTAATCATTTATAATAATGTCAGGTACATCAAACCACAATATCAAAACATTACCTATTAGACATTTATGGAAAACTAATCATAATTTTGTGCTGCAAATTTGCACTTTGAGGTTCGAGGAAATGATCTCTCTCCATAAAATATTCTCAGATCTCTATAAGTTATGGCTCTACGGGAAACAGACTACTACTTTCTTATTTCAAATGGCATACCAGTATATTACTGCATCACAGTGGCGTATCCAAAAGGGGGAATAAGGGGGATATATCCCCCCCAAGATGAATATCCACTATAAGTCACAACTCTCAATGATTTGATTTTGTGAAAATATAATCAACGAATTCATCAACCAGCGGTTATATCAAAGGGATCACTCTGATCCGACTATCGTGGGAACAATCATTATTTACATACGGGCTATAAATGCCAAATTTGTGATAAACAATGGGGTAAAAATTAATGAGATTCTCAGATGAAAGCTCCGAACTACTCGAATTGAAATAGCGCTACTCATGATAGCAAATCCTCCAATTTGTTAGTACCCTAATAGTAAATAAATAATATCATACTACATCTAATTATCCCTTTGTCGACACTTTGGATTCCATTACTTTCTGCCTCAATATTTTCACTCACAAAGATAGGCAGTTGAGTAGGTTTAGTATATTCTGTTGACTAGTTTTGAGGTGGACTACGATAAATGTTTTTATTATACTCCGTGTTTGACTTTTAATGAGCATTGTATGATTTCAAAGATCTTAAGAAGTGTCTGAATATTTAAGCGACATTGGAAACGAATAACCAATTTTTTTTCCTTATCTCCCCAAGGCTTATCTCTGGGTACGCCACTGCTGCATCATTGCATAGTTTATTTGATAATTATTCCACCAAGATGCCATAACTATGGTAAACACTTTACATTTTATTGGTTAATGGGATTCTTATGAAAAAATTGGTTGCGATAAGGCCTCACATTTTTCTGAAAATTACTGCAGAGAAGTTTTGATGAATTTGAGTTGTCCAAGTTAATGATCTCTTCATAAACACCCCGTAGATTTTTGGTCGAAACCGTAAACAAACTTATAATACAACGTATTGTCAGAATCGAAAATAAAAAACGTTCTTTAAAAAAAAACTTTTTTTGCAGAAATATTTGAAAAATGTTAGTCTTTGTCGCAACTAATGTTTTCTAAGAATCCTATTCAATCATAAACCGTTGAGATTTTACCAATATTAATAATAATAATAATATTTATTACCATAAAAAAATTGTAATTACATGGGTCGTCAATAAGAACGTAAATACAAGTATATAACAAACAAATCTAAAATTTACACAAGATAACTAACACTTTACAATCCAAAAGGATTTTACAATTATATCACATATCTCTGTCAAAAAATTCATTAATATAATAGATCGCGATCTATTATATTAATGTAATAATTAAAGTAATAATTTTACAATAACATTCCGGACAATCTGAAGAACTTACCTTTTTTCTCCAATAAGAGGTTCCCAATTTTTCGAATGAAACTTCCATGAGGTAAGTTCTTCAGATTGTCCGGAATGTTATTGTAAAATTATTACTTGGTTATCATCCATTGTTATTTAATAAATAATCTTATTTATTGTTATTGTAAAATCTTAAACACTAGGAATTAACTGCGACTTGCGTTGTTTTCAGTCGATGATATTCTACCACCAAATCATTATCCTTTCGTGTGTTGTATGGATGATAATCGCCATTTCTCAAGAATTTTTCTTTATTGCCATGGACGTATTTCAGACACTCCAATATATATACAGACGTTACGGTAAGTATTCTTTCTCTCTTAAAATATTCTCGACAACTTGTTATTCTTGATATGCCACATAAAATTCTAAGAGCTTCCTTCTGTTTAAGAAGAATTCTACTCAGTCCAGGACTATGTCCCCATAATATAATGCTGTAAGTCGTAATTGAATGAAAATTGGCATTGTTAGATTGATTAGGAATTATCGTGAAGAAGTATCAGGATTCAGTAAAACGATTCTTAACTTTTACAACTCTATATTAACTACTACTTCAGCAACCATACATCTTTTTACCAACGTGACATCTACTTAGGGATGGGACGGTATTTCAATACCGCGATTTTGGAACGGTATTTTTGAGTAACGTAGTCGCGCGTTCCACAAACGTAAAGTAACCGGTTCCAAAGTAACGATAGTTACGGCGTACCGGCACCGGACTTCGAATAATAACATCGAAAAAAAAATAGTACGCCAGTGCTTTTTACAAAACTAAATTCATTTATGATCACCCAAAAACTCCTGCTGTCAGTGCTTTTAATTTTTTTTTCATTCATTTGCGCCATGTTCAACGAGGAGAAATTACTTTACCTTCCTGTAACTTCGTAAAAATCGTTTTTGCCATTGTGTTTTCAGTGCCTAATGGAATATATTTGATTTCCATAGTATTTTCCAGAATTAGAACTAAACAATTCGATTAATGATTTCAATATTTTCGATGTTTTTTTTTAAATATTTTTTGATTATTTCTTCGATAAAAATTGGTTGTAGCAAATGTAAATTAGTTAGTCCGAGATTACTTTCAACAATTGAACCTTATTCTCAATCGGAAATGCAAATATATTTAAAAACTCTCTGTAAAATAACGGTAAACAAAAAATCGATTCTAGATATTACTATATGTGAAATAAGTTTCTATCAATTTGTAATATTCAATTTGCCAATGAAATTCCAGATATAATTTCTTTCACGTGATACCTAGATTACCCGATGATGGTATATTTCCACTGGAGTTTACACCATCTGTTTTTAATGAGGTGCCCTTCGAAGATTCTAACCTTTGTTGTTATTCTGAGCCACCAAAACATTTTTATAGTTTTATGATTTTGTTATGCTTGCATACGTTCTTCTAAAATTACGTAGAAACTCAATGAACAATGAATTATTATTCAACAGGACAGTCCACAAATAGTCTAGGTATACCAACGGTCTCGTTTCCTTCGTTCCTCCGTCGCTGCTACTCAACTTAGTTGCAATCGCCTACGGTTTTGTAACCTGTAGCCACAGTTACAAAATCGCGGTATTTTGGAGCGGTATTTTTCTGGAGCGGTCGCGAATGTAACGCGACTGGTGAGTAACCGGTATTCCCATCCCTACATCTACTTAACTACTGAAACAGTCCGTTGACAATGCGCAGATGCGCTCACAGAATAATCATAGAATAACAACAGGTTTGGTTAAGGCCATCTCACACTTTAACAGGCATAGTAAGTTGTTTTGCAGATGCTTCCTGTGTTGATCTCCTTCATACGTCCAATAGTAAAAAGAGCTGTTGATAATTTACCGGTCAAAGTTGTTATGTGGCCATTCCAGCTAAGGTTATCCTGAAAAGTAATCCCCAATAGATTCAAAGATCCCGCTTCGTTGTTATCCAATACAAACTTCAGCTTTTGTGTCTTTGCCATGTTCACTTTCAGGCCATTGACGTCAAACCAGATTTCCGCTGATCGCAAAGACGCTTCCGACTGCTCCCTTAAGACATCACGGTTTGGTGCAAAATTTAAAATGCTGGTATCGTCGGCGTATAGAACAAGGAGGAAACACAGAGGAAACATTCACTGGTAAGTCGTTAATGTATATCACGAAGAGAAGAGGTCCAAGAATGGAGCCTTGTGGTACATCCATGTTAACACCTCTCTCATCGGAATTACTCTCTTTCCATGTAACAATTTGACTCCTGTCTGTCAGATAAGAATTGAACATTCCAAGAGCCATTCCTCTCACTCCATAGTATTCCAATTTCACTAACAATCGAAGGCCTTGCTGAGATCCAAAGCCATCACTTCAGATATCTGTTTTCCATCTAAAGCCTCCGAAATTCCCACCAGAAGCTCAATGAATGCTGTAGTAGTAGATCTTCTAACTCTAAATTCATGTTGTGAATCACTGATTGCCTCCTATTTGTCAAGAAACGCTAGCAAACGACTCTTCCATACTTCTTCCAATATCTTCGACATGGCCGGTAAAATGGAGATCAGCTGATAATTGTTAGAGTCATTTATGTTTTTTTTTTTGTAAATTGGGACTACCCTGGCCACCTTCAATCTTCGAGGATCTGTTGATGCAGTTGTAGGAGCTATAGGAAAGGTATAGCGTATAACATGTGGGGTAAAAGAGAGTGCAACGTGTGTATGCCTGCCTTTCAGGCTCGTGCCCTAAACTTCCACACTCGTGAGAAAAGTTGAACTTTCCCCACTTATTGCACAATGAAGGTACTATTATCATTTGAGAGTCTCAATATTGCTATTTCAACTGTTGATGAGCACAGAAAATAGAGTTTTCTAACAGAGACTCCTTACAAGAACAGTATCCTTCCGCCAATCTCATTTTTCTGTGCTCGCATCAACAGTTGGAAACATAGAAATATTGAGACTCTTAGATGAAAAGAAGTTTTTGACCATTTTCTATTATTTATAATGATATAAACCATACAATGTTGTATATTTTTGAAATAATCAAAAATTAAATTTAAAAAAATGCACATAAATCAATGGTAACCATTTAAAAAAACTTTTATTCAAAGCTTCGTAATTAAAAATCCTGCTGAATAGACAAGCATGCCCTTAAATTCTACGTAAAAAAGTGGCTGAATTATGTTTTAATTTTAGAGCTCTATCTTCAGTATTAGCAGAATATAGAATTTTTTCGATATCGCCATTTTCCAATTTTCTCTTATAACTCGAAAACAAAAGGAGATAGCGAAAAATGAATAACACTTTAGTTAGTTTCTCAGAAAATGAGAACGAGACAGGGGTATTCTATTTTATCTATCTCCTCTGATTTGAAAGTGGTAGTGCTAAAACATCGAAATTTGGGAAGAAGAAAATGATTGTAGTGATTTTTTATTTTGAAAAGCTTCGGTGAAGTTAGAATTCTGTGTTTTGATCAGAACCCCATCGATCTGATTTTGCCAAATCATAGAACGTCAACTTATATGAGAGTTCGCCTTCTTACCAGAGTAAGTATTAGTCTTTCTAAATTCCAATCATTTACCGAATTCTTGGAAATTTTTAGTGAATAATGATTTCAAAAAGTACAATAAGGAAATTATTGTTGGGAAAATGTTGTTCAGTTTCAGAGTATACTGGAGATAATACCCTCTTTGATTATTCAAATTGTAGAAATTTGATTTTTCTTTTTTGTTAAATTTGTATGAATAATTATTTGTTCATACTTTTAATATTTTTGATAACATTGAGTTGTCCCATACAATTGTCTCAAGGGATCAATGTATTTTTTTATTTTATTATTATTAAATAGATCCATATTTATCATTATTAATTAGATCCATAGTACAATAAATAATATTAATTTATGTTTATTTTTACTTATTCAATAGTAAATAGAAATCCAGAAAAGGACTCCACAAGTCGAAGGTGATTCAATGAATTCGAATAAGAAAATATCAACAATTCAGAATTAAGCTCCACACAAGATCAATTCGGAAATAAGGATTGGAAAAATATTCAATAAATAATTCATCTATAGCTACAAATTTCAACCAAAGAAACTTTCACTCGAACTGTTAGTCCACAGAGCCACCTTAGACTTCCTCTTCTTGGATTTCGGCGGACACAGAGAGTATCCCTGGGGAACACAGTTCTTGACCAGAAGAGTTGCGGTCGCCTTGTTGGCATCTTTGACCCTGGTCACTGTAAAAGTCGTAGTTTCGTACACTCTTCTTCTTTTGTAATGAGGTAGGATCGTCTCGAGTTGGTCCAGACGATCTTCTATCAGCAATTCCTTTATCTCGTTCTGAGTTAAAGATGGAGTATGCGATGGCTTCGGAAAAGCTTTGGAGTCTTCACTGCTTTCCACATAGATATCCAAGTCGTTTATATCCGGTAAATAGATTGGATCGTCCTTCACGAAGTACCCTTTGGTCACTGTGTACTCTAGGTTGGTATCTTTCGCGATTTGTTCACAGTTTGGTTTTTTACCGTTTATTTTCACGCAAACGGGGTTTTTGTAAACATATTTCGTGACGATGTTGAACACTTTAGTCTTGATCACTTTTGTTGGTTTCACTAGGTTAGGGAAGGCCATCGAGGGTATCGGAAGCTCGCTGATATACCCCAAAGAAAACTGGGGTAGCCTATCAGCATTATTATTGAGGCTGAAGCGTCGTTCACGATTTCTTTGCGCGGCATTTTGATCGACGAATAATGCGGTTAGGAGTAACAATATCATAATATCTCAAGATCTGAAGTAGATTGAACACTGACGTTTAGAAGTGGCTACTGTTTCTTTTATAATGAAGCGCCGAAGAAGTGGGTAATACGCCAGTTGCAGTATGGAAATCATTTTGTCGCACTTCACGACTCTTTGTAACTTCGATTCGATGCATGATTATCGTGCTTTGAAAGTGTGAGAACACCCAATTTACTTTTTGTGTGGAAACCTAATTTTGATTAGGTTTTATTTAGACTCGATAATTGGCTACTTCTACTTGAGCGGAGGTCAGTAATGAGATATTAGAAAATAAATTGCGAGATTTTCTGTGTGATATACCTACATAGAAAAAAATTAAATAGAAGTGTGTCGTTTTCATTTGTTTCTTTTGACATTTTGGCGCCCCGGCAAAATGAAATTTCACCGCCCTCATTTGAGTGATTTATCGGAATTTTCTTTAAACAAGTTTTTATATTCCTCTCAGGCATCTTTTAAATTTCGAAGGAAATCGTATTTTATAACTGAAAATCCCCTTGTTAAGTTTATAAAGGTTATTATTTTTTTTTATTTAATCTAAAAATCCCCGGAATATTTAAAAGTACGACGCTCTGCAAATCTATAGTAGAAAGGCGAAAGGTGCATTCTAATAGTATATTCTAAAACAAGTTGCAGAATGGGCTTCTATTCCAACACGAATGCGAAATTCTGAAACTCGCTCCTTCGTCGCTCGTTTTCGAACGCAAGAGTGTTGGAATTGCCTTCTGCAACGAGTATTAGACGATATTGTCTCTATTTCAGTCAAGCTTTGTGAAATATTTTCGAAATTCAATGAAGAATTCAAATTATACATCCTAGTGACTTTTGCATTTGCATTTTGCAACTGTATCTTGGCAGTTGGTGTGACTGTTAGGAAAATTGACAGATTACGGAATTTGAATTTGAATAGAACGTTTTGAATTCATGAATTATGTGTGACGAAATCGATTTAACACCACCAGAATTAAGAGAAATTGCGAATTATGCTGCAAATCATTTCGCTATATCCAAATTATACATTATGTTGACAATTATTAACGTTCGTTGAAATTTTATAGGATTGGAAGGCAGTACAGCCAACCACAAAACGAAAAATATAACTTGATAACGATGCTGTAATGAGTTCATTACAGCACTGTTTTTAGAACTGTAATAAACTCATTACGATCCTGAAATAGAGAATAGTAATTTACGTAACAAGTCCGGAAAATAGGGTTTTTTTGGACGAATAGACAAAATTCCAGGACTCGCTTACGCTCGTCCTGGAAGTCTGTGAGTCGAAAAAAACCATTTTCGGGCGTGTTGCGTACAATATTTTTTCGGCAACCATGTAAAATAACACTATCGCTGCTGCTTTACATATTTTATTGCGATTGCGATCAAAAAACATGCAAATTTTTGACAACTAATTTCATATGAACTGTCAGCCGTTATCTCGGTTGCTATGGATTCTATGATTCTTTTCCGGCCTAGTCCGGGAAGTACGTACTTTCCGGACTAGGCCGGGAAATGCTATTTTCTCAGAGAAAAAGCGTCCGGGAAGTGAGCACTTCCCGGACGGTTGCCGAAAAAACCTATTTTCATAACTATATAGTTGAAAGCGCATATTCGATTACAGAAAAATTGCTCTTGACAATTTCATTATTTTCTACAAATAGTGGTTTTTTCACTAGGAAAACATGTTATGTCGAAAAGAATGTTTTGTTTCATTAACTGACTTTGCACCCCTACAATTTGGCAAAATGATCGATTTGCCGGTCCTGGCGGCAACTCTGCAGCAGAATTTGGTTGTGCGTGGTTTCAATTTCAGTAAATTATATCGCTGTAGCCACCAATAGGTACTGAACTGTACGATATGTTCATTGAACGATGGTGGTCAAGTTCGTTAAGATTTCATTTTGGTTCATTATTTTCAATAAAAAAAAAAAAATTCCACTGCATCAAAATACATTTATGGTGCAGGCGCAAACAATTTCATTTATTTATTTTTCGATAGGTACAAAAATCACACCATGACACTTTTAACAATTTGTCCCTGAGGAAAAAAATTTTTTATTATTTTAAGCGATAACCATGCACCGGACAAAGTGAAATAGATGAATGTGTTCAGAAATGAATGAGAATTTCAAAAAAAAAACTAATTTGAAAAATAAAAGAGACATCCCATTTTTTTTTCTAAAAATATTCAATGCAAAACTTATGAAGCCGCCACTGGTGAAAATAATGGAATTGTTTGTACATGTATATTGATGCAGTGAAAAAGTGAACCGAATTTCATAGAAATATCTGCAGTAGTATTATTGTGATTATAAAAAAAAAAAAATTCTGGAAACTTTACCAACTTGTATCTTAATACGTTCATATGAATTTTCTTTCTTAAATTGGCTCCCAGAATCGCTTCCTTGAATAAAGCATATAATTTAAGAAACACCTGTAGAATCCAAACATAGAATAAAGCTCATTAAGATTTTTTACATTGATAAATTTTAATTTATTCGTCACGTAATGAAATACTTTGCTTTGAAAGAGGAAATAGTATACCATAGTGTAAAATTCGCTGTTTTTTTTATATGTATCAAGTTTCATATAGCTATAAATATAACTATTAGATTTCAAAATTTTTGAATAGCTCATAGGTAGGTTCACAGGTTTTGATTCTCTTTTTTAAATGATAATGGTAAGGTATCGACAGAGAAAAAATTTCTGATTCCTCCTGAAATATTCACAGGAATTTATAGAATCAAAAAGTTAAATAAAACTCATTCGCTCTTTTGCTGTAAGAGCTATTTCTATACCACATTCCTATATTCTAGCTTCCTTGAAAATCTCAAGTTTCTGAGTCTTCCCGTTCGGGAGTAATCGTGTTTACGGCTGACCGGTCGGATAGACATACTTGATCAAAAATTCATTATTAGAGAGTCGAACTTTATCGTTAACATTCCCGGCTCAGAATTCAAAATTTACAAGTATTGTGATCCAGGTAACAAGCGCTAAAAAATCGTAAATCCTAAAAGAATTAGCTTGAATTCAATACTCGGAAAACAATAATCTTATGACTTTAAAGTGAAAAAATATATTCAATGTCATAATAGCAATATTAGTTTCAAATTTAATTAGTTTTCATCATAAATGATTTTTGCCATCAATCATTCTATTTTTAGCTCTTACGAATGTACCAAAACTATGTAACCAGTCGAGCAATAGGTACCAAAAATTCATTGTCTGAGTTAATAAAACAAAATATGTATTCATGACTTTTTATGACGAATTGAAGATCTAGTTATCATATCCACTGAGAAGTAATCAGTAATAATGATAATTGAAGATCAATTCCAGATTTGTTAGTGTACATTATTTTCACTTTGATTCCAATAGTGAAAGACATTAGAGAGTGAAAATGAACATGCCCCAATTTCCTTTGAATCATAAAAAAAATTCCCATTACTCATTTTGTTCTTATTAATTTCGAATAACAAACATTTGTTCTATGAGAATCGTTTTGTATTATTCATTTTATTAGGGGTCTACCGATAATGGAAAACAATAATTGTTCAAGTTTCACACAGATGCCCCATCGATGTGGTTGGTGTTTATTGCAATTGTTCATTTCATTGTTCTGCAGAGATAAGATTCAATGGAAGGTACCTACCAATTCATCAACAGTGGGTTAATGATGAACATTAGAAGATTTCTTCCGATTCATCTGAAAGAGATGGAGATTCTGTTTCTGCCGGATTATACTCTCATTTTCCATTACAAAAGAGTGTTCTAGAAAAGCTGATACCTACTCTACAGATACAGTACATAAAATAGGACGGATCATGATCAAAGCAAGGAATTATCATTCAAAAATGAGGAAAGAATTTTTAATGGCAAAATGTTTCCAATAAAGAGTTGGTGGATTTGAGAAGGAAGTCCACTTATGAAATAACCTATTCCATATCCTTCACTCTTTAGGGGAAGGGGTCAACTTTGGAATTTCAAATGCGAATCATTGTTTTTGTGCAGGTTCGTACTCTACGCCAAAAAGACGAAAGTTTCGTACAAAAAATTTTTCACGATTCGTCACAGATGGCTATATAAACGGATTGACGTCTGAATGACTTTAATGTATCCATTAATCATTCACATGAAATATTAGTCATAAATTGCTCAACTAATCATTGAAACGTGGAAAACACATTAAGATAAATGGAGGTTTCTACTACCTAGACTCCAAATAAAAGAGATCCATTTCTTTTTTTTCTTTTTTTTTGCTCAATTGATGCATCCCTTTCAGTTAACGCGGTATTTTGAATAAAAACACCAAGAAGAATTTCGCTTTTCTCAAATGATCAGTGGCAATATAGCTACTGAAAACAAACAATTCAGCAGGACAGGTTAGAATTTCATATGAATGATCCATGAACCCACACAGCACTTATACGTACAATGGATGTACAATGGACGTTACTTATCGACGTTCGCGTCATCCATTGGACGTCCAAAATTGGTACATGTGTACATGGTGTACAACTTTGCTTCCGCCGTTTTGCAATAGATAGCTGTAGCGGTAAGTGAAGGTCGAAATAAATAGATTGTAGATGTCATATAATAAGCTTAGGTATTTGAAAACAACATAATCAAAATATAAGTCGATTTGTGTCTGCATCATAAAGTTATTCTCGATTCAACATGTCAGATCACGAGCCAAATTCTCGTAATTTACGAGAGGTTTTAATTGTATGCTTTAATATGAAGAAATCCGCGGCTGAGGCTCATCGAATGCTCTCAAGTACCTATGGCGAAACCGCTATTGGTAAAAGAACTTGGTTTCAACGCTTCAAGAACAGTGATTTTGACGTCGAAGACCAGCATAGCGGTGGAAGAGAAAAGGTTTTCCAATATGCAGAATTGGAGGCATTACTTGATCAAGACTCGTGTCAAACGTAACAAAAATTGGCAGGATCATTGGCAGTGACGCAACAAGCCATTCCAAAACGCCTAAAAGTCATCGGAATGATTCAGAAACAAGGAAATTGGGTGCCGTACGAGTTGAAGCCGAGAGATGTTGAACGGCGAAGATGGAAGGGATTTCTGTGTCCAATAGTGACTGGAGACGAAAAATGGTTTCATTACGATAATCCCAAGCGCAGAAAATCATGGGGATATCCCGGCCATGCTTCCATGTCGACGGTCAAACCGAATACTCACGGTTCCAAGGTCATGCTCAGTATTTGGTGGGACCAGCTCGGCGTAGTGTATTATGAATTGTTAAAACCGACTGAAACAATCACAGGCGATCGTTATCGAACGCAATTAATGCCTTTGAGCCAGGCATTGAAAGACATACGGCCGCTATACAAGGAGAGACATGATAAAGTGATTTTACATCATTACAATGCTCGACCCCATGTTGTGAAAGTGGTCAAGACATACTTGGAAATGTTGAATGGGAGTCCTACCCCACCCGCCGTAGCCTCCAGAAGTTTCTCTCTCGGACTATCACTTGTTACTATCAATGGCACAAGGCCAGTTTTTTCAATGCGGGATTCGTACGCTACCCGAAAGATGGGAGAAAGTAGTGGCCAGCAATGGACAATATTTTGGATCATAAATGTATAACCAGTTATAACGATCAATGCATGAATGTACCGGGTTTTTCATCATAATTTGACCCCCCCTTTAACTTTGTTACTAAAAGAGGTACAAAAAAAATGTTTTCAACAAAAGTTTCATGAAATCGACTAGTGTTTTTCAAAATGATTTCGAAAAATGAAATATATACAGAGTGGGCAACATATTGATTGCAACTTCATTTTTTCAAATGGAACACCCTGTGTATTTTTCTATATTTGACTAGTTCTTTTTCCCCTGATTTCGAATATATATAACATATGTTTGGTCTATCTCTCTTATTTTGAGTACCACAGAGTTTCATATTTTAAGAACCACCTGGCAGGCTAAGGGCCAGTTGCACCATATTTTAATCGTTCTGGTCAGCTATCAACGTTGGCATCTGAACCCAACATCGCTAAAGTAAATGAGATATTATCGGAAAATCTTCGTTTGAGTGTAACAAATTTCCGCGTCACACAAATTAATTTATATACAGTATCTAACTTTTTTTTGGGCAACGAACACCTTCATTTTCTATAAGAACATTTAAAGGTCGCTGAAGGCAATCTATATCGAATCTAAAGTCGATCAAAAGTGAAGGTGATGTTCACAATTTTTTTTATAGGTCTGCAATCAAAATTCTCTCCAAAAAATGAGATGGTAAATGGAGACTGAATATTATCTGAGTGTATGAGAACCAAAAAGAAAATAGAGCAAACTGATTTTGCATAATGAAACCGCCTCATCTTAATGGCTCTCATAGTGAAAGAATTATTGGCCAAAAAATGTTAGCAACCTCTGTATTCCCTTGATTTTACCCCAGTCTTGTTTGTTTCAAATTTTTCTCCTAGACTCTCCTAGACCTCTCAGAAGCTCAAAGCAATTTCAAAATGGACGAAACGTGCAAAAAATATGGAAAATGGAAGGAGCACAAAAAGGTCAAAAAACCATTTCTTTAGAGTATCTGCCATTTCAGCATTGACCAAAAAAGGAGTTAATGAAGAAGAGTTGATTAAAATTACGAGATACTTGAGTGCACAGTTCTTAAAACTATATCTAGGGGAAATGCGGACAAAATGACATATGCGGACAAAATGAACTTTTAGATTGACGTCCTATCGTCTGTTTATGGTGCAATAGCCATAAATGTGTTTTGATCGGTTGAATTTTTTTTGTTCACTTGGTTTCTAAATTGTTTCTGGAGAGTGTCATGACAATATTCGTTGTATATTGAATGTATTCTTGTTATTACGATTATGAGGTAATAAAGATGTTTAAGTTTTGAGATGAATTGGTCTTGTTTGGAAATTGTACAATATTATAAAAAGGGTGTATCGGACAAAATGACATAATAATAATAATAATAATCTTTATTCATTCCCTTCAGACATATAACAAGTATGTATGGGACAAGTCAAATGACATAGTATGTCATTTTGTCCGATACATGTGAAGAAAACATATTTTTGGAAATAATATAGAATTTAATAGATTGATTTTCACGTGAAACTAAACAGCTTATTTTTATGTTATTTTGTAGGTTTGTATGCACTATACGTGATAAAACCTGAAATTTCTAGTACCTCTGTATCTTGTAAAAAATAGGTAAATTAACTATCGATTCCTGATGATTACAATATACCAGGAACTTTTAAAGGAACATTATCCTTTCGTAATGAAATTCACCACTTCCTCAATGATAAGGCCTAATTTTGACAAAATCAAGGCTATATCTGCTGCGAACAAAAACTCGATGACCACGAAGAATCTGATACTAAGCCGTTTTAAATTGGAAAAAAAATTAGGATGACGATGACTGCCCCTGCATTAATTGTAGTGACGTTTTTTTTCGTTCCAAACCTGGTGAACAGTGGCTACGTTGCATTCAGTGTTTTCAATCGTTTGCTACTGTCTCGAAAAGAATCAAAACGCGAACTTTGCATTTAATTATTATGTATGTCATTATGTTCATTACTAGTGTGTCATTTTGTCCTTAGTATACGGGCAAAACGGATTCTGTTAGAAGTCAAAATAACTTCTTATATCTTTTATTTTTGTGATTCAATTCAATTCTCAACTTATAATTCTTGAAAACAATCAACCAAAGTTAGTATTTAGTACCAAAATGAGAGTATTATTGCAATAACTAAATATATATGATTGAAAAACTAAACAGTTTGTCATTTTGTCCACATTTCCCCCATAACTAGACGCAGAATATCGTTTGAAACATGTTAAAAATTTTCCCATTGATTAACGAATACCCACTTATATGAATATTCCTCACTATGAAATCTAAAACTTAGATTACAACTTTCAGAGTTTTCAGTATGTAAAAGATCACTTATCCTTTCGATACTTATTGAATTCAACTATCCATCAAAAAAATTCTCCTATTTACACACTGTATGGCGAAGGGAAAGTACAAAATAGCATTTCCGTCTACCTAAATGCCTTTTGTTGTTACACTTTTTTCAACCGACTTATATGGCCAACCATGCCTATCAGATAGTATCAATAATTTCCCTGATGATGATTATTGTCGTTGTTGACTTTTTGAATCATTATGGGACGACCAGTTATCCATTGGAACGTTGGTGATATATGTGTCCAAGTGATTATTGCTGAATTGAAATCGAAATGGACTTAGCTGCACCTTTTGCAGGTTTGATAACTACAGTAACCTTAGTTGCAACTGTTTTCTGTAAGTTCATTGGCTAAACATATTCTTCATCTTGGTTTTATGACGTTTTAATTCAGGGGAATATAATAGATTGGTTTTCATAAAATCAAATTACAATAAGCAATGTTATTGCATATTTTGTAAAGAGGCTATTTTTTCTTCACTATTGATGAAAATCTGTCCATCTCCATAACCATCAAGACTAGGACTTCAAGGCGATATTTAGAATTAACTCAATAAAGTTTCTTTTTCCCTCCACATAGAAACTCAACTATGGATGAAAAATTTTCCTTACCACATGTTCTTTCACGTCATTCGGAGTGAAAATAATAATTCAAAGTTTATGATCATTTTTTTTTGAAAAATCCTAAACTCAACATTATACATATTCAAATTATCAATTCAAAAAAAATTCGGCTTTCGATCCCTGTATAATAAATCCCAAAATTTCAATAATCAATATCTCCGGAACTAGAAGTGCTAAGAATTTACGATAGAAAATAATCCATGCAATAGTATAGCACCATATATATCCTCACTTTAATGGTTTTGTGTTGCCAATTTTTTAAATATGTATTCATGAGTTTTTGCTTAAAAACTTCATGGATCGAGCTCTAGAGCTAGGAGAATCAATGCGGTATGACAACTGAATTTTGTACCGAATTTGAGGTCAATAGCTCTTATAGTTTTCGAGAACGGATGTATATTATTTCCAATAATAAAACATGGGATTTTTTCAATGAGCTATATCATAAAAAAAATTTATATCTACATTATCTACTCAAAAAAATGCTCGTAACTCGAAAACAGTGCTTTTTTTCGATGTTGTTCTTTTTTTAGCAGAATGAAGTAAATTACCGCCTGAAATTTTCACAGTATGATTAGATATCTAAATATCTTAATAATAATTCTAATATTACCCATTGAAATAATAAATTTCCATTCAATCATAAAAATGCTAGTAAATCGAAAACAGCACATTTTTTCGATGTTGCACCGATAAACCTTTTATATTTGAATACATAAATGTTAGGAATTTCTTGAAGACTTATAAGGAAAATATAATCAACAGAATAAATTGTTAACTTAAGTCTATCCACCTCAATCTGAAGATCAAATTGAAAAAATTTGTATACATTAATTTATTACATTCCATCTATTAGTGATAAGTAAGAGAATTAGATAAAATGATAATGATGTTATATCTACTAATAAGAGAAATTTAAGATCAATGTTTTTTAGTGATAAGAGTCGACTCAGTATTTTACAATTGAGTGGTGTTTAAAAATTGTTTTGTGGCGAATGTCCTGCATTTTATATAGGTCAGACCGGTCGATCTCTCGGAATTAGAATTGAAGAAAATAAAAGATCAATTCTTCAAAATAAGTCAACTGTTTTTTTCAATCACTATATCCCTTCCAATCACTTTATAGATTTCAATAAGACAAAAATTTTACACAAAGGTTTGAAGGCAAACGTTCAGACCTCTTGAGTTTTTGGAAATATCCTCAGCTCACAAACAACATCTCCCAATTGTAAACGATCAATTAGATTTTCGACTGTCTCCACTTTTAACTTCTATCACCTAGTTATAATCTATATGTATTTTTGTATATTATTTCATATTCAGTTTTTGGGTTTTGAGAATGGAATGAAACCCGAAACATGAATGGCAACAAGATTTTATATATTTTATTAGAAATTGTGAAACTTAAAGTCATGTGTATAGTTTATATTCTTTTATTAATAATAAAATTATGTTTGATCAAGGGATATGCAAGGAATCTATTTCGAATATAAAGAAAGTATTGGAAGCAAATCATTAGTTATTTTTGTATTCACACGAAATCAAAAATATATCAGGATGGGTTGAGTCGTTCGAAAGTTATTAAAAAAAACCTGAATTACACGAGTACCATTTGGAGGCACATATCTCCTCATGGCAGCGTCTTGGGAAAAAAGAATTAAAGCATTATTGACTCGTATTTATTGACACCCTTACTACCCGGTACTACGTAGTACGTGGTACCTTTTATAGATCTACTGGAATAGAATATGTTTTCATACATTATAAATTTAATAATAAAAGTTAACATTTCAGATATGAACGGCTATTTCAACCAAAAAAAGTTTGCAGATCTGAATAACAATACCGATGCCAATGAAGGCTTGGATCCTAACGGACCAGATGTTCAATTCATTCTGCATAAAAGGTAAGAGTTAGACCCTCTATTACGGGTTTCATTTCATTCATTCATTCACTTATTTTACAGAAATTCATCGCCATTCAATTTGAGGCTACACGATCAAAATAAATTCGATAAGTCGAAATTCAATATAACAGCACCTACTAAAATAATAATCCATGGTTTCATGAGTAGTATCAAACAAGAAGTTTTCACACTCAACAAGGACGGTAAGGTTACATTTTTTTTTATTGAACAATCTCTTCTTGGACAGAGATAATTCAAAATCTTAAGTTAATCTATAATAATATTTTTCGAAATATAAGCAGCGACCTCCTATAGACTTTTCTCATACAATAATCTTTAATAGCAACGAAAATCTTTCAGTGTTGAATTTTTCTATCCCGTATTTATATAGTAGGCCTCTGTAAGGTCTCTCAGAGAGTTTGTACTAGTAAGGAGAACCTTCTAGGCTTTGGTAATGTGTTTCATCGCAACCTCAACTTCAGCACTGTCGAATTTTTTTTCAAAAGTGAATGGACGCTTTCAGCAGAAAGATCGGTAGCGTAAGTAGCGCTACTGATAGGTATCAGTTTGGTAACGTTGATTTTCTCTGCTGGACGGGTTGCTCCTTTTCTTGACAGTTCTGTTCTGTGGGTTCTTCTTGAAGGTTATGTTATGATTACAGAATTTTGGGTTATAATTGATTTTAATTTCCAAGTTTAACTTCACCTTTCGGTATTATTACTTTTTCATTTCGACACCTTCGAAACATCGATCATGGATATGAGAGTTATTCCATTCGTTTTTGATGACGACGAAGATATAATCACACAATCATTGGATCTGTTCTAGAATTGGCTGAACCCTTGCCTAATTTGAGAAGTAAAGCCGTTATTCCAAAAGCCCCCCTTTCATTTTATTTTTTGGAGAAGTTTTCAGAATAGTATTTCATTAGTTATGATGAATTTTGAATAACTCTTTATATTATTATACTTGAAGTAAGATAGATCTATAGTCTGTGCAAATATTGTTTGTCCCGGATAACTAGAGGGAAATGTTGTCAACATAGTAAAAACATATAGTGTTTTCTGCTTCACCAGTGGAAGTATGCAATTCAAACTTATAAATTAATTATGTGAAACTCATTGGCAGAATCCCTGTTTTGAATTGAAATGTGCGAATATACTTATTGTATCTATAAAACCGAAAATAAAATTCATCAAGGAAAAAATATAAATTTGTTTTCAAAACATTTATTTCAGACTATAAAACTGGCACCAAGGCTTTTAGCTAATACATGTTATCAAAAAAAAAAAAAAAAACTCAATAAATTATTCTTAACATTAAGTCAATTATCTGTTCTTGAAATGTTCATTGAAAAAAAAAATTAACACAAGCAATTTCATTTTTACTAGTCATCCTCTTGATTAGATTTAGAAATGAATTGCCTCAAAATCTCATTCCTGTCTGCCAATAATCTGTTGTGCTCTTTTAATTCTTTTGTAATTTCGGCGAGTTGATTTAATCGCCTAACCTATATGTTACGGTTTCAAGTTCAAATTCAAATTTCGTCCCAAAACCACTGTCACTTGTCAGTTACTCAACATGTTCCCAAAAAGTAGCCTAAAATAAATTCGCTACCTAAAATGGCGACTGCTCCGTAGCATACGCTCCCTAGCGGAAACTGATAAATTGCGTTCAGCAGAAAAATCATAGAATATTGACAACTGTTCCACAACTGTTGTGTCTGCTGAACGCGCCCAATAGTTGCCCTTAACTAGAAAATGTATTTTCTGAACCTAGACTCGAACTCGACCAGGATCAGCCGGTATTATGAAAGATAACCGACGGTTCAACCGAAGTAAACTACCAAATTCCTCACTAGAAAATAGAAATACGGAATTTGGTAGTTGACGCACGGTTCAACCGTCGGTTATCCTTTATAATACCGTCCCCTAGAAATACAAGGACACTGAAGTCCCAGACATGGCACACAGGTGGCACCACTAATACTAAGCAACTTTTTTCTTATTATTACCAAACTTCAAACGGTACCTGTCAAAATTTTGTAGCATAGAGTCAAGTTTGGATCGAGGGTTTGAATGTTAAATAATGCTACATTTGTTGTTGTTTCATGTATTGATGAAACTATGTTTTTTTATGGAAAAAATACTGTGCAAGCAAAGCAATGACTTGAAAAGGATTATTCAGACTCTGCTCTATCGATAGCAACGATTAAAAGGTGGTATGATGACTTTGAACTTGATCGAACAACCACAGACGATGCTGAATGCTCTGGTCTCCCAATTATTATTATTGTTTGAACTAGGGTCGTTGTGGCTCGATAAGCTTCTCTCTACTCTACTCATTCATGAAAATCCAAGAAGGTCTTCAATGGCTTTGACAACCTCCTTAGGGGCTTGGCCGTTACCTCTCGGGTATCCAGGATCGGCTTCCCCATATGAATGGTTCTTAGGCCAGCCAGCTCTGGACACTTGCATAACATGTGTTCACCTGTTTCTGCTTCTGATCCACAGAGCCTGCAAATGTCATCTGCTAACTTTCCATACGGTACAAATGATATGTATATATATGATATGTATATGTACCGACATTGCCTCGTCAGCAGTCCCACCATCACCCGGAGCTCGGCTTGTGACAGCTTCAAGAGCTTTTTAGAGTAGGTAGGTGAAACCATCACGAATTTCTTGGTCTGATTAAGTCCAAGGGTGTTTGTCTACTGGGTTATCCTGTTATTCAACTCCCATAGCTGGACCGCTGCCTTATATTGGTTTTCTAGCCCACAGAAAGGCTCAGGTCCAGCATGTGTTAACCTTGATGCACTTTTTGCAAGTTCATCTGCTTTTTCGTTTCCTTCAACACCACAGTGCCCTGGTACCCATAGTAGAGTCACTTTATTGCCTCTGGCCAGTTGCCTTTTGGTGTTACGGCACTCCCAGGTCAACAGAGACCCCTGGCAGTATGATTCCAGGGTCCATCTAGTCGCCCAAATTGGGCAGTTATTTCAAAAAACTCCAAGAAATGGTTTTGAGCGATCGTAAATTGAAGTTGTTTGTGATAGTTCTGAAGCTTCGGTAGAAAAAAGGTGCCGCGCACCGTGCACCTTGATCACCGTCGTTATGTGATAGTGGTTCATCACTTCACCCCTATCAAGGTGATCATCAGCTAAGTGGAAAACAAAAACAGACCAAGAAAGCGGTCCAAAACGACCAAAATCTCAAACATCAGCTGGCAAAGTTATGGCATCCGTATTTTGAGACGAGTATGTTATATTTCTTATTGACTATCTGATAATGAAGGTAAAATCATCAACAATGAATACAAAATAACATTATTGAATCAATTAAGTGCAGAAATGATGAAAAAATGTCCTCAAATGCAAAAGAAAAAAACCATAGTCATATAGTCGAATTGAATGAAATGCGTTCCAATTGCTTGACTACTCACCTCAAAACCTCAACTTCAAAAGAATCCTCCAGGGAAAGAAACCTATTTCGGAAGCAAATAATTTCACATTTGCACATGCGCAAAAGCATCGCATATTAGAAATAACTGCTTGAATTTTATCGAAAGTCGAACTAGTAGTTCACAAGATATCCCAGGATTTTAATATTAGCGCATACTCAACGTACACCCTATATCTGGAGAATCTGCCCAAGAGTTTTTCACTAAATTGGATCAGAAAAATCGGATAGAAATTGTAGAGGTTTTGGATATCATAAGAATTTGCGGCCACCGTTAAACACTAGGAAAAAATTATTCAGAATGGTGAAAAAAGCTTTATGCCCATAGAAATGTTCAAATAGAAAAGCAAAAACTTTTTAACTCAAAATTGATTACAAAGCTTTCTCTACTTTGATTAGATTTGAAAGAAAAACAGGAATGAACCTGACACATTTTCTCTTTGTAGCTTTTCTGAAAACTGGAGACTATAATGTCATAGGAATGGACTGGTCTGCTCTATGCGAATTCGAATATCTGTCAGCTATGCGTGGTGCCCAGATAGCTTCGCAGTACTTGGTGGAAATGGTTGAATGGTTGGTGATGCAAGGCGTTTCGTTAAAAGATATGCATCTTGTTGGACACAGCTTGGGAGCTCATGTGGCCGGTATGGCGGGTAGCAAGCTTAGATCCGGAAAGGTTTCCAGAATTACAGGTAAATTATACAAGGTTTCTTGATAATGAAAGTGGTAGCCCTTTGCTACAGGAACACTACGTAATTCACTTCTTGAGGCATAAACCAAACCGTCCTACGGAAAAGTCACCACTCTTCACTTTGAAGATGGACGGTGCATATGGCAGGGACCCTGCAATCACCCGAGAGAGGGCGTACCATAAAAATTAATCAAGCAGCGTTTTATGCTGGTCAGAATTTATCTTATCGGGAACCAACCAATGTCTGTTAAACTGAGGCTGGTTTTAGAGTCACGCTGACCGTCAGCGCTGAAGCCTACGCGCGTAGCTCTCAGCGCGTAGCAACTAGCAAGTCGTTTCAGAGTCACGCTGAACGTCGTGAGGTACAGTCAAGCCCAACCACAACTTCAATCACACGACCAGTATCAATATCGCGATTCATTGTTGCGTTGACTGTCCCCGTCAGAGCGTACGTTTTACGTAACACAGTAACGATCCCTGAGCTCGGCAGCGCGTCAGCGCGGCGTGGTCAGCGGCGCCGACGCGTTGCGCGTACGCACTCGATTCCTCAGCGCTGAGCCGTCGGCGTTATTCTAAAACGCTTCATAAATAATCATACATATTGGCCTGTCAGCGCCGACGGTCAGCGTGACTCTAAAACCAGCCTAACATCAATTTAAATTCTGCATCTTGAAATGGATTATCAAAACCTCTAAATCTTCCTGACCTCTACAGTAAGATAATATTATCAAACCCTACTCAGCCTCCTTAGTGATCATTTTTCTAGAAAACAACTCACCTTCTCTTTAATTTCCTTATTTTTTGATAATCATTCTGCTACCTACTTGTACTTGTGATGTAAACAGATTCAGCAAATCATAAAAATCATTTCCGCTGTTGTTGAGTTAAAAATTATGTAATTAGCCCAACTTTGTTCTATGTTGTCCTATAAATAAAATTTTTCCTTCGAAGTGACCAATTTGGTCAGTTTGCACTGTGTTTCATATTAGGAAAACTTTACATGAACACCAAAAATAGACTTGAACTGTTCCAAAGCCACCCTGCCTAGGTTTGGATCCTGCTTTACCAGGCTACAACGAAAGAGGTCCACACGTTAAACTAGACCCAAGTGACGCAGAACTGGTGGAAGTTATACACACATACATGAAGATTCTTGGATATGCTCGACCACTAGGTCATATAGACTTCTATGCAAATGGTGGTAGATACCAGCCTGGTTGTCCCGATATCTATGATATTTGTAAGTTTTACCCATAGAGTAATAAACATAGATAGCGGAAGTATACGCAATTTTTACATGTCCCCAACATGGTAAGATTACGTTGTCGGATTGTGAAATATTTTCAAATCCACAATTTTACTATATCATTATGAATGTATATTATATTGATTGAAGTATATTCATTTGAATGATTCCCGATTAAATATGCAAATTTGGATATTTGGAATCCCATATTCTTCCTAATTGTCGAATTTATAATAAGCATAGATAATATTTATTATTTTCTGTATCTACCTGCTGAAATCCATGGTTTGGCAACTTTTGCTCTCCTAGTGTCATCGTTTGTTTCGTGTCCTTTGGCGCGCTTGAAGTATGTTTTCTGAATTTCTGATATATTAAGGTATTTATTTTAATATATTTTGAGTTAATATAGAACGTTGATTCACTATGAGATGCGTACTTTGTGGAGAAACTCGCGAATTGGGTGAAATATCGTATCACTTATATGTTTTCATTTCCGCGCGCTTCATGTCAAATTTGATAGTACCTACATGTTGGGGACAAAATTTGCTTACTGAAAATGAGATATGCTCTCTCTTTCTATGTTTATTACTCTAAAGTTTTATCTCTGACTGAACCTACTAGGAAAATATTTGATTATTCAGGGAAAATCGGGGAAAGTCTACACTGCAACCATGCGAGATCGTATCAATATTTTGCAGAGTCTGTTGTGAATCCGAAGGCCTTCAAGTGCACAAGATGCGTTTCGGTAGAGGAGGCTTTGGGTGAAAATTGTTTTGAAGAAACCGATATATACTTGGGACAACCATCTACTTACAGGTACGTTTCTACATACACATAATTTCTCATTTTCATATCTTATATATTTCAGGAGTGGATTGTATTTCTTTCGTACTAGAAAAACTCAACCTTACGCTCCTCCACCATAAAGCAATCAGTTGGTTTGATATCTTCACATTGTTTACACCTATTTAATATGAGATAAATTGTAAGATGATATCTATCTTAAAACGAAATTGTAGTTGAAAATATAAAAACACACACAAACATTTTTTTTATAAGAAGATAAAAATCTCTCACAAATATTTATTTTGAATTGGCACAAATATTCAAATATACATTAGTAGCTTAAACAATAATCATAAATAAACAAGTGGTTTTATACTTTGCATTGACAACAATTCGAGTTCAGACCTCAATGTTATTCAGAATAAAATACTAGAACATTTCAAACATTGGTATATGAGGTAGTGGTAACCAAAGAATAAAACCAATCTCTCTCACTCATGAGCCTCACACCAAAGGGTCTCAATGAAACAAACATAATAAATTAGATATGTTACACCACCCTCCAGTTTGGAGGTACTCGTATCCTCTTGAAGTCGTTATTGGTGTTACTGGTTTGAGAATCGGTACCAAAGTGGTTCAAAGATAACACCTTTGATACGATGTTGAGATTTTCTTGTTGTCTTCCTTGACCCAGACCTGCGTTCAAGAGAAGATTGTTGAACCTCTGATCCAAAGAAGGCTGATCTACAGAATACTGCAACGTGTTGTATTGGTACTGATTTACATTATTTGGATTGTTGAAACTAAAGGTACTTCTTGGAAATTGTGAAGTTTGCGCGTTTGTATGTGTCTGCTGGGAAGATAAAGTGTTGGTGTTGAATCTATGATCTCTGAAGAACTTGTTACTGGTATCTTGGGAATTGTATCTGTTGTTCAAAAAATTTCCAGTACCAGATTCCTGCCTTAAGCTTCTGGTACCGTGCAATGGCGGAGTTCTGAACGCAATTGTTTGTGTTGTCGCCAGTGGTAGACTTTGGGTAGCTACTAAAGCATTATGGCTTAGAGTTGGCGCTTGATGGAATATTGAAGTGATTTGAGTCGAAGGAAGACTTTGAAACACACCAGAATTTTGAGGAGTATTGAAAATAGGTACCAAGGAATTTTGTTCTGTAGCTATGGAAGGTACAAACGAATTTTGTATTGGATTAAATGAAATTGATGGGACAAATGTAGATTGAGGTCTTGTCAAGAAGGATTGACTGGTACCTAAAGGTCTTAAGCTATTGTGGATTTCGAATTGATCGAAATTATGAGGAAAAGGTGTTCTGAAGTCCACCGGGTTTTTTATAGGTAAAATCTGAGCATTTTGTGGCAAAGTACTAACGACTGGTTGAACGAAACCTACACTTGGTTGAATGGATACTAATGTATTTGCAGGTTGCCTCCTCAAGTTATCATTGAAATTATTCCGGAATTCAGGAGTGGGGGTGGTGGTTGTGGGACGTGTAGAACCTAAAGATTGGACATTGAATAGTCTAGTTTGTTCGTCTAGCAATCTCTTCTGTTGTTCCACTAATTTTTGTTCGTAAAGAATTTTTTGTTCCCTTATGAAGTTCTCTTGTTCTTCTCTGAGTTTTTTCAGCCGTTCAATCTCCCCTTCCAACTCCAATTGCTTGATTTTCAGCTGATCCTCTTGTCTAGCTTCCAGTTCTTTCTGCTGTTTCTGTACTTCCCTCTGAAGTTCTTCTTGGTTTCTCGAACTTTCCTCCTGTTGTTTTTCAGTGGTGCTAGTTGCAACGTTACCTTGGTTGTAAATAGGAACAACACTCTTTGGAAGACCTTTTTCATCTTGATGTACGGTGAACGCTGCTACCAAAGGGGCTGAAAAGAACTGCAAACTTTCGACATTCGCTTCGCTTTCTTCAGTAGATGAAGTTGGTCTTATAGTTGTGGTTTGTTCATATTTGTTCTTCTTCGTTTTTGTTCTGCTAAGTGAGTTTAGTTGCGCTCCCCCTGTTATGATTTTTGAGTTTTCAGATTTGGCAGAGGCAAAACTATTGGAAGCGCTGGTTATTATTTGTTCAGGTGTATCTGACCCCTTGTGATCTTCGATATCGTAGATTGTCTTGTGCAAACCTTGACTTCTCTGGACGACAACGGATTGTTTGGGTTTGGAAGTGGACTTTTTCACGGTTACGGTCATGTTGACTCGTTCAGGTCGCGAAAAAAATGATATGGATGATGCTGAAGCTTTCTCGACTGTCCTGTCTTTGGAGTCCAGATGGGTTATTATGTTGACGTAATCGTTTCTGACGTCTCGTTGTAGAGTTGATTTCTCTTCGTTTTCCAGTTCAACCAAAGCCTTGAGAAGAGCTTTACGCAGGTTGGTGTCCAGGTTTAGTGGAGATTTTGTCGAAGATGGAGCTATTATGACTTCGTTGCTCTCATCTTCTTGAGCGTGGATTCCTATGAGGGAGAGGAGGATGACCAATACCTTGAAAAAGAGAAAAAAGTCAGTTATTTGTTACAATACGCTTAATGTGCTAATGTAATCGTACAACAACATTAGCAACAATGAAATTGGAGAGATTCATTATTGGACTGAGTTTTTTATAATTTCACATTTCCTCATATTGAATTCCATTTGAATATTTGAACAGAACTCATCCAATTCCAGAGAAACATTAACTTGGGGTCAGGATATTTCGCATTAGGGTCATAGATATGGGGGGAGGGAGGTTTCAAGGGTAATTCACAAAAATTGTAGTTTTTCCGCCATTTTGAATTTTTTTCAGAGTTCTTTACCTTTTCCGAATTGAACATTCGAATATACACTGATGTGACCAGAATTGGAGTTTCAAAGGTTATACCTAACTGACTACACTCAATGAAATATTGCTCAGAAACTCTAAAACTATAAGACTTAGAGAAAAAATCTTCAACGACCTCCTATATCTTTTACTATGCTTAGTATATATCCAGTTACAGGAAATCTCACTATCATTACATATTACAATATAATTAATATTAAGAAAAAATAAAACAAATTAAATTTAAAAAAAATTGAGAAGAAAAAAGAAGGAAAACACTAACAAAAGTGAAATTATGGCGACGATGGATGTTATAGATAGGGTGCCAAATAACACAGCCAAAAATCATTCTGCTTTTAACCAATGAGTGAAATAATTCTAGAATTTTTCCAGTGTCCATAAAGCTTCTAGCATTGCGCATAATAAAACCAAACACTTTGAATGCAGAATATAAGGCAGAGTTTATCTGAGGGATGAAAGTTAAAATCTGGTAATGCCAAGATCCCGAATCTCGTCAACCCTACTAAAAACAGATTCACCAATGGTATACTCAAAGTGAACATTATGAATCTTCCTACTATATGTAACAACATTGCACTTCTCAACATTCAAGTTCAATTTGTTCACCGCACACCAATCTGATACAGCACTGAGTTGATACAATAATTTACCGTATTTACGGTCTTTATTCTAGCGAATATTTTCTAATCGTCGGCATATATGACTTTACGAGTATCAATGGAGTCCATCACATCATCGACAAAAAGGAGAAACAGAAGCGGGCCCAAATTTGAGCCCTGTGGTACACCAGATCCCGCTACAAACTCAAAAGAAGAGTGCCGTTCGAAACTAACAAAGTGGCGTCTATCGAACAAATAAGATCCGATCAACAGTACCAAACCGTCTGAAAAACTCCATCTGGTCCCTAAATTTTTCAACATGATCTTATGATTTATACAATCAAATGCTTTAAATCGTAAAATCTATGTAAAGGTACGGCATTCACCTGTGTGGCTTTATCCAAAAATTTCAGAACAAATTCTGAAAAGGTTAGACATTAGAAAAATAAAAAGGAGATATAATATCTCACTCTTCAAACGCATATTAGGCCAATTGAAAAGTCCCCGGTCTAATGCTCAGATGGCGGTGCTAGTATTAAATCTATATGATTTTTAATTAGTACTAACCTTCAAACGATACGTGTCAAAGTTTGATAGCAGTCCGACCATTAGTCTGTGAGATATTGCGTTGTGAGTGTAGCTACTTTTGTTATTTAAAAAAAAGGGAAAAAAAAGAATTTCGTGTGCTGATAAAATATTGCTTTTTGAAGGACAAAAATACAGTTGAAGCAAAATCTTGACTTGATGAAGAGTTTCCGGGATCTGCACCAGGAAAATTGATTGGTATGCTAAGTTCAAACATGGTGAAATGAGCACCGAAGACGGCGAACGCAGTGGACGCCCAACAGAGGCTGTCACCGACGAAAAAATCAAAAAAGGTCACAAAATAATTTTGACCGTTAAGAGAAATTGATCGAGAAGGCAGACATTGTGAAGATATCATCTGAACGTGTACATCATATCATTCACGAATATTTGTACATGAGAAAGCTGTGTGCAAAATGGGTGTTGCGCGAGCTCACAATCGATCAAAAACAAGTTGTTATTGATTCTGAGCAGTGTTTGAAGCTGTTTAAGTGCAATAAACCTGAATTTTGCTTCAATATGTGACAATGGATAAAACATGGCTCCATCATTTCACTCCGGAGTCCAATCGACAGTCAGCGGAGTGGAATGCACACAATGAACCGAATCCAAAGCGAGAAAAAACACAACAGTCAGCTGGCAAGGTTATGGCATCAGTATTCTCGGATGCGCAAGGTATAATATTCATTGATTACCTTCAGAAGGCCAGACCATCAACAGCGATTATTATATAGCGTTTTTGGATCGTTTAATAGATTAAATTTAATTTAATAGATGAAATCGTCAAAACGTCCCCATTTGAAAAAAAAAAAATGCTATTTCATCTAGACAATGCTCCGTGTCACAAATCAATGAAAACAATGGCAAAATTGCATGAATTGGGCTTCGAATTGCTTCTGCATCCACCGTATTCGCCAGATCTGGCCTCCAGCGACTTTTTTTTGTTCTCAGAGCTCAAAAGAATGCTCGCTGGAAAAAAATTTAGCGCCAATGAAGAAGAAATCGCCGAAACTGAGGCCTGTTTTGAAGCGAAAGATAAATCGTACTACAAAAATGGTATCGAAAAGTTTGAAGATTGCTATAATCGCTATATCGCCCTCGAAGGCAACTATATTGAATAATAAAATCGAATTTTGTCAGAAAAATGTGTTTTACTATGGTAGACCGGGGACTTTTCCATTGGCCTGTTACTTCTTTCATTTTCTTTCTCCAAACAAAATACCAAATCATACAACGTTCTCATGTATCACCCAATTCGATGCATTAAACTGAATGTCAACTAGGTCCTATTGAGATCCGATTCGTCGATATTTAAATCGTTTTGTTTTCACCAACCTGCTAAAAGTCATACGGCACGATTTATTGTCGAAGACCGACCTAGACATCGGGGAGAAAGTGTGAATCCTGCTACTCGGAATTTCTCTCATACGCATACTGGAAACTGCCATGGGGCATGATCAATTTCATTGATGCTCTCGCAACCTGCCAAATGTGGATGACGCAATGAAAACACACAAGAATGTCACTGAGGATCGGTGATTTATAGGACGGCTTTATATAGGCGCTACAGGATAACCACCTCAAGGTGATAGTAGCATTGATCATTTTTATAAAATACTAGCTTTTGCCCGCGACTTCGTCCGCGTGGCGTGTTATAAAAGAGAGATCTTTGTGGGTGTTGGAGAAAAGTTTAAAAAATGCTTAATTTTATTATTTTTAAATTAGGTTATAGTATAAGTAGCTCAGCTGAATAATGTATTGTTATTAATTTTTAGATTATTAGTTTAGGATAATTTGGTTTCTTATAAATTTAGGATAAAACGATCAGGGGAGGCTATTATAACCCTAAAGTACCTATAGGCTTTCGTCTGGAGTTCAGAGGTGTGAATGTGAATGTCAGTCGGTATGAAAGTAAAAGTTTGACCACATGAAAACTAAAAACCGGCCAAGTGCGAGTCGGACTCGCGCACGAAGGGTTCCGTACAAAATTTTTTATTTTATTCTTATTTTCAGTATTTGTTGTTATAGCAACAATAGATATACATATTCTGTGAAAATTTCAACTGTCTTACTGTCACGGTTCATAAGATACAGCCTTATCTGTAAAAACGTGCAAGAAATCACGATTTTTGTATGGGAGCCCCCCTAAATATTTATTATATTTTTATTTTGAGTATTTGTTGTTGTAGCGGCAACAGAAAAACATCACCTGTGAAAATTTCAACTGCCTACCTATCAGCGTTCATGAGATACAGCCTGGTGACAGACGGACAGACAGACAGCGAAGTCTCAGTAATAGGGTCCCGTTTTCACCTTTTGGGTACGGAACCCTAAAAAGAGTAGCATGGAAGAGTGGTTCGGTTGGTGGGTGGCTGGTGCAACCGGGATAAGAGCTAGACAGAAATGTATTTAGGAAACATATTTATAAAATTTCCTTATAAACAACGTTTCTGGTCGTTCTGGAGGGTGGTGCGAGAATGACCAGACTGGATGGCGAACTTACGCGGGAGCACGCCACATATAACTGACCATGGGAGAAGCAGGGCTGTCGCAAATCAACTCCTGCTAGCGCGAGTGTTTGACCCTGCGACTTATTAATGGTCATGGCGAAACATACCTTCAATGGAAATTGTAGTCTCCGAAATTCGAAAGGAAGATCATTTGGGATTAACGGTATTCGCGGTATAAATACCGTTTCTCCCTTTGCAGACCCAGTTAAAATAATACCTTCGACAATATTACGATGCAAGACCCTGACTTGAAGTCTCGTGCCGTTGCATAATTTAGGTGGTTTCAAATTCCTGAGCAACATTACTGGTGCACCGACTCGTAATCTAAGACTGTGGTATGGAAGACCAGCTGGATTAATAGTGTTCAAAAACTCAACCGGATAGTGAACAGCGTCTTCTGTATGTATTACTGTATCTACTGATTTATATATCATTTCTTCACCTTCAAATGAATTTAGCAAAACGTCATTTATTAGTGCGGCGTGTTCATTTGTGGGTGATAAAATAGCTCTTTCATGCAGCGATTCTATAGGTTTATGTTGAATTCGAGCTATATTTGGATATACTTTATCTATTAATTCCGGGACTGTTGTAACTACAGTGCATAAATTTTCTGGTAAATTTATCAAACCGTCTTTTTCTGGGTATATGCCATTTCCTATTTTAAGTAGTATATTTGAAAAGTTACCTGCATTGATATCCCCTTTTAAGAGCACTCGCATATTTTTAGTTAAGTTAAGAATTTCAATAGATGGCCATAAAACTGATCTTTTTAAACATGCTTTGATCTCGTCTGCCCGAGTTCCCCTTGGTACAACCGGTAATGTTTGTCTGAAATCTCCGGCTAACAAAAGTGTCAAGCCACCCATCAGAGAGTTATTATCTCTCAAGTCTTGTAAAGTCCTATTCAACGCCTCAAAACATTTTTTATGAGCCATAGTGCTCTCATCCCAGATTATGATTTCAGCTTTACGTAAAACTTTGGCAAGATTGCTTTGCTTTGGAATATTGCAAATTGGGGTTTCCGAAATAGATAAATTAAGCGGTAACTTTAAAGCCGAGTGAGCAGTGCGACCTCCTTCCAATAAAGTTGCAGCAATCCCCGATGAAGCGACAGCTATGGCAATTCCACGATTGCTTCTAATCTTTGCAAGTATCAAATTAATGAGATAAGTTTTACCAGTTCCTCCAGGGGCGTCCAAAAAGAAAATTTTTCCGTCGTTTGTATTGATGTTTGCTATAATTTTATTGTATATCAATTTTTGTTCATCTGTTAAGCAATCCTCATTTGTATTAACAAATCTTTGCAATGTAGGGACATCATAGTTTAGTTCATTAATATATACTCCTAATTCATTATTAAATCCTTCCGATCTAGTCGGCTTTGGTAATCCGTACCCTTCTATTGCGCATCCACCTAGAGCTAAGCATGCTGTTTCTATCTCCAAAAGGCACCTATTGAAGATTTGAAGATTTGAGACTGACATGATCTGCAACTTGACAAAACAACAAAAAAATTAGTAAAGAGTTCTCTCATCATGAACGGAGACTGACAAAGGGCTGCCTCTTGAAGTGTTGTACGCCAATGTTGGTCATCTTCAAGTAATCCAAGGGCCTTGCAAGCAGATTTAAATGTTGGTTGTACAACACCGTTTATAGTCCTTAGTGATTCAAACGATGTTGGACCTCGAACTTCGTGTAAGAGCAATCGGAGGTGGTAGCACTCTGTATTATTCGGGTGTACGGTGTAAACCCTACCCAACGCGTGCTCTTTTTTAACACCTGGCCAACCATCTACATTTGCTCCTCGTTTTCTTCTTTCAAATTTATTATTGTTCCAAACATAATATGCCGGTACTTCACAGTATAATAAAGTTTTTGCAAAATCGTCGAATCTACATAGTTCAAAGAATGAGGTCAGTGTTGTTTTTGGTGGACTGGATACCCTATCAGCCAAATTAGATGGATTAAAATAAACTCTTTGACCGTTTTCTAAATGCACCGCCAGATGTATAACTGTAGGATATCGCTCATGAATAGGAAACCCAAGTATTCGCCAGACCGCTTCAGCACTACTTATATACCTTCCACTTTCATACATTTTCACCTCATCTTTCGAATCCTCCAGTGTAACAGTCGCTTGATCCGACCCCTTATTTACATATTTACAAATATATTTTATGGATTTTACGGAGTTACAGTACTCAACATTAATATGAGCATTAAATGTTCTCAAAAGAACCGCATTATATGGAACAACCCAGCGGTTGTCGAGCTCTACCCCGTTGATATGTACAGTAAAGCCACCATCCCCTGGAGATCGTCGCCTATATTGGGGATAGCCGTCATCACCGGTCTGTGTTTCTGAAAGTAAAGGTCTTGGAAACCGTTTAGAGCACACGCTATCTTTCATACACGGAGACTTGTTATTAAAGTTGCCACAGGGGCCATGTATCATGTTCGATCTGATTATTTGATAAAGTTTCGGATCAGCATCTGGATCCGGAATCTCTGCGCAAATAATATTGTCAATCATGTCAGCAGAAATGTGCTCAATTAGCCATAAAAGAATGTGTATGTGTGGGAGACCACGTTTTTGATATTCCACGGAATACATGTAACATCGAACTTCACCAAAGATTTTGCCCTTATTTATCAAATCCATCATTTTTTTTACTTTGAGGCGAAATATTCTTGCTATTAAATCATGGCGGTCGTAGGATTTTTGATTTGGGTGCAGTAGCTTTGTAATTTCTTCCCATTTAGGGTTGCAAGTAAAGGTGATAAATAAATCCGGGCGGCCATAGTGTCGGACGTATGTCATGGCGTCCTGGGTCCGCTCATGCATATATCTTGGCCCACCGGTGAATGAGGATGGCAGTACAACAATTTGACCTAACTGATTAGCTTCTACATCTTGTTGACCAATCGCATCTTTTAGGTGTATGTAGCTCTCAGCTCGGAGTTTTGCCTGATTGTACCTAATGAAATTAAGTCTCTCAGTCTCTATTTTGGCGTACTGGTCCACTATGTATTGGCTAAATAGAGCACCGAAGTAAAGCAGGTAGTTTTCTTCCCCCTCCCGTATCATTATGTGATATGAATAGAAACTGGCAGCTGAAACTGTCTTTTTCAGAGGTAGTTTAGTGTTGGGGTCCCGCTGTGATATACCAATCGAATAACCGTCTTCTCCGTGGCTGAACATTAACGGGTACTGTAAAGCATCGTATGACCGATGGAATTCACTTATGCGTTGTAGTTGACTACTGCGACTTTCTAATATAATATCCCGTTGCTCAAACTGTTGATCCAATAGCACTAATGCTACTTCATTGACAGCAGGGCTATTATAGCGTCCTCTGTGAGCACCTTGTGGATTTTTTTCCGCATGTATAACTACCTTGAACGTATCGCATGAAGCAGGCACCTTGTCAATAACACACTTTAGGTCTCTAATATAGGGATTGACTTCGTGTAACAATTTTTGAAGCTGCTTGACAATGTTTGGCTTCAAATGCGGATAGTTGGCTAGTCTTAAATTTGCTTCCCTTTCATCTTCTCCGACAAAATAAATCTGTAAAAACTGTGCTGCTTTTCCAGGTTCTGGTAATAAACTACCTGCTAAATGATACACCTGCCCTTGTACTTTAAATGTCGGCGTAAATCCATCACCTCCAACCTGTTTTCCACCAAAAGACGACATCTGAAAACAATTATTGTATTTACGGACATTAGCCATAAAATGCTTATGATCAGGATGGAGATCCATCAGTAAACTGTGAAGTGGTTCAGGAGGTTTACTGAGTGAATTGAGTTGAACTTTTCCGCTGCCGCAACAAAGTCCAGGGGTCTCGTCTTTCCACTTAAGCGCGTTACACCATTGACATTTCTGACTCATATTACCTATTGCTACTAATTTGTCACATTCGTAATCTATTTCGGGCTGATAAGACATTGCCGATTGACACTTAGTATTCCATGGGCGTGTTGTTACATTTGTATTATATCGAGTTTGAGCTGCTCGGTGTACTTCAGGGTGCTTCTCCTGATAAGCGGCAACAGATTTTCTGTGTACTTCAGGATGCTTCTCCTGATAAGTACCGGAAGACTTTCTGTGTACTTCAGGATGGTTCTCCTGATAAGTAGCAACATATTTTTTATGTACTTCAGGGTGCTTCTTCTGGTACGCGGCAACTGATTCTCTGTGTACTTCAGGGTGTTTCTCCTGATAAGTAGCAACAGATTCTCTGTGCACTTCAGGGTGCTTCTCCTGATAAACAACAACAGATTTTCGATGTACTTCAGGATTTTTACGCTGGTAATTAGCAGTAGCGTTTCTGTGTGGCACAGGATTATTTTGGACATATTTTTTCTGATTGCGATGAATTTGCATCTTTCTTGTTTTGTCTGTAAATCTAGCCCTACGTTTCTTAGTCTTCCTGACAGATGATGTACTCATTTCTAAAGACAGGTCAGCAGAAACTGCAGATTCTGATTCGGAAGAACAAATAGGAGGCACAACATCAAGTGCTTCACTATTTTTATTCTTTTTCGCCTTCGGTTCGTTTAGCCCTGGTTGATTGGACCTTAGTTCCACAACGTTCAATACCACCATGGGGTTAAATTCTTCATAAGGTAGGTAAACATCAAAATGCCCGTCGGATAGATTATTTTTGAAGCGAAGGCGTTTTATTGGGCGACCTTGAGTACCAACTTCAACATACAATTCACCGTTGCGATAAACTTGAAAAACGAAATTGTATATTCTCCCTGCCGCGATTAATTCACATAATCCACCATATGTGTTGCGTTTAATCATATCCGCAAAATATTGTTCTGCGGAACTGTAATTGTCACCGTTTATGTCGTGAGACATTATAGAAAATTCATCCCAATGTTCTACTACATAAACGACCACTTCTTGCCGTGTGGCAAAAGCATTTTCCTGAGTGCCGTACATCAGGAATGAAAGAGCTCTGAAAAGGCAAGCCCCATCTCCTTCCATTTCCACTGCTAATTGTGGCACTATCTCTCCGTTAATGTTTATATTTTCTACCTTCATTTTGAAAGATACTTTTAAAAGATACGAAAAGATAACAATTATTCCAACAAAATAAAAGAAACAATAACTAAATCAACCTATGTTGTTTATAAGAAACCACTAAGAATCAAATAAGAAATCGTAATAACCGAAATAAGAAAAAAAAATAGTAATTTTTTAATTTATTTTACGAACAAAATAAAGAAATCCTACAACAGAAAACTAATAAAGATTTTAAGCATCCAAGAACGGCGAAATGCCTAAGAACAAAATTAAGAAATCGTAAAGACTTAAAACCTACAATTATTCTAAGAACAAAATTTAGAAACTACAACAGAAAATTATTAAAGTATCCAAGAACGGCGAAAAGCCTATAAGAACAAAAATAAAAAATCTTGAAGTCTTATAACCTGCAATTATTTTAAGAACAAAATTTAGAATCTACAATAGAAAATAAAAAAAGCATCCAAGAACGGCGAAAAGCCTATAAGAACAAAATTAAGAAATCGTAAAGACTTATAACCTACAATTATTAGAACAAAATTTAGAAACTACAACAGAAAATTATAAGATAATCCAAGACCGTGAAATGTCCGCCTGGAAAATTCAACAGTAATCTACAACAGAAAACTACCTACTAAAGATTTAAACCATCCAAGAATAGTAAAAAGTTCGCCCGCAAAATTCAATATTTGACACGACCATCAACGACGTCTGCCCTCACGCGTCTGCCGCGTTCCGGTTGCTCACTCGGGTATCTGCGCCCCCCTCCGCGCCTCGCTACCGCTATTCCCGTTCCCATGGGAATTTTGGAAAATCCAATCATGACTTAACTTTGCATTCACTAAGGTATATGCATGTCAAATTTCAATCATCTAACTTACGCGGTTTAGATTTTTTCATACAAAAGTTTTTTCCCGCTAATTCCCGTTCCCGTGGGAATTTCGGGAATTCCTTTCTTAGTGCACCCCTACGGTACCTAAGCTACGTCCCTTCCAAATTTCAAGTGCCTACGTTTAGCCGTTTGGGCTGTGCGTTGATATGTCAGTCAGTCAGTCAGTCAGTCAGTCAGTCAGTTTCTCCTTTTATATATATAGATTGTACGTCCTTGTCTTGGATATTCTATGATTTTAATGACGCGATCAAATTTATTTTACATCACATATTAGCAAAATCTTCACTAACAGGCCGATTGAAAAGTCCCCGGTCTACCATAGTAAAACCCGTTTTTTTTTGTCAAAATTCGATTTTGTTATTCAACATAGTCTCCTTCGAGGGCGATACATCGATTATAGCGATCTTTTAACTTTTCGATACCATTTTTGTAGTACGATTTGTCTGTCGCTTCAAAATAGGCCTCAGTTTCGGCGATTATTTCTTCATTGGTGCTAAATTCTTTTAAATTGTCTTCAGCGAGCATTCTTTTGAATTCTGAGAACAGGAAAAAGTCGCTTGAGGCCAGATCTGGCGAATACGATGGACGCAGAAGCAGTTCGAATCCAAATTCATGCAATTTTGCCATTGTTTTCATTGATTTGTGACACGGCGCATTGTCTTGATGAAACAGCACCTTTTTTTCTTCAAATGGGGCCGTTTTTTAACGATTTCATCTTTTAAACGATCCAAAAACGCTTTATAATAATCGCTGTTGATGGTTTGGCCCTTTTGGAGGTAATCAATGAATATTATACCTTGCGCATACCAGAATACTGATGCCATAACCTTGCCAGCTGACTGTTGTGTTTTTCCTCGCTTTGGATTCGGTTCATCGTGTGCAGTCCACACAGCTGACTGTCGATTGGACTCCAGAGTGAAATGATGGAGACATGAGACATTGTCACAAAAATGCAGGTTTATTGCACTTAAACAGCTTCAAAAACTGCTCAGAATCATTAACACGTAGTTGCTTTTGATCGATTGTGAGCTCGCACGGCACCCATTTTGCACATAGCTTTCTCATGTACAAATATTCGTGTATGATATGATGTCAACATTCAGATGTTATCTTCACAATGTCTGCTATTTCGATCTCGATCAACTTCACTTTACGATCATTCAAAATTATTTTGTGGACTTTTTTGATTTTGTCCTTCTCAATATTTTTCTCGAATTTTTATGGTTGTTATAATATGATCAGCTTACTATTTTGCACCAAACTTAATATAATTATTTTATATTAATTTATTATTCTAATGGATAATTTTGTTCTATATTCTTCATGAATTTTCTAGTAAGTTGATCAACACCAAAATTTGCAATAGGTCTTATCGTTTTAAAAAGGGACAGCGCTAGTAAATTTGTCGCCTGAAGCAAATAATTATTTGGCGCCCATGCTGAAAAAGCATCATTAACAACAGGACCTCTCTCGTAACCGCCCCCCCAATAAAAATCAAATTTTGGGCAAAGTTTCAGTATTGCTCTGAAAATTGGGATTTATGTGTTAATAGGAATTTTCCATAAAAAGAAAAAAGATAATGATGTTTTTCATATGTGTGAAATCCATGATGATTTTATCCCTCTTTCAATTCGGGTTATAGGGAATTCTCTGTTCATATTGGTTGGGCTGCCATGTATTATTTATTAACCAGGCGTCTTAGTGAAGGTGGTTTGGAGATTTTTATTGCAGGGAATGTTAACAAAATCAGTGGAGCGGAAGAACCGTATGTTTTTTCAAGTATCAAGGATGAAATATGAAAAGGCTGCCGTTAATCTAAGCCGAATTGCCGCCCCTCAAATAGAGGCACCTGAAGCTGTCGCTCTGCTGTTTCACCCCCAACGCCAGCCCTGGTTTTAAACCATTCCCGGCTCGAAATTACAAACATTGTGACGAACTTCAAAAAAATGATGTGAAGAAATGCATCTTATTATTATTTTTAGACTTATCTAGTCTAATATTGCTTGAGGACTCATTTCATAACTGTTTCATCTCCAAATTCCATAGATGACCCTAACTCATGCATATGTATTAGCATAACTCATTATAGTCTGACATATTAATTTATTCAAGTCACACGACATTGGCTCATCAAGATGTTGATGGTCTAGGTCGCAGACGGATACCAAGAAATATGTACTCGGAGATTAGCTGAACTAGTGAAAGTGATGTGAAAATCATCCCGAACATCTTTCGTTGTTTATATTTTTATTGTATTTGCATAAATGAAACGCGATGGAGGATCATGAATACTAAATTTCAAATAGTCGATGACTTTTAATTGTGAGCGAATATTCATTTCATTATGAGACTGAGTATACCTTATTTTATTTGTTCGTTTATACCACTAATCAGCTTTCTCTTGATTTTTGTGCACTCGTCACTGAACAGATTGTTCTATCATTTCATCACAATGTTTGTTTATATATTTCGAATTTTAACTCGGGAATGGTCTCAAATGATAAGGTTCAATTCACTGATGATGAATTCGTGGTCAAATTCAAAACTGTCCGGCCGTTTGGCCGTAAATACGATAACTACTCAACTGATCTTGAATGGATCGGTTAAGTTCGTTAATAAGAGCTCTTAACTTCAAATCAGTTTGTAAAATACCTTATAGGAAGTTGGTCAAAGCTGAGATCACACATACAGAGGAATTAGTTTGTTATCTTTAACTGGTCCTTTGTCTCAATTGATGAGGTAATAATAATAATAAATCGACTTTATTCAACAAATGTATATACATTTGCCCTGAAAAGGCGAAGATTTGCTAAAGTAACTCTTAAACTCTTAACCTTTCCAGTTTACAAAATAGAAAAAAAAAATAATACAATATAGTAACAATTTTAGTTATTAGGCACTTCGTAATTTGAAAGTTGAGAATTGCGCTATCTAAGCAGATCAGAAAAATATTAATTTCAATATCAAGAAAACTTCTCTTTCACAAGATATAACATTCAAATTACGTAAAATATCAAGAATGAATGCAATATTGGGTGTATCCCAAAAAACGTGATGGAATTCATATCTGCTGGCTTTTTCAATATATCACGTTTGACCTACTCGAACTATAAGACTCCAGAGATCATATTGTACACTTTCAATTAAGGCATTATTATACCGAACGAGTTTTCCAAAGGAAGTAACAAAAATTGCCATCTTTATAACCAGTGACGGCTCGTCAGGGTCGGCAGGGTCGGCCGGGCCGACCCAAAAATTATCAGGAAATAGAAAATAGTTCTAGATATTCAATTCATTCAAACTCAATCGGAGTTATCGATTTCGATATCCAAATTCCCTCGGTAATGAATATGTCCACTCAGAACAGGAAAATATAACTTATACCGGCCAATATTTTCTTTCGGACCCACCTAATATTCGATTTCCAAAGCATCCAGCGTTGTTATTCCCTTTCATAAATTGTAACAAACCACAATCGTAAATGGTTACTTTTCGTAACATCACCCCAAACAAGTTATTCCAGAATTTTACGTAACACCGTAACATTAGGTCTGAAATGTAACACAAATGTTACAATTATACAATTGCAACTCCTGGAATATCACTGAAAGCATCTCATCACGTTAGGTCGGCCGAGAGCCGATGGCGGAACCAGCGCTACCGAGAGCGCTACGTAAAGGAAAAGATACTACGACATACGCCCAGAATACGACCACTCAGTAGAACGGCACAACAACTCGATGTAAGGTCGCTTCCCAATACACAGGGTCGGCTGGCCGGTTATCCTATTGCAGAGCGTCAAGCAGCAACTTTTTACAGTTTATTTCAAATATTTGATAATTAAATGAATGGTTAATTATGAGACATTATGTCCTAATCAGAAAAGAACTTATTTATGCCGTTCGATAGTAGCAATTGATTTTCAGATCATGAAAATATAATAAATATATTCAAATGAATGGTTGATTATGGGATATAACGTCTTAATCAGAAAAAAACTTATTTATGCCGTTCGATAGTAGTTAGGTATTGATTTTCTGATCATGTACTGGGACAATGCTATCTTCGGCAATTCAAATATGCTGAATGGTATTACGGAATTCATTTTCTCAAATAATATTGTTTCCGATGTTCCTGAATTATATAAGTTATTTTGTATGATTTTGTCCCTGCCACCAACATCCGCGTCAGTAGAAAGAAGTTTTTCAGCGCTCAAAAGAATAAAATCTTTCAGTAGGAACATGATGTCTCAAGACCGTTTAAATAACCTGGCACTGATATCAATCGAAAGAGGTTTAGTTAAAGAACTAGCCAGAGGAAACATTTTTTTCGAGAAAATAATTGATGACTTCGCGACAAAGAAAGATCGTCGAATTGATTTGATCTATAAAAATGAATAAAGGGTAAGCAAGCTCATACATTTTCGACCACAATACATGCGGTCATTTCCACAATATTTTTTTTGGGCTTTATAAGATTTTTTTATATTTTATACATTTATTTATATGTTTTCGTGAGAGGTTTTCTCTATGTTTATTCAAATATATATTTTATGTTGATAATTGAATATTTTATTATTTCTGTTTTTTCAAGAGTTTCATTTTATTTCAGTTTTCATTGATTTGAGAACTACATTTTTATATTGGGTTATAATAGGGCTATTCTAGGTGAGGTTTCCCATTAAAAACTAAAAACCAACCCGTCCTCTTGGGTGACGTGGAAATCTATTTGTTTATATAGTTATAAGTATGATAAGTGGTGTGGGAAAATTTATATATATTTATATATATATATATATATATATATATATATATATATATATATATATATATATATATATATATATATATATATATATATATATATATATATATATAACCAGGCTAGTGTGAATTTAAAAAAAAAAAATATATATATATATATATATATATATATATATGTGTGTGTGTGGCCGACCCACATCTCGAGGGCACGAGCCGTCACTGTTTATAACACTATACAGCTCCACTGAGAGAAAGTTCATAAGTATCAATTCCGTTTGTTTATTAAATCTCACTTCAATGTTTGTTTTGAACAGGTTGACAACAATGTTTGAAAACGATAAATTTTTATCCTTATGGAATATGGATTTAGGTATTCTATATAGTATCTATATTTATATAGTAATGGTATGACGTCATGGATGACGAAACCGAGATACCAATTATATCCGCCTTGAAAATGCACACAAAATCGGACAAAACTTATTCTGATTTTGCGTTTTTATTTAATTGGTTTTTATTGTTTTCGATTCAATTTTCATCTACTCATGTTTATGAGCAATTCTATAACTTATTGATATCATAAGAATTTCCAAATACAATGAAACGTTCGGAATATAATCTGAAACTTTATTTTGTATTCAGTATATAATGATTTTCTGACAGTCTGGCAACAGCATTTCCTTGGATCGCTGACGCCATGAAATTGCTTAAAAAATAAACTATATTCACATCTGAAGGGAGTACAAACAAAAAATTATAAATGTAAAAGAAACAGAAAAAACTGACAAATCTGTAAGTAAGGTATATGCATGTACATATACATACACTGTGTCCGTAAAGTATGGAACAAATTCATTTTTAGCTAAATAGACCATTTTAAGAAATAATCCTGAAACACGTCGATTTTTTATTTTAATTTACCGTATTTTAAAATGATAATTTAATATACAGGGTGAATTACTTTCGAGTTTTGACGTAACCGTCATTTTTTTTTAATGGAACCCCCCATTTTGCATGAATTTTCCGATAACTCTAGCTGAGCTGATTCCAAAAATGTATCACATGTTGATTCCAATTGGTACAGGGTGGACAAAAATACAATAGTTTTGTGTGTGCTCATAAAATAACGCGTAACATTCTTTATTAGTTAAATTAACAATATTATCGAAAATACTTATTCTCTAGCGGCAATTGGTTTGAATGTAACACACTGTAGTTAATTTCATTTTTAGATTAATAAAAATGTATAAAAATAAGAAATAATTTCTTTCATATTCTGTCTGCTAGACCACAAGTACCAAACAAGTTTGGAAACAGCTCATTTTTATTAATCTAAAAATGTAACGAACTACAGGGCGTTACATTCAAACCAATTGCCGCTAGACAATAAGTAATTTTTGATAATATTGTTAATTTAACTAATAAAGAATGTTACGCGTTACTTTATGAGCACACACAAAACTATTGTATTTTTGTCCACCCTGTACCAATTGGAATCAGCTCAGCTGGGGTATTTAGAAAATTGAGACAAAATGGGGTGTTCCATTAAAGAAAAATTACGGTGACGTCAAAACTCGAAAGTATATTAGATTATTATTTTATAATAAAGTAAATTAAAATAAAAAATCGACGTGTTTCAGAAAAATTTTTTAAAATGGTCTTTTTAGCTAAAAATGAATTTGTTCCAAACTTTACGGACACAGTTTATAATCTTCTGAAGAACTGTGAATAGTTTACGAACGGTGTAGATGATGATACAGATAATTAAGAAAGCTATTTCCTGATCCTCTATGGTTTTTATTGATTCACAAATGTAAATTATCTCGATCCATTTCGAATTTATGCAAACTATTTCATTATTATTAACTTCCTCTTTAAGAGTCTATAGGATAAGTTTTTTTCTGATCGTTGTTTCGGTGATTCATTAGATTTTTCAGATGAAAGTTCATTGCTTTCACTGAACTGCTCGAGATTGGTACCATTAGAGGTCTGAGAAGAAATAGGTAGAGTTTCCTGCAATTACCACCACAATATGTTAGATACACATTTATAATTGGATGGATCGCTCTTATAATTCATTTTCTCAGAATTGCTTAAGCATCAGTCAGTGAGATGGGTAGGAATTGAATGGAGAATTATAACAACTATGGTGAGATTAATACGCCCTAAGTAGAAAATTTCTTCATTTCTAATTGTTTTATCATTCCCAATGTTCGAGGAAACAGAATCTATCCTAACGTTACCTGTGAAAACTTCTAGAGAGCTTGTAATTTATTGCTATATAAAAATACTTCGATTATATTAAATTTTAATAATTTTTTCTACATTCATGCAAAAAGCAAAACTTTATTGAACTATATTTAGTGGAAAAAGAAGTTCTTTATTGCACTAGTGCAATAAAGTTTTTATTGCACTCATCTGTCATTCTACTTCAACGTGCTGATGGAAATCGTCGACAGTAGCGGAGGGATACGTAGAGGAATCACATGCAAACAAACTCAGTGTTGCAAAACAAATATTTCAGCCTGAAGGAAATAACGATGTACAAGTTACCAAGTACTAGTACGTTCACAGCAGTAACAAATCAAGAAGTGGATTTAAAAAGTACTTCACTACGAAATATTCATATTGAAAATTGCACCAATTGTTCATTCACTTTCAACATTGAGGGTAAAAATAAAGTTTGAGTTGAATTGTTCGTGACGTATTAGTTCCTGTTTCAATGCAAATCGATATTAATAATCAAGTATTCAAGTTGCTCTTTTCATTTTCCTACACCTAGTGCCGCACCTCAATAAATCATTTTTTGCTTTTTGCATGAACGTAGAAAAAATATTGTATGTAACTCGTACAAAAATTCACTTTTTGCACTTGTTGCATCAATAACTATTTTGGAACTTGAACTCGGGATTGCTTATATTTAACTTTTCTTCATCAGTATGTGGCGCTATTTAATAAAATGGCCTCAAAAAGACTGGTCGCTTCAAAACATAAACTCTTTCAAAGGTGACTGGACACAGCAGTAGGTACTTCCAAAATACACTGACTAGCAGAAAAAAACGGGTCACTTTATCATTACTGTTCAAATACCTTTCTTACATATTTTTAGGACAATCATGAAATTTCTGAAATGGTACGGAAAAGAGAATTGGCCAAAGAAAAATGAATGATTTGTATAAAAATAATAAGCTGTTTTGAAAAAAAAATTAAGAAATTGAAAAGATTTTCGAAACTGTGAAAATTTCAGTATCGGTATTGTGTGACCTTCCCTAGCTCTGATTATAGCTTCCAAACGTCTACGCATAATCGTGATGAGCCATCGAATATTCTCTTCTGGAGTATTGTCCCATTCATGACTAAGAGCTACACAGAGCTCTTTTAAATAATTGCACGATGGAACCATAGTCCTGATTCGCTTTCCCAGTTGGTCCCATAGATGTTCGATGGGATTCAAGTCAGGACTTCGTGCAGGCCAGTTGAACCTTGAAATTCCAACCTCATTCAAGTACGCTCTCACTATTCGAGGAGTAGGTGGGCCAGCATTGTCTTTCATAAAACTTGCTGGCTCTCTCAGAAGTGTTATATAAGGTACAACATGGTCCATAAGAATTCCCTCTATGTACCTTCCTGCTGTTAAAGATCCATTCATAAAAACCAACTCTGTGCAACCCCTAAAGACACACTTCCCCAGAGCATAACATATCTCCCACCAAATGGAACTCCTCTATACAGGCTGCAGCGTATATTTCTCTTGGACATCTATAAACGCGTCCTTGACCATCAGCTACTGGAATACTGAATCTAGATCCAACAGAAAAAAGTACCATTGGCCACTGAGTTTCTAACCAGTTTATGTAATCTCGTGCAAATTGAAGATGCGTATTTCGATGCTCTCTGAGGAGTTCTGGACCTATCGCAGGTTTGTTTGGTCGTAAATTTGATTTTAAGGGACGCCATCTCACGGTCCATCCACTTTACCTGACCTACCCCCATCAATCGATTTTGAACTTCAACAGCAATGAGATGGCGATTTTAAAGACTTGTGGAATATGTCATCCCTCAACGATGTGCATTGTTTTTTGTCAGATCCAGGTCTTCTAGCCTGCAATAGATGGCTGTAGCGGTAAGTGGTAGTCGAAATGAATAGATCGTAGATGTCACACAATAAGCTTAGTTATTTGTAAACCTAACGCCATCGAAATATTAGTCGATTTGTCTCTGTAGCATAAAGTTATTCTCGATTAAGCATGTCAGCTAACGATCCAAATTCTTGTAATTTGCCGGAGGTTTTAATTTTCTGCTTCAATATGAAGAAATCTGCGGCTGGGGCTCATCGAATGCTCTCAAGTACATATAGTGAGGCCCCTATTAGTGAAATAACATTCCGAGAGTGTTTTCAAAGCTTCAAGAACGGTGATTTTGACGTCGAAGATCAGCATGGCGGTGAATGAGAGAAGGTTTTCGAAGATGCAGAACCGGAGGTATTACTCGATCAAGACTCGTGTCAAACGCAACAATAATTTTCAATATCATTTGGAGTAACGCAACAAACCATTTCAAAACGCCTGAAAGTCATGGGAATGATTCAGGAACAAGGAAAGTGGGTACCGTACGAGTTGAAGTCGAAAGATGTTGAACGACGTTTGTTTGCTTGTGAACAGCTGTTTGCAAGGTGAATACTGAAGGTATTTCTGCATCGCATTGTGACTGGAGACGAAAAATGAGTTCATTACGATAATTCCAAGCGTAGAAAATCATCGGGGTATCCCAGCCATGCTTCCACGTCGAAGGCCAATCCAAATATTCACAGTTCCAAGATCATTCTCAGTATTTGGTGAGACCAAATCGGCGTCGTGTATTATGAGCTGTTAAAACCGACTGAAACAATCACAGGCGATCGTTATCGAACGCAATTAATGTGTTTGAGCCGAGAATTGAAAGACAAATGGCTGCAATACAACCAGAGATCTTACAGCATGACTATACTCGACGCCATGTTACAAAAGTGGTCGAGACATACTTGGAAACGTTGAAATGGGAAGTCCTACCCTAGTCGCCGTATTCTCCAGACGTTGCCCCCTCGGACTATCACTTGTGTCCATCAATAGCATACAGCCTGGCTGACCAGCACTTCCGGTCTTAGGACGAAGTAAAAAATTGGATCGATTCGTGGATCGCTTCAAGAGATGACCAGTTTTTTCAACGCGGGATTCGTACGCTGCCCGAAAGTTGAGAGAAGGTAGTGTCCAGCGATGGACAATACTTTGAATCATAACTGAATAAACAGTTTTCTACAATAAAGCCTCGAATTTCGAAAAAAACGGCGGAAGCAAAGTTGTACGCTTATGTACCAAGAAAAAAATTCTTTTCATTCGCAAATTGAAAATGTTCTCTTCATTCCCTGTAGATTATTGTTTAAGGAAAGTATGTGAAAACCCCATAAAAATCGGTGATTCGTAAGAAGAAATATTTCCAATTTCGTTTTGAATTGAGCACCCACGTGGTGGTGTTCCCTCTTAATGAACGTTGTCCGTTGCGTATGGCCAAATTATAACTCCTAAGGGTAGTGTTACAAGACCAATAACGAAGGGTAGTGCCACACCCTTCCACCCAGGTTTTTTCTGAAGCTGTTTCATTGCTAGAAAAGAAATAATAAACCAGTGATATTTCTATGACACAATTTCATGAAGAAACGAAATAATACGATAGCATTTTCCCCTAATCGTACTTTTGTAATATGAATTTGGAAATCTGTGGCCAATGTGATGAATTAGAAATGCAATTTCTTTTTCCTCTCCTTTATTTGGGTGTGACAAATCTTGGAATTACAACTCTCCATTTCTCTGAAACCAAATATAGCACAGCATACATGAAACTGTCGATTTCCAATCTCTGCAAAAGGGAGTTACGTAGAATTGCTTTTTGAGCGCTCGTTCTCTCCAAACCGATCGATCTATCATTTCCTTGCAATGTACGAGGGTTACTATTTATGTATTGAGAATACAAAAAATAAACAAGCGATATTGATGCAAAATATTTTTACTGCTTTTCAAAAAATCGCCTTCAAGATCTATACACTTTTGCATGCGATTGAACCATCATTCGAACAATTTTTTTCAGTCAGAAAATATGAGTTCTAAAACATGCGATTTGAAGGCCTCAACCGCATCTTGCGATTAAAATCATTGTGCACGAAGTTTGTTTTTAATTTCTGGGAAGAGGAAGAAGTCATTCGGTGCCATGTCGGGACTTTAAGGCGGATGACCCATTAATTTGATTTTTTGTGTCTCCAATTACTCATTCGTTGCATTTGATGTGTGTAAGCTTGCATTGTCATGATGTAAGATGATCGTCGTTTTGGGTTTGTTTCTCTCAATTTACCGAAAACTTCAGGCAAACAGGCTTTTGATTTTCAAGAGCCACAATTGCCACAGGACCAGTTTTCGTGAAGAAAGGCACCACCATTTGCTTCTTAACGCTTCGAGAACGAACAACTATTGTTGGCTTTACTTACACATTGAAACACCCAAACTGCTGATTGGCCTTTTCTTTCTGGCTCTTTTGCATAAATCCACAACTCAGCACCTGTGACGATGTTGTATATCGCTTTGGATGCATCACAGTTGTATTTAGAACTCATTTCACGGCACCAATTGACACTAGCATTTTTTTGAGCATCATTCAAAAAATGTGGAATCCAACTTGCACAGAGCTACCGAACACACATTTGTGCTAAATCTTTTGTATGCTTGTCAATCCAATGCTTAAACATCTCTCGATTCCCTGATATGTCACATGACGATCTTCTCCAATCATTCTTCCACATCTTGTAGAACAAAATCGTGCGAGAATATATCAGAAACGCACAGTTTTCATGGTTATATTTTATTATTATATGTTGGTTTCCGAACTTTCCGCCACGGCTTTATCTGTCAATTAATCAATTTGCCTTAAAGAAATCAGTTCTGCCAACCAACATTTTTCAATGCAAAAATCACTAAATGATATTTATGGAAATATTTCATTGATTTCAATAAAAATGCAATGAATTATAGAAAATAATGTATAATACTCGTACAGAAGGCTCATCCTACCACTCCTTCATTCAAAAACTCGCCACTTCGTGGATCGTTTTTGAATTTTGAACTCGTGGAAGAATATCAATGCCTTCTGCACTTGTATTATAAATAACTATTCCGGCACCACGACTGATTTTGGACGACCTTCTTTAACTTCGTCCGTGAGCGAATACGTCCACGTTTGAATTCAGTGTACCAGCGATACACAGTGGCTTTAAATGGTACTTGAAAAAAAAAAAAAAGTTGAATTTAGTTGATAGATGCATTTTTCTCTTAAGTTGGACCTCGTCGAAAGTCATAATTTTTATAACTCGAAAATTTTCATGAGTTAATTCCATAGTGTACAAAATTTCATTGAGATCATTCCACCAAAATCATAGAAATTTCTATTAAAATGGCCGTGAATATGAATGATCGAAATTTTGTACTTCTGCTAATTTCAAATCGAGATGAAAATTTGCATTTCGATGTAGAATGACAATTCCAAGCCTCGTGCAAAATTTGATACAGATCGCATAACCGGAACTATAAAAAATTGGGCTTGAATATAGAAAATAAATTACCCAATATTTTTGTCACAAAAAAAAACAACAGATTCGTGATTCTGGGCATTGAAATGAAATAATAATTCCAAGCTTCATATAGAATTTCAAGCTGATAAAAACCACAAAAAATGATATTTCATATGGGTATAATTCTAGAACCTCATCAGAATGGGTTTGGCCCATTTACGCACTTAACGGCAATTTGTCTCTTGCATAGTTCGATCGAGAGTTATCGTATTAGCGGCGGCCGGCCCGCCGGACAGACAGAATCGATTTGGACCTTGAATTCTTCATCTTGTATTGAACCTCATTATTAAATACCACTCACGACCTAGAATTCGAAAATTTCAGACGTTCTGCCCAAATTATAACCCACTGTTTCACTTGAATAAACATGCAAAAATGGACCACCATCTGACAAACTCGTGATTTATAATAATATATTTCATAGTAATTTAAAAATCAATCACATTTCAATAGAACGATTCCACAATGATACCGCTTCACATATACGAAAATTGCTAGGCGAATTACCCAATTATCAACTATTTTCAAACGTCAATTATTGAAAAAAAAATACCAGAACGTTTCTTGTCCGTATGTCGATAAATTTGGTAATGAGTCGAACAAAACCAGCCAGGCTCCACTTTCTCTGGTACCCATGCCCTACATGGCGTTGTCTGTGTAATCTTGAAGAATTTCTTTGGCGGTAACCCTTGAAAATGTATGATCATATACACATACTGTAATGATCCTTCATCCTACGATACTTGTAACAAGTCCTCATTCTCATGTTGCTATTACAAATTATCTCGACGAAAAGCTTTCTATGATAGACGATAGATATACTACAATGTCAAAAAGTGCCAGGAATTGAGCAACCAAACACAAAACATGTAGGTGTATAACCTATGTTGATATCATAAATCACTTGGTGAAGTATTAAAAAATTGTATTAATTTTCTATTTTAAAGAAAATTAAAGCCAAATGTGTGGACCCTAGTAATTAATGTAAGTACTATTTATCCGAAATTATATAACCTTCAAATTAATCGTGAAATACCACTTTTAATTCAACGAATAATCAATAATCAACAAAACATTCTTGAAAAAATTTCTACTATTTCCGTTTTTGTGTCTTCAATCGTCCAAAAATAGATCTTCGAAATTGTAATTTTTGTTTTGGATAGAAAAAAGTCGAACGTAGCTTTTTTGGGGGAATATGGTGGTGTGTTTTTGATCATAATCATGGTTCAAAGGTAGGTAATGAGTCTTCCCCAATTTTTTTAAGGAGAATCTCTGTTCGAAATTTTTATCCATTGCAAAATAATTAAAAATACATTTTTTCATGAACTGATGGAATGAAGCACTGTTAATAAACTGAATGAACGATAATTTCCGCGTGAATTAAAAAGAAATTGACAATTTTATGACCTTTAAATATTTCCATTTTCCAGAATAAACATCATTTATCTCAATAAACAAGAAAAATCAAAGATCTTCTAGTTAGAATATACAGTTGTTTCTAAATTGGAGATACAAATGAAAGTGATAGACTACTCGGATACTTTAAAGAAAAAAAATGTCCTAGAAACACTTTGTTTTCGAGATAAGAGTGTTAAAGTTTGATTTTTTTCAAAGTTTTTTTTCTCTTAGCACCTTCCCTTCACAAGATATTCAACTTATTGGCTTAGATATTTCAATTCGAAGATTTCATCATTAGGTATGCCTATTTTGAATGCAAATCAACAAGGTGAAATTTTTCCTGAAATAGTGCCCGCTTCTTTCCTCCAGATCTTTTTTTAGTGTATCACTGGTAGTATAAAAAAATATTAAGAAAAAATTTGGTCCAGTTTTACACTTTTTGGTTTCTTGTAGTTATGTGGTATCTGCAACCGTTTTCGAGAAAAAAAATTTAAACAATTCTATAGTAATTCTCAGGGAAATCCAAATTATTAAAAGATTCAGTTATTGAGCTGTTATGAATAAATTAATTATAAGTTTTGGTACCTATTCACCCAATATTCAACGAATAATAATAAAGATTCGATAAACCAGCATAATTTCACAAAAAAAAGGGCTACAAAAAACACCGTGTATCTCGAAAACAAAGCGTTGCGGACCCAACATTTTTTCTTGAAATTACCCAATGAATCTCTCATTTTTCTTTTCACCTCCAATTTACACCCTGTAATTAAAAAGTTTGTTCCTTTTCATTATTCATGTACTTTAGTAAGTATTATTGAATTTATGTCTTCGTTACAGTTTAAATAGTAACAATTAAATTCCGATCTAAATATGTCGATCCGTTGAAACAATTAAAATGAATCAAACTTACTTACATAATAAAACATAACTATTTTTCAAGTTCCGATTGAACAGATCAAATAACCTACTTGGCAGAAAAACACCGCTCTTTACACTAAAGTTGATATATCATTTTATCTCAAAAATCACAAAATTACTCTATACGTGAAAAAAATATATAATAAATATGAATATGAAAAGTTCTAAAGAATATTTACAGTAACAAGCAGGAAAATTCCAAATGAAAATTTATAACTCCTGAAAGTTAATAAAAAGTGAGTACTTAGGCACTCTATGTGTTTTTGAGGCAGAAACAACCAATTTATTGTACCAAATTTCATACGAATAGCTTTCATATTTTTGAAAAAAGTTCAGGGCAGCAGACGGTTTAATGTTTTTTTATTCGATTTTTGCATTCTATATATACAAAATCTCAAACTGAACATTTCAGAGGTTCTTTTCCTTGGCCGAAAGTTCATTATTGAAAATAAATTACCAATAGATAATAGTCATACTTTCATTTACTGATTTTATAAGAAAAAACTTAAAATTTGAAAATTCCAAAAAGGTACTCATTTTTCACTCATTCAAATGGATTGTACTTTATTTATTGAATAAATTTGAAAATTGGAGTTTTCCCCAAAAAATTCCAATAACGAGTGGACAAAAATATCGAAAATGTTCAGATTGGAAACTAATCCAAACACACTGGTACATTAAACGATTATCCACAAGTACCTAATAAACCAAAAAAAAGAGGCATATCTTATGGTCCCCCATAATGAGGATATAGCTCTATTGTAGATTTTAAAAATCATCGATGAAAAGAGTGAGTAATAAAATTTATAGATCTAATTTAGAAAACTTTTCGAAACAATAGGTATATCCTCTCTTATTAGGTAAAATATTTTCGTCCCATTAAATGATGAAGAAAGTCAGACATATAAGATGTTTCCGCGAAATTCAACAAGATGAACGTCAATGAATTTCACATGCCTTAATATAATTAGATGCTATAAAATCAAATTTCTACTTAATTATAAAGCTTTCGGTATCGAAATCCTTCAATAGAATAATTAATTTCGAAAATGGAATTTCGACACATCTCTAACTTTAGGAATAATTCGCAATTTTTCATGTTATATTCTATGTCCCCTTGGGAACTTTGCTAACAATAGTTAAAACATGTTATTATTGAACATTAGGGTCGGATTGCTTAAAATTTGATTAATTGCGCGATCTGGGCGTAGCGTGGGAGTGCGCTGTAGGCAATTCTACAAATAAGTCAAAGAGCGAGATTTTTTATTAACACTAACTTTAATGAATCTTCGGAATAGTTCAGTTCATTATTATCATTTCAATCGAAGCAATATTGAAAAACTTCACTCACGCAATATCCATGTGAACAAGGCAGTTTGTTCCACACATAAAATCATATATAAAAAAACGGTCTGTCAAAAGGGGGAAAAACTCTTTTCAGCGAAATAAACTCAAAAAAAAATTTGCTCAAGAATGAATATTTTCTCCAGAAATAGTCAACGCGAAACTGAAGCCACTAGCAAAATTACTAATATTGTTTCTACATCAGAAAATGAATTTTGATGCACACAAAATTAATCTTGGTAGCTCTCACATGGAAAAAATAATAGTTTTTCTGATCTTATGATCTTTTAACCGAAGAATATCTTTCGGAGAGTCTATTTCACTATCAAAAAAAAAAAAAGTTTCCTAATTAAGTTTCAATAAAAAGATAGATTTCATCCAGAATAGAGAAACATGAAGTAGGTATGTTCCTCTTTCATTCATTTTGTCATATTGGTATTGAGAGAAGAAGAATGGAGCCTTCCAAGCATATATTAATTATTTTGATAATAAATGATATACGGCATTATTTTGAAATAGTCGCCAAATTCTATGTAGATCATCATGGCATGTTGTGTTGTAGTGTAATTACATTTTATTGAAACATTTCGAACGTTTCATGCAAAATTTTATAAAAAAAATTACATAACGAATTTGAACAAGTGGATATGCAAAGCTCTTGTCTTCACCCGAGACTTCAGCTCAGTGCTTTTTTTGTAGCTCAAAATGAAGGAATTTAGAAGAAGTCGATAATGGCAAATATTCTAACAAGGAAGTATCGTTAATTTGTTGATTGAAAGGATAATTTCTTTTGATGACAAGTTGGCGCTTGTATGTTACATACTGACGAGCAGTTTGAGTGTCAATTGTCACTAAATTTGTTGACTGTCTGTCATTTTCTGAGTTCTTTTCGAGTATATTTTGAAATGAATTAACTTATCGGACAGTTAGACAATCTCTCCCAAATATTTCACTGCAAATAGAATTCTTTTTGCAAAGCAAGAGAAGAGTCTAACAATCTCCATTCTAAAGGATAGGCAAAAATCTCATGGATTTTGAACCAAAAAAAAAATCAATTTCGGGCCGAAATTCAACGAACCTTATCGAATAATCACTGATTTTTCTGATATAGCTGTAGTTGAGAGAAAAATACCAACCATTCAAGGTACTCGCTTTGCACAATAAAATACATAAGAACTATTGAAATCGATTCTCAAAAATGGTTTTGAAAGATTTTTTGATGATAAGAATGGTATTTATTGGCGTTAATTCATCATTTGAGAAGGGATAGGTTATGAAAACGATTCAACAAATAAATTTGAATCAATTAATCACTGAACATTCCAAATTGAAGGAACAAACAAAAATGACAGAATTCCCGGATCATAAAAAAATTCCGATCAAAAGCAAAAGCTATTTTTCGAGATACGGTGTGTTAAAGTTTCCCTCCACAAGATATTCAATTTAAATTTGGCAAAGATAATTTTATTTAAAAATTTCATCACGTGATATGATAATTTTTAATGCAATTTTTTATTTTTTTTTTTTAAAGAGGTTGAGTAAAAGTAGCTATGCTAAACTTCGCCTCTTGATATGTATTTTTTCTTCAATAAAGGCAATTTATTATTATTATTATATTATTATAAATCTACAGGGACTGTAGGCACTCTTTCCTCCAACACTTTTTTCGGTGGACCACTGGTAGTTGTGAAGAGAAACTTTGTCCAGTAATACATTTTTGGTTTTTTGTAGTTCTCCGTTACCAATTTCGAGAAAAAAATCTCAAACAATTCTCTAGCAATCCTTAGGAAAATCTAATTCATTATAAAGATCTAGTTAGTAAGCTGTGATGACTTAATTAATTATAAATTTTGTTATTCATTTACCAAATCTGTAGCTAAGTTCAATTAAGGTTTGATAAACTGATATAATCATCACAAAAAAGAAAGACTACAAGAAACGCCCTATATCTCGAAAAACAAGCGTTTGCGGTCAATGTTTATAGGACTTTTTTTTCTTGAAATGATCCAAGGATTCTCTCATTTTCCTTCGTACAGTGATATTGTTTTTTCAAGGAAATAAAATCGTGAAATTTGAACAATGTATGATTCACCTATTGTATTAAAAAATTAAATTCAACTTCTAATGCTTATTTCAAATTCGGACAAGTAATTGTGTAATATTTATTTTCGAATTTTATTTTGAAAATAAAGCTCAATCCATGAAATAAAAGAAATTAATCTTGGAGTGTTCGAAAAGTAGGCATCATTAGTGTAAATTATAAACTGTTGAAGACAAAAATTCGATCGTCGTTTTTGGAAAATGTTATCTAAGTTCTCTTCTTTTAAATCAAAGACACAAATACATATTTTTTATAAATATACTGAATAGCAGAAACTCTAATCCACAATTTGTGCCATAATGGTTTTTAAATTGAGATCAATTGATGTAGAAGTTCCTTCCCGAATCATACAATAACCAAGACGCGTTATGAACAATTATAAATAAGGATAACTATCTGAAATGTAATAAACCGAATTGCGGAAGTAAAAAACCATCAAGCAGAATAGCGCGAAATTCTTAGCGACAAATGCGACACAAACACCGGAAGAGTTAAAACACCACGAACAATCGGTACCAAATCATTAAATAAATCAACGTTGGTTTGAACAATAACTCTGGACAAATTCAGTTGATAATTACCCATCTCATCTCGACGACAGCTGAGAAAAAAAAACAATAAAAAAGCACTGGTGCGTTGACACTGGCACTGCCAAAGGAAGACTGAAGATCGCGAAGAAGAAATTGAATGTATCTCGCAAAATTTCTCCGCCTCAGTCCGGGGCCATACCGGAGAAATGCAATCCACTGTTGGTACCATCTTCATTCGAGACTTTGTTGTTGTTGTCGGAGTTCGCCACACCTATGATGACCTTTTATTTCCGATAAGAGGCGCGTGTGAACGCTACCTAACTATGGCGAGTATGTTGGTACTACCGGATATTGCTGATGAGTACTTTGAGTCCAAGTGGTACCCTTCGGTAAAATCTGAAAATTGTAGTTGATGGAAATTAAACATTTCAAGGGATTGTTCCTGAATTAACGTTGGTCCGCAAATGCTTGCTTAACAAAATAGGAGGTGTTGAAGTTTGGAAAAAAATCGGTTTCCTTGATATCTTGGAAACCTTAAATGATATCAAAATGACTCTTCAAACAGAAGCGGATTTACTGATATGCCGCCTATAGGTTATTCATTTATTTATATATTAAATTGCAGAAAGAAAAATGTATTCGAAAGACTAATTTATTTTTTATTATATTCATATCAACCAATCATATATCCTCCTTGGAAAATATGGATAAATTAACCCTAAGCTATCCCTGTATGATGCGCACCTGAACATTTAAAAAAAGCTTCAATGCTAAATTGCAGAATTTGAAAATTCAGAAAGACTTGAAAAGACATTTTGATACCTTCAATAGAAGGATTTCCAAAATAGAAGTAACAATTTATTTTCAAGCATGAAACAAGCTTTTTCATTCATACGCTATTTGCGCCCTTGAATACCTCAGAATTGCTTAGAGCTATATGTGGCATTTATAGGCGCAATTGGTGTATGAATCACAAGTGCTCTGAAGCTCCTAACTTATCATCAGTGCCTTCCTCAGTTTTTTTTATATCAAGCTTGAATTCACTATGATTTCGACGGCATTATTTACTTTTATTATTTCAATTTGACTTTTACTAAATTTCAAGTTTCTATCCCTTTATGTTTGAAAGTGTTGGTGTTTACGGCTGGCCATACGGAATGACATAGTCAAATTTGAAGACGAATTCGTTTTCAGAGCGTCGACCGTATCGTTCACGACCATTTCCGGCTCAAAATTCCAAAATTACAGACATTGTGAGGAAATGAAGAAGTGATCACTGCAAAAATAGTTATTTGAAAAAATGCATCGTATTATCTGGTCTAATATTGTTTGAGGACTCATTTCATAAGTGTTTCATTAAAAACCATTCCCTAGTCAAAATTCGAACACTTGTCGGCAAAAAAAAAAATTCCAATAATATTTCCAAGTGTGTTTTTTGAAGCGATCACTTCAAAAATAATTATTTGAAAAAATGCATCGTATTATCTAGTCTTATAGTGCTTAAGGACTCATTCCATAAGTGTTTCATTAAAAACCATTCCCTAGTCAAAATTCGAACACTTGTCGGCAAAAAAAAAAAATTCCAATAACATTTTCAAGCGTGTTTTTTGATTGATCATTTCCCGGTTCTTCCTTGAACGTATGCATACAAGAAGGTGTTAATGAGTCAAATCGGTTACGTATTGATCCGACCTGTCTATTTCTTAATATCTGAAGCAATAGATCAGAATCAAATAGTGGCTGGATAACTTATATACCTAATGACTAAAGTTCATTTGCCTGAGCAACAAGATTTGCATTTTCACTTATAGGTTTACAGCGCTTTGTTCTTAGCGGTAATCAGTAATCACTATTCGTTGAAGCAATTTTATGTTTCTCAATAGAAAACTTCCCAATTTTGTCGGAAAAAGTCATGTAATCACAGTAGAGGGTTCGTAAGTTGTAGCTCATATAATAGATAATAATAGGTATAACCACTAAATCACAAAAATAAATTGTCGAAAATCTGTCAACTTGAAACTTCTGTACTGTTACGAAAAGAGTGTACTTTTATTTGTTTATATAAAATTTTCCGTTGAAAAATACAGAAAAAAAAACGATAGAATAGTAATTTACGTAACAAGTCCGGAAAATAGGTTTTTTTTGGACGAATAGACAAAGTCTGTGAGTCCAAAAAAACCATTTTCGGGCGTGTTGCGTACAATATTTTTTCGGCAACCATGTAAAATAACACTATCGCTGCTGCTTTCCATATTTCATTGCGATTGCGATCAAAAAACATGCAAATGTTTGACAACTAAATTCATATGAACTGTCAGCCGTTATCTCGGTTGCTATGGATTCTATGATTCTTTTCCGGCCTAGTCCGGGAAGTACGTACTTTCCGGACTAGGCCGGGAAATGCTACTTTCTCAGAGAAAAAGCGGTTGCCGAAAAAATCTGTTTTATAGGGATATTTCAAAGTTCTGTATCAAGAATCAAGATTTTGGTGGCATATTTTACAAATCAATACAGGGTATTCCTAAATTCCTAAATATGAAAATGAGAGATTCATCAGATAATTTCAAGAAAAAAAATCCCATATTCATAGGCCCACAAACGCTTTGTTCTCGAGATGTTGAATTCAATTTTTTTAAGTTTTTTCAGATATTCAACTGTAAATTAGAGTTTACATTACATGATATGCCAATTTCAGATTAAAATCTAGAGGGTGATATTTTTTTGGAGCATTGTTGGTTTTTTCCTCCAGAACTTTTATTTGTGGCCCACTGGTAGTTCAAAAAAAAGTGAGATGAAATTTTGGTTAGCACCTGAACTTTTGTTGCCTATAGTTTTGTCATATCTGCTACCAATTTCGAGAGAAAAAAACAGAAAGTTATCTCCAAATCCTCAGGAAAATCCAAATTATCATAAAAGTCCATTTTGTAAGCTGTAATGAATAAATTAATTATTGGTTTTGTTGTTTATTTTGCCGATCCACCGGGTGCCCCAAGTTATTGTATACAGGCAATATCTCGCTTATTTGACGAGATAATAATGTTAATGTTTTTGTTGTTATTAATATTAATGAAAAAATACCAAGTATGTGCTATCGTTGTATTCCAAATAGAATGACACGCAATTTTCACTGACTATATATACAATGTGTGCCATTTGAAAATTAATTGTGAAAGGTAGCTACCACAGGGCTGTCAAATGTAAGAACCTTTTTCATACATCATTGGGAAGGTACTTTGATGTTATTCAAAGCAATTTTTTCATTCTTTTATTATCTTGTCAAATAAGCTAGATATTGCCTGTATACGATAACTTGGGACACCCGGTATAGCAATTATTCATAAAGATGCGATAAACTCATATAAACGTATAAAAAGTAGGAATACAAGAAACACCCTGAATCTTGAAAATAAAACTGTTGCGGCCCATGTTTATAAGACATGTTTTATTAAAGAAATCACCCACTTTCATTCATACCTCTTATTTAGAAACATCTAATCAAATATTTTCGTCCAGAACGTCCGTCCAAAAACCTTTTGTTACCGATCTATACAAAGCGTTCGAGTTTTGAAATTTTCTCATTTCTTTTTCATAGGTAATTATTTTTGTGATGTGGAAATACTAGGTACCTACATACGATGAATAAATTCTATAAAACACTCATCGAATATCATCAAACACCATATTGTCCTGATATAATTTCTGTCGTTTTTTTTTAAACTCGAATAGCTTCGAGGCAACTGTTTTCAGTGAATTTCTGAAAGTGCACTTCAAAAATGTTTTGATGGTTGAATAATTCTGGTTTTCCATGAATAAACTAATAACAGTACCCACATATTCCTATAACACACAATTGATTTTTTCGAATCAATTTTCTAATTGGTTTTTTGAGTTTCATGAACCATCAAATTGGTTTATTCTTTGAAATGGCACAAACATGATTTTATTCAGTTATAGGTACAGTTATAGAATTATACCATTGTCGGTATTTTCTTCAAACAATGGTTATTGCTTTATGAAATTCCTTCGTATAGTTACCTACCTGACAGCGTACCCACCTACCTACTTCTCGACTAGTGAAATTAGAAATTCTTTAATGTCACAGCTGTAAAAGAAATAATAAAGATTTATAGTTTTCTCAGTTACATTGCTCTGTAATAAAACTTCTTTTGGCGATCTTCTTTTTGTATAGACGAATTTCATGATCAATAAAACTTCTGCACTGATAATTCTTCCACCTGAGTAATTTATTTTCGAAAACAAACAAATGAAAATTCATATACTCTACTATATCTATACAAAAGTTAGGAATGGAAGTAGGTAAGGTAGGTAAGTAATAATCAAGCATTCAAACGTATCCTCAACATCTCCCAAGATTGGAAAATTATCTACTCAACAACTGAATTTACAAAACCACTTTCATCTATAGCTTCTCTTACTCAATCAAATAGTGGAGAAAAAGAACTATAGATACTGGAAGAAAATTTTATTTACCGATTCAAAATTATAACTAACCAATAATACTGATCGAGGTGCATTCGCCAATTTGTTAACTCACTATACATGGTGTGAATAGAATTTTGAATAAAAAGTTAATAACTCAATTCAATTGCCTTGTTTTTTAGGCACATAATCTTTCCTTATATTACAATTTAGTAATAAACATTCGAGTGATTATTTTACTAATTAAAACTAAATTGTCCCTTAGGTACTGAAATATAGGATGTTTTTTTCGATATTTTGCTTGATTTTTTTATAATTCATGTGAAATGATCAACATGAAATCCTGTTGAATTGAAATTTCAAATTGATCGGATCTGATGCCACATAAAAGAAAGGTTTTCAAATGAGAAGTTTCATTTTGAATAGCAGGCTATCTGTGCAGCTTTCATCTTTTGACATTTTTCAAGTATTAACTACGCCATTACTGAAAATCAAACGATACACGTTTCAACACGACATTGAAATTATTGAAATGGTCAAAGTTCACTAGAAAAATGGTGAAAATTTTGCAGTCACAGTTCGTAAAACTAAAAACACTATTGGGTCGTCGTGAAGCACCTTCTCGATCAGCAATAGTGGAACTGGTGGAAAAATTTGATCTGTTGGGATGTGAAGAATCGAAACCGTGTGCGTCGCTCAAGAACAACTGAGAATATTGATGCTGTAGCTCATATTGATCACGAAAACCCAGGTTTGCAGAGAATGCGCTAATGAGCTATGATTAATGATTTTTATGGTTGGAATTGGAAGATATTGAAGTGTATGATTTTTTTTTAACAAGACGAAGCTACGTGCCACACAAGCAACGAAACAATCGCAATTTGACTAGAAAAATTCCTGTCCGTGTTATTTCTCGAATAAGGCATCACAATTGGCAACCGAGATCTTGTGATTTGGCACCTTTAGACAATGAATCTCATCTCATCAATGAATATTATACCTTGCGCATCCCAGAATACTGTAGGGAATCTATCGATTCCCTCGAAAATATTCCGTCCGAGAACGAAAATCTTAAAAACAGAAGAACTCGGTGTAAAAACTTGGAATAATCAAAGCCACACCCCTTAGGGATCCGTAGAAAGGCGTTGTGAATGGCGAATAGAAAACATCCTGAATGCCCTTAAAACTCGGCATTTCAGGGAGAATAATTCAACAGAGATCAGACCATTGAAACTACGACTTCCACAGATGTTCCACACTTGTACCGACAACAAGAAGATTGAAGAATATCACATCTGTTCCCGACCGGCTAAAAACTACCTGCGACCGAGCCACAACGACCCAAGCGTCCAGCGACCCTAGGAATCTGGACAAATACTCATCTTCTTCAAACTCTTTTAGTGGGTTGAAATAAATCGAATACGTATTTTTTATCCCGTTCTTTTATTTCCCTAAATTCCTTGGCAGTGAACTACTTGATAGTATAAGGACTACAGCCCACAATACTTATGCCATAACTTTGCCAGCTGAATGTTGTGTTTTTACTCGCTTTGGATTCAGTTCATCATGTGCAATCCATTCAACTGAGTGTCGATTGGACTCCGGAGTGAAGTGATGGAGCCATGTTTCATCCATTGTCACATTTCGACGCAAAAATTCAGGTTGATTGCACTTGAACAGCTTCAAACACTGCTCAGAACCATTAACACGTTGTTGATTTTGATCGATTGTGAGCTCGCGCGGCACCCATTTCGCACACAGCTTTCTCATGTACAGGGTGGGCAAATAAGCGAGGTAAGCGGCTATATCTCAGTTTCCAGCTTTTTTTCAGCTTCAAACACTGCTCAGAATCATTAACACGTTGTTGCTTTTGATCGATTGTGAGCTCGCGCGGCACCCATTTTGCACACAGCTTTCTCATGTACAAATATTCGTGAATGATATGATCTACACCTTCAGATGATATCTTCACAATGTCTGCTATCTGGATCAACTTCACTTTACGGTCATTCAAAATTATTTTGTGAACTTTTTTGGTTTTTTCGTCGGTGACAGCATCTTTTGGACGTCCACTGCGTTCGCCGTCTACGGTGCTCATTTCACCACGTTTAAACTTAGCATACCAATCAATGATGCTTGATTTTCCTGGTGCAGACCCCGGAAGCCAAGATTTTGCTTCAACTGTATTTTTTCCCTTCAAAGAGCAATATTTTATCAGCACACGAAATTCTTTTTTTTCCACCTTTTTTCAAATAACAAAAGTAGGTACACTCACAACGCAATATCTCACAAATTAATGGTCGGACTGCTGTCAAATTTCGACACGAATTGTTTGAAGGTTGGTACTAACTAAAAATCATATGGATTTAATACTAGCACCGCCATCTGTGCATCAGACCGGGGGCTTTTCAATTGGCCTAATATTTAAGGTTAACCTCGGTAGTCCCGGTCAAAAACCCGCCATAAAAAGTTGATTAGTTATTGCTTTATATTCAATAATTTCTTCATCATTTAAATTTCTATCTATTCAATAATACAGTAGAGGTCGGCCTTAGTGGTACAACAGTGAAGCGACCGTTTTAGGCCCTCTATTTGAAGGGCGGCAAATTGGCCCAGTTTGCTGGCCGCCTTTTCATATTGCATCCTCGATTATTAAGGCAAACATAAGGTTTTTCCGCTACGAGATTCAACGTTGCATCAAAAAAATTAAGCCACATTTACGCAGAATCGTAATGGAAAATTTCTACAAACAAGTGAGTATGTTTATGCAAATCCGTGAAGGCCTTTTGCACGATGTGTTATTCCATAAATAACCCTATCCTATGTACTTTATGCTTCAATAAAAAATTATAATCAAAAGTCTAAAAAAGGTGTTTTCTATTCAATTCAAATCTTGCGTTAATTTTGGGACAGCCTTTACAAACCCAAACCTGTAAACCCCATCTTTATTGAACCAAATAAATTGTGTCACTGCGCCAAATGTCTGGCGTCGGCCCTGACAACTTGTATTGTGGGTTGCAGCACGACGCAACCACAGAGTAATCAGGACTAATCTTTGACCTGCTATGATAAGTTCGGAGCTTTCCTGACCCCGTTTACATTCAATCGTACGGTACAGGTACTCAATCGAATGATCCTATAGGGTTCACGTGAACTGGAGGATTCGTGCAAATTCGCCTCTAGATCGCCAAATGTGAAAGTGGCCTCAAGTCAAAGCGCTTGTCTGTTCCGAAAAATCAATACTTGTATTTACCATTCTCCTCAACGCGAAAACGTGCGCGTATGGGTTCCGGCGCACGAAAATGTCAACAAAAGAACGCAAAATTTCGACCGTTCGAATCTGACCGCCAATATTATGTGATTTTTCAATAATGAAATTCAAGAGACCGAGAGGATCGAGCTTCCTCTTGGGATGTTCGTATTCTGTGCCGCTGTTGTCGTATCTCGCCTTTTTCCTTCTTATTTGGACGTTGTCGCTGCCCCTTAGTCCGCTTACGAGGAGAAGTGCAGTCGTTTTGGAAGAACAGTGGCACAAACCGGAGGATTCCTTCGAGATTCGTATGAAGAATAGCAATTTCAACTCGGATAAGGTGAAACCTGAGATCGAAGCGACTGAGGAGGCGAAGAACGAATATTTGGTCAATACTAACAACAAGGATAACTTCAACAAGAACCAGAATGAGATTCTGCAAGATGTCTTCAGCAGGTATTTATTTTAAACTAGCGCATCCGCCACTCCCATATTCAGCAGGCGCATTCGCCATTTATAAAATAATCAAAATTTTTCTATATTGGCATGAAGTAATTAGGAAAATAAACAAAAAATTCAATAGCTCTACACACAGTTAACTGTTTTTCACTACAACAAGTAACGAAAAATATTCCATGTGGAAAAATCTATTCAACATATGTCAATGTTTCTTTTTTTGTCGCAAACTTTGAAACTGAAACAACTAAAATAGTTAAAGTAGAAGATTTGATTTTACATCTGAATATCTACTCAATTTCTTTTGCCCGTCAAAGTGTATAAAAATGTCAATTTCTTTCAGAGCAGATAAGAATAAGGATAGAAGGCTAGACTCTAACGAATTATCATTATGGATTAGGAAGAAAATCTTGGAACACATCACTTTGGCTGTTAGCAACAATTTCAATTTGTTTTCACAAATTGACGTAGATCCAAAGAACGGTGTGGTGACCTGGAAAGAATACCATTCCTATTTCCTCAAGAAGAGAGGTTTCAGCGGTAAATACTTGAAGAATCACGACGAAAAAAGACACAAAGGAATGCTGAGATCTATGAAAGGTAATACCTAAAGAGAAATCCATTATTTTTTCAAAAGATGCCTTTAATTATCTGTATCCCGTACAATGACTTAATAAGACTCGATGCACACAGATCGCAGCGTGCACGCCGCGATCGTACGTAGAAAGATGAGACTTCTTTTCTGACAGTTTTGTGATTAGTTGACTCAAAACGCTCTATTAGTGTTACGTCACACGCCGCCATTTTTGGTTCTTCTGTCAGTGTTCGGAATCCAAACAAATAAATTGTCATTCAAATTAGTACGGTATCGTTGAAGGAATTGGCTTATTTTCATAAATAAGAGTATTTGAGGAACGATTTCAGTATTAATTGATAGATAGAAGGAATGAGGTTAATATCAGTAAGTTTGAATCCTGTATCATTCCCCAGATATTGTAAAAAGCCGTGTTTACTAGTTGAACTTCAAGTTCGAACTTACTTGCATTAATCTCGTGCCTTCTGTCTATCAATTGATAGTAAAATCGTTCCTTAAATAATCTTATTTATGAAAATGAGCCAATTTCTTCAACGGCAACGTACTAAATACGCCTTATTTTACAGTTTTTCTTGAAAAAGGGAAAGTGCAATTCAGGCGGGCCGCCTTGCTCGCCTGGATTGCATTTTCCCTCTGACCAAGAAAACTCAGGCGGCTGAAAATGTAAATAGTGTTTATGATCCTGATACTGTAACAGCCGATCACTCGCAATGTTGGATTCGTGGATTCCGTTCCGGTAATTCCGATGTCAAGGATGCACCACGCACTAGGAGGCCATTGTCGAAATTATTGGTAAAATCAAGGGCATAGAAAGGGTAATTACCCCCAGATTTCCAAATATAAAATTTCAGAATTTTCACATGGATGATAAACGAAAATATTTCCATAAAATGAACCAATAATCATTTTACTTTCCCCGAGGGGCCCGGGGATTCATCAGGCTTGTCGCCTTTTGAATTGTTAAACGTTGCCAAATTTTATTACCACTTGGGGCGGCTTCTGGATTATTTTTGTTTTAAATTCTACAATAATCTAAATTTTGATTTCTCAGAATGGAATGCAAAACGATTCCATTTCACCATTTCCAACTCATCTTTCTTGAGAAATATACAGGGTGTCCTGGGAAGAATGCGACAAACAAAACCATAAATTAAGGTCATCATGGAGGACCCGTATCAAGATGTTTCAATCGCCTGAATGCCTTCCTTAGGGATATACAGGGTGATGTTCATCTAATGAGTGAAATTTTACAGTTCAATAACTCTCTAACTAATCGACCGAATAATTTCAAATTTTGAAGTTTTGTCACCCTTTCCTATCGCCTTCCTTCAATATTTCTGAATTCGAGTAAATCAGATCCGGACTAGGAAAATTTCAGACTTTTCCTATTTTCGTGAATATTGGATCACCTTGTACTTGAACATTATGATTTTTTCCCATTATTGTTCCAATAATGGGAAAAAAAGAATCAATTCATTATAAAAATTCTAAATCTCTGCTTGGCATGAAGGGTGATCAATAAACATTCCCTCATGAGTGGAATTTTTTTAGTTCAATAACTCTTCAACAAATCCACCGAATAATTTCAATTTTTCAAGTTTTGTCGCCCTTTACTATCGCCTTCCTTCAATATTTCTGAAATCGAATAAATCAGATCCGGACTAACAAAATTTTAGACATTTTCTATTTTCTTGAATATTAGATCACATAACATAATTTTTTTCGTTTTCGTAACCACAACGAATTAATTCATAATCAACATTCTAAAACTCAGCTTGCCACCGTCATACAGGATGACCAATAAACATTCCCTCATGAAAGTACAACCGAATAAGATAGCGAAATCTGTGAAATAACTATATCATATCAACGTGCTCAAAAATGGAGGAATATCATTTTGAACAATATCTGCTGAACTGAAAATATTTTATTGATTAATTGTTATCAAGATCAAATATTTTCAAATTATTTGCTGTTTTTGTTCTATTCTTTATCCAGTTTTTTGATTGAAAGTTTTCCTAAATAATTTGAGGAAAATTTAGGTGAGACATTCGTGAAGGGTGAAACAACTTCAATTTTCGAGATAATTCTACCGATAAATTCAAGATATCTTGAACTATGAAATTTCTTTCATGAAGAAATGTTTATTGATCACCATGAATAATGGCGCCAAGCAGAGGTTTGAAATTTTTATTATGAATTAATTGATAAAGAAAACGAACAAAATCATGATATCAACATACGGGTGATTCAATATTCAAGAAAATAGAAAAGGTCTTAAATTTTCCTAGTCCGGATCTGATTTACTCGATTTCAGAAATATTGAAGGAAGGCGATAGTAAAGGGCGACAAAACTTCAAAAATTGAAACTATTCGGTGGATTTCTTGAAGAGTTATTGAACTTAAAAAAAATTCACTAATAATGGAATGTTTATTGATCACCCTGTATGACCGTGCCAAGCCGAGATTTAGAATTTTTATAATGAATTGATTCTTTGTTGTTCCGAAAACGGGAAAAAATCATAATGTTCACGTACTGGGTGATCCACAATATTCACGAAAATAGGATAAGTCTGAAATTTTCCTAGTCCGGATCTGATTTACTCGAATTCAGAAATATTGAAGGAAGTCGATAGGAAAGGGTGACAAAACTTCAGAATTTGAAATTATTCGGTCGATTAGTTAAAGAGTTATTCAACAGTGAAATTTCACTCATAAGATGAACATCACCCTGTATCCCAAACGAAGGCACTCAGGCGATTGAAACCTCTTGATACGGGTCCTCCTTGATGACATTCTTCCCGGGACACCCTGTATGAAGTTTTTTATTGCATACCACTTTGCATTTTATTACAATATTTTACATTTTTCATATCACAATAACTAGTGTTGAGCTTGGGCGCATTTGAATTTAAAATAATAGTTTATCTTGATTCTTCTGCGGTGAACCTGTACGATCATGTATACAAGGTGTTTCTAAATTGGAGCTACAAAAATGATAATGACAGATTTCTCGAATCATAAAAAAAAGTCGTATAACATGAGTCCGCTAACGCTTTGTTTTTGAGATACCTGTGTTAAAGTTCAAGTTTTTTTCTCATATAGCACCTTCCCTTCATAAGATATTTAACTTGAATTGGCATACATTTTCCAATTTGAAGTTTTCATCTCGTGATATGCATACCTATTTTGTATACAAATCTACAGGGCGATATTTTTTTCTGGAAGGGTACCCGCTTCTTTCCTCCAGAACTATTTTTTGGTGAAGCACTGGTACTTTAGAAAAATGTAAAAAGAAACTTCGGTCTAGTACTACACTTTTTGGTTTGTTGCAGTTTTGTCGTATTTGCTATCGATTCGAGAAAAAATTCAAATAGCTCTGTAGTAATCCTCAGGAAAATCCAAATTATTATAAACATCCAGTTAGTAAGCTGTGATGAAAAAATCAATTATAAGTATTGGTACATTTGCCCATTCTGTAGCGAAGATTTATAACAATTCGATAAACTGATATGAGGATCACTAAAGTACGACTATATAAGAAACACCCTGTATCTCGAAAACAAAGCGTTTGCGGGCTCATGTTTATTAGACTTTTATTCTTAAAATTATCCAATGAATCACTCATTTTCCTTCGTAACTCCATTTTAGGAAAACCCAGTATAAGTTAAGAACAATCGAATTAGTAATAATAAAAATTATTTCTAGCAATTTGGTTCAAACTTCATTATCAAACCTCTTTTCCTCACATAACAGATATGAGTAAACGTTGTTGAAAAAAATTTTTTTTCGATAACCCCCCAAAAAAAAATCTACGCCCTTGGATAAAATCATATGGACATTGTCGAGTCCGACCGTCATGTAAGCATTGTTTCGATTGCTCAAGAGCTAAAGTTTTCACAAAAAACCGTTTGAAACCATTTGGTTAAAGCATTGTCTCAAGATAAATCTTGATGTGTGGGTACAACATGAGTTAAGGCATAAAAAAACCGAATTTGCATCTGCGAATCACTGCTGAAACGCAACAGAAGCGGTTGGTGAATGCTTATGAACAGTGGTTCACTTACGACAACGTCAAGCGAAAACGATCGTGGTTGAAACGCGGTGAGAAGGCGGAAACGGTGGCCAAGCTAGGATTGACACGGCAAGAAGGTTTTGCTGGGATTGGTAGGGAATTATCTACTACTAGCTTTTGCCCGCGACTTCGTCCGCGTGGCGTGTTATAAAAGAGAGATCTTTGTGGGTGTTGGAGAAAAGTTTAAAAAATGCTTAATTTTATTATTTTTAAATTAGGTTATAGTATAAGTAGCTCAGCTGAATAATGTATTGTTATTAATTTTTAGATTATTAGTTTAGGATAATTTGGTTTCTTATAAATTTAGGATAAAACGATCAGGGGAGGCTATTATAACCCTAAAGTACCTATAGGCTTTCGTCTGGAGTTCAGAGGTGTGAATGTGAATGTCAGTCGGTATGAAAGTAAAAGTTTGACCACATGAAAACTAAAAACCGGCCAAGTGCGAGTCGGACTCGCGCACGAAGGGTTCCGTACAAAATTTTTTATTTTATTCTTATTTTCAGTATTTGTTGTTATAGCAACAATAGATATACATATTCTGTGAAAATTTCAACTGTCTTACTGTCACGGTTCATAAGATACAGCCTTATCTGTAAAAACGTGCAAGAAATCACGATTTTTGTATGGGAGCCCCCCTAAATATTTATTATATTTTTATTTTGAGTATTTGTTGTTGTAGCGGCAACAGAAAAACATCACCTGTGAAAATTTCAACTGCCTACCTATCAGCGTTCATGAGATACAGCCTGGTGACAGACGGACAGACAGACAGCGAAGTCTCAGTAATAGGGTCCCGTTTTCACCTTTTGGGTACGGAACCCTAAAAAGAGTAGCATGGAAGAGTGGTTCGGTTGGTGGGTGGCTGGTGCAACCGGGATAAGAGCTAGACAGAAATGTATTTAGGAAACATATTTATAAAATTTCCTTATAAACAACGTTTCTGGTCGTTCTGGAGGGTGGTGCGAGAATGACCAGACTGGATGGCGAACTTACGCGGGAGCACGCCACATATAACTGACCATGGGAGAAGCAGGGCTGTCGCAAATCAACTCCTGCTAGCGCGAGTGTTTGACCCTGCGACTTATTAATGGTCATGGCGAAACATACCTTCAATGGAAATTGTAGTCTCCGAAATTCGAAAGGAAGATCATTTGGGATTAACGGTATTCGCGGTATAAATACCGTTTCTCCCTTTGCAGACCCAGTTAAAATAATACCTTCGACAATATTACGATGCAAGACCCTGACTTGAAGTCTCGTGCCGTTGCATAATTTAGGTGGTTTCAAATTCCTGAGCAACATTACTGGTGCACCGACTCGTAATCTAAGACTGTGGTATGGAAGACCAGCTGGATTAATAGTGTTCAAAAACTCAACCGGATAGTGAACAGCGTCTTCTGTATGTATTACTGTATCTACTGATTTATATATCATTTCTTCACCTTCAAATGAATTTAGCAAAACGTCATTTATTAGTGCGGCGTGTTCATTTGTGGGTGATAAAATAGCTCTTTCATGCAGCGATTCTATAGGTTTATGTTGAATTCGAGCTATATTTGGATATACTTTATCTATTAATTCCGGGACTGTTGTAACTACAGTGCATAAATTTTCTGGTAAATTTATCAAACCGTCTTTTTCTGGGTATATGCCATTTCCTATTTTAAGTAGTATATTTGAAAAGTTACCTGCATTGATATCCCCTTTTAAGAGCACTCGCATATTTTTAGTTAAGTTAAGAATTTCAATAGATGGCCATAAAACTGATCTTTTTAAACATGCTTTGATCTCGTCTGCCCGAGTTCCCCTTGGTACAACCGGTAATGTTTGTCTGAAATCTCCGGCTAACAAAAGTGTCAAGCCACCCATCAGAGAGTTATTATCTCTCAAGTCTTGTAAAGTCCTATTCAACGCCTCAAAACATTTTTTATGAGCCATAGTGCTCTCATCCCAGATTATGATTTCAGCTTTACGTAAAACTTTGGCAAGATTGCTTTGCTTTGGAATATTGCAAATTGGGGTTTCCGAAATAGATAAATTAAGCGGTAACTTTAAAGCCGAGTGAGCAGTGCGACCTCCTTCCAATAAAGTTGCAGCAATCCCCGATGAAGCGACAGCTATGGCAATTCCACGATTGCTTCTAATCTTTGCAAGTATCAAATTAATGAGATAAGTTTTACCAGTTCCTCCAGGGGCGTCCAAAAAGAAAATTTTTCCGTCGTTTGTATTGATGTTTGCTATAATTTTATTGTATATCAATTTTTGTTCATCTGTTAAGCAATCCTCATTTGTATTAACAAATCTTTGCAATGTAGGGACATCATAGTTTAGTTCATTAATATATACTCCTAATTCATTATTAAATCCTTCCGATCTAGTCGGCTTTGGTAATCCGTACCCTTCTATTGCGCATCCACCTAGAGCTAAGCATGCTGTTTCTATCTCCAAAAGGCACCTATTGAAGATTTGAAGATTTGAGACTGACATGATCTGCAACTTGACAAAACAACAAAAAAATTAGTAAAGAGTTCTCTCATCATGAACGGAGACTGACAAAGGGCTGCCTCTTGAAGTGTTGTACGCCAATGTTGGTCATCTTCAAGTAATCCAAGGGCCTTGCAAGCAGATTTAAATGTTGGTTGTACAACACCGTTTATAGTCCTTAGTGATTCAAACGATGTTGGACCTCGAACTTCGTGTAAGAGCAATCGGAGGTGGTAGCACTCTGTATTATTCGGGTGTACGGTGTAAACCCTACCCAACGCGTGCTCTTTTTTAACACCTGGCCAACCATCTACATTTGCTCCTCGTTTTCTTCTTTCAAATTTATTATTGTTCCAAACATAATATGCCGGTACTTCACAGTATAATAAAGTTTTTGCAAAATCGTCGAATCTACATAGTTCAAAGAATGAGGTCAGTGTTGTTTTTGGTGGACTGGATACCCTATCAGCCAAATTAGATGGATTAAAATAAACTCTTTGACCGTTTTCTAAATGCACCGCCAGATGTATAACTGTAGGATATCGCTCATGAATAGGAAACCCAAGTATTCGCCAGACCGCTTCAGCACTACTTATATACCTTCCACTTTCATACATTTTCACCTCATCTTTCGAATCCTCCAGTGTAACAGTCGCTTGATCCGACCCCTTATTTACATATTTACAAATATATTTTATGGATTTTACGGAGTTACAGTACTCAACATTAATATGAGCATTAAATGTTCTCAAAAGAACCGCATTATATGGAACAACCCAGCGGTTGTCGAGCTCTACCCCGTTGATATGTACAGTAAAGCCACCATCCCCTGGAGATCGTCGCCTATATTGGGGATAGCCGTCATCACCGGTCTGTGTTTCTGAAAGTAAAGGTCTTGGAAACCGTTTAGAGCACACGCTATCTTTCATACACGGAGACTTGTTATTAAAGTTGCCACAGGGGCCATGTATCATGTTCGATCTGATTATTTGATAAAGTTTCGGATCAGCATCTGGATCCGGAATCTCTGCGCAAATAATATTGTCAATCATGTCAGCAGAAATGTGCTCAATTAGCCATAAAAGAATGTGTATGTGTGGGAGACCACGTTTTTGATATTCCACGGAATACATGTAACATCGAACTTCACCAAAGATTTTGCCCTTATTTATCAAATCCATCATTTTTTTTACTTTGAGGCGAAATATTCTTGCTATTAAATCATGGCGGTCGTAGGATTTTTGATTTGGGTGCAGTAGCTTTGTAATTTCTTCCCATTTAGGGTTGCAAGTAAAGGTGATAAATAAATCCGGGCGGCCATAGTGTCGGACGTATGTCATGGCGTCCTGGGTCCGCTCATGCATATATCTTGGCCCACCGGTGAATGAGGATGGCAGTACAACAATTTGACCTAACTGATTAGCTTCTACATCTTGTTGACCAATCGCATCTTTTAGGTGTATGTAGCTCTCAGCTCGGAGTTTTGCCTGATTGTACCTAATGAAATTAAGTCTCTCAGTCTCTATTTTGGCGTACTGGTCCACTATGTATTGGCTAAATAGAGCACCGAAGTAAAGCAGGTAGTTTTCTTCCCCCTCCCGTATCATTATGTGATATGAATAGAAACTGGCAGCTGAAACTGTCTTTTTCAGAGGTAGTTTAGTGTTGGGGTCCCGCTGTGATATACCAATCGAATAACCGTCTTCTCCGTGGCTGAACATTAACGGGTACTGTAAAGCATCGTATGACCGATGGAATTCACTTATGCGTTGTAGTTGACTACTGCGACTTTCTAATATAATATCCCGTTGCTCAAACTGTTGATCCAATAGCACTAATGCTACTTCATTGACAGCAGGGCTATTATAGCGTCCTCTGTGAGCACCTTGTGGATTTTTTTCCGCATGTATAACTACCTTGAACGTATCGCATGAAGCAGGCACCTTGTCAATAACACACTTTAGGTCTCTAATATAGGGATTGACTTCGTGTAACAATTTTTGAAGCTGCTTGACAATGTTTGGCTTCAAATGCGGATAGTTGGCTAGTCTTAAATTTGCTTCCCTTTCATCTTCTCCGACAAAATAAATCTGTAAAAACTGTGCTGCTTTTCCAGGTTCTGGTAATAAACTACCTGCTAAATGATACACCTGCCCTTGTACTTTAAATGTCGGCGTAAATCCATCACCTCCAACCTGTTTTCCACCAAAAGACGACATCTGAAAACAATTATTGTATTTACGGACATTAGCCATAAAATGCTTATGATCAGGATGGAGATCCATCAGTAAACTGTGAAGTGGTTCAGGAGGTTTACTGAGTGAATTGAGTTGAACTTTTCCGCTGCCGCAACAAAGTCCAGGGGTCTCGTCTTTCCACTTAAGCGCGTTACACCATTGACATTTCTGACTCATATTACCTATTGCTACTAATTTGTCACATTCGTAATCTATTTCGGGCTGATAAGACATTGCCGATTGACACTTAGTATTCCATGGGCGTGTTGTTACATTTGTATTATATCGAGTTTGAGCTGCTCGGTGTACTTCAGGGTGCTTCTCCTGATAAGCGGCAACAGATTTTCTGTGTACTTCAGGATGCTTCTCCTGATAAGTACCGGAAGACTTTCTGTGTACTTCAGGATGGTTCTCCTGATAAGTAGCAACATATTTTTTATGTACTTCAGGGTGCTTCTTCTGGTACGCGGCAACTGATTCTCTGTGTACTTCAGGGTGTTTCTCCTGATAAGTAGCAACAGATTCTCTGTGCACTTCAGGGTGCTTCTCCTGATAAACAACAACAGATTTTCGATGTACTTCAGGATTTTTACGCTGGTAATTAGCAGTAGCGTTTCTGTGTGGCACAGGATTATTTTGGACATATTTTTTCTGATTGCGATGAATTTGCATCTTTCTTGTTTTGTCTGTAAATCTAGCCCTACGTTTCTTAGTCTTCCTGACAGATGATGTACTCATTTCTAAAGACAGGTCAGCAGAAACTGCAGATTCTGATTCGGAAGAACAAATAGGAGGCACAACATCAAGTGCTTCACTATTTTTATTCTTTTTCGCCTTCGGTTCGTTTAGCCCTGGTTGATTGGACCTTAGTTCCACAACGTTCAATACCACCATGGGGTTAAATTCTTCATAAGGTAGGTAAACATCAAAATGCCCGTCGGATAGATTATTTTTGAAGCGAAGGCGTTTTATTGGGCGACCTTGAGTACCAACTTCAACATACAATTCACCGTTGCGATAAACTTGAAAAACGAAATTGTATATTCTCCCTGCCGCGATTAATTCACATAATCCACCATATGTGTTGCGTTTAATCATATCCGCAAAATATTGTTCTGCGGAACTGTAATTGTCACCGTTTATGTCGTGAGACATTATAGAAAATTCATCCCAATGTTCTACTACATAAACGACCACTTCTTGCCGTGTGGCAAAAGCATTTTCCTGAGTGCCGTACATCAGGAATGAAAGAGCTCTGAAAAGGCAAGCCCCATCTCCTTCCATTTCCACTGCTAATTGTGGCACTATCTCTCCGTTAATGTTTATATTTTCTACCTTCATTTTGAAAGATACTTTTAAAAGATACGAAAAGATAACAATTATTCCAACAAAATAAAAGAAACAATAACTAAATCAACCTATGTTGTTTATAAGAAACCACTAAGAATCAAATAAGAAATCGTAATAACCGAAATAAGAAAAAAAAATAGTAATTTTTTAATTTATTTTACGAACAAAATAAAGAAATCCTACAACAGAAAACTAATAAAGATTTTAAGCATCCAAGAACGGCGAAATGCCTAAGAACAAAATTAAGAAATCGTAAAGACTTAAAACCTACAATTATTCTAAGAACAAAATTTAGAAACTACAACAGAAAATTATTAAAGTATCCAAGAACGGCGAAAAGCCTATAAGAACAAAAATAAAAAATCTTGAAGTCTTATAACCTGCAATTATTTTAAGAACAAAATTTAGAATCTACAATAGAAAATAAAAAAAGCATCCAAGAACGGCGAAAAGCCTATAAGAACAAAATTAAGAAATCGTAAAGACTTATAACCTACAATTATTAGAACAAAATTTAGAAACTACAACAGAAAATTATAAGATAATCCAAGACCGTGAAATGTCCGCCTGGAAAATTCAACAGTAATCTACAACAGAAAACTACCTACTAAAGATTTAAACCATCCAAGAATAGTAAAAAGTTCGCCCGCAAAATTCAATATTTGACACGACCATCAACGACGTCTGCCCTCACGCGTCTGCCGCGTTCCGGTTGCTCACTCGGGTATCTGCGCCCCCCTCCGCGCCTCGCTACCGCTATTCCCGTTCCCATGGGAATTTTGGAAAATCCAATCATGACTTAACTTTGCATTCACTAAGGTATATGCATGTCAAATTTCAATCATCTAACTTACGCGGTTTAGATTTTTTCATACAAAAGTTTTTTCCCGCTAATTCCCGTTCCCGTGGGAATTTCGGGAATTCCTTTCTTAGTGCACCCCTACGGTACCTAAGCTACGTCCCTTCCAAATTTCAAGTGCCTACGTTTAGCCGTTTGGGCTGTGCGTTGATATGTCAGTCAGTCAGTCAGTCAGTCAGTCAGTCAGTTTCTCCTTTTATATATATAGATAGATGAGCTGCTCCCCTACGACACAACTGTTAACTCTGAATTAGGGCTGGGAATCATGAATGAATGATTTGAATATTCGAATAATCATTGAATGATTATTCGAATAATTGCATTTTGCATTATTCGAATAATCATGAATATTCACTGAATAGTTGAATAATCAATGACTACTTTTCTATTCATGAATAATCAGTGAATAGTCGAGTATTCACTGAATAGTTGAATAATCAATGACTACTTTTCTATTCATGAATAATCAGTGAATAGTTGAGTATTCACTGATTATTCAGTGAATAGTTTTCTATTCAGTGAGTAATTCGATATTTATGATGTTACGAATGATCACTTGACTCACTATTCAGGAATGATTAAAACAAGGTTTTGTGAATCACTACGGACAAATCGTTTTATTGATATTAAAATTACTGGAAATTACATAATATTGAAATTGATAGATACAATTGAATTAAAATTATAAATAAACTCCTGTCAGTGTTCGGAATCCAAACATACAAATTGTCATTCAAATTAGTACGTTGTCGTTGAAGAAATTGGCTAATTTTGATAAATAATATTATTTGAGGAACGATTTTACTATTAATTGATAGACAGAAGAAACGAGATTAATGCCGTAAGTTCGAACTTGAGGTTCAACTAATAAACACGGCTTTTTACAAAATCTGGGGAATGATACAGGATTTAAAGTTACTGGTATTAACCTCGTTCCTTCGATCTATCAATTAATACTGAAATCGTTCCTCAAATACTCTTATTTATTTAATAAGCCAATTCCTTCAACGACACCGTACTAATTTGAATGACAATTTATTTGTTTGGATTCCGAACACTGACAGGAGAACCAAAAATGGCGGTGTGTGACGTCACACTAATAGATCGTATATGGCGAGAGGCAAAACACCAAAACGATTATACCACTTCACAAAGGGTATATTCACTCATCAAAACGCTCGGATTTTATTGGTTCATTAAAACAATCACTGAATATTGACTGAATATTCATTGAATAATCAATGAATAATCATTGAATAATCACTGAATAATCATTGAATAATCACTGAATAATCACCGAATAATCAACGAATAGTTGAATATTCATGACTACTCATGAATAATCTAGCATGAATAGGTAGTTGTTTGAATGAATTATTCGAATAATCGAATAAATTTTTGGATGAATATTCGAATACAAAAAGGCGAAAAAGTCCCAGCCCTACTCTGAATTATTACTAGAGAATTTTTTGAAATTTTTTCTCGAAAATGATACGACAAAACTACAAGAAACCTTAAAGTGTAATACTGGACCAAAGTTTTTTTTTTATATTTAGTTGTTGGCCAAAATTGGCATTTCACATGATGAAAACTTCAAATTGAATTTAAGTTGAATATCTTGCGAAGAAAAAGTGCCATGAGAAAAAAACTGAAAAAATCAAACTATATAATCTACATCTCGGAGATAAAGCATTTGCGGGCCCATGTTTATCCATTTACATTTGTATCTCCAATTTAGGAACATCCTGTATAAACATCATTTTCAACCAGTGCTGCCAACCCACTGAGCACAAATAAAGGTAGATAGAGGTTCGAAATTTAGGTAGATGTTGCCAAATTTAGGTAGATTATTTTTTCCTTTTTTTTAGGAGTTTTGAAAGGACTGAGTCCATAGAATTATACTTTATTAATGATAAATATTGATGAATTAATAAAAAAATATAAGAATTCACATAATAAAAAAAATTTGAAAAACAAAGAAATATATTTATGTAATAATTTAAAATTAAAATTCAAATATATATAAAATAATGATAATTTTTCCCAATCACTCTTATAGGTCTGGTAATACTTTGTTTTCTTCGGTAATGGACCACGACTTGTTCCTTCGCCTCCACTATCACTGGCACTCATATTTTCGATAAATTCAGCAAAAAACTTACCTATACAAAACGACACCTTTTCTGTTTCGTCAAAATCGCAATATCCCGATTCAGCAATTCTACTGAAGCAGCCTGCTTTAAAGAAAGTTGTTCTCTTCACTACTTGAACACGAAAGAATAAATAGTCTTTCAAATATTTCATTTCAACAGATGTGGATAATTTGCAAGAAAACGCTTGTTGTCCAAAACTTTTATTATTTTAACACCCAAAAGGGTCTTTTATTGCTTCCCGACAGCAGCCTTCGATGCATTCAGAGGGTCTCATCTCATTCCTTTCGACGATCTTATTTTATTCTGTTTTTTTTTTAAGCATAATGATCGATTCAATTAATCTGCGAGCAATACGAACCTATCTATTTTTCCTACGTACATGCAACCATATTTACTATCGCTATTTTTCTATCAAGCAAGTGCGTATTGAGGCGCAGCCATCGTTATTTATCAGTTTATTACCAATTTCGGTCCTTTCTTTGCATCTGTATGTTTCTGAAACTCCGCCGCTGATCTCCGGAGATCTTCGTATCCAATGGCGTGCGTAAAAATTAAGATGTGAAATCGTTAATAAGGAATAAATTTTTTTCATAGTCACGTTACCGGTAAAACGGTTTTTCGTTGATCTAAAACCGTAAAGTTCGCGCGGAGCTGAATTAAGGTAGATCGAGCTCAAAAAAGGGAAATAAGGAGATTAGTTCGAATTTAGGTAGATCTACCTAAATTTAGGTAGGGTTTGCAGCACTGTTTTCAACGTTTCCTCGTACCTACTTAATATACCATTTTAGAGACAACTGATCATTAACTGATTTTTCCAGAGCAGATTCTAAGGGACAAAGCTTATTGGATGGAAGCAGCAAGGTCGAATCCAGATGCTCTTACCGTGGATGAATTTCTGGCGTTCACCCATCCCGAATCCAGTGCAGCCAATCAACTAGCCCTAGTTGATGAACTGTATGATAAATTTGATCGTAATGGGGACGATCTTTTAACGGAAGAAGAATTTGCTGTACTACAAGCAGAAGGTAAATCAAAATACTCAGCTTAATTATCTAGTGAGTGCGGATATCAAAAATCAAGTGAAGTACCAAGAATTCCTTTGAAATTTAAGAACAGAATGAAATTTGTCCACGGATTTGTCATGAGTGAGTCGAACCTTATCATTTGAGATCATTCCAAGCTCAAAATTGGAGAAATACAGATGTACTAACTGACAAAGAAACTGAAACACCCAGAAGGAGCTGTTTAAATTTAATTTTTATAGTGTAGCAAGGAGTAAATGAATGAATTTGGAGAAAAAAATCGTGAAGGTTTTTTCATGTAAATTTTGTTACTTAAACATTGTAGTCGTTTTTTGCAAGTTTTTTTAATTTTACAACAAACCAGCTGTTCGAGGAGATCCTCGAGGCAATGTTTAGTTGTTGTTAAAATGCCTAGAGCACTCGTACGCGAAATTTATCGCCAGCTAAGTGAATTTGAAAGGTCGAATTATTTGGTCTACGGAAGGCAGGGTTGTCATTTCGAGAAATCGCTAACCGTACTAATAGAAATGAAACTACTGTTATGAGATGTTGTCAAGCGTGGTTTGATAATGTCCAAAATCAAAGAAGAGTAGGCACCGGACGTCGAAGGGGCATAAATGAATTTCAAGATCGACGTCTAAGACTTGTGGCCATTAGAGACCGATTTGCGACAACTCGATATTTGGCTGACGAGTGATTAGGAAAACAAGGCCATCCTCTGTAACTATCCGAACGGTTTACCGCTGGATAAGGTCTTTTGGACAGCAGCATTATCGACCCTATCTTGTGTTACCTCTGACAGTTGAGCATAGCCGGCAACGATTTCAGTGGTGCAGAGAACGTCAACATTGGAATGTGAAATGGCATCAGGTCGTCTTTTCTGATGAATCTCGATTCTCCTTGGGTGCACATGATGGCCGAAGAAGGGTTAAATGACGTCGGGAGAAAGACGTAAACCTCAGTTTGATGTTGAGCGTCATGTACACCGGACATTAGGCGTTATGGTATGGGGTGCTATTACACATGCAAGTAGGTCACCTTTAGTCTCTATTCGATGTAACATGACAGCGCTGCGTTACCTTCAAGAAATAGTGGAGCCTTATGTTCTCCCTTACTTTAACCGGCTCGATAATAAAATATTTCAACAAGATAATGCCAGACCTCATGTTGCCAGATTTACATTAAACTTTTTCGAAGCGATCCATGTGAATATTTTGCCATGGCTGCCCGGATACCCCGATCTTTCGGCCATAGAGTATGTTTGGGACATCATGGGTGGAAGGCGTGGAAATTTACCCCAGCCCCTTCGGACTTTGGCGGCTCTGAGGCATGAAATACAGGTAGCTTGGGATAGTATATCTCGAGAAGAAATGGACCATCTTATTGCATCAATGCCGAGACGTGCTGGGGAGTGTATAGATAATCGCGGTGGAAAAACACATTATTAACAAATTTATTAAAAAAATTTTTAAATTAATCAACTCCTTCTTGGTGTTGCAGTTTCTTTGTCAGTTAGCGTATCTTAACGGAATGATATAGCTAGCTCTCAGCTTGGAAAACGAGCCCTTAAAAAGTTAAAAGTGTTTCAGTTCCTTAGAAACTTTGAAAAGACGGAGATTTGGCACGCTTTTTAGTTCATGAAAAGAGCATTTTGATGTTTTGATGCAGGTGCAGTATGATTGAGTTCAAGAATCGTTATTTCAGGAAACGACGAAACAATGGTCATCCGCCAAGATGAGCATGAAAGAAGGGCGGAGTTCCGAAAATCTATAGACCTGAATGGTGATGGCAAAGCAGATAGGAGGGAACTGCTTCATTATGTAGCCCCACAAAGTCCTAGACACAGCGAACACGAAGCAGAAGCTCTGCTGGCCCTTGCAGACGTGGACAAAGATAACATGCTCTCCCTAAACGAGATGCTGGCGCATCCAGACCTCTTTCTCAAATCCAAGATGGTTGACACGGCCAGGAGCTTCCATGATGAATTTTGAACTGAAACGGGATGAGGGTTTAATAAAATACACAATAACTTCTACAAGCTGGCATATACGTGAAAATTGTTAATTTTTGATTCCACAATTTTAAATTATTGTTGAATCAGATTAGAGATCTGTAAGTTGTCGGTAGTAGACCTATGAATAGCCAAGATAATAGAAATTATCACCGCCAATTGTGCTAATCATGATCATTATTTCACCAAACTGTAAAAGTCAATTGTTAAAGACTGTCATAGATACTTCTTGTAATATAAACGATTGACATCAATAAAAGATATTTTGTAGTATAAAAATTTATCCTGATTTGCTATAGTGCCTTATAATTCTCCCGAAAACGTCTTTCAATATCTGATGCACAACTTTTTTCAAATCGAAAATGAAAATTAAGGAAATTTTAAATCAATTTTTTTTTCTTACTGTTCCAGAGTTTATAAAAATAGAACCAAATCCTTATTCAGAAAACGAAATAGATGAACAATAACGGATTCGAAGCACTATCGGTAAATAGCACTAGTAACAAGCTCACATGTTTCTTCTTATGAGGGATTATTGCTATATAAATCATAACGCTTTGATTTTGAATCATGTATTCCTTAAAAAAATTGTTCTATGAGTACAATAAAAACAGACAGATATTATTTATATATATAAATACATAAAAAAAATTTATACAACAAATTATTTATACCAAAATTGATAAATATATATTTACAAAAAAAATCTGTATCAATTGAGGAATAACAAATGAATTCTACTTCTTCTTACGATCTGTATTGCATTTCGGGCAAAACCATTTGCCTTTAGGTTTTGTGGTCAGACCAACGCAAGCAAAATGAAACCATTCGATAGGGCACTGAAAAAAAAATCAATGAGATGGAAAAACATTTTCTGATACAACTTTGAAGATTACAAGAACTCGTGGAGATAAAGAAAGAGACCAATATCATAAAAGATTGGTAAATTTGTAAAAATCATAAAAAAATCTAATTATGAAGTAAGAACGTCTAATTATGAAGTAAGAACATCTAATTATGAATTAAGAACATCTAATTATGAAGTAAAAAAAATTGACATTCACCTATTAAATTTCTTCCATTTAATATTATTAGTGAAAAACTCACTTGAATATCAAGCTCAAAAATTCATAAACTTTTTCATTCATTAAACTTTTTTGTATTCCTAACAACCATCAATTGAGAAGTTTTTATTAAACAAAAAATACTTACATCTGGATTATCGCAACCTATCATTTCTCCATAAGACACTTGATGACATAAACAATAGGTGGGTTCATTTGGATCAACAGGCATATCAAGTACATCACTAGGATGAGCTATTCCAGCCAAGCCTGGCAACCCCGCAACCGCATCCAAAACTACACAAAACAACATTTTTATTTTCTTTGATATAAAAAATGATTGAATGAAATTGGAAGGTTATCATTTTTCTAAAATTGAAAAGAAGAGTTGGTCAGAAGTGAATGTATATTGAGCTCTTGGAATATAATACAAATGATTACCTTTCATTTCCTTTGAATAATGATTGGAATGGTTAGGTGAGGACAAATAAAAAGTTCAAGCAAACATTCTGCTTGAACAGACGACAATAATGAATGAAATGGTATGATACGAACCCTCACCTGAAGTAGCTTTCGCTCCACTACCTGTGCTGCTTGTACCATTGGTGGTATTTCCTGAAACTTTCTGTTTCTTCTTTTTGCTCCCTCGAACAGTACTTGCAGAATCTTCTCCACTTGAATTACCAGACCTCTTCTTCTTGTCAGTTTTATCTTTAACCTTTTTTCTACCTTCTAAAATACAAACAATGTAAAAAGATATAAAGAACTAAACTGGCAATACTCACTTTTGCCAACAGCTTGTTCATCATTTCTTGAACTTAAAGCTTTGTCTTGAATTTCAGATTCGAATCTAGCCAAGTCACTATCCAATCTCCTTATATGTTTATCAACTAATTCATATGTCTGAATTGCTAACTGTACTTTATCATCACCATATTCCTACAAAATTTATATTGAATAAAAAAATCAGATTTAGATTTAAGGAGGGTTTCATTGCACCACGACTTTATGGTCAATATTGCTCTAACTTGACTCCTCAAAACAATATAATAATTTCCGATGGTTCAAGGAAAACTAGACTTGATAAAAAATCATCACTAGAGCATAGGCTTACAAACCTTAGATTTATTAAATAAACTCTGAATTTTATCTAATCGTTCTTTCTTCTCATCAGCAGCATATGAATTTTGATTTTTCAGATATTCATCTGCTTGGGAATCGATGCTTTTCAAGAGTGCTTGTGCTCGAGAATCGAGATCCCTCATCAATGTAAAATTTCTCTGTAGCTCAATAGGTAAATGTTCTAAACCTAGATAAAAAAATATAATTTAAACATTAATGCATTATTATTACGGTTATTATTATTATTTGGTCCTTACTTGATGGGATTATCCAATTAAATAAAATGAATTCCACAAATTTATGAAAATTGAATTTATTTTATTTCATTTGATAATAATTAAAAACATTATCAAATAGAAAGAGGTTCCCTACTTACTATCTAAATAATGTTCCAAATACAAAGCAGAAGTCATGATTGTCCAATTGGTATTATTTATTTATTTGTAACGGTAGTTAGTAACTATAATTGTAAATACAAAATAAATATTTATCGAATATTACTATCACAGATAACAGGGTAGAAATTACTATCCATTCAAACTGTCCACTATCAGATTCAGAGATATTAACACAGACTAATCTGTGATATTAACCTGTGCTGTCAGTGCAACCATAGATTCACTTAATCCTGCAACTACAGAATAGATCACAATTAGAGAAGTAAATGGCCTTAACCTTGTGTGATGTACAAGTTACTGAAGAGGAGGGTTTTTCGAATTTCCCGAAATTTAATTGAAAGAATTCAAAGGAACGAATATTTCTTCGTTATTTCTGCTAGGATTAAATTATTTGAAATAATGGAAAAACTATTCAAGTTGAAGGAATTATCATACGTCCTCATATTTTATAACGGGATTTTGTACTTCTGAAGAAACTTTTAATAAGTCGAGATTACAGCTCATTGACCAAATCACGATGAAAGCAACTATAATTACTCAAATATTTTTTGTTTTCGTTTTGAAATCCTACGCTGACGGTAAAATTTATTGTACTAAAAATTATTTATATACAATTATTTATTTTTGTAGATATTTTCGAAGCTGATTTAGGCGAAGAATTCAAGATCGGTTTAACAGAAAAAGGATACAAATCTGTTAAATTAAAATGTGGGGCAAACCATATGACCCTCACAATCGAGACAGATGAAGATTTCACAGGTGTGATATATACCAGGGGTAGTTTTTATGACAAAAATTACCCTTGTTTCTTGAATGCCGCTAAAAGTGAAAATAGGAGGAATTTCACTATGAAATTTAATTTGAGAGAATGTAATACTAAAAAGGTAAAAAACTTTATTGAAAAAAAATCACGCAATTCTTTAACTAGTGAAAACAATAATTTCAGAAAAAAGATAGATATTTAAACACATTAGTTTTACAACATGACCATGAGCTGATAATGCCAGGAGATACAGCATTTAATCTTGAATGTGATTTCAAGAAGTTCAGAGAGACAACAGATACTTTGGTATTTGTGTAAGTAAAATTAATCTACAAATTTCAAATAATTACTCATATATATATAAAATGATATATTGATTTCAGAGAAAAATATGTCACATCAAGGATAGGCTTAACAAATGCTGACCCAGCTGTGAAATCTGAAAATATTTTACCAATGGTTGATACCAACACAAATACAGCTACTTTAACACCAGATTTCTACAAAAAATATAAGGATGAACTGTAATTTTTATTGAATCATGAATAAAGATAAGAATAATCATTTTTCTTTCTTTATTACAATTTTTCTCAATAAACAATATCTTAATTGAATTATTCCATATAAATTGAAATCTTTTTCACGGTAATCTAAACTAATATGGTCTTGGTGGTCCAGGGGGTCCACCTCTCATCATACCAGGTGGAGGGCCTCTCATGCCCATTGGAGGAGGTGGACCACCTCGGGCCATTCCCATGGGTCCTGGAGGCATACCCATCATACCAGGTGGTGGTGCCATCATTCCTGGTGGAGGTGCTCCCATTCTAGGTCCTTGAGACATTTGGGGAGGAGCAGATACTTGTCCTCTACCTCCTGGAGTCATAACTTGCTGTGAAGGACCCCCAACTCCCCTAACGGGTCCTTGCAAACCTACAGGTACACCACCTATTCCAGCTGGCATTCCACGACCAGTAGCACGACTAATACCTGAAAACAAAAATCTATATTATACAGAAAATTTAAAACTAATAAATTAATTCACCTGGACCCGGAGCTGCCCCAGGAATTGGCACTCTTGGTAATCCTTCCTCTGGTGGAGGAGGCCCTTCTACCGTCAGAGATACTATAGACTCTCCTCGCAACAATACAAAACCTAAAGTTCTTTTTTCCTCTCTTTCTACTTTCGAGTTTTTAGATTTCATTCTGCGGAATTCCTCAGTGTCCCCTAATATCATATTCATGTGTTTATCGAATGCTTTGAAAGTACCTATAAATGTTCTAGAGTCTTGTAGGGTTATCCTGACTCTGTAGTTTATGTGTTGTATCATTTTGTTATTTTTTCCGATCGTCTGAAACATGAAGAATACATCAAGCAATCACTCTTCATTGTAGTGTTTGTTTAAACTTACCATTTTGAAGCCTTGTATTTATAAAATTATCTTAAACATAAAATATCGTTTCGTTATCGTTTTTCCGGACAAATCGCGAAGCGAACTAACCTCACATATAAATAATTCTAATTCGGCATCCTAATCATAGAAAAATTTGACATTAGACTATCCATCAAGATGATTTTAAGATTTTTACATTCATTTTCAACTTTTAAAATATGGAAGCTTTTCTCCAAAAACCTATTTTCTTGAAAACTGTTGATTTCATTCTGTATTAACATAAGTATGTCTTCAGTAGTTATCAATATAAATGTTTCTAATGTTCTATGGTAATCAGAATTACTCTGAAGTGAAGATAACCTCTCATTTTCAGACCGAAAATAATTTCTGATAAGATGAGACACCCCAGTTTTCTTGCTAGAACAGTTCTTGTTCAAAATAATGATGTAGAAGCTGCTTGTCGCGTTTTGAACAGAATTTTGGGAAGGGAAGGAATATTAGAACAATTCAGAAGAACTAGATATTATGAGAAACCCTTTCAGGTAATTGAACATAACAGTTTAACTCTCATAATATAATGAAATAATAATATAAAACAATATCACTCTAAATATTTTTAGGTGCGACGCCGAGTTAATTATGAAAGGTGCAAAGCGCTTTATGATGAGGATATGAATAGAAAAATAGAATTTGTTCTAAGAAAAAATAGAGCTGATCCATTTCCTGGCTGTTCTTGAATTTTCACTATAAAGCTTTAGTTATCGTAGTAAATGTTATGAATGTTCTTATAAATATATTCTCAACTTAAAAATAAAACTTTATTTTGAAAAAAATCAATACATGTTTCATCTGAAAACTCATGTGATACCATTTTTTGTAATAGAAAAGTTGCATCTTGAAGTTGGCAAATCAGGAGAAAACAAAGTTTGAAAAGTCCTTGAAGATGAAAGGTTAGATCTTGTTATAAGAAATCTACTGTTTACTAAGTTGCTCCATGCTAAACCCAAGCAAGGCTCTGAACATCCAGAAGATATATCATCCGTCATCTTAAAAATAAGCTGGCAATCAATGTGCTTTTTTATCGTTATTAAATCTACCTGGTTGCAACATATAGTAATACAGTTGAATTTTACACTCAATTGTCTCAATTCTGCTGCTATTTCAATGAAATTTTTGCTACGATCACTGTAGTCTATATCCAAATTATCACTACGGAAAAGACCACCAATTGAATCAATAATTATAAGACCAATATCCCTGAATTTCGCTAGATATTTCACATCTAAGCGTAAAAAGGCTTTTAGTTTTTGCTGAAATTTATTCAATCAATAAATATTTCATCTTTCAAAGAATTTATTCTACTAGTCTTACACAATCTGAAATGTGACTTATAAAAACATTGTCCAAGAAGTTTCCAATTCCAAATTTTTGATCGAACGAAGTACTAAGCTCGTATAACCTCTTAATTGGAAACACATCTTCCGTACAAATATAAACAGCAGCTGGAATAAATTGAATTACCTTATGAATATTAAATAGGAATTTTTATATTACAGATTACCCTTTTTCAAACCTCCATACTTATTCGGTAGTTGAACCATTAGTGAAAGACATAAACATAGTTGTGTTTTACCTGCTCCCCCCGTTCCAACTATTTCATTCAATATATGGCTTCGAAATCCTCCCCTCAAGAGTCTGTCAATTTCAGAATTACTAGTACTCAATTTATCATTTTCAATCAATAAATCTTTAGAACATGTTATGAATTTCTTTCTCATTTTTGATTGTTTACATTAAATACAATTAGGTTAGTTGGAATGACCTCGATCTACATTACCTACTTCAAATATTCAGAAAAATTTTATTTCACTTAAAACTCAGTATTTCAAAAATAAAGACTCATAGTTAGGGAATATACATAGGTCGTTGTTTTAGATGAAATATATTAATTTGACAAATTAGTTCTATAAGAAATAACAGAAATGTTATATGGAATAAACGAATTAAATATTGCCGATATTTCAATTGATATCCGAATTGTTTCCTATAGCGCTAACAGCACTGTCTTTTCTATGAAAATATTACAGTGACTACTGACTTCATATACTACAGTGATAACAACTTCGGCTATCCGCCATGAATAGATTCAACCGTTAACCGGTGTTTCAAGATTCATATTATCGACTGCGCATGCGCGAAGGTTGGTCGACCGTTCGTTTCTTTTGATAACATCTTCACATTTTGGATGGTTTGAACCCCCTAAACCAGTCACAATCACTAACAAGTTAAACAAGAATGCTTCACAGCATGTGAAACAGCCCGGCACTCGAATGTGAATAGTAAAAATCAGACTAATCAGAGATCTCTGGTGAACGTTCGACCTTTAATGGCGGATAGGGCTCCAACCAATCAAAACGCTGAAGAGCCTTGTCGTCACTGTAGAAAATATCATTACATAGCGCCACCTATGTGGCGCTATATGTGTATGTAGTTATCGAGGGACCTATTGGCACCAGTGCTTTCCTCATTTTGTTTATAACAAAATCACAGAGAAGTCAGTACAGTAGGTTACTTCTTGTAAGTTTTAAGAATAAAGTAAGAATAAAAAAGAGCAACTTTCACTCAGTTGCAGGAACGTTCATCAAAATTCTAATCCTCCAGGAGGAGCCTATTGGCCACCCACATCGTTTAATGGAGGATTAAAATTTTAATGCGGCATTAAATTTTAATGAATGTTTCTGCAACTGGATGTAAATTTTATAAATAGCTCTCTTTTCTACACAATGCAGTTATATAAAATATAAAAAACTCAATTCAGACAAATCTATTCAAATTAGACAGTTTGTAGAGTAGAGATTTTATTATAATCCTGATAAATTATAATACAAACAAATTTATAAGCTTAATTGTAAGCAGGGAGTTATTAAATGAGAAACATTCAAAACAGGAAAATACATCATTCATAAATTAGTGTTATAATTTTCCTCTCTCATATTAAATATGCAGAAGGCCAATAATCAATGGATTCGTTATAAAGTGAGAGATAACATCAAACAAAGAATTGCGTTGATTGCATTGAATTTTTGAATAAAACGTTTCTTTGCATGCGCCCAAAACGCATACAAAGAACCTGAATCCATTGGATTAACGATGATCATTGAGGAAGTCATAACTAGAATTAATCATTTCAAAATTTGAATGATACTGCAAAGTTCACTGGGGCATATTATAAGTTTTAAATATGTTGATTTCAATATGTAGTATGTAAATTACTCTTTGAATGGGAAAGAACATTTTGAAAATCTTTTCAAATGTACTTTAATATTCATTAATCACTTGAATAATAAGCTATTTGATTAAGATAAACTCCATTGGTCCTAGGAATCATTAAGTTAAAATATACGGACATAAAACTTTTGATTTTGTAAATTCAAGTGTGAATACTAAAACATCTCCACCAAAAAAATTTGTATGGTTCTTACTAAACAGAGAATTCTAGTAGAAAAATTAAAATATCAACAATTTCTGAACTGAAGTGAATACTTTTGATGCCACATAATTAATAATTAATATTCGTTATGACTTCAAAGGAAAAAATCAGTTTCAACAAAACAAAGATATTATCATCACAAAAAAATAACGATAATAATGTGGTACAAACAACTCCAATTTAGCTAAATATTTACATACACTTGACATTCTTGAAGAGATTAACTGTTTATTTCTCATAACTACTTTGAAAATCACTCGAAGTATATTAACAGAATTACAGCGTCCTGTTTATTATAAACAGTTGTTTTATCACAAGAGAAGTTTTATAAAAATAATATAATAACAAGTAAAAACAATAAAAACTCTAGGCGACAGTAATAGTATTTACACATTTCGAGCGACTTAAACTTAATCCTTTACACTGCTGTCACAAACACTTGGCAAACAATTGATTGAATCCAAATAATTACAGAACGCTTGAAAAAGTTCACATTAAAATTGATTCCTACAAATTTTTCTTTCTTAATTTTATCTCTCCCCTGGATAAGCAACTGAAGTAACACAACAGAAATGGCGAAATCGGAAAACCGAGGACAAGGATTAATATGAACTTTTCTCAAATCTAAATCTAATCTACCTTCCGTCTGTGGAGACACGAATCAGAAGGGCGTTTTCATTGGAGACAAGGGACGCTCGGCGTTCGAGAAACTCATCCAAGCGGGGGCAAAAATGCATTCAATATAAAAGTTTGGAAATGCATCAGTTTACGATTTATATACATATAATTATCACATGTCCCTCATTCCTGTCGAATAAATAATGATAAATTAAACGGTACTGTCAGTACAAAATTCACTCTTTTGTTTCATCCTTTCCGTTTCCCCAACAATTTCATTAATTACAATCAGCAGCAGTAACGCCCTCTTTGACTTCGGCGAACTTTGTACTGTTATTTATCGGCTTAAACCCAGCGAATAGGTTGGCTCACTAGGGATTTGACGTGCTCTCGCAACTCTGGGTGATGTCTGGCATGTCGGAGCTACCCTCCCCTTGCACTTCCGCCGAATCGTCCTGAGCCTCCTTCTCGCTCAGATATTCCTCCTCTCTCTCGCTCAGATACTCTTCTTCCCTCTCGCTCTCTGGCATCAGTTCGAGTGCCCTTTCCAGAGTTTTTCTCGCGCTGCTGGATCTCTCCAAGAAGTAACCGCTAGAATTCTCGTTACTCTGAGCTGGCGGCGACCAGGTGCTATAGGTGTATTGGCTGTTCTGTGGGTACTTCCTCTCCATCTCCTCCTGCAGCCAGTTGACCGCCAGGATCCACTGCCTCTTCAGATCGGCGTGGGTGTGCAGCATCTTCTGCGCGGTTGCGCACCTGCTGAACAGCGCTACCATGCATTTTATGCATTGATAGGCGCGTTTCTGGTAGTGGTTCTTGGCCCTGTTTATGGTGTCCAATAGTCCGTCCTTGTCTTCCGGTACGCCTTTCAGGGCGTTGTGGATCCGGTGCGTCTGCCAGGAGTCCTCTATGATCAGAATGCTGAGGAGGATCTCCATGTGCGGCCTCAGTTCTTGACAGTAGGCGAAAGCGATTTGCCAGAGAAGTTCGGATAGGACGATTCTGGAGAAGTGGGGGTTCTCCCAGCAGCAGAACTGTAGCAATTTTACCGTCTCGTCGCTAGGATTGTTGTCCTCTATTACTTTCTTTATGTAGCTGAGAAAAAATAGATTTACGTTAATGCCCACTTCAAAATTGAATTGTGGAAGAAAGTCTTTGATAGATTATAAATTTTACTATGAAACTAGTAGAAATCTATACCAGGAGCAATTGAAGAGCCCATGGAAACATTCCCCTCATTGACTCAAGTCGATTTAGAAAAAAAAAAAAAAAAAATTAAATTTCAACTGACGGAAAAACGATTTAAAAATTACAACAAATTTTGTCTTTAAATCATTAACTATGCAGATCAACAATATGTTTGTAGTTGGATTTCACTCTTCAAAATCCTTTAGAAGCCACTTCAAACCTGATTCACCCCAAGAAGTCGATTACGTTTGTTTCCCCTGGGCTATTCAATTTGAATAATCACAGAATATTGCTCCAGATATTCCACTGGACCGTTACTCTTCTTCTTGCATACTGCTTGTCTCTCATTCTTTGGGAATGAACATTTGTAATAATGGATTGCTTGAGACTAAGATGCTTCGAAACCCTGGTGTCTACTTGTACCTACAAAACTTTGGGACAAAACGAGAGATTTATGCCTTCTTGATTTTAAGGGATCACTATTGTTTCAGATGGCGCCTACTTCGTTTATTGCAAACTGTAATCACAAACCACACAAAGTGTTTGTGAGGGTAACCTAAAATTACGAACAATGAGAGATTAAAAATAAAGAAGAGAGAAAGTTTTCAATTCAAGGGATTGAAATTTAAAAATACTGATTTGACACTTGACATCTCATTTGACAGATAGCGGGAATTCGAACAATTCTGAAGAGCCACCTTACATATTTCTGGTAAGTGCTAGCCAACGCAATAGGTGGTCTATTTCAACAAGTTCAAGACAAAATCTAATCAGTGCACACACCAAGGTTTCTAGGCATCTTACTTGAGACACACTGTCTGCCAAGAAAAAGAAAAGTGGTCAAATGGAATACATGATTATTCATTACTAATTTCACTCATATTTCGTGCTGGATTTACAATTTTACCCCCTGTGTATTGCAAAAAGCATCTTGCGTTTAAATTTTTCCACATCAGTGAAGTGTTGAAGACATAGGTGCTGAAATTTCTGTGTCTCACTATTTTTTTTTGTTAAATTTAAAATGAATGAGCGTTAATCAAAAACTCAATTAAATAAAAGTTTCCCAAGTCATGCATGAACGATTCAATTCCGACTCTAAATTCATAAAACAAATTTCAACTGGTGATGAGACGGGGATTGACATAGATGCTGATTATTTATTATTGCGGTGTTTTGTACAAGTATTGCCTTTAGACATCAAAAAAAGAATATTAACTTAGGGTTATGAGACATGAAGAATTAAATATGAAGCCTTTCTTACCCGTTATTATTGTAGAGTATCTCTGAAGCTCTTGCTGAGAGAGGCATTATGTACTCGTTAATACCAAGTTCGCCATATGGATTTGGTAAAATGACGGCACCTGTACTCGACTGACACTTTGAACTAACATCACAGCATCGTATAAGACAAGAAACCAATTGGTTGAGCCTACTTAATTCAGTATATTGGTATTTAATAGCAGGACCTGGCCCCTCATCTAAAGCCACCAGCATAAAGGTAGCAGGAACGTTCATTTTCAATAATTGAGCTTTTTCTTGGTAACCTGCAATAAGAAAAATGCGTAAGTATTTTTATATTACAATTTGGAATTATTCAGAAGTGGGTAGTCACACGACAGTTTTTTGAATTCTACAGTATACAGGCTACAGTCGATGAAAATATTTTTAGCGGTGTTGCCGCTTATATAAAAAAGTACAAACTACTCCGATACTTCAAGTAGACACCTTGTATATGACTTTCTTCGGTTTGCCGTAGCCTATTGATAATTTATGTATCAACTTCCTAGTCCTATCTCTAGCGGTTATCGAGTAATTGAATGATTTACTTCAATTTTTGTGCGAAACAAAGCTTCAATTTAACAATCATCTCTTCAGTACTTGGAATCCTGGAAAGCTGAAATTTCGGGTATGGATTACCAATGTCTCGTATATTATTTGCGTGTGATAAAATACGTCCCTAATCATATGGTGTTGTTCTGTACGAGTATTATTCTTTATCTTCTCAAAATCATTGAATTTTTATTGAAATATTTCCATAAATTACATTTAGTGATTTTTGCATTGAAAAATGTGGGTTGGCAGAACAATTTTCTTCATCACAAATTTGACAGATAATAGATAAATCTGTGGCAGGAGAGTTCCGAGTAGTAAAGTGACTTAATAAAACACAGTGGAGACAATTCGTTCAAATTGAGCCTAAAAATGGAGAACCATATGGTGTCACCAAATAACTTATAGCGTATTCGACTGGCTGCACCATTGCGTATTAATTCGAATTTTTGTAGAGCTAAATGACATAATCAGCTCGGAACTTGTGCAGCTAGTTGAATACGCTATTAATAATACAAATTACTGAAGTGAACTGACATTTTGTCAAACTTAAAATTATTGGGCCAAATAGTAGTTGATTGTATATAGAACAAATTTATTCAACTGAAGAATTCTACAGTGACCTAATTAAATGGGCCTCACATTATGAATAAATCCCAAAAATCAGTTAAACGGAGAATGTAAACAAAAAGTCGCCATATTTAGGCTCAGCCAATCAAAAACGAGACCACGCGTGTCGACACTGTGGTTCATTAGGTGACTGTAGCAACATCTAAAATATTGAATGACGTTATTTCATAATTGAAGTGGATAGGTCTTCACGGAAATAATTTTAATGCTGCCAATACCTTGAAAAAAATAATTTTTTTGGTGATTATAGTTTAATGGTTGGCATAACTGTATTATCACGAAATGGGATTCTTCCTAAGGCAATATTACAGATATTTCACTCTCCTTATATACAGGAGAGAAGGTAATGGGTTGAGATGTTTTGGTGAATGATTTGAGGGTGCTTGCAGGAACGGTATCGATCGATTCTTGCAATTGTTCGATTTGAACTGTGGATTTGGCGTTCGGAGAAGATATGTTATCATTAAAATTGGCATAGGAAAAATTCTGATTAATAATGTAATATTTAATTGCGTTCCTGCTTGATCTAACCAATTAGTTAAGTGAAACATTGTTTCTTGTTTGATATTCCAAACGAACATAGGAGTCAAGATCAAATAAATCTGACAGTTCATATTTGTATTAAATATTGGATATGGTCCGTATATCGCCGAAAATTTAAGAGCGGTTACTAGTGGTTTTCAATGTACGAGGTAACCTGCTTCATATTTACGGACTGCTTGACACTTGTCAACTAAATTCTTCATTGACAGAATTTTGGAGGTTATAAATGGTTGATCTCTTTCAATTTGTAAATAACTAATAGTTCTTAATAGCTCTGAAGGGTATTTGTTTCATAATTAAAATAATAAAGTTATTGAGTGTCAGATGTCATGGAAAATATTCATAAACAATAATCTGAAAATTAAAATGACAACTGCCACCGGAGTGGGCGTGGTTACCGATCCTAACCAGAATAAAAGTACGGTTGCTTTAGTGACAGATAAGTTTGAGGAAATAGTCACCGGTCTTTGAGGAATTTGACATATACAGACCACCAACTTACTAACCATAGTAACCAAGGTGATATACAGACCATACCCATTATAGAGAAAGACAAAATACGGTTCGCTTTGTCGTTTTTATTATGGTAGTTCATAGTAAATCTCAAGGTCAGATATAAACAGCAGAGCGATTTGTCTTGTTGGTCTGTGGCGATACGACAAATTTGTATAATACATTCATTGACCAATTCCCGGTCCTTTTTTTGAAATTTTATTATTGGTTCGCGTCTTGACGGCTCACCTTGACTGGCGTACATGTGGAACACGTTGCAGTAATGGGGCAGGTGACGGCCGTGTTCGCTAACCTCGCGTTGCAACAATGCCAATATGGCAAGCAGAATGTGGTCGCTCAGAGATGCTTTTGGATCCTGATTGTTGAATCCGAGAGGTGGCGGACATGGTCCGTCGTTGATTGAAAAATGTGCCAGAAGTACCACAATCTTCATGAAGGCGGTGCGAACTTCGTTGCTAGGACAGCTGAGTAGATATTCGCAGAATCTTTGAGGACTGTTGAACAAAATGTTGTGGGCGAACCACGATCTGATCACTGGACTTATTCTAAGATGAAGGCACACTACATCACCCCTGAAAATATCAACTTTAGTAGGAATATCTTATAAATATTTCATAGGATGTTCCTTTCATCAGAATATGAATAGATGTCAGAGAAAACTGCTCGGTAAGGATCTTCATAGGTTTTTCGGTTGTAGATATTAATTTGACACAGGATGATTTATTCAAATCGGTTTTTCTGGTCTGGATACAGCTTTTACACTCTATCCTTAATTATGGTTCAGCTTGAGTGCGATATACAGGGTAGGCCACGGTCGATGATACCCTAGACTTTTACAGAGAACGGAATGAACGTTTCTATTTTGGATAGGAACCACTTAACATGCATAAAATCCCTGGTGTGTGTACTGATTCGATTTTGTTTCAGACTTTTTGAGATATCCACTTGTTGCTTTGGTGTTCTGCTTCACCAGAGTTCTGTAAGGTGGCGCTCTTCAGAAATTTTCGAATTCCCGCTATCTGCCTGGCGCCGATTGAAAATGAAATACTGATTGTAGAGTTTACAAACTTCCACAATAAATTACAATTCAGTTCCTATCGAATTTTTAATGGAATGAATATAATAACAGAGTATAGAAGATTAATAGAATATTAATTATTATTATTCTATACTCCAAGGTCACGAGAGCCGAGAATCGAGAGAAATGTCAAATATAAACGATGTATGCGCCATCTGAAACAGACGCGATCCCTCGAAATCAAGTAGGTATATATCTGAAAAATCTCCCGTTTTGTCTGAAAGTTTTACAGGTATAAGTAGACACACCGGGTTTTCTATGCATCTTAGAACCACTGCTCTAACGATCTAAAGTATTTTTAGCGCTGGGGTATTGCCGCACTAACAACTTCGATATTTCAAATAGAACTTCCTGTATATTATTACTTTTTCCGGTTTGTTGTAGCCTCTTGATTATTTATGTATTAACTTCCCTGTCCCTATCTCTAACAGTTTTCAAGTAATTGAATTTACTTCTTTTTTGTGCAAAACATCACTTCAATTAAACATTCATTACTTCGTTACTTGGAATACTAGAAAGCTGAAATTTCCGATATGGATTACCATTTGTTGATTAAGAGTCAGGAATAAAGATTATTATTATTATTATTATATCGGTAATCCATTGTGTCATTTAAAATACGTTAAATAAAATACTAAATAATAAAAAACTTAATCATACAGAGTTGTTCAAAATCATGGGCTTCAACGAGATGTAATGTAGGTAGAGACATTCCAATAACATAACCAGAAGAGAAGAGGCATGATTCGCTCATTGCATCGGTTACCAGCAATAGATGTACTCAAACTGAACTAGCCAGAAATGGGGGGAATGAACGAACTAACCCCACTTTACCTTATGGAAGAAAGATAAATACCATCTATGGACGAGAACAACTACTCCGTAGACTTCTATGGTCAAGTTATAATCTACGACCGAATAACCGAAGATGCTTACCGCGGTTGTAGGCGAGATGTCAGGTGAAAAACAGATCGGACCAGAGCTACAAAGCCCAGAATTGAAAGCCTTAAGCATGAACTTTTTTATATGATTAAATTATTACCATTCTAGTGCAGGTCCTCTTAGATTTTTTTTGGTATGCCATCCAGTGTGAAAAAGGAAATTGCTGACTAGTTGTAGACTAAGAAGACTCTGCTGTTCCATTTCAGCAGTAATGCTGATATTGGACCTAGGCACCAGATGAGCGTTATTTGCTCCCATCTTCTTAATAAATTGAAAATATTCCAACGAGAACTGACTGCGATGATGTAAAAATTTTATATTCTGTTTCCTGATACTGTTCTCAATGGCTATGGGCATCTTTAGACGATTTCCTTTCTTTTCTGACAAACTCAAATCCTCCAGACCCTTTACCAGATTCTCTTTCACCAAATCTTGTCTGGTGTAAAACAGCATGTAAGCGTTCCACCAACGTTTCTGGCGACGATAAGTGGTTCTTTTCATCATTGGATCGAAAACTTCCGCCATATATTCTCCACCGAAACATTGTACTTTCATTTCTTCATCTTCTCCCATTCGACATTCACTTACATCTCCATCATCAAATTTGTACCATCTTATCTGGAATTATGGTAATAATGGGTAACAACAATTGATTAATACTAGCCGTTCATTTGACTGGCCCAATTCCCACAAAACTAGACAATTTTTAAATGATAAAAACATTATTAATAATAATTTGAATGGAGATTATTGGCCGATTAATAAAATACTGTTCTGGCAGGCACCACTCGGTTGGATCATCAACTCAAAAATTTATGAAAATCCAACAAATCCTTTGTTTTTTCTTCTAGGTATGTTAGGATGAACTTTCAGATATTTCACCCAAAATGATGGATTAACAGTGTCCTCAAATTCATATTTGGGAGAAAATAATTTTAGAATTCCAAATTCCTCAGGCCCCTAGAGTATATGTTTTCACATAGTCAAACATTTAAAAATTTGACGAAACTGTGAGATACCCGTCAGAATAGTACTTTCTTGATGGGTTAATAATACAGTCAAATTTTAATATTTCTAACTTTATGGAAAATGGGTTAATCGAATGAACTCCTAGGCTATGAGAAGCCCAAAGAGTTTCATAGTCATTTATCAAATTTAGAAAAAATTCAATTTAATCGGTAGTGAATTGCTGACTCTCCTCACCTCGCCAGATGGATTTCTATGACGTATATAAGAATAGTAGTGACCTCCCGAAGCCTGGCCAGAATGAACAACGATTCCAGACAATCGGTATTTGGTGCACACTTCACTAGCACTAGGATCTAAATCACAGTCAATCATTTCTCCTTCGATCTTGGCCAGGCCTTGAACGGTGTAAGGTTCCATATCAAGGTCCCTCGGAAATTCGAAATAGTCATTGAACTTGATGGCACACACTCGCTCAAAATCGTATTCGAACCTTTTCAACTGTATGGCCAATACTGGGGGTAACTTTTTCACGCAAAGTCTTTTCACCGTCACCACCTTCTTAGCGCATTTTTCGCAGAAATACGAATCTGCGCCTTCTAAAATTTCACCTGAAACACACAAATTTCATCTAGAGAGCTTCCTTAAATCCTAACAATGTTTTATGAATTATCTCTGTGAAACACTCTTCAAATTAACACAGCCCTTAGGTTATTGATAATGAAGGATATTTCTTAAAAAAATGTATTATCAGGAATAAGTGCAAGTCCCTTATTTACTTCAAAAATCAACTTTACAACACCTGTACTATTCTGTTAATAAAAACAAAATTAGAATTAATATACTCCAAAAATGTTATAGAATAAGTATAATTATCGAAATATTGCGATGCCAATTATTAATTTGAATGATCCTGTTCTGAACACCAATAATAAAATCAGAACAATAAAAATCTCAAACTTACCTTTAACATATTGTTCCATGGAATCTTGCAAACTACTATGATTTCTAATGTCGACACTTATCACACTAAATGGTTCCTCTTTGGAATATCTATGAGGGCATTCCTTGCATATTTTCTGGTCAGAATAGGACCCTCCTAAAATCTTTGACATGATTTGTTCGTGCCCCAAAGTCTTCAGAGCTTCATCCAGACTCTCCACGAGCGACATGAAGAACTCTACTGCGTCCTGTTGTTCCCTCAGATTTACAGGTTCACCTTCATAATAAAAAAGGAAATGTAACATTTACAATCAGTTACTTTCAAAGCACAAATTTCAGACATTTTGCATGTGATTGAAGGAAATGAATTATTTGAGAACAAAGCTGGAGAATGACACAAAACTAGTAGAGATTAAACCATAATATTGAAACTGTGATATAGAGGTAAGACAAATAAGTTGGTACTTTTTCTATAATTTTTTTCTAAATTGCTCGTAAGTCATAAATGGACTTGTGATCAAAAAATTTCAAAGAACACGTGTTTCTAGGGTTTCAAAGGGAAATTGGCTGTTTTAACATTTAAAACAGAAACCAAGATAAGTATACCGAAATATTTGAAAGTATCATTTTTCAGAAACGCCCTATAACTCGAGAACGTATCGAGATATCTATGATTTGCTGCCTGATAACTTATTATTTATTTCGAAAAACGAGCTCGGGATTATTTTCTCTAAGTCTTATAGCTCTCAAGATGCTTTCAGTGAGCATCAAATTCGCCAAACACTACGTATTTTAGATTTTTTGACTGGCTCACTGATGTCGAATCCGTCTGCAAATTCAAATATAATTGTTGATACCGTCGTCAGAACCAAATCAAATGTTTTCGACCATTTGTTCATTCATGTGCCAATTGCGCACAATTACTGTTCAAGATGGCGATCGATTTAACAGCTGTCAAGTGATTTATTCTCAGTTTGGTTTGGCAATTCATCATGAATACAGTAGTGCAATTTTATTTCGAAAATAATGGTTCTGTGCGGAATACGTATCGCGCACTACGTCCATTTTATTTTGTTTAGCGATGAAGCGCACTTCTGGTTGAATGGCTACGTCAACAAACAAAACTGCCGCATTTAGAGTGAAGCTAATCCTCAAGTGTATGTCGAAACACCGTTACATCCAGAAAAACTGACTGTTTGGTGCGCTTTATGGGCTGGTGGAATCATTGGTCCGTACTTCTTCAAAAACGATGACGGCCAGAACGTTACAGTCAATGGTGATCGGTATAGAGCCATGATTACTAACTTTTTCATTCCTGAATTGAACAACCATGATGTCCAGGAGCTGTGGTTCCAACAAGACGGCGCAACATGTCACACAGCTCGTGCCACAATCGATTAAGTCACGTTTGGTGACCGCCTAATTTCATGTTTTAGACCTGTGAATTGGCCTCCAAGATCTTGTGATTTAACACCGCTAGACTACTTTCTGTGGGGCTATGTAAAGTCATTGGTCTATGCGGATAAGCCACAAACCCTTGACCATTTGGAAGACAACATTCGCCGTGTTATTGCCGATATACGGCCACAAATGTTGGAAAAAGTCATCGAAAATTATCTTGCGGATAAATAAAATTCATGTCAATCGAATAATCCATCGTTGTTTTATTGCAATTTGAAGTTTTATAGCTCTAAAAAAACACCCTTTAGATTGTGATGCTGATCAAATGTATTCATTGCCTCATCACCCTAAATTTAACCGTTTATATCATATGAATGCTAAAAATTACTTTTCTCCAATTCTGTGGTTATTCCGTTCATTCTTCCACATCTTGTAGAACAAAATCGTGCGAGAATATATCAGAAACGCAGTTTTCATGGTTATATTTTATTATTCTATGTTGGTACTCCCAACTTTCCGCCACGGCTTCATCTGTTAATTCATCAATTTGCCTTAAAGAAATCAGTTCTGCCAACCAACATTTTTCAATGCAAAAATCACTAAATTATATTTATGGAAATATTTCATTAATTTCAATGAAAATGCAATGAATTAGAGAAAATAATGTATAATACTCGTACAGAAGGCTCATTCTACCACTCGTTCATTCCAAAACTCGCCACTTCGTGGCTCGTTTTTGAATTTTGAACTTGTGGAAGAATACCAATGCCTTCTGCACTTGTATTATAAATAACTAATCTAAAATTTCAAATGACTATTGTGAAGAAATTTTTTCGAAAATATAAACCAAATCAATTATGCAACGATTGTTTATATAGCTGACTTGAGTCCATTTTAGAAAAGAATGATTCCTACACACGCAGAAGATATACATAGTGAGTCTAAAGATGTCAAGTTTTTCAGTAATTTCCAAAGAGCAATTGATGTCCCACAAAATATCTGAAAAAGAATTAAATTCTACCCCTCAATTTTTGGAAATCAATGAAGGACTCGGTATCTTTGGACACGCCCTTTATATCTTCTGTGCATGCAGGAATCCAGCATCACAAGTTCTATAACATATAAAAAATTTGAGCAAATTCCCCGAAAGCCAATTTCCCTTTGTCCTTTTGATATGAAATTCTGAACTGAAACTCTTTATAGGAATGTGCTGTACATCTATACATATAGAAATAGATTTCAATTGAACAATGACATGACAAACTGCACTAATGACGGAGATACCCAATAGTTTATGTCTATGTAATAACATTTATTTTTCAATAGTGTGGCTTTATCTATAAGTTGAAGTTGAACCTTCATAATAATTTCATTGAAAAAAAAGTTGGTTACGGATCACCTCTCAAGAGAATGTTTCTAACCTTACTAATATGGTCTATCAATTCAAAGATCAAAGAATAATTTCAATAGATCTGAAGTGGTGATCCAAAAATTTTATTTCACTATAAATTGGTGGTGTAGGATCAGAGAAACAGGAAAATAATACTCTATTAGTTCGCCGACGTTTCGGAAAAATTTATTTCCATCCTCAGGGCTCATAACGGTGCTTGATGTCCTCCATAAAACCCATATTAGAGATGATGTTGTCAAAAAATAACCATAAACTATGTCACAAGATCTGAAGTATCTTCAGATCTTGTGATCAAGTTTCAACCAGACATAATAAAATGATTGAAAGTGCTAGGATTCCAAGTACTGAAGTAATGAATGTTTAATTGAAGCTATATTTTGCACAAAAGAGAAGTAAATCAATTAATACTCGAAATGCTAGAGATAGGAACAAAGAAGTTACACATACATAACCAAGAGGCTACAGCAAACCGAAAAAAGTAAATATACAGGGTGTTCTATTTGAAATATCGAAGTTTTCAGTATGTTCTGATATAAGAGGCAAAACTACAGCTCTGAGAATATTTCAAATCGATAGAGCAGAGGTTCCTACCCAAGATACCAAATTTTCAAAGGTAATAACACGAGTGCTTAAAATATTATCAATAATTTTTTCTTTTTCACGAAAACTTGTTTAATTTTTTGGAAAATTTCTGTCTTTGAGAACAAGATATTGTGTCCTTTGATTAAATAATGTTCGGCCAGTATGGACTTTTCTGTTTTTAAGAACCTCCTTGGCTAATGGTTCTTGAAACCGGAACTAGATGTAGCACCTAGTAAGGTAGTGAAAGTAAAACTCTAAGAGCTACTCCCCAAGGATGAATATGAAAGTATCTTCAGATCTTGTGAAATAGTTTATGGTTATTTTTTGACAACATCATCTCTAATATGGGTTTTATGGAGGACATCAAGCACCGTTATGAGCCCTGAGGATGGAAATAAATTTTTCCGAAACGTCGGCGAACCAACAGAGTATTATTTTCCTGTTTCTCTGATCCTACACCACCAATCTATAGTGAAATAATTTCAATATTTGTGAAATTTGAAACAAATACACCATACATTCAGTATCAACAATTCCAACCTTGAAGTTTGAAATGTCTCCAGAGTCCCTTGGGCACATAGTACTGAAGACGGGAATAGGCGAGGTTGCCAAATATCGCCTGAACCTGCTTCAGTATGCCGACGTTGTAGTCCTTTCTGTCGTCGTCGACGTAACATCGGGAATCGGTACAATCAGCATCCAGGTCGAGCCTTTCCTCGCCGCTGAAGTCTTCGTTGGGATCGATGGCAGCGCCCTCTGCCGCCAGGACACCCTGTCGTATGCTGTCGACCATGTAAAGCTGCTGTAGTACCGAGTTCATGTAGCAGGTGGCGCAGGCGTTCTTCAAGCCGACGAATCCTTGGAGCGGTCTAGGTCCGATCGTGGGAAGGTAATCCCACTCGAGCAGTGTAGTATCAGGATCTTGAATTGGAGAACGACTTCATTTTTTTTTCGATACAAAATCAATGAAGTCTGGTTAGTTACAATTTATAACTCAAGAACGACTGCACCTATTTTTTATGATATCTGATTTGTTGGATTTATCTCTGTCTCATATATAAGATAAGTAACGAAATGTCGGAAAAATCTACCCAAAATAAAGGGAATTGTAGGTACGACATATTCTCGAAAATAAGACTAGAAATAGTACCAACATGGCCGACACACGTCCTGCGATATTATCAGACAAAATATATTAGGATAATCAAATCTTCAATTTATGAAAAATTTATTGTCAAAATAAGGGTTGACATCATCTTGACAAAAATATATTTGGCTGCCCATAATAAAATGGGCTGGGATTGCAATTTTCCATTCGAGCTGTAATAAAAAATGTATGAGATTGTTGATATTATTTTTCATTGCAAAAATTAGGAAATCAGTAATCATTATGAACTGACAAAAAATTAATCATTCTGAATAAACTGAATGACACTCAAACTCTGCAGGAGTATCGAAGCATTCAGAGGAGTACTTAGCGATAAAAATAATTTTGGCAATCTCTTTAAGCTAGCTTTTTATATGATCAAAACCTATAGTTTTAATTGTATAAATCTTCCAATTAGGTACTGTTATACCATAGGGATGATATGGTGGAAACCCATAGATTTTAAAACAACAAAAATTATAGTCATGCAACATTTTTAGTTCAATACTCTAAGCTAGGGCATCGATTCTTGATTGCGATAGAAGAGAACCATTTCCGGTGATTGTTCACCGATTATTCTTGACTATCAGGTAGACAGCTGCTTGTCAAGCAAATCTTCTGAGCAATCAATGGGCGCGTTCAGCAGACTCAACAGTTGTCAATATTCTATGAATTTTCTGCTGAACACATTCTATCAGTTTCAGCTTCGAAGCGGTCGCCATCTTTGGAAGCGAATTTATTTTATGCTAATTTTTGGTAACATGTTGAGTAACTGACATTAGTGACAGTGATTTTGGGACGAAATTTAATTTTCAAATATAGCAATAATAGACTCGGAATTGTATATGTTTATTATACAGTCTGAAATGTTAGAATAAAGATCCCATATATTGAAGAATAAAATAGTAATAATACCGAAAGCAAACTTGAAAATTAAAATCGATTTTATAACAGAAAATTGTCTCTCATCATAACATACCTTCAAGAAGGACCCACAGAACCTATTCCTGTCAAAAAAAAGGAGCAACCCGTCCCGCAGAGAATGGATGCGTTCAACAGAAAGATCGGTAGTGTAAGTAGCTCCGCTACTGATACGAGTTTGGTATTATGAGAGACAATTTTGTTATAATATCGATTTTAATTTTCAAGTTTGCTTATGGTATTATTACTTTTTTATATTTCAATATATGGGAATTTTATTCAGAGTAACATTTCAGAATGCTAATAAACGTTTATGTTTGAGTTTCCATTATTGCTATATTTGAAATTTAAATTTCGTCCCAAAATCACTGTCACAACTGTCACTTATGTAAGTTACTCAACATGTTACCAAAAAGTAGCATAAAATAAATTCGCTACCAAAGATGGCGACCGCTCCATAGCGAAAACTGGTAGAATGCATTCAGCAGAAAATTCATAGAATTTTGACAACCATTCCACAACTGTTGAGTCTGTTGAACGCGCTCATTACTAATGTTACCAAACTGATACCTATCAGTAGCGGAGCTACTTACGCTACCGATCTTTCTGCTGAAAGCGCCCAATAATTATTTTGACAGATGCTAACCTAACCTAAGATTAAGATGTCTAAAAACATCTTACCTAAGATTAAGATGTCTAAAAACATCTTACCTAAGATGATATTTGACATTTCATTTCTCATCATTGAATTGCCAATATGACTATTGGCGTTTTCGGAAACCCATTCTAAGTTATCAACTTGATTCAAATTAGACACTTGACGGATCAGTCAAATCATCCAACCGAGGAGTTTGATAGTTTACGAACGTAGCAGGTTCTTGTTTTGAACCAAAACAATTTTACCCTCAAAATATAATTCAAGGATATTGAACTCATTCATTTGTTAGTAAACAATATTATTATTACACACTGTTACTCTGTATCAACTACCAATTCAACAACTTTAGGAACACTAGGAAACGAACGTGTGGATTAGGGATCTTGTCAATCCAGGTAGGTTTCCAAAACGCAATATGAGAGAAATATTATGATTTCTTTAAGAACTATCAATTTTTTACTGTTTTTCGAAAAAAAAAATGTTGTTCTATACCCGTTATTTCCAATGCACGACTATTTATTCAGGTACAATAAACTTTCTCTTACTTGCTCTCAAGAATCAAGCCCTAGCATAATTGGCTCGAAATCTTACCGGAATAGAACATCTCAGTCAACATCCCCACCAATTGTTGATAGTTGGGAACGCAGTTTGCGCACAGAGCGATCAGAAGATCAAAAGCGGCCGCCTGAGTTTGAGGCGTCTCACATATAGGAGTCGCCGGATCCTCGCCCAGTTGACCCGTCTTAATAAGCTGCAGCATCAGCTTGCTTGCCGGAAACAGGAAATCCTCCAACAGCTCTCTTATCAGACTACCCGATTCGGTGCTGCCAAGTTCACACTTCTGCTCCGCACTGACAAAACACAGTAATTCTTTGGCCAGTCCCAGATGTCCCTCGATGAGTATCTCATGCTTGTCTCTGGCTCTCCGCAACCAGGCCACCTCGTGTCCCAGCAGCGAGTCGGCGTAATCCAGGGGGCAGCCGGTGATGTGAGCCACGCTGACCAACTGACACAGCAGTTGGAAGAATTCGTGACAGGTATCTGCGTTCTCGATCACCATGTTGTCAAGCAGGTCGAACAGAAGGGGCAGAATCAGCTGGAGGGCGAGTCGACTGCTGGCGCCGCTTGTGCAGATGGTGATGAGCTGTTCGGCAGCGGCTACCCTGATCGCGGAACTGGGGTTCAGTAGAACCAGATCGGTGACGAAGTAAGGCCATCGCTTGTCGTGGCATAGGTGGTCCAGGCTACTTGGATTCAAGACCAACGCTATGCTAAGCAGTTCCAACGCCTCCTTGCAGAGGAGTATGTCTTCCGGTTGCAGGGATACAGGGGCGTCCTGCCTGTTGGGATCGGACAGGGTATGGAGCGTCTCCGGGGAGGCATTCAGTTCGGAAAGGTTGTTGCTGCTGGCAGCCCAGATCAGTCTGACTAGGGCGAGGGTAGTAGCCAGATCGGGCAGTTCCCAATTCAAGGCTTGGTTGAAGAGGGCATCGGCTTGTGCTGTACCATCTTCCGATTCAGCGACTATCAGTTGGGCAAGTCCCTGACTAAGTTTTATCGAAACTTGGCGCAGAATCTGGAATATATAAAATACATTTGATGCTGTGTTATAATGTACTTTTTACGGTTATTAGTAGGCGCTTGAATGAGGGAAGTTACACTCTTGGAGCATGCTCAGGCTCATTGAAACCTTTTGGAAGGGAAGTATACTCTATCTTCTCTTCTCTTTTTTATTTAGTTCTTAGAAAAATTAAGTTTTTTCTTGTTATTTTTCATTGTTATAAAAAGACACTTTCAATTATTGAAGTTCACTTCCTCCCCATTCAAAACATTCATTTAAGCAATTTGAAAAGAATATGGAAAAAGGAAACCTCAGGAGTTTCTATCCAAGAGTGTTTTTATAAGGTACCTAATACCAATTTTTTTTATACTTACATGAATAATCACCAATAATATTAAAAATTTATCATTAAAGAAGGATGCAATTAATGAAAAAAAATTCAGCCTTGTTCTAAAATAACTTTTCGATGAACATAAACGGTACAACTTTATTTCTGCCGTTTCGCAATAGATGGCTGTAACGGTAAGTGGTAGTCGAAATAAATAGATCGTAGATGTCATACATTAAGCTTATGTGTTTGTAAACATAACACCATCGAAATAATAGTCGATTTATGTCTCGATTGAACATGTCAGCTTACGAGCAAAGTTCTAGTAATTTGCGGGAGGTTTTAATTTTCTGCTTTAATATGAAGAAATCTGCGGCTGGGGCTCATCGAATGCTCTCAAATACCTATGGTAAGGCCGCTATTAGTGAAGGAACGTGCCGAGAGTGGTTTCAACGCTTCAAGAACGGTGATTTTGACGTCGAAGACAAAAGGTTTTCGAAGATGCAGAATTGGAGGCATTACTTGATCAAGACTCGTGTCAAACGCAACAATAATTTACAGGATCATTGGGAGTGACGCAACAAGCCATTTCAAAACGTATGAAAGTCATGGAAATGATTCAGAAACAAGGAAATTGGGTGCCGTACGAGTTGAAGCCCAGAGATGTTGAACGGCTACTTGCAAGGCAAAGACGGAAGGGATTTCTGAATCGCATTATGACTGGAGACGAAAAACAATATACAACATTATAAGTGGATTAGAATAGACATATTTATAATGCAGATTAAAATTTCATCAGCATTCAAATAAAAAAGACAACTTACGTGATCCGAATGCCCAGGTACAGATCTGAGGGCATTCTTCAAGAACATTCCGGGAGTGATAACAGTTTCACCATTGGCTTCGGTTTCTTGAGGTGTGTGATCTTCACTCAATCTGACTAGTACGTGAGCAATGGAAGTAAGTATCAACTTACTTATCTTGAGAACTACAAGGTAGGCTGCACGTTTGGTGGCGTGGTCCGCGTCAGACATAAAATTGTTCTTAGTCAACATTTCCAAGAAGACGTGCGCAAACCCGCTGGTCATGAAGCAATATTGAAATTCGTAAGTTTTCTCTGATAAATCGAGGGCGGGCATCAGCATGGCATACAATACTTCCAAATTATATAAAACCTGGAAAAGATGGAGAGTTAAGATCTTGTTAATTATGTCCCAAACTACTTAGCTCGCTGATGACAAAATCATGTTACCGTTTAGCCGACGTAAATACGATAATAAATAAATAAATAGTCGAATTTAAAATAAGTAGAATATTTATTATTTTCTGTATCTACCTGCTGAAATCCAAGGTTTGGCAACTTTTGCTCTCCTAGTGTCATCGGTTGTTTTACGTCGTTTGGCGCGCTTGAAGTTTGTTTTCTGAATTTCTGATATATTTAGGTCAATATGGAACTATTGGACATAAGAAGTGCGTTTTTTGTCGATAAACTCACGAATGGAGTGAAATATCTTATCACTGATATGTTTTCATTTCCGCGCGCTTCTTGTCAAATTTGATAGTTCATGTTTGGACAAAATACTTCTTGGAAATGACATGTCGTCGTTGCCGTGAGGAATACTCCTATTTAAGCATTTATGCTAATTTTACAGGAGACGCCAAAAACTTTTTTAAATTATCTTGTCTTATGTATAACTTTGGTGTTCATATATAAAAAATTAGGAATTTTGGATAACATATTGTGGCAATCATAGTCATCTGTATTATTTCAACTTATGACATTTAGATATAAAGAAAGTTACATGAAAAATATTAAGTGTTTCTCGAGGATTTCGAAACGCAAAAATCTGATCCATTCAAAAGAACAAATTTCATCATTATTCTGAAAAAAGGAATGATTCGACAACAATGTAAATAACATCATAATATCGGCCATGTCATAAGATCCTTTCACACCAAAAACTGAAAAAATCGTGCAATCCGTTTCCTAGATAATTGATGCGTCCCATACTTAAAACTCACTCTGTATATTTATTACTCTGAGATCGAGTCTAATCATTTATACCGTTCAAAAATTACAGACAATATTTGGGCAAAATGATCGTCCACTATTCCTCTGGATAAGCACGCAAAAACGATCAGATATTTACCTCAGAAGGCGACCTCTTCGTGAGGAACGAATCCAGACACATCTTGGGTTCACCGGGTACAGAGTTGCTCATCAATATTCCCACCCAATTTTCCATGGTGGTGGTGTCACATGGTATAATCTGTAGTAAAGCCCGCGCCCCGTCTCTGAGAGGGGTAAAACCTAGATCGCTACCCAATTGATATAGCTGACAAAAAAATATTGCATATACGTGATGTGTGGCCATCATGACTCCAGGGAGAAAATTTTCCACCAATTTTCCCGCAGAAATAGCGGAAGGGATAGCATCCGCTTCGATTGTTGTATCGTTGTACGGATGCTGAGGTGAAGAAGTCGAACTATCAGAGCTGCTGTCCTGGGACGATGCCATATTGGAATTAATCTGGATAACCTTAGCTGAGATCAACTGAAAAGAGTAACCATTTTTATTTTTCAATTTGTATGTATAATTTTCACATAAATCATAAAATAAATCGTGTTTTTATTAGGACATTATCGAATTTTTGTATGATTGATATAAATGTTGACCACATTATAACAATCAGTTCTTGGTACTGATAGAATAAAATGATTTCAACCTAGAGAGTTTTGAAGTCATTCAAAGTAGGGCTGGAGATTCTAACATGATTAACCCAGGTTTCCTCATTTTTTCATTGCTTTTTTTGAAGATACTTTTCGAATGTTAATCGGAATACAATTCTTGGTACTCGCTGTTTCATTAATTGATCAGAGAAAGTGAATGAATTATTGAATGTGTGAATAAGTCTTTCCCGTTTTTTGTAAGAGATGGCGCCACCAATACTGTGCGAGTATTTAATGGTTACATATGTCATAATCAAAGCTTATTCATCTGTCAACAATTCCACACTAACACATTAGTTGAAATTTTTTCGCATCATAAATTTTTGAAATCGTGAAAATGTCGCAAGAAGAACTTGCTGAAGCATTGGGAGTTGACCGAACAACCATTTCCAAGCGTTTGAAAGCCATGGGAATGATCCAAAAGCAAGGAAATTGGGTGCCGTACGAACTGAAGCTGAGAGACGTCGAACGGCGTTTTTTCACTTGCGAACATCTGCTTCAGCGACATAAAAGAAAGGGTTTTCTGCATCGTATCGTGACTGGCGATGAAAAGTGGATCCGTTACGATAATCAGAAGCGAAGAAAATCATGGGGACTACCCGGCCATGCATCATCATCGACGGCCAAGCCAAATATTCATGGCGCCAAGCTCATGCTCTGTATATGGTGGGACCAGCTAGGTGTGGTTTACTATGAGCTTCTGAAACCGAATGAAAGGATCACAGGCGAGGTCTATCGACGACAATTGATGCGTTTGAGCCGCGCACTGCGAGAAAAACGGCCACAATACTCCGACAGGCACGACAAAGTTATTTTGCAACATGACAATGCTCGCCCACATGTTGCACAGCCGGTGAAAACATACTTAGAAACGCTCAAATGGGAAGTCCTACCCCACCCGCCGTATAGTCCAGACATTGCTCCGTCTGATTACCATCTCTTCAGATCGATGACGCATGGCCTGGCTGACCAGCACTTCCATTCCTACGAGGAAGCCAAAAAATGGGTGGATGACTGGATAGAGGCCAAACCAGTCGAATTTTTTCGCAACGGGATTCGTATGTTGCCAGAAAGATGGGGAAAAGTTGTAGCTAGCGATGGCCAATACTTTCAATAATTCATTTGTAACCATTTTTTCACAATAAAGGCTCAAAATTTGAAAAAAAAACGGGAAAGACTTATTCACACACCTTATAGTTAATTAATATGGCACACTTTCTTAACCAAGTTTTTTCACAGATATTTCTTCGAGATCACCCCATTTTGATTATTTCTGTTTTGAACTCACCATCTTATCCCTAAGAGATATCTGAGACAGGAGCTTCTTATCGTCAATGGGATCCAGACATTCACCGTTAAGAGACAATTCCAATTTACAATGGATACCGGGTTTGATCCTTCTGGCTATGTTCTTCCTCAACGAAGCCACTGTGTCATTCGAGTGAGTGAACAGCTCCAGATCCTCCACGGGCCTATTGGGACTGGAGAATCTCACAATGAGCGTGAGGTGTTTCCCCCTGCACGCCCTGTATAGTGGTAGTATCTTCCTGTCACCAACAAAAGCGCTATCGCACTCGCTGAGATACTCATGCAACACTCTGATAACCCGACACAATTTCACCGCCTCTGCCCTAATCCGGTTCTGCAACTGATTTGAACTCTCGAACTTCTTGTCGTTGTCGGAGTCCTGCAGTACCCTCACCGTGTCGTAGTGAGCCCTCAGTCTGTCGTAACACTCGGTTATGAAGTTCTCGTGGAACTGCATCTGAGCCCCTAAGACAGAAATAATAATTTGATTGCTCAATAATTGCAACTGAGAATTTTTAAAAATAGTTTCCAAAATTAAAATAATAATATATTTTACCAACGTATCATTTGAACTACTGCTGGGCGGATTTAAAGACGCAAGGACCAGAAAATGACCAATGAAATACAAAAAGCATATCATTATAGAATCATATTAGTATATCTCCAGAGCATATGTCACAAGTGCTTTAAATGTTTTCTTATAAGATTCTATGTATGTGTATTATAAGTAAATTTTTATTGCACCTGCATTATACTTTCAAAAACAATACTGGAAAATAGTTTAAGATCAGGAGTCTGATGTACTAAACTACTTTTCAACTCTTCACTCTTCAAATAAATTACATTGCACAAAAAACATTTAGAAAGGATTTCGGTGTAACAGGCCGTAGCATTGCTCAATTCATATTTTCATGCAACAGCATTATTCTTCACTTTGAGAATTTAACAAAATGCAAAGTAAAAAGTTGCAAATTAGTAAGGTGCCATAAGCCTGAGGACATTTGTTGCTGACAAGCTTATTTGACAGTTCATATAATCGACAATTTCAAAATGGTTATAAATCAAGAATAGTTGTAGTAACTTCACTAATCCAAAGAATCTTTACAAATGTTCAATGAACATTTTTACAATGATCATCAGAAACTAGTAGTAACTTTTATTTTCTGAAAATGATAACATCCTTGTCAAAACTGCAGTTGAAGGGCGTTATTGTAGAATATTTAATACGCTGTGTTTGATTAAAGTGGGGTAAGAATTTATCTATTCAAGTCACAAATTGATTCATGAGACAAATTTCTCTCAGACTTTCTGGCTAAATGACAGATGACACTAAAACTCCAACTGAACAACAAAGAATTTCAAAAATTCCTTTCTGCAGATTTTTAATTGTTCAATTTGAGGCACTTTCTCGATGTAATGTAAAATAATGAAATAATGACTGTAATTGGATTATACCTATTAATTTGGGACCCAGATTCGTGCTGACTTCTTTCAAAATCTCTATCGCCTTCAACGCTATGTCATCTCCACAGACAGTTACTATCTTCCATAAATAATCCAGACCTATGAGATCCAGATCTTCAGTTAGGTGGGTACGTCTCTTCAGTTTGAGTTTTCCCTCCTTCATGTTGACAGCTTTGAAGAACCTCTCGAAACATTTAATACCACTCTCTGTCATTAGGCTTGGGTCCAATTGTAGAATATTATTCTCGAAAAAGTCTTTATTGATGCCCGGATCTAGGTCGGGTTCGTCGCCCATTAACTTGGAGAACCATTTGAAACAGGCCTCTCGGTCAGATTGGAACACCGCATTTTCTGCCAGACACTGCCATATCTGTTTCGCTTGATCGGAACACAGCCACAGCTGGCCGTCTTTCAGGAGAAACCTGAAAATAAAACTGTAAGAAGATGGGTGAATGACAAAAGGATAAATTTTTGCCTATGACTCTAGGCAAGTTTCCCCCTTTTCCTATCAATAACTGATGAAAAAATTTGTCAAATCATATACAACAAATAGAAAGAAAATTTAATATGGGGTACCTCAGGGGAAAATAATGTGCCCGTTCATATGTATATTATAACTGAATGATTTGATGAAATAACGAAGAAATGCAGAATGACAAACTATATGGATGATACATACTTGGTTATGAATGCGCAAGACTTTCTTATGCTTAATACCGAATCAAGCTTGGAGTAATAAACATAGAAGGAATATATGCATTTTCAGTGAGCCACTATTGATTACAATCTGGCCAACCTGTGATATGATATTAAACTCAATTCAGGGACACACCGTAGCGCTGAAAATATTTTTGATCGATAGAGAAGTTGTTTCCTACCCAAGAAACCAAATTTCCAATAAAATCGTACCTTTCATTCTCCGTAAAAGTCTAAGGTAACATCGACCATGGCCCACCTTGTATAAAGGCAAGTAGGTAGGATTTTATATTGCATATGTATTTCCAAAAAAGTGATTAATCATCGAATAAATGAATAATAATAGTTATATGTATGATAATATGAATGAATACAATGTTCACTGTTCCATAAAATCACATACCTTAAGAAATTGAGACGTTCTTGAACCTGAGAAGTGTGACAATATCGACCATCCGGAGTATATGATTCACTTGTCAATTCCGGATTTGTTTTGTACAAGATTCTAAGTCGATCCATATAGCTAGTCAGGCTATTAGTGACCAGAATAACCAAAGAATGCTGATTCTGCAACCTCTCGATGACTTCTTGTCTATAGAAGATGTGATGACTGCGCTGACTGTGACCCCCATTTGTGCTCTGTTCGTATAGGATGCAAATTTCCCTGATCTGCTTAAGGGCGGGCAGAACCCACTTGTCCCCCTTCTTCAACTCGTCTACACACTTGTCCAGCCACACAGTCTTCTGAACATCCCTCTCTTGAGCACAGCTGTAATCCAAGATCTTCACATGGGCAGTGAGAGCTTGATCCATGATCTCGGTAGGCACGTCCTCGGCATGCGCAAGGTTCCAGAAAAGAGTGAGCACCTTGTGCGCCATCACACCGTCCTTGTCATCCTCAGCTAGCCTCCTGATCAGTTCCAGTAGCCTCTCCCTCTGCTTTTTGGACGCGGACGTCCAGCTGTTCTGAAAACACTCGAATATGTGATCCAGCTGCTCCGGGCTGAAGTCCCAGGCCAACTTGGCAAGTAGGTCGTGCACGTTTTTCACAATAGCCTCGTGCTTTCCCGCCTGGGCAGCCCAAACAGCGTTGAGATCTGAGAGGGAAAGGGCCTTTTCCTTGATCACAAACCGCAGGATCTTCTCCAGTTTTTCTACATATTGTGGCTGATGCAACGAATCTCTAAGGACTATCTCAAGCACATGGTTCTCATTTATCCATTTCTGGGAATTATAAAAGATAATTAGACTTAACTTTATTATAGCGCATGAAGGTTGCGCCACAAAGAGGTTTTTTCGCCTGATAAGTTACATTGTTTGATCGGTCTTCTAAATACCATGGAGAATTGGTAGATTTCAAATATTCAAGTATAGGCACTTACATATAATCAGAGAACTGTAATTGAACCAGAATTGTTTATTTCATGCATAATTGATATAACTAATAGCAACGCATTATTCTAGAATGATTCGGGATTATACTGATAATACTACTTCCTCATCGATAATACCTTGATTACATTGAAAGCTTAAAGTGCATTATTGAAAAATGAACCCAAGAGAATGTTGAACATTTAAATTGTTAAAAAAAAAATTTTTTCCCAAATACAACTCATTTTTCAAATTTAATCAGATACTTCTTTATCACTCAAACTGGTTTATTAAAGGATAAAACTTTCAAACATTCAGATCATTCTAGAATTCATAGAATCAATCGCTTTGTTGTCATATTTTTGCCAAATAAACAAATTTTCGTGGAAAAGAAAAATTATTGATGAAATTTGAATCACTCCTGGTACCTTTGATAATAATTTTACTGTAATTATGGAAACTGTCTACTAATATGAATGATTTATGAAAGCCCACTTATTCAACTATTAACAAACTGCAATAGAGCTCCTTAATTACAAAACAGTTTTGCCTGTCTCTATTGTACAGAGGAATTATTTATGTTTCAAGTCTATTTGACGTTTCTGGAGAACGTTTGAACTATTTGAAATCAGAAAAATCGGAATATGATATTGTTTGTAATTCCCTATTCAGCTAAAATATTTTTAAGCACTTCTGGTTATACAAGAAATAAAAAAAAATCAAACAATTTTTTTTCATTTTATTTCTTAAAAATTCTCAAATTGTGGCGTCAGTCTTGATAGTTTTCAGAATATATAAAAAAAAAGAAAATGTCCATAGTCGTTATCATGTGAATTATTTTTGTTATAAATATCCTATACCTTAACTCGATCCACGAGGAATATCGTGCATCTTTTGAATTCAAGAAATATCATCACATCATGTTTCAAATATTGTGCCAAAAATTGATCATAAATTTTGATTTTCAAATTAGAACCCTATTTTTTTATGATTGTTGGATTCTATAAGGATATTTTTCAAACATGATTATGCTCCTTAATCTAGTAATTGAAAAGTTAATCTGGATTTCATGAATTTATATTAACGTAAGGTCAATTTCATTCCATTCGTTTTCTAAATACTCTTTTAGAGGAATACTCTGGGATCATCATAGACCTTTCTATGGTGATCATAGAAATTTAAATGTAATAATTACTTTGCATGTGGCAGGTGTATTCATTATCAAAGCTTGTATTATACCGGGTGATTCAGAAAAACATTGACAAACTTCAGGAGATGATTCCTTACAATATTCTAATATGAATTGTTCGAAATGAATATATATCCGGAAACACTTCGTTTCCAAGATACTAGTTTCATTTTTATTTTCTTTTTTTTTGAATAACTTTTGAAATAGTGACCTTAATTGAGCGAAAATTGGTATCGATAGGTTTTTTTGAGGTGTCAAATTCGAACCTGATGTTATTATGATCTCATTCGTAGGGGCGCCATCTACATGTCTTTTTTTTGTAAGATTAATAATTTTTTGTGCGTACTTCTAGCACATTTTTCTGTAAAATAATCAATTCATCATATCTACGTAAAAAAGCAACAGTTTTGAAAATTTTAAGTCTGATAATCGATAGGTGTTGAAGGTATTACTTGGCATTTTTCACAAAAAAGCTTAGGAAAAGAATTTGACGTTTAAGTAGTTTTGGTTTATTGTAGGGGGCGCCACCTATTTTATTACTGTTTCCTCGCGTGAAGAGGTCATTACTTTTGGGTAAAATTGTAATAATTAGAATCTTGGAAACGCTTCGTTTCCGGAAATATATTAATTTGGAAAACTCATATAAAAAAAATTGTGAGGAATCACCTCCTGAAGTTTTTCATATTCTTTGGAAATATCTTCTTGTTAATCGGTGATAAATGTGGATTTGCGTGAATATGGAATAGATCCAGAATTTCATTATTGGAATAGCAGGGATTCATTTAGTGAAATTATTTTCTACTAGATTGAAACGCATTGTTGAAACAGATTGGATGAAATTGACCCTATGTATAACATAAATCCATTAAATCTTGAAAAACTCTTGAATTATTGAATTTGGAAGCGTAATCATGTGAACACTACCTTTATTTTTCTCCGTAGAATCCAACACAATCATAAAAAATAAGGTTCTAATTTGAAAATTGAAAGTTATGATCAAATATTGTTCACAATTTATGGCACAATATCATCTTGTGATGATATTTCTCAAATTCAAGAGTTGCACGATATTCCTACATCATTCTACTTCGAAAAAGTGAATTGAATTAATGCATAGGATATTTACAGTAAAAATAATTCACATAATAGTTTTTTTTAATATTTTGAAACTATTAGAACTGACGCCAAAATTCGAGGAAGAAGTGATTGAGGGAATCTTGATAACTTTTAAGAAATTGTATTTTTTTTTTTTCATTTCTTGATGGAGCTTCAGAAATATTTTAGCCGAATAGGAAATTACAAACAATATCATATTCCAAATTTTCAGATTTCAAATAGGCTCCAGAAATCCTGTATATATTAGGGTTTAAAAGCTAAAAAAGAAGATAATATATGTCAAATGAAACCAACCCAATAAGGGCCAGTTTCATAATCAGAAGTCTCTTTCACAAATAAAATGTATTTCATTAATCAATTTTATGGTTAATGAAAGCTCTGAAGTGATCTTCATTATAAAGTCCCGATAGTGGCCCTTTATGACAAGTAAAGGGATCCTTTTCTTCACGCATGCTCTATGACTACAAAAAATTACCTCATTCTGTTGTGTCATTTCAGATATTCGTGTTTCGTTACAGTGTGTGTAGAATAACTTCTCTGTTTGTAAAATTAATTTTTCTCCTTAAATATCTAAAATGTTTCCTGAAATAAGTTTGTGTTCTAGTTCTTCCTTGTCTGATGAAGAATAAGAAATATTTTTGAGAAGGCTGAAAATCAACAGGAGGAGGGAACAACATTTTTCATCTTTCGACGATATGTAAAATTTGATTGTTTTCATCTAACAAAAAGAATTATCATATTTGAAAATTTCAAATGGTCTTTCATTTACTTTCACTTCATACACAAAATATACCTGTTTTTCTCCTTTTTGTCAACAAAATTTCAATTTCTATGGAATATTACCAATTGCAAACAATACGAAAAAAAGAAAGCTTTCTCTAAAGGACAGTTGGAATATGTTCATGAAACCTACAATACCAGGACAAGTACTGATTTTTATATAGCAAATTTATTCAGATTAGTTTGTTTCATAAGGGTTCAATAAATTGCCTAAGCATAAATGATTTTTGACTGATATGTGCGAGTTGGAAGCTAGCCTCAAAACAGGTTCTTGGTAATTATTATATACAATAATTGAATTGCTATTTTTTTAGTTAGTTGCTATAAATAAGGGTTTTATTTATTTGTCTCCATATTATTTAGAAGCCTGATAAAACTATTTTATACCTCACTCTAAATTCCAAAAGGCAGATATTGTGACAAAATGATATAGACCTCTAGATGAGAAACAAGCTTTCAAAAACATGAATTATTCACTTACGGCCATCCTTTCTGATGTTAAACAATCATCATCCTCCATTCCATGATGTCTATTTGGGTAGTAAGTAACACTGGAAATCACTTTGTTGATTTCATTCAATGCATTCATTTTACCATTAAAGCTAGATATTTGAAGTTGTCTTAAGATCATTTTTAAGCGAAACCCTTCCAAAGTTCTTATGAGTTCTTCTTGATTTGATACACGAGAAGCCAAGTTTTTGGCAGCTTTTATTATATTCGATATATTATCACTCTTCGCTTCATTTTTTGCTTCTCTTTTCAGTTCATCATCAGTGATCTTGTCAAGAATGGCTGGTATCATTTCCTACAACAAGGTAAATTAAATGAGTGAAAATCAATTTATTTATTACTGTATTAGGCAAGAGTAATAAATGCATAATATTATTACGATTACATATTTTATAAATTCAAGGGATCTATTTTGTAAATAATACATTGATTATTTAGAATGTTTCAGATATTCAGGAGAGAACAATCTACTTTTGGTTCCTAGTTATAACATCTAAGTTTTAGACATCTGTGTTATAAATTTGTGTTTCATAGTTTTTTCACCACATTTTTACAAGAGAATACAATGACTAACACAGAAAAAATTGTAAGACCAGATAATAGAAATAAGCATTTTTTTATCCTAGGAAAAGTACATATTGAATTGAATTGAAAATATTTGTAGCAAATAGGTGAGTGAATTTATTATTCCTAATTACTTATCCATAATTATTTTGACAAATTATTCATGGGCCAAGTTGTTTCTTTCAATTAACACATACCTATAACCATAGATGAGTAAACAGTAATAATTATTAAATACAATTGAAATTTTAAATAACCAGTTGAAGCAACATAAACAAAGAAGTGTTCAACTTACCAATATTGGAAGCATAAATTTGTGAATAGTATGTGGTGTCAAAAACTCATAACAAAAACCAAAGGGCTTGATTAGTGCATACACAATAGACACACTTAGATTGACTCCACTTTGAAATCTCTCTAAGAGTATATGGAAACCATTTAACTCCCCAAATCTGTTGACAAGGTCTACTAGCCAACCCCTGGGGTTCCTTATATCTATAGAAGGTCTAGCATATAATTCCTCCTCTGATAAATTACAGTTTGGCCCGGCTGTCTCACTAGATCTTGCTGAATTGAATGTATGGAACTTTGTACTTGGATTGAAAATCATTGCTAAAAGGTCTAATAATGGGAACCAATCATGAGGCAGTTTAGCAACACACAATTCAACCAATTTTAGGCAGTTTTGTTGGATACAGAAATGAATGTTCGGCTTCCAACTAGAAACAGCATCATCTTGGATTATTTTATTGAAAGAAATGGTCAGACTTTCACGAAAGAATCTTTGACATGCTTCTGATTTTGTATCTAAATTTTTCTTTGCAAGTTCAGTTGAAGCTTTCAGAAGGCATTCTAATTCTTGATCAGGTAAAACTGGAACAACCCATCTTATACTGGAAATCTTTTCATCTAGAGCTGTCAATTGATCATGAGGAAAATCAGGTTCAGTAGTATCATTCTGAACTTGAATTATACTATCAGAAGATCCAGGCACTGCTGGTGTCTGTATGAAAAAAGAGAGTACATTGTAAAGTGGATTTACAGTGGTGAAAGAGCACTCACCTGATCTTCTGAATTATTACTAATATTCTGTCCTTTTGTTGCAACAGTCATTTTATTTGATTCAAGCTGGCATTGTCAAAACTACTACAAAATAAGATGGAATTCAGTTGATGTGAACCAAAATAGTTTAAATGAATTTCATTTGGAATTGTCGGATTAACTTATCTAGAATTTGGGAATTAAATACCCTTTCGGTATTGACAAATGTCACTTTGAAAATAAAATGGGAGTGACGTTAGTTATGACAATTTTTGGAGTGTTTGAGATGAAAATGTTTACCCATATGCATATTATCAGTAAAACGGAAAGTTTCTAGATAGTTGATATACTCCTTTAATTGCCGAGGAGCTTTTTCGTCTATGACAATCGTAAGCAGTGAAGTTAATTCACCGGCACACACAAAATGGCGACCTAAATTGGTAAAGTAGTTGAAGTTTACTAGCACATATCAAAACAAAACAATGATAAAAGCTTCGGCATTTACTTCAAACAATAAAATAATACGAATCTGCTGGGATGAACACCATAAAAATTCTTTAGTGTGTTGACGTACAAAATACCTGCAGGCACGTCGTGATTTGCAAAATACCAACTTTTATTGTAATTTGTACGATTGTTTTTGTTGTGGCTATACTGCTATCTGTCAAATGATTCTATGTTTGAATAAGCATAATTTTCAAACCTTAATGCAAAAACCCTTGATTCATAAAAATTATTGAAGAATGTGTTGTTATATTGAATAATAGGCGCGTTTTGAAGATATTTAAACTAATTCATATTCTCCCTAAGTATTTTGTGATTCTCATGATAAAAGTACTCTGCAAAAATTTCTGTAAAAATGAATTATCTCAACATATAAAAATTATAAATCTTTATATATTGTTTTATAAGAAGCATACATATTTTCGATGAATTTGCGAAGGCAAGAATGTCTCAGGACTACTAGAATCTGATTTTTTGAGAAAACTCATCAATTTCATAGAAGAAAGATCTTGACATTTCTCATAATCTATAGTAGTTGTGTGTTATGTTCAATGATCTTATGATATCATTGGTTATGTTTATATTTTGCAACCTTTTGAAAACAAATTATTTCATATCAATTGATATCAATCAGAATAAAATTTTTGAAATAATTCTAAACCTTATCTAAATTTAGAAGATTTCCGAATTAACTAATTCTCCGTCAATCAAAATGGTACTCAATGAAAATGAAGGGGAATTAAGTAACATTGTGAACGAGGAAAAACGTATATGTGCAATATGTGGATCAACATCTACTACATCTTGTGATTGTACTAATGTTACTAGTCATGTAATTTGGAAATTTAAATTTTTTTCGGAATGCAATATTTTTTATGAAAATTTCAGATTTTAAATAGAACAACAGCAACCAAGGCGCAATTATCATTACCAGATGGTTTTATGGTCTATCATTTGGCTGATGGAACATACAGGGTAATAACTAATAAGTTCATAAAAAAAGGAACATGTCTAGGCCCTCTAGAAGCTGCGAAAAGTATTACATTGAATCCAGCTATTCACTTTCCTTTGAAAATTTTTCCTGCTGGTGAAGATGATTTCTTGGAATATTATCTAGATACATTGAATGAGGAAACCTCTACTTGGATGATGTTCATTCCACCAGCCGAAAATTATGAAGAACAGAATTTGATGTGCTATCAGGTATATATAAAAAATATAAAAGAGACATAAATGTATAATTGATTTTTCTTATCTTCTGTAAATTTCAGGAAGGGCAGTGTATTTATTATTTAACCGTAAAAGATATAATTGAGAATGAAGCACTAAAAGTTTGGTATTCCCCTTATTATGCATCGAAAATGGGTAAAAAGTTATTAGAAGAAAATGTAGTTGAAAATAAGCCACCAGATGCTGCAGGTGAACCTATTTATCTGAATTGGCGAAAATATAATTCTTTGAGTACTTGTTCTAACAAAGGAGTAGACACAACTTGTGTGACTATAGCAATAAGTCCCAGCATGAGTTTTTACACTGACTGCCGCTTCCTGGATGACTATGGAAGCAATTTGTTTGTAGAAATGAATGAAGAGGTAGTAGGGAGTAAATGCTCGAAAAAATAGAATTATGTTTTTCTTATAATGAACCCTAGGAAGCTCCTATGATTTTTCTATAAAATAAGTTTTGTTTCATGGTGACCTAGAATGCGGTGGTCAGCTCTGAAACATATGGCTATTTTCACACTGGTGCTAAAGAAGGTATCTTTCTCATATTTTTCCTATTTTTCAGCTTTAAATGAATTAGTGAAATCACAACAAAATATTCCTGACTTAGACAGTTGGACTTGTAAATTCTGTAATATAAATATTAATATGGTTACAAAATTTGCTGGTCATTTGATCAAAGAATATTACAGTGCACATCGTAATAAAACATGTCCAGCATGTAAAAGGAATTTCAAAACTAAGAAGGTAATTTTTACAACTATGCTTGCCTTAAATTCTTAATTATTTTAGTGTTTTAAAACATTTTGTTCATTAATTTTACAATTGATCTGCAGATTGTTTGTCTAAAATATCAATGATATGAGATTAACTTTTTATTTTAGTGTGTATGTGAACATATGAAGTTGGTAGAAGATTCATCTAGTAATAAAATAAACTTGGCAATGAGTAGAGCAATTGAAGCAATGTTAGATCAAAACAGCAATAGGGAGATATCACTTGGAGATCCTTTATTGAATAGCACTGGTTGTATAGACCAACTAGATAATTCTGATTTAATAATACCAACTTTGAGTCAGATGAATGAAGAAGATTCGCAAATTTTAAATTTGAACTCTGAAAACTTATTGATATCAGAGGATTTTGATGAATTAGATTATTTTGATTTTGAAATTGAAGAAGTGAAAGGAGGAATCGACTGTGATATTTGTTTCAAGAACTTCTCCAAATTACCCTATCTCATTCAACATTTGAGATCTCATAGAGGGGATTACTATTGCTCGAGCTGCAACAAGGTCATTATGAATTCATATTGAGTTTAATTTTTTATCTTGTGGTCTTATCTTCAATATTATTTTGAATTTATTTACAATTGGCAGATTTCAATTGAATAAGATCATTTTCCATTTGTGCATTATTAAAAATGACTTCTTTATAGGTTTTCAGCAGAAAAGAAAATTTAACATACCATTCTTGCAACAGAACTTTCATTCTTGAATGTTCATCGTGCAATCTTACTTTTTCCCAGAAAAAATACTATAATAGGCACATGGATGCAGTGCATGAACAGAAATACAAGTGCAATGATTGCAATAAAATCTGTATGAATATGCATGAACTGAAATATCACAAATGCAAGCAGAAAGAATATCAGTGTCAATTCTATGTATGTGAATTCTGCAAAAAGTTATTCTCGAATCAGGCATCGCTGAAAGCACACATTTCGAAAAAACATATAAATGAGAGAATCTTTATGTGTGAGTATTGTTCGAAGCAGTATTCCACAAAATTCGCATGTGAAATGCATCTTAGAACTCATGACAAACCTCAATTCAAATGTGAAACTTGCCACAAAGAATTTCATCGCAAAGATGTTCTCAAGGTGCACATAGAATCTGTACATGATGACAAGGTATGTAGAAATACAAGATCTTGTGTATTTTCATTTTATTCTACTTAATTTTTTCTGTCTTATTTTACGCTTATGGTGAAGAACAAACTACGGTTCACTTTTTAATAATAAACATAATTCTATGATAAATACTTACCAAAAAAAAATGAGAAAAGCTGTGGTGTAATGTCAGTATATTTAACTTGTTTATTCAAATTAATTTTTTCACGGAATTTTGCATGTAGTTTTTTGCTTCAATGAACTTCATTCTGTCCACAAATTTGAAGTTAGAACTACTTGCTCTGAGACATGCAATAAAGACATAAAATGACGTGATAATCTCAACACAATATCATTTATAACTTTTTTGGAAAAATTTTCTCTTGAAAATGAACAAGCATAAAAATAATAAATACATGTTTGAAAGGTTCCATGTTTCCTTTTTGGATTTATCCCATGACATATGGGCAAAATATTCTATTGATATCCATTTCTATATTTAAGTTCAATCAAATTTCAATTTTTTTAATTCTTCTTCTTCTATATATTTTAAGCCGGTGGCTTGTATTTCCCAATTGGGAGATTGACGTCCACGAGTCCTTCCACCGTTTAGGCGGTCTTCCCAGCGGTCGACGTGTTCCCGGTTTTCCATCCCTTATTATTATGGCAATTCTTTCGTCATCCATCCTTTCCACATGGGCATTCCAAAATCTTCTTCTATTGCGGCCCCATCGAACTATATCTGGAACTTCACACTCGTTGCGGATGTCTTCATTTCTCTTTTTATCTCGTAATGTGAAGCCTAGGATGTTTCTGAGTACTTTCATTTCGGTAGTTCGCAGTGCATTCTTCATCACCTTGGTGTCGGCTCTCGTTTCTATTGCGTACGTCATCATTGGTCTCACAATAGTCTTATATATTCTGGATTAGAATTTTTCCACATGTGTTTGTTGTTCCATACAATGTCTCTGAGAGCACCCGATATCCTTTCCGCCTTGTTTGTTTGGTCTTTAATTTCTCTGGTTCTGTCCTGATTAGATGTTATTTTAAATTTTTTTAATTATTACCTGTATTATTAGGTTTCAATTTTTAGGAATTTGAATGTGATATATGTATGAAAAAATTCAAATCCAAGAAAAATCTCTCAAAACATAAAAATATTCATACAAATATTGAATACAACTGTCCTTTTTGTGAATCTTCGTTTAATAACAAGTATAGCCTAACAAGACATCAGAAGGTACATGAAAAAAATGAGGAAATTTCAAAACCTTACAGTTGTTCTATTTGTAACATAAAGATGAAAATGAAAAGTTCACTTTTGAGGCATATCCAGAAAAAACACAATACGCCAAAATTAATCTCACAGAAAGCTCCTGATTCAGTTCCACAGAAAGCTCCTGAACAGACTAAAACTGTACAAAAAGAAGACGCACTGCAGTTTTTAGGAGACGATCTGGATCTCCTGACTGATTCACAAGACAACATTGACTTGATTAATGATGTAGATATGAATGAGTTAGAAAGAAAGCATATTCAAGTGATCGATAATATTCTACTAAAAAAAAGTGAAGAAATGGGACTTGGAGTTAATACTTACACTTTGAATTCGAACGATGTTAAATCAATGTCCTCCTCAAAGTTGAACAAGGATGAAATATCTTGTACAGATAGGATGGAACAAGAAGAGGTTTTTTTGACAATCCCGGACTTGATGGATATTGAAAATGATATAATTTTGGGTGAGCATCTGTATTGGCATGTTTTACATGATTTTTATTTGAAGCATGATAATCTATTTCTTTGAACTTAGCCAATTGAGAAATGAAAAAATTAGTTATGTCCTGAGACTACACAACATAGTATCAGGAATTGATCATTTCAATAGTCTGTTTACAGGGATTGTTGCAATTCCATTTATAATTAGATATTTATGACATATTCTGTTCTTGATTATGTTATTATAAAAATCACACAAAACACACTTGACAAAATGAAGAACTGTAAACAACATATTAAGCTCAAACATTTTGTAAAAAGAAATTCTTTTAAACGTTGTAGCAAAATTCAAAAAATCCTTAACTGCAATGCTATAAATTAATTTTATTATCTGTTTTTGTGAGATTATTATTGAAGTAAGTATAAAATTTTTAGGAGATGAAGATTTCATTAAAGATTTAGATATTTTGTTTTCATTGGAATCAGGAAGTATTTGAAGAATGATCCATCGTAACGGAACAGAGTTTTCTAATAGAGACGTTTTATTGAAGACGTAGCAGCAATCGTATTTAAATCGATATTTTAAACAGTCATCATTTGTAATTGTTTGGATTCACTATTTTGCATGGTCAAATATGGCGCTCCAACAGTAATAGTTATTATGCAAAAATTTTATAAAAAACTATATTTTCTTACAATCTGCAAGATGCTCTCATTAATTATGATCCTTCAAAATTGTTATATTTGTGAATGTAGTTGTATTTTATTCTAAAGTTTTACTGAAATTGATATAGTTATTGGTTATGATTTATTTTTGTATTTTACCAATTGCATATTACATTTTTACTTTTGTATTGCAAATATAAAACTTAATTAATTTGACTACTTCTGTGTTTGCTACTTTTGAAGTAAATTTCTTGTATTGAATTGACATAATGAATAAATTTGAACATTATGAGAAGAGTTATTTGCAGATTCTGTTTCTAAGAAATTAAAAGATAATCATAGTTTTTTCAAGAAATTATCTCTGTAGAAGAAGCTGACTTCAGCTGGCATTATAATATATTTAGGTGCAAAAATAACTCTAGCTAATAAACAATTTTTATGGATCCCAAATAGTATCTGTTTTGTATCTAATTCCAGAAACATCGGCTTTTCTAGGAAAGTTATGTGGAGTGGAGAATAGAAAATGAAACACATTTCCAATTATTATTCATCTTCCTTATTAACATCTGATCAGGTATGTACAAATTGATTAGAACTTTTACAATTTCCCGATAATTGAGTCCCATATTCATCACTATTTTCGATATTCTGATAATTCTTGAGTTGTCGATATACTTGCTTCATACGCTGTACATTGATCCTGCTGACCAAAGCATGGTTCACCATCGGCAGTGGGTAATCTTTTCCTATCACACATTTCGCTGCTTTCTGGACCGTATCTGGCGCAGTCCACGGATCGTGAATGTATTTTATTGGCATGTTTCTCAGAACGCTTATGTATTTTCTGGAATTCAATGTTATCGAATCACTACAGGATGGGCCACGGTCGATGGTACCCTAGACTTTTACGGAGAAGGGAAGGTACGATTTTATTGAAAATTTGGTTTCTTGGGTAGGAACCACTGCTCTATCGATCTTAAATATTTTCAGCGCTGTAGTGTTGCCGCTTATATCAAAAAGTACTAACAGCTTTAATATTTCAAATAGAACACCCTGCATATTATTACTTTTTTCGGTTTGACGTAGCCTCTTGATTAATTATGCATTAACTCCCTTGATCCTATCTAGCAAAACATAGCTTCAATTAAACATTCATCACTTCGGTATTTGGAATCCTAGAAAGCTGAAATTTTGGGTGTATTACCAATATCCAGTGTATCATTTATGTGCAATAAAATGCAGGGTTTTTTGAAATCACAGGCATCAACGAGACGCATTGAAATGATAAAAACTGCGTTTTTCAAATGAAATGACATACATCTTATGATGTATGTCATTTCAAGATGTATTAGATATATAGATAACAGGCCAATTGAAAAGTCCCCGGTCTACCATAGTAAAAGACATTTTGTTGGCAAAATTCGATTTTATTATTCACCATAGTTGCCATCGACGGCGATACAGCGATTATAGCGATCTTCCAACTTTTCGATACCATTTTTGTATTACGATTTGTCTTTCGCTTCAAAATAGGCCTCAGTTTCGGCGATTACTTCTTCATTGGCGCTGAATTTCTTTCCAGCGAGCATTCTTTTGAGGTCTGAGAACTGGAAAAAGTCGTTGAGGGCCAGATCTGGCGAATAAGGTGGATGCAGAAGCAATTCGAAGCCCAATTCATGCAATTTTGCCATTCATTGATTTTTGACACGGCTCATTGTCTTGATGAAACAGCACCTTTTCATTCTTCAAATGGGGCCATTTTTTAAAAATTTCATCCTTTAAACGATCCAATAACGCTATATAATAATCGCTATTGATGGTCTGGCCCTTTTGGAGGTTATCAACGAATATACCTTGCGCATCCCAGAATACTCATGTCATAATCTTGCCAGCTGACTGTTGTGTTTTTCCTCGCTTTGGATTCGGTTCACTTGTGCTGTCCACTCAGCTGACTCTCGATTGAACTCCGGAGTGAAATTACAGAGCCATGTTTCATCCATCGTCACATATCGAAACAAAAATTCAGGTTTATTGCATTTAAACAGCTTCAAACACTGCTCAGAATCATTAACACGTTGTTGCTTTTGATCGATTGTGAGCTCGCGCGGCACCCATTTTGCACACAGCTTTCTCATGCACAAATATTCGTGAATGATATGATGTACACGTTCAGATGATATCTTTACAAGGTCTGCTATCTCGATCTACTTCACTTTACGGTCATTCAAAATTATTTTGTGAACTTTTTTGATATTTTCGTCGGTGACAGCCCCTTTTGGGCATCTACTGCGTTCGCCGTCTTCGGTGCTCATTTCTCCACGTTTAAACTTAGCATATCAATCAATGATGGTTGATTTTCCTGGTGCAGATCCCGGAAACTCTTCATCAAGCCAAGATTTTGCTTCAACTGTATTTTTTCCCTTCAAAAAGCAATATTTTATCAGCACACGAAATTGTTTTTTTTCATCTTTTTTCAAATAACAAAAGTAGCTACACTGACAATGCAATATCTCACAAACTAATGGTCGGACTACTGTCAAATTTTGACTTGTATTGTTTAAGGTTGGTACTAAAAATCATATGGATTTAATACTAGCACCACCATCTGTGCATCAGACTAGGGAATTTTCAATTGGCCTAATAGAAGTTTTCGAAAAGAAATTTTATTTTCTTTGGTTCTTTGGTTTATTTGGTTCTTACCCAAGATTCAATTTTCAAGAAAATCATACCTTCCGTTCTTCGTAAGAGTCTGGGGTACCATCGACCATGCATGCCCCACCCTGTATACTGCTTGACCTTATTAATTTTGACATATTTCAGTTCGCTTATAGAGGACAAACCTGATGTAATCCCCGTTTGGATCGGCTTTCCTTCCAAACTTGACGGGACAATAACAGTGGGAGAATTGTTGGAAGAAACTAGAGCAGGATAACCACATCCAGGTTCCCGCATTCACCGACCAATCTGCGTCCAGGAGTAATTCCTCGAATACCTGGAAATTTATTGGGATTGGAAAACAACTCTAATGTACGTTAGTTACGGGTAGCTTCCACATCTCAACGGTCTAGCTCTTCACAGTACTGATCACAAACTCACTTTTGTTTTATTTAAGAAAAGTTGGTTTTATTATAATAGCATACAAAATTATTTTCTATAAGCTAATTAGTTTATTAGCAAAAGACTTCAATACACCCAATTCAGCGAGATGAGGACTCTTTCAATGAAAAGATCTTTTTATCCTCATCTGAGGTCAATAGGTCAGGTCATCTCAAGTGTCTCAAATGTTTGAATGAAAAAATTTATGTGTGATTCTAGCCTGTAATAGTAATCACCATATCGGTTTTTGGCCCAGACCAACCATTACCTTATATGGAGCAGGGCATGTATTTTATTGCTCTGAGCTCTTAAGTGTCTAGGATACGAAGCTTAGAAGCATGTTTCCACGCAGAACGAGAAGGAGACTGTATAATAGACGCCCATTCACACCAGTGGCGGCCGCTCAGAGGAGGCAGAGGAGGCCGGGCCTCCCCAAATTTTACCGCATTATATTTAATTCTTAGTTCAAGTCCAACTATATTATGTTAACCTAAATCAATAGAATATTCAAATTTCTGGATACTTTTTACCCCAATATTTCATCATATTTATACATTCTCCGCAACAGACTCCAAAACTGAGAAGATTGCGCATCGCTGCACCGTACTACAGGCATGCGATGCGCTAAAGAATACAGCAGACTCCAGACGCGGGTCGCGGAGGCCCAATTCCTCTCTAGTCGCGTTTGTCTTGAACGTAGAATTTCAAATTTCTTCCGATACGAAGCTCCGGCCACTCTAAATTCGAGCTGGATATCACGTGACGGAGGCCCTGTCTCCGTTGACCGTAAGCATAAATATTCGTTTAACCCAAACGGCCCGAACATGATCCACGGCGATTAACGATGGGTCTATATCAGCTGTTTCTGTTTATTAGCGCCAGAATTAGGGAAAGATAAAGATAGGTCAGTACTTTTTATTCCTTTCGGCGTGTGGTTTGTGGTTTCGTGTTAGGATTGTTCGGCAAAGTTTGTAGGTAAGGAAGGATATTGGCTGGCTATTCAGATATATTTTATCGAGAAAAATGGAAACGGAAACGTCGGAAACTAGAAATGAAAATGATAGTGTCAGTAGGGAACTCAGAGTTACTGAAGATATTGTAGAATTTATTTTGATTAAAAAGTTCAGCCAAATGCCTTACGATGACAAAATTTTCATTACCAAAACTATAAAAACACCTCAGCCTGCTATGCAAAATTTAATTGTCAATTCCAGGCATAATCGTTCCTTCTGCGTCCAATGGTACAATAAATGCGAGTGGCTGACCGGAAGTACAGTTCGGAATGAATTATTTTGTTGGTTTTGTTTACTTTTCTCCGACGATTCAGAAAACAATGTGTGGTCAAAATTAGGGTATTCGGATTTAAAAAATTTACAGAGGTCTATTGAAAGACATGGCAGATCAAAATCTCATTTAGGCGCATCAATTAAATTTAAATTGTTCGGAAAACTCAATATTGTGAATTCACTTGATCAGGGTCATAGGCAAACTATCATAGATCATAACGAAAAGGTCAAAGAAAACAGGGATATTTTGAAAAGATTACTTGACGCAGTTATGTTCCTTTGTTTTCAAGAATTGCCGTTTAGAGGACATGATGAAAGTGTAGATTCGGATAATAGGGGAAATTTTGAAGAGCTATTGTGTTTCATTAGCCGCTATGATTCAAAATTAGAAAAGTTTTTGAATGATGCCACTGTTTTCTCTGGGACGTCAAAATCTATTCAAAACTATTTGATCGAAGCGGTTAGTTTTGTAGCGCGGAGTAAAATTGAGGCGGAATTGCAAAATTCATTGTTTTTTGCCTGGCAAGCAGATGAAACGGTAGACATTACATGTAGCTCGCAGTTGTCCATAGTTTTTAGATATGTAAATAAGGAGGGGCAAATAGTTGAAAGATTTGCAGGATTTTTTGCAGACGCAGGTCGAACTGCCGATTCCTTATTCAAATTTTTGACAGAAACGTTCAACAAATTAAATTTAGAAAAAAAATTGATAGCGCAGACGTATGATGGAGCTTCAGTTATGGCAGGTCATTTAAATGGACTGCAGGCAAACATTAAAAATATCGCCCCTCAGGCACTTTTCACGCATTGCTATGCTCACGCACTAAATTTAGTGTTAAGTAAAGCTTGCTCGGGTAGTATCAAAGAATGTAAAATTTTTTTTGCAAATTTGTCTGGTTTTTCTTTATTTTTTTCCAAATCTTCTAAAAGAACAGAGGTTCTCAATGCAGTAGGGTCCAATCGATTACCATCAAATGTGCCGCATTTGAAGGTGGAATTTTACATCTAGGATTGTTTTCACAGTATTTTCAAACAGGGACAAGTTAATAGAAGTTTTTGACCATTTTATAAACCACGAAGATTTCAAACATGATCAGCAGACAATCAGAGAAGCGATTGGGTTGAAGAAATATCTTAATGATCCAGAATTCATTTTTCTTTTACATACATTCAAATTCATTTTCGAACACACTGACGTAGTATTTTCAATTTTACAGAATAAAATGACGGATATTTCATATGCCAAAAAACGCTTGATCACATTAATGAACACATTGCAAGATTTTAGAAATAATGAAATTAATCTCATGCCGATGAGCCGCAGTCAAAAAGAAGAGAAACTACCTTTAATCTCCCAAATGTAATACAAAATTATCGCCAAATATTTAATGAAATTTTAGATACAATTAACAATCAAATTCGAATCAGGTTTTCAGATTTAGATAAATTAGAGTTTTTCGATTTAGTTAGGAAAGACAAATTCAATTCATATTGTAAGGAATTTCCGGAAACATTATTTGGCTCTCTAGTAAATCATTATTCTTTCTTTGACCCAATAGCACTACGTAATGAATTAATAACTGTTTATGATGATGGTGAATTATTCAAAAATTGTGAAACATCTGCGGAAATGATTGCATTTATCTTCAACAAGTAATACACTAGTGGTATACCTATTTTTTTTGCTTGGCCTCCTCTGAATGAAAGCTCACGAGCCGCCACTGATTCACACCCCTCTGTGACCACTCGTTACTCCACCTTGATATTTTGAAATGTGGGAGCTAGACCTGTATGTGTACCCTGTTCTGTCCCTGTATGTGTACACATATTGCTGCAGCGTACTCAAAATGGTTTCTAAAGTAAACTTGGAACTAAATTTTCAGTATAAATTAAACTGATGATGAAATTAAACAAAATGAAATAAATTTTTCGTTAAGAATGCATATCAAACCTTCATTCCTTCCTCCCAAGAAATCCAGAGATCTCCCCTGGTGAGAAAACACGCCACAGCGTGTCTGGCTAAATGGTGAATCCACCCTTCCTGTCTCAATTGGGTCATGATGGCATCTATCCAAGGAAATCCAGTTTGACCCTAAAATGACGGATGGAAGTGAAAAAACAATTTGAATGAGATCTCTTATTTAATTTGCAAGGAATAATGATGTCGATTCAGTCTTAAAAACTAAGAAATATATTATAAAATCGTGGATTTAGAAATGTGTGCTGTCATGAAACAAGGATACTGCAAAAATTGTGTTCATAAGGATTGTATTATTTTTTTATGGATGGTGATTTTTGCCAACATCGTACACTTTTAAAGAATAATTCATTAGCATTATACTGGAGATACATTACTAACTGAACATTAATGACAGAAATTGCATTTAAAAAAAAACAAGACATTGGTATTGAATACATAGTAAAAACAATGCTTAAACTGCCCTTATCGGCTTTTGGCGTATTGATCGGATACAAGGGAGCAAGCACAGGCCAGGATCATTTTTGAACAAGCTGGATATGTCGAAGCTTGCCATGGTATCCTCGTTGAAGATTTCCTGTGTGCGCATGGTTTCTATGAAATGTTCCGTATTTTTGACCATTGATGTTGTATGGCCTCGTAGAGGTGATATTATCTCTACAAAAAAGGATGGTGCGTACCAAACAGACCTAGTTTGGCAAACGGTTCTTCTCAGAACCAAATACATAATCTGTCTTTCCCAGGACTACCCCCGTGAAGACTGCAAGCGGTCTTTTTTTTTTTGGACTGCAGCTTTATCGACCCCATCTTGTGTTACCTCTGACGGTTGAGCATCGCCGGCAACGATTTGAGTGGTGCAGAGAACGTCAACATTGGAATGTGCAATGGCATCAGGTCGTCTTTTCTGATGAATGGTCGTTTATCCTTGGGTGCACATAATGGCCGAAGAAGGGTTAGACGACGTCGGGGAGAAAGACGTGAACCTCAGTTTGATGTTGAGGGTCATGTACACTGAACAGTAGGCGTTATGGTATGAGGTGCTATTGCACATGCAAGTAGGTCTTTATTCGAGGTAACAGAACAGCGCTGCGTTACCTTGAAGGAATAGTGGAGCCATATGTTCTCCCTTACCTTAACAGGCTCGAGAATCCAATATTTCAGCGAAATAATGCCAGACCTCATGTTGCCAGAGTTAGTTTGAACTTTTTCGAAGCGACTCATGTGAATCTTTTGTGATGGCCGCCCAGATTCCCCGATCTTTCGCCCATAGAGCATGTTCGGACATCATGGGTAATTTACCCCAGCCCCCACGGACTTTGGCGGCTCTGAGACATGAAGCTTGTGACGTGTTGGGGAGTGTATAGATAATCGCGGTGAACAAATACATTATCAACAAATTTATTAAACAGCTCCCTTGGGTGTTGCACTTTCTTTGTCAGTTAGTATATTTGGATGCGTTTTCATACAAACTCCTATCTGTTTCAATCCGATTCCTGGGATGAAAGCTCTATTTTTATGAGGACATGCAGTTTGAAAATAATATGCATATATGAGATTCCATAGCAGTTAATTATAAGGATCTATAGTTTTCAGTCTGCACTCCGTGCATAAATTGATAATAACAAACCAAGAAGACTTACATTCGCCCATTTGGCCAGAGCTTCAGCATTATGATCCCATGGTATCTGCACACAGATCGGGTTTCCCAACATCTTGTCGAAGTTTGGGTTTTTCGTGGCAGCGCAATAGAAGAATTCCCTCCACAGTAATTGACCATGAAGAGACAAGGGAGGTCGGGCGTTCTTTATTTTTCTGTAGAGATCGGTGAGTCGATAGTAAAATAATCTGGTTGATAAACAACCGAATCTGAGGTAGGGGGAAAGGCCGGTTCTGGAGGATAATAACGATTGAGGGGTCATCTTGGGCATGCCAAAAGAGGCTACCCAAGCTTTCCTGTCCAAGTGTCGTTCGAGTCTTTTCAGGGCTTCACTTTCTCCTAGAAAAATAAAACAAATAATAATAATGTCCCGGAAGTAATTGCACATACCCTTATCAGTTATCAGAGTTAGAGTAGGACTAGGGGAGTACAAATTGACTATAAAAGATTAATTTCTGCCTTATTTCCTCAGAAAGTTACAGGGTGAGTTTCCATATTCATGGAAATAATGAAACCAACGTCAGAACTTATCAATCTGCAGAATTTATTGAAACTTGGGATGTTATTGACACATGCCGCGGTCGAGTCAGAGAGATATTAATTGTTGCAATATTCCAGGACTCATTTTTCCTCATTTGAAGTGTTCAAGTTAAAAATATCACTTTCAATTTCGAATTCAAAATCATTGTTGAGGTTTCCAAAGAGAGAATAATTTAAGCTTTAATACGAGATATTAGGCCAATTGAAAAGTCCCCGGTCTGATGCTCAGATGGCGGTGCTAGTATTAAATCCATATGAATTTTAGTTAGTACCAACCTTCAAACGGTACGTATCAAATTTGAAAGCAGTCCGGCCATTAGTTTGCGAGATATTGCGTTGTGAGTGTAGCTACTTTTGTTATTTGAAAAAGATGTAAAAAAAATAATTTTTTCGGCAACCGTCTGGGAAGTGCTCACTTCCCGGACGCTTTTTCTCTGAGAAAGTAGCATTTCCCGGCCTAGTCCGGAAAGTACGTACTTCCCGGACTAGGCCGGAAAAGAATCATAGAAACCATAGCAACCGAGATAACGGCTGACAGTTCATATAAAATTAGTTGTCAAAAATTTGCATGTTTTTTGATCGCAATCGCAATAAAATATGGAAAGCAGCAGCGATAGTGTTATTTTACTTGGTTGCCGAAAAAATATTGTACGCAACACGCCCGAAAATGGTTTTTTTGGACTCACAGACTTTCAGGACTCGCTTACGCTCGTCCTGGAATTTTGTCTATTCGTCCAAAAAAACCCTATTTTCCGGACTTGTTACGTAAATTACTATTATGTGCTGATAAATATTGCTTTTCGAATGAAAAAAATACAGTTGAAGCAAAATCTTGGCTCGATGAAGAGTTTCCGGGGTCTGCACCAGGAAATTAAACCATCATTGATTGGGTATGCTAAGTTTAAATGTGGTGAAACGAACACCGAAGACGGCGAACGTAGTGAACGCCCCGACGAAAAAATTAAAAAAGTTCACAAAATAATTTTGAATGACCGTAAAGTGAATTTGATCGAGATAGCAGACATTGCGAAGATATCATCTGAAAGTGTACATCATATCATTCACGAATATTTGTACATGAGAAAGCTGTGTGCAAAATGGGTGTCGCGCGAGCTCACAATCCATCAAAAGCAACAACTTGTTAATGATTCTGAGCAGGGTTTAAAGATATTTAAGTGCAATAAACCTGAATTTTCGCTTCGATATGTGACAATGGATGAAACATGGCTCCATCAATTCACTCCGGAGTCCAATCGACAGCCAGCTGAGTGGACTGTATACGATGAACCGAATACAAAGCGAGGAAAAACACAACAGTCAGCTGGCAAAGTTAAGACATCAGTATAATATTCATTGATTACCTTCTAAAGGGCCAGACCATCAACAGCGATTATTATATGTATAGCGTTATTGGATCATTTAAAGGATGAAATCGTTAAAAACGGCCCAATTTGAAGAAAAAAAGTTGCTGTTTCATCAAGACAATAAGCCGTGTCACAAATCAATGAAAACAATGGAAAAGTTGCATGAATTGGCCTTCGAATTGCTTCTGTATCCACCGTATTCGCCAGATCTGGCCCCCAGCGACATTTTTCTGTTCTCAGACCACAAAAGAATGCTCGCTGGAGAGAAATTTAGCGCCATTGAAGAAGAAATCGCCGAAACTGAAGCCTTTTTTGAAGCAAAAGACAAATCGTATTACAAAAATGGTATCGAAAAGTTGGAAGATCGCTTATAATCGCTGTATTGCCTCCAAAGGCAACTATGTTGAATAATAAAATCGAATTTTGCCAAAAAATGTGTCAATAATTATTGCAATATTCCAGGACTCATTATTTCCATTTGAAGTGTTCAGGTTAAAAATATCGCTTTGCATTTCGAATTCGAAATCATTGTTGAGGTTTCCAAAGAGAATAAATTCAGTTTTAATATGAGATATCCCTAATGCCCGCCACTCACGAAGCGTTTCTTCCAGCGTTTGGTAGCTAGCGTCGAAGAGATTCCAGTCGGGCAGTCAAGTTCATACTCTGATTTACAGTCGTACGGCCGTGTCCCGAGCTGTCTGACTGGAATCTCTTCGACGCTAGCTACCAAACGCTGGAAGAAACGCTTCGTGAGTGGCGGGCATCAAAGTTGTCACATCTATCATTCTTTTTTTATGAATTTTGAAATTCGAAAAACGATAAAGCTTCAGTGAAACTTCGAAAATGGGGGGCGTTGTCCATAGACAAACTAATCTAGTTTATCCACAGCCGTCTTTATAGACGTCCAATAAAGACGAAAAGGGTTTATCTATGGCGCTGACAAATATATTGCCACCGGCTCAATAATAGATACGGCTCTGAGGAATCACCCTCATTCTCTCCTGTTCGATTTTTTTATTTTGCCATGGAAATTGTTCCCTGGCATCGAGAAAGGACTGCGAACTTAAAACAAGCACGCTGTAGTGATTGTAGAGCAAGGATCATCATGCAAGTATGATGAATTTTGAAGGTTATTGAGTTTGTAATGAAAAATGTTCAAGAAATTTCTTATACCTACAACAGTAGCTAGAGCCGACTAGAGAAAAAATATTTTTTCATTTCACTATTAGAAATGAAAGAACTATAGAAAAAGTAGAAACAAATACCTCCTATCCATACTGGTGGTGGCAATGCCAAAGTATCGAATCCTAATTGCTCCAATGAGGGCACTCCAAATTCGTAATCGTGATTGTTCATGAAGGGTGTCTTCAGATCGTCCCTAGTGTCTGACTTGAATGGCTCAGGGATAGGTTCATCCGGAGTGCCCATAGAAGATAACACATCTAAAAACTGATGATACGTTATGGGTGCCATACCGCCATTCTTGTCTATGATCGTCTGCAAATCGTACAATGTGTGCGACACCCTCTGTACCACAGTGATCCCAAGCTCGTTGCAAAGGGCTATTATATTATTGTCTCTAACTTGACCGAAAGGTTCTGGGTCCTCTTCGAAACTGAGACACGTTGTGCCCCATGCCTTGAACAGTTTGGGCAATGCGTCTGCCGGCTGACCTCTCACTACAAACAGTCTAGAATTGAACTTCTTCAAGCTTCGATCTAAATCGTCCAGACATTGCAGCAAAAACCTGAAACAAAACGTAATGTTTTTTCGGGTACAGAAGAACAAGGCTGTAATTAAGAAGTTTGGGAAAGAGGATGGCGATGCCCAAACTCCAAATTATATTAGGTGTACAACTTTGCTTCCTCCGTTTTGCAATAGATGGTAGTCGAAATAAATAAATCGTAGATGTCATACAATAATCTTAGGTATTTGTAAACATAACGCCATCGAACCAGCTTACGATCCAAATTCTCGTTATTTGCGGGAGGTTTTAATTTCTGCTTTAACTTGAAGAAATCTGCGGCTGAGGCTCATCGAATGCTCTCAAATACCTATGGTGAGGCGGCTTTTAGTGAAATAACGTACTGAGAGTGGTTTTAACGCTTGCAGAACGATGATTTTTGACGTCGAAGACCAGCGGCGAAAGAGAGATTTTCGAAGAAGCAGAATTGGAGGCATAAATTGATCATACTCGTGTCAAACGCCACAAGAATTGAAGGACCATTAGGAGTGACGCAACAAGCCATTTCAAAATACCTGAAAGACATGAGAATGATTCAGAAGCAAAGAAATTGGGTGCCGTACCAGTTGAAGCCGAGAGATGTTGAACGGCGTTTATTTGCTTGTGAACAGCTGTTTACAAGGCAGAGACGAGGTTTCTTCATCACATTGTGACTGTAGACGAAAAATGGATTCATTACGATAATCCCAAGCGTAGAAAATCATGGGGATATCCCGGATATGCTTTCACGTCTACAGACGAACCGAATATTCACGCTTCCAAGGCTATTTGGTGAGACCAGGTTGGCGTAGTGTATTATGTGTTGTTAAAACCGACTGGAACAATCAGAGGCGATCGTTATCGAACGCAATAATGCGTTTGAGCCGAGCATTGAAAGACAAACGGCAATACAACGAGAGACATGATAAAGTGATTTTACAGCGCGACAATGCTCGATCCCATGTTGCGAAAGTGGTCAAGATATATTTGGAAACGTTGAAATGGGAAATTCTACCCCACCCGTCATATCCTCCAGACATTGCTCCCTCGGACTATCACTGGCTGACCAGCACTTCTGATCTTATGAAGAAGTGAAAAATTGGATCGATTCGTGGATGGCTTAGAAATATGACCAGTTTTTTCAACGCGGGGTTCGTACGCTGCCGAAAGATGGGAGAAAGTAGTGGCCAGCGATGCAGAATACTTCGAATCATAAATGTATCACCAGTTTTTTTACAATAAAGCCTCGAATTTCGGAAAAAAAAACGGCGGAAGCAAAGTTGTACTCCTATGTACAGGGTGGACAAATAAGCGAGGTAAGCGGCCATAAGTCCAGAACGCCTGAAGCTATCGCTTTGCGACCTTCTGGTTTTTTCATACAAATTTGATAGGATTTCTGTTTTTGTCAGAACCTAAAGACACAATTTGGTTTTTCGCAGTGTATCAGTTGAAGAATATCTTCCTTCGGCCATAACTTTGGAACGCCTGAAACTATCGCTTTGCGACCTTCAGGTTTTTTAATGCAAATTTGATTGAACTTCTGTTTCTGTTAAGAACATCCTATCATTACATTTGAGATTTCGGAGTAAAATGAACAAAACAATGAACTTCTGACTTAGCGCCCCCTATCGAAAGAGCCAAAAACAAATTTATCATGAGTATATTTTGTCCTCAATCAAGATATTATCTCTTAGACGAGATCTAATTTGCTCAAAAATGTTGAGCCAAACTGAAGTTACAGGCATTTCAATCAGTCAGAATTGTCCCTTTCCCCCACCCTTATTTTATGTCGTAAAATTGAAAGTGACAATTCAAAAAGATTGAGAATTTTCCAAGGATTACAGGGATGATTTTTTTTCTTCAACTTTATATGAAACATTTTCGAGTTAAATTCATTTTTCTACTCGACGATAGCTATTATGAGAGGTATGAACTTCAAAACAATTTCCAGTGTGTTTTCTTGTACACTTTAGTGGTAAAAATTTTTACCGCAAGTCTCTACGATGAGTGGATCCTGAGATATAGCCGCTTACCTCGCTTATTTACCCACCCTGTACATTCAAAAATATAACCCTTTTTCAATTAATCAAAAAACAATACCTTCATTTGAAATTAACCGGTAACCATTTTCCTACATTTAGGTGTCTAGTCCTTTCAGAAAAAAATAGACTTGTGAAAAAAAACTCTTGTATTGTACACCACGAACGAATTACTGGCCAAGAAAAAACCCTTATTCCAAGTGAAAAGAAAGAGTTTATTTCACTCACCTCCATTTATTAATCCCAACATTTGAAGATCCTGCAAACCAGGGATCGAGAACAAAGACGCATCGGAAGGTTTTCGCATTTCTCAGGCCTGCCTGCAAGGCTGGATTGTCATGAAATCGTAGTCCTTTCCTGAACCAATGTACTGTATGCTTATCTTTTTCTTTGGATGCCATTCCGATGCTATAATTGCCAGAATGAAGATCTGCTCTTTCATTTTCATTCATTTATTCCGTTATCTGCAGGCTTCTCTTGGAACAGAAATCGTGAAAATTCAGCAATTGGATTTATCCCAATGACGGGATCTCAAGGAGTACCTAAAATTATTGATACTTTAGAACAGGGATCACCAGTTGGTCAGTTCAAAATGAATATATAGGTATACAGGCTGTTTCCAAATTAGGCGTGAACCTTGGAGAGTGTGTTAGTATGATGCATTTGCTGTCGTTTCTGTCATATTTAGTGATAACCAAACAGTTTTCGAGATATTTGAGTTTTTGTGATTTTTGAAAGATTTCCCACCTTACTTCGTTTTTTTTTTCGATTTTTCTACTTTGACCAAATTTGATTATAATTTCGGAATTTTTTTTATTGGCCAGCGAGAAGGCCGGACCTAACACCATTAGAATAGACGAAGCAGCGAGAAGATTGAGAGTAAATTTCAGGCAGAAAGAAACAACTGCAGAAAAAAGAAAGAGGGCACGTGCTTGAATAAGGAATGGTAGAGATCATTTCAAACATAATTCATGAATACATTTTTTGTGAAATTTCGAGTTTAATTGCAAAAAAAATTCAATTCAATACTTTCCTTTTTTTTACTTCTTTCCCCTTTCGAATCAAAATCTGCTGAAACAAAACTAGTGCCTGCATTCTAATGAATACTTTTTCAGGAATTGAAGACTGAATTTGGCAAGTTTCAAAAATTATTTTATCATACCTAAATTGTTGAATTGCACGCAAATGGAAACACCCTGTATATGAGCCGGGGTCCGTGTTGTGGGAATTATTGAAAATTGGATGAGCTTGGGGTAGGAGGATGGTAATATAGGGATGGTTTAACAATCAAAATCCAAAATATCAATAATTTTATACGGAATTCTTCACAAAGATGAAAGAATATCCGAATATTTATGTTTCAAATGGTCTTGGGAGAAATTTCCATTTGTGTTGCAGCTTTATTACTCCCGAAAATATTTGTAGCTTCATTGCTCCATTCACCATCGGGCTAAAGACAGTGAATATTATACTGAGAAATTCCAGAACGATCTTAATTTTCTTGAAATCGGCAAATATTTTTTAATGATGTAAGTCTTGACCAATCGCAATCTCATTACAATTGATAACAGATGCGCAAAAACAGCAAAACTATGATTTCTGGTATTCAACCTTATTTTTATAACAAAAAAGGAGAGGATATTTTCATAACTCAAATATTTCGAAAACTGTTAATTTTCGGTCATCAATAAATATGGCTTAATCGACAACTGTAGAGTGATACTAACACCTCCTTCAAGTTTCATGTCTAATTTGGAGACAACCCCTATATTCGAAAAAGTTTCTTCATAATGGCCGTTTGAATTTCTAGAAATGTTATTTTTAGCACCCTATTTTCAATCTGCACATAACAGTTGAAATTAGAGCGGTTATGCAAGGAATATACATTTGATCAGCATCACGTGTTCTACAACATGAAAACAATTCTATCAAATTCACCGAAAACCAATTTCCCTTTGATGTGGTGCGTGGTCCCTTTTTTTCTATCAAGCCATCCTCAAATTTTACGGTTAAATATGAGGGACCACATTCTTTCCCAGATATTTTGTGATCTAAATCTTGAATTTCATTCAAAATAATGAACAGTAGTGTAGGGGAGAGCGGGGTTGGAAGTTCCCGGGGTAAGTTGTTTCGATGGAAATAACTTTGTAACGAAAAAAGATAGCAAGACATGCAAAATATGCTTCTGAAGCACCAAGTGGAGTGCCAATTTGGCAGTCATTTTTATTACTCTGGTGACGGTGGTTGAGGGGTTGTGTGCACGTGCTCTCGAAACGTCACGTAAGTGTAAGTTTTCATGTTTGAACTATCTGGTCTATCTTTGTTAATTATAAACCTATTCATGCGTAAATTTCCCAAATTGTAGTTACATAAGTAAGGCATCTTATTGCTTGTGTATTGTTTTAATTGATTTTGTTAGTTTGCCGGTATGTCAGTCTTCGTACCTATATAAAACTTATTTGGAGTCATAAGTTCCTTTCTGGAGGGTCTGGTTGTTCCTCGGAAAAACTGACCCCAATCGACTTTAAATCGTATCTAAAATTCTCATGACAGATTTTTATTTTATTTTAAGGATCTGAAACTACAAGCGAAAGACAGAAAGGTAAGACCTCCGAGAAAATTGTTACATAAAGCTGCCTCTGCTGTTATCAAGGACGCGGAAAACCTGTTAAAACTGTCTCAAGAGAAATTGAAATTTCCCTATGACCTTACATCAACTTCTAGAGAACGACGATTACGAAAAACGGCTATTTTACCAGACTCTCAAGAAAAAATTTATTGACTAAAGAACAGGCAACAAAAAAGACAAAGCAGATGAAGACATTACAAGGACTGGAACAGAAAAAACCAAGATACAAGAAAAATAAATGGCAAAGGCAAGGGGAAAGGTGAAGCAGATTATCAGTATCAGAAAGAAGCAAAATGCAAGATAGCGAAAGAGACAGTGGTTATGATCTGGAATGGTATCTACTGCATAATTTTTTTATGATTCATATTCAAATTCTCGACCAAGAGAACAGTGGATAGAATGTACCATACCATGTGTAAAAATTGGGCTTCTACCAAATATTTAGATGGAAATGATAAAGTTATTTATGTGTCCTAATTATTGTGAATGATGAATAAGATTGCTGATGAATAAAAATGGAGATTTCCAAAGTTGATTACAACTGGAAGACTGCTGACTAATGATTTTAATTTTAATTAAAATTTAATTTAATTTAATTTTGATTGAAATTTACCTGAATTAAAAGTTCATCTAGCAGTAACCAGTTATATTTTTCATTTTGAAAGTATATTTAGACATTTGATAATATTTGTAGGTGCTACAGATTTCAATTTTATTTCAACTAAATAAAAAAGTTTATATAAACCAGTAATATAATATTTTGTTGTTGTTTTTTAGTTCAGTTCTGCATAAAATAAACTTAACATACAAAGGTTGATGGAAATAATGGTTTCATTCAATGCAACCTTCATTATTTCAACAAAATATTGTCAAAATCTCAGCGGAACAATTTGCCCCAAAAGTGGAACAACTCGCCCCAAAGTGGGGTTGAATGCTCCGAAATTTTACAGACATTTGCTCCTGCAAAAAAACTATTGAGATATCAGTAAAAGAGGCTATAATATTTATAAAAACGATAAATATCCGTTCGAGATTATTTTATGTTGAAAATGATTTAATTATTTATTATTTGAAAATCAGCCCCGCTCTCCTCTAAAATTGGCACTCTAGAGAAAAAAACTTCTGAAATTAGAAGTTGATATTTCGAAGTTTTATTGTTGAAATATTGATAATAAATTTTAAAGTACTCACTTGACAAGTGATCCGAGTAAACCAGAGATATAATTTCCTTTCTAATCGATATTCAAAACAATCCTACAATATAGATTCAAATAAAAATAAATACGATTTGGGTGGAAAAGAGGAACACATCTCCCATTTTTAATGCCGATTATATAGAATGGGTGAAAATAACTGTACCTACGTACTTAAAACTATTTGATTGACGAATGAATGAGCCTCTTCATCATATCTGGAACCCACGTCGAGAAAAACGTGACAAGAAAAATACTAAGCTCTGATTGGATGTAAGGGAAGGGTGGAAAACGGTTATCACGTTGCAGGAAATAATGTAACGTTTCTTTATATACAGGGGTTGACTACCAAATATTCCTCTGAATCGAATTTGAATATTTTGAACAACTTTTCATACAACCCACAGTATAATACTTACAGTTGTATACAGGGTGAATCAATAGTGGTCGATCGTTTTCGCGATTATTCTTGGAAATTTTGGGCTACGAGAATGTTTCAAATTTTGACGGAATCGACAGTACTCAGCGCATAAGCTTGAATTATTTTTGGCTCCATAGGCTGGTTCAAAAGTGGTGAAACATAATACCACCCTGTTTTTTTTAATGAGAATGTACAAAATTTATATAATACTTTATAAGCTCCATGAGATTCTGATTACGAAATGTACCACTTGTTATCTCTCATCTGTGGTACTTTTTGAAGTAGTCCACTTCTTTCGACAAAGTTCATCGAGATAATTGAATCATTTTTCTATTGAATTGCCGAAAAGTTTTCAAGTCTTCAGCAAATTCACGGACCGCGATGTACAAATGAACTTTAAAAAATATCAATAAGTCTATTTATTCAAATACTCTATTGAGTAGTCTCCATTTTTTGTTGAAAGATGTTGTGCCTTAAATGAATACTTTTAAAAATGCTTTGCATTTCGTATTTTGTACGGAGGCTGGTAGTATACTTTCCACGCATACAGTTTCAAAAGGATAAGATTATTCAATTCAATGTGTTTTAGCCCTTTTTAAGTTATTATGATTTAGTTTTGGCAACGTCGCGTATTCTAGGAATATCGAGACGTATGTTTTGTTAGATAATTAATGAGATGTATTGTTATCGGAAAGAAAAGTTGAAGTTTGGTAGTAGCAGTGTTAAATACACTGCGCAAAAAAATTAACGCACATTATGGAAATCTCAAATATATTCTACAACTGAAGGTGTTCTCAATGATAATTATTTTTATCAGAATTATGCATGCATTTGTTATCCACTTTCAAAGTTTTTCTTCAATACATATGTTTTTCCCAGCAGGAATAAAAAAAGATGAGATTATCAGATTTTGAATGTATTGGCTCCATTCTGAAATCAGTTGTTCTCGATCAATTCTAGTGATCAATAGTTTTTCTTTCGTTTGATTTTCTACACTCGATCGCTATGCAACGCGAAACACGCAATTTGACCCAAGAGGAATGTGCCCAAGCGGTAGTTTTGCGAGAAGAAGGGTGGACATACCCAAGAATTGCAGAAAGATTTGGAGTTTCCCATACAAGTGTGTCCAGAATGTTGCAGCGATTCAGGGAGACAGGTATGAATGTCCGAAGACCAGGACAGGGTAGTCCACGGGTAACAACTGCTATTCAAGAACGTTACTTGAGCCTCGTGTCGCGGCAAGAGGTCCAGCTCTTACCCCAGCCCATCGAAGGGCGCGTTTGGATTATGCGAGAGAGCATATCCATTGGGAAGAGGCTGATTGGGAAAGAGTTCTCTTCACAGATGAGTCTAGATTCTGCCTCTACCATTGTGATCGACGTTCCCTTGTATACAGACGTCCACATGAAAGATATGCTCAGTGCAATTTCCTGAATACTACTGGTTTCGGGGGAGGATCGATTATAGTATGGGGTGGAATATCTTTGACTGCTCGCACAGACCTAGTGGTCGTTGATAATGGAGCTATGAATGCTGATGGGTATATAAGAAACATTCTTGAAGAGCATGTAGTGCCATTTGCCCCATACATTGGTGAAAATTTCATTTTTATGGACGATAATGCCAGACCCCATCGTGCGCGCATCGTTCAGGAGTACCTTGAAGAGGTTGAAGTCTCTCGAATTGAATGGCCAGCAAGAAGTCCAGATCTCAATCTGATTGAGCAGGTTTGGGACAACCTCAATAGAAGGCTGAGAAGTTCAGAAAATCATCCAGCTACTCTTAATGACTTAGGAATCCAACTCAGAGAAATCTGGGAAGGATTAGAACAGAACATTTTAAGATCACTCATTTTAAGTATGAACCGTCGTTGCCGAGCTGTAATTAACGCAAGGGGTGGAAATACCAAGTATTAAATCACTTATCAGCATTCCAGTATTTTGAAAATTGTTTATTTCTCTTCTTTCACATAAGATTCGGTGAAATCCTGAATTTTTCTTCCATTTGATGTGTCTTGTTTCGTTCAAAACCTTCCCGAGAGAACATAAAAAATAAGTTATAAAGTCAATGTAGAGTTAACTTTCATTAAAATTGAGATTTTCAGAATGTTAGTTAATTTTTTTGCGCAGTGTATAACGGTTTTGATTTCATTCACGGACATTTTAAATATATTAAGATTACAGTTCATTAGAAGGACAGTTTGCATTGTATAAACCCCATTTTGTTCCATTTCAATCCTTTACCCTGTTCCCTTACATCCTTATACAGTGCGGTGCTGTGTGGACGCAGAGAGCAGTTTGTATTGGTAAGACTATTAGATATAACATCATTTTTATTGGTTCGAATAGGAAAAATGCAACACAATGATTACTAAAAATATCAATTGAAGATAAGCTAAATCAAAGAAATCATAGAAATATTTGGAAACATCCATTTTGACAAAATTAAATGGAGACCACGTGACCAACAGAAACATAGTCTGGATTCTCTTCTGACTAGGTACATATTTTCAGCCGAAAAAGTCTCATCAATATTTATCGCTCATATAATATGGTCTAATGTCTCCAAACTTTTTTAATAATTTCAATATAATTGAAATGAGGTGCAGTTCGATTTGAAAAAATTTTTCACACATCTGCGCCGATCATATGAGTAAAAGACTCACTTCACTCCCGCTTAGGGCCAGTAAAATAACTTATTATACAGGGTTAGAACTATTAAGAAGGGCACTATAGGGATATCGAAAACCGTAAGAAATACAGGGTGACTTAAATTACAAAAAATTAGCGTTATTTAGGGACGAGTGTGTTGGTGTAAACAGATCCAAAATAGCTCCAATGGTTCCTGAGATATCTTGAAAAAACTAAAAATCGAGATTTTCTTCTTTCTGTATAACTCATTTGATTTTAGAGAACACGAAATTTGATTTTGAGCCATTATCCAATATTATTCCACATAACAACTGAATGAAGTAACAAGTTATTTGACAATTCTAACATCAATTTCTTTATCAACTCATAAGGAGATCCAATATGGCGTCCATAAGAAAAAAAAAGACTATCGCGTTTCTGAAACAGTGGAAAACACAAAAAATCTGACGACACCGTAAGAATCTCTATATTAGGGTTAATGGCTACAAACCGAATTTCGTGAAGTTATATCCAGAAATAAATAAGTTATACAGAAGGAAAGAAAATCTCGATTTTTAGTTTTTTTAAGATATCTCGAGAACCATTGGAGATATTTTGGATCTGTTAACACCAACACACTAATCCCTAAATAACGCAACTTTTTTGTAATTTAAGCCACCCTGTATCTCTAACGGTTTTCGATAGCCTTGCAGTGCCCCTCTAAATAGTTCTAACCCTGTATACGGATCATGTAAAAATATTTTTTCGGCAACCGTCCGGGAAGTGCTCACTTCCCGGACGCTTTTTCTCTGAGAAAGTAGCATTTCCCGGCCTAGTCCGGAAAGTACGTACTTCCCGGACTAGGCCGGAAAAGAATCATAGAATCCATAGCAACCGAGATAACGGCTGACAGTTCATATGAAATTAGTTGTCAAAAATTTGCATGTTTTTTTATCGCAATCGCAATAAAATATAGAAAGCAGCAGCGATAGTGTTATTTTATATGGTTGCCGAAAAAATATTGTACGCAACACGCCCGAAAATGGTTTTTTTGGACTCACAGACTTCCAGGACTCGCTTACGCTCGTCCTGGAATTTTGTCTATTCGTCCAAAAAAAACCTATTTTCCGGACTTGTTACGTAAATTACTATTTCCCGCAGTGTTCATGTAGATACTTGATGTTTCGGTGACATGAGTTTTTGAAAATTATATTCGTATTTCGGATCGTATGATTTAGGGTTCGAATCCCGTTGATTATTCTTATAATTTTAAATTTCAAATTCAATTTAAACATATTAAGTTCTATCTGTTATTGAGATCTTTTTGGTAATAAACCATGGTGTACAATTTACTATATTTTTATATTTAATTTCATCCAATCTTCGATCAGCTTTTAGTTTTTTCTTATATTATTAGTAAATTTTAGGCGACAAATCAAGTACGAGTATTATACCCAAAATCGATTTCTGCGTTTATGACAGTTATTGTTTCAATATCTTTAGCTCACAATTTCACTAGTAAGTATGGATAAATCTTAGAATCGACCCAGATCGAAATGAGAGCTTTCCAAAAGGATCGAAAATAGTCTTAGGATGCGTGAGAAAATTTTTAACCGTAATATTTATAAATCAATGGTAAAATTCATACGAGAATTAAAAATATATTATGATTAAATTAATTATTCTATCATTCAACCTACAATTCCACTTCTTAATAATGACATACCTATTCCAAATTCAAGATAATGAGAGAATACATCATATTTTTCTATTCATTCTTTATTATTCGCAATGTTTCTCATCAGAACATAAAATCTATCTCTTCAACTCTGAAATTTACGGAGAAAACTTTGGTGTGGAAAAACCATAGGCGTGCCATGGGTGAGGAGGCATGCTGCCACCCTTAGTTTTCGATGCAATGAGACTATTTTTGTATTTGTTTATAATTTTTTTTGGTCCTGGATTTAAATTTAGATGAGTACCTACTCTCGAAGAAATTAAATAAAAACGATAACATAAGCATTTTGATTGGAATTTGCTTGATATATCCATGTTCAAATCAACAGATGAACTCCAAGGATCAGTTTCTTATGTATAATAAACGTTTGTAATATGTATTTCATTAACTTCTCGTTATAAGAAAAATGTGCAGAATGTCACTGCGGCGAAAGAAAATATAAAATCCACTAATGACAAGAAAAATACGATATCACTAAAGGTTTTCAAAATTTTTTTTCATGTAGGGTAATTTAAGAAAACAGTGGTAAGTACATTTTAATGAACTAGTCGTTTCTATATTATATCTTGTATAATTTAAAGTGCATCGTGTCCAAATAAAAGCGTAGGTAAGGAATGATCATCTTGTGAATACATATTTGTATTTACTAGGAATTTCAAGAAGAAAACAGTGAAAAGTCATCTCCATTTGGTACATCCGCAGTGAAAGATTCACAAAACGTTTACTAGAATAGATTCAAATATTTGAAATAACAAGAACCTGGCAAAATTTGTTAATAACGCTGTACCTACAGTTGACTTAACGAAGCTTAACTAATATTCTCAAAATTGGCAAAACAAAATCTAATCAGTGCATTCACAAGTTTTGTAGACATCTTAGATGCGTCGATATTTATTATTTCAGATTGAAAATGTGAGATCTGAAATCTCATCATTCAATGAAAACTACGCGCCATTTGTTTAGTGGATCATTCGATGGCAACGGAATGCAACTGTTTCTTTCCGTTATCATTCATTGTGAAAAGTTCGAGATGCATAATTACGCCGGTTATACTTATTAATTTGCGACTTTCCAATATCCTGCCATATTATATTTGAGATAGGATACTTCGGAGTTTGTGAATTTTTCTTTTGTGGAGAAATGCATACGGAGAGGAAAAGTGGTACACTTCTCGAATCAGTTCGAAAAATGGATTTGATTGATTTATCGCGAGAAATCGTACTCGTTCTTGGTCGTTTATTCAAATGATGACCCGCGGGAATGATACGAAATAAAACAATGAATCATGAAATTTTCAAGTTCAGGTATCACTTCATCGAAAATACGATCATCATATGAGATGTGATTCTTTGATCACATCTTATAATGGGTTTTCCAATAGAGATTTAGTTTGAAGATTCTTCAGTTCTCTAAAGAAAAAAATCACGAAGTGTTAAGGGTGTACAGTGCATCCCATTTTGGGTGAGACAGCCAGGTTTCTCGCTTGTTATTTGAGATAGAGCCTTGCGGTTTTCACGTTCCCGTCCTACTTTTTCGTGAAACTCAAGTTGGTCTAATCAGATTTTTCATAACTGTTTCTGTTCAAGAGATACAGGGTGATTTTGGAAATTGATACTTTTCGGACACCTCCTTTATCTCCGAAGTTATTAGGAATAATGCTGAGGTAAAAACTACGTCTGAATCAGAATTCTGCGTAGAATCCAGTGGCGTACTCAATTTTTTTTTTCGGGTTATGGTTTTGAAGATTCAACACAAACCTATATTTTTTTTAATGGAACACCCTATATATCATTACTTCGTTGAATTCGTTATTTTTTTTCCTTCAAAATGATGTCTGATACTATGTAGGTAGGATGTTCAGAAATGTTGAAAAAACACTAAAACATCGAATAATGATGATTTTTTCGTTAATTGGCAATGGATTTCCCCTATAAAAAAAGAATCAATTGGATAATTTTCATTTGTGATTTTTGTTCATAGTAGAGTAAGCAAACAAAGATAATAGACTCATCACTAACATGAAAAACCAAACGTAGGTACCTACCTAATAGCAACAAATAAATAATATAAAAATTCATAAACATTGCATAATATCTTATAGATTAAACTGTTCAAATTGCTGTCCATTTTGTCTTATACATAATTGACAAAAATTTCAATACGACTGAGTGCATTTAACATTATAAAATATTGTAAATCCTGGAAAACTGCCTCTGTTGATGCACGAAGTTCTTCGAGACTGTTGTGTCTTTTACTGTAGTATAACATATGTATTAGGGAAAATGGATAGCAATTTGAAGAGTTTTATCTGTAAGATATTATAGAATGTTTATGAATTTTTGTATTATTTATTTGTTGCTATTAGGCAGGTACCTACGTTTTGTTTTTCACGTTAGTGATGAGTGGATTATCTTTGTTTGCTTACTCTACTATAAATAAAAATCACAAATGAAAATTATCCAATTGATTCTCTTGTTATATTGGAAATCCATTGCCCATTAACAAAAAAATCATCATTATTTGATGTTTTAGTGTTTTTTTAACATTTCTGAACATCCTACCTACATGTTGTCATACATCATTTTGAAGGGAAAAAAATAACGAATTCAACGAAGTAATGATATATAGGGTGTTCCATTAAAAAAAATATAGGTTTGTGTTGAATCTTCAAAACCATAACCCGAAAAAAAAAATTGAGTACGCCACTGGATTCTACGCAGAATTCTGATTCAGGCTTAGTTTTTACCTCAGAATTATTTCTAATAACTTCGGAGATAAAGGAGGTGTCCGAAAAGTATCAATTTCCAAAATCACCCAGGATCTCTTGAACGGAAACAGTTATGAAAAATCTGATTAGACCAACTTGAGTTTCACGAAAAAGTAGGACAGGAACGTGAAAACAGTAAATTATATCATATTCAGTTTCCGAAATTTTCGTAGGACAAAAACCAGTTCAAAAAATTTCACATATTTCATAAATATATGTGAATTTATTTCATGAGAAAACTCAGGCGCAAGAAAGTATAAGGTGTAGTAAAAAGAAATCTATTATTTTTGCATGAAGAACAAGGCTTCAATTACCATAGTTAGAATTATCCAATCAAGGTCAAATAAGCCCTGTTTCCTCCGATAACTACAGTTCCAAGTTAACAGTTGTGCCTTAGGAAAGCAGCTCTTCGTAGATAATTCCCTGCCAATCTTACAAAACGCACATCACAACCTTCCTGGCCGTTTCCGATGGCTCACCGCGTTTCGACCAAGACCGTTTTTGCTTGACGTTGTCGAAAATGATCCCATTTTCATCACCAGTTACCAAGCATTTCGAAAATGGGGTGATTTTGTTGCGATTCTGCAGTAATTCGCAGTGGAAATTCGGTCCATGTGATGTTTGTGTTATTTCGTGTGGTACCCATACATCTAGCATCTTCTTGAGATCAGCCTTATGCAAATAGTGCAGTATCAGGTCCATAAACACTATTTACAAGTTAATAACAAATTCTAGTCTCCTATTTTTTTGACTAGCTTATCTTAGGATAATATTTTTAACATTCAGACTGCTGCAAATGGTCCTGTGTATATGCATTAATGCCAATCCATTCAACCTGTCTTCAACCATTCTAGATCAAATCCAATCTTTCACCTTTCTGACTGCCCACGCATATTTTTCGATGAGTCAGGGTACATTTTTATATTTATAAGATCCGCGAGGGGGGGGGGGGCAATTGGGGCATGACCTCTATGGCCCTCCCCCCTGGATCCGCCCCTGTATCTTTCTCACTAGGTTTTCAGTGCAGATTTATTTTGATTGTGTGCAAAAATCGCTTGATCCATTTGGAAGAAGCCTTCCTATTGAAATTTACAATAGACTCACCGATTAAAAAAAAATATATATTAGGTGTAGAACTTTGCTTCCGCCGTTTTGCAATAAATGGCTGTAAAAGTAGTAAGTGAGTGTAAATAGATCCTAGATATCAAACAATGAGCATAACACCATCGAAATATTAGTGGATTCGTGTCTGCATCATAAAGTTATTCTCGATTAAACATGTCAACTTAAGAGCCAAATTTTCGTCATTTGCTGGAGACTTTAATTTTCTGCTTTAATATGAAGAAATCTGCGGTTGAAGCTCATCGAATGCTCTCAAATATCTATGGTGAGGCCGCTTTAGTAAAAGAACGTACAGAGAGTGGTTTCAACGCATTTAACGGTGATTTTGATGTCGAAGACCAACATGGTGGTGGAAGAGAGAAGGTTTTCAAAGATGCATAATTGGAGGCATTACTTGATCAAGACTCGTATGAAACGCAACAATAATTAGCAGGATCATTGGGAGTGACGCAACAAGCTATTTCAAAATGCCTGAAAGTCATGGAAATGATTCAGAAACAAGGAAATTGGGTGCCGTACGAGTTGAAGCCGAGAGATGTTGAACGGCGTTTGTTTGCTTGTGAACAGCTACTTGCAAGGCAACGACGAAGTGGATATCTGCATCGCATTGTCACTGGAGACGAAAAATGGGTTCATTACGATAATTTCAAACGCATGGGGATATCCCGGCCATACAGAATATTCACGGTTCCAAGGTCATGCTCAGTATTTGGTGGGACCAGCTCGGCGTAGTGTATCATGAGTTGTAAAAACCGACTGAAAAAATCATAGTTAATCGTTATGGAATGCAATTGATGTGTTTGAACCGAGCATTGAAAGACAAACGGCCGCAATACAACGATAAATATGATGAAGTGATTTTACAGCATGATAATGCTAGACACCATGTTGCGAAAGAGGTTAAGACATACTTGGAAACGTTGAAATGGAAAGTAGTACTCCACCCGCCGTATTCTCAAGACATTGCTCCTTCGGACTATCATTTGTTTCGATCAATGGCACATGGCCTGGCTGACCAGCCCTTCCGGTCCAGTCCAATTGTTCTTGAAAGAGCTCCTTACGGAAAAGTTTTGTGGTAGTTTTGATTTTTTTTGATAAGACAGATAAAAATACGTCAATTTTCATCTATCTTTTGGGCCAGAACGGTTTATCGGACAAAAAACTTAAAGAGTGAAATTTACTTCGTTTTTGTCCAGGTAAAAATTGATGTTTTTCGAGAGATATGCAAAAAAAACGCCAATAAATGAAGTTTTTCACCTTTTTTGTATTTTTTTTCCAATGTTTCGTCAAGAAATTTTGACAACAAACCTGAAATTCGGATTCAGCACCCCAAAAAACATGTGAAATCAGAGAAATAAAAACAACCCTTAAACTTTTCTGTGAAAAACACATAATTACATTTATCAATCTTGAAGTTGACTATCTTGACGAATAAAGTGAAATTTTTGAAAAAAATATGTTTCTCTAATTCTGTGGTTATTCCGTTCATTCTTCCACATCTTGTAGAACAAAATCGTGCGAGAATATATCAGAAACGCACAGTTTTCATGGTTATATTTTATTATTCTATGTTGGTACTCCGAACTTTCCGCCACGGCTTTATCTGTCAATTCATCAATTTGCCTTAAAGAAATCAGTTCTGACAACCAACATTTTTCAATGCAAAAATCACTAAATTATATTTATGGAAATATTTCATTAATTTCAATGAAAATGCAATGCATTGGAGAAAATAATGTATAATACTCGTACAGAAGGCTCATTCTACCACTCGTTCATTCCAAAACTCGCCACTTCGTGGCTCGTTTTTGAATTTTGAACTCGTGGAAGAATATCAATGCCTTCTGCACTTGTATTATAAATAACTATTTTACTGTTATGCTAGGTTAGTTTATTTCGAAAGCAAAGACGAATCTTTCTAAAGAAAAGGTATTTATTGAAAAGTTAAAGGAGTACCTACATGTATCACTCTTGAAGGTGATTATGTTCATGAATAAAGTGTCATGAATTTTTAAAAATTTCTACTAGTTAGGTCTGGAACTTATTTAGTAAAGTGTTAGTGTAGAATCTTTGTCATTGCTTATTTACATCTTCTGCAATCGACCAATTCTGATTATGAAAATTAGGGGGGTCGGCTGTGCTTAACGAAACTCACCAAATGAGCCTTTGGAATTGAGCATTAATTATGGAAAGCGTCAGAATAGAATATTATGCAAACAAGCCTATTGCACGTAGTGGAAAGAGGGAAAGGCAGGGAAGGGAGGCAGTTAAAGTGATGTTCCCATTGCACGCTTTGTAGACACGGAACAGGTGCACGTCGAAGGAAAACAATTGTCTACACCATTTCTGATCGAGACATCCAAGTCAGCGCAACTCAATCTTTTTTTAATCCAATCGTTAAACGATATCGACACCTCTAATGTTAATTAGTGATTAGGCATGAAGCGTTAAAAGTGATTTTTCAGGATACAAACATAGCGACGTCAAACGAATCGGATAATTTTCCGATAAATACAAAGTATTAGTTATTGTGCAGAAAACCGCGAAAGTTTAAATGTTTAATAAATGATAATCGATACTTATGAAGAAGTGCTGTAACGATCGAACAATTTTTTTTATAATAAGGTGTAATTAACGTTTTAGTCAATGATTCCGTTGCATTGATTAATAACTCGTGAAGGTTCTTCACTCTGAAAACTGTGGAATTAGCATTTGCTGTTATTTCGATATAGGAATAATGTGATGTAAATAGGAATGGTATTCTGCTCTAGTTGCCAAAGAGTTCGAACAATAATCAAAACGACGTGGTGAGTATACTTCTTCATAACACAAACACTTCCTCAAGATATCCGAAAATTCGCGATCTGTGATCTAAGAAATATTGTTAACTTTGACTGAAGTAATTACAATAATTGGAGATGTAGAATGAAACGGTACGAATTTTATGTAAAATTGAATTATTCTCATATCAATAGTTTCATTTGAAAGTCTAAAATCACCAATTATCAGTATATAGTTTCAATATGAGTTTCTCCAATGATTTTTTTTTAAAAGAAATATTGATTCTTCCATAAGAATTTTTTTTGTTGATCTTTTGATATTTGTTTCAAATTTCCAAATTCAACTCGTATTTGTTTTTCAACCAATTCACGAATTAATGTTTTTAAATTCAATATTCATATTTCAAAATTCCCAGAATATGTCGGGGTTTTTAGATACTTATTTTTAAAATTAATTTTCTGATGCTTCGGCAAACGAAATTTTCAATTCCATTTGTCACGTACATATACTTCCAGACACATCCATTGTTCGATTTTTTGCAATTTGAAAAATCGCACAACACAATAGTTGTACTTAGTTTGGTGATTTTGGTATAAAAGATTAATCAACCAATTAATAGATTTTTATTTTTTAGTTCAATATTTATGTTTCACAATACTCAGAATATAATTTCGGCGTTTTAGTTATTTTTTAAATGAACTTTTCGAAACGTTCAGTATTGATGATAATAATGATGAACAAATTAATTTTTTCTTAATTTTGAAAAGACTGGAGGATCATTTCGAAAGTAATTTAAAGTGTTTTGTCGAATCTATTTCAGATGTGTTCACAATGGAAAAACAAAAGGCCACCATGAAGATCTTATCATTCCTTATGTTTTACATTAACCTTGTCGCAAGTCAAAGTAAGTTTTTAATATTCATATCTAAAAGATTTACAGACCTTTTCATACGAAATGTTAACTTTTCATATATTCAATTGATGTCGTTTTATTCCAATTTTTTATTTGACTTTTTGATAATAAATATTTCGATCTACGTCAAGCTAAGTTATCTCCGAATAGAACAAACACAAAGTGTACGTTCACTCAAAGCGCTATTTCCTCAACTTCCTCAGAATTTCTTTGTCGTTCTCATAATGATTAAGATCATCGTAAATATCCTATCGAATGGGAACTGTATATTTTATGTTAATTTATTGAGAATCAATAATTATTTCGTTTCAATATTCTCATGATGAACATTCCAGATATAATTGTTTTTTTTTTGGATTTGTATGAATCCTTTTTTGTCAAAGCAAATAAGATGTACGAATTTTCAAAATTTTCAAGTTTGTTTTGAAAATAATCAACAGAAACCATCTTCAGTATATTTCGTTCAACAGCATGTATCTTGAAAACGTAGTTTTTACAGATATATGTTTGTACAGAGTTCTCGTAGAGTTTGATGAAGAAGTTTATTTTTCACCTGAATTCAGGTTTCGCTATTATATAGGAACCAGCTCTTTTATATTTGAGATTTATATTATGGGTATGACATTTCGAGTTGGTAAACGATAAAGAATCAACTTACTCCATGAATATTTTTGAATTGGTCACAATGATCCGATTCAAAAACCCCGGGTTTTTTTTCAAACTAATAAGAAATTAGGTGTAGTGAAAAACAATCCAATATTTTTCCAATAGATGGTTTTAAGTTATCCATATCTCGGGTAGTATGAGTCCGAGCGGGTTTTACTAGATGGCGTTAGGAAGATGAGATATCGTTCTACAAAAACTTGTCTGACAGCTTTGTGATTCGTTGACTCAGTTTAGATTGAGCGCGAGTCAAAGGTAGACACTAGCAAAGAGAGAGACGCTATATTTTACAGTTTTTCTTCGATAAAGGCGAAAATGTAAGTAGCGTTTATGGTCCTGATACTGTAATAACCAATCACGCGCAATTTTGGTTTCGTCGATTCCGTTCCAGTAATTTGGATGCCAAATATGTATCACGCAATGGAAGGATAATTGTTGAGACTGACCATCAAGTTAGCACTGTTTCGATTGACCAAGAGCTAAGGATTGCATAAAAAATATTTGCGTATGGCTGGTCTCAAGAAGAAGCTTGATGTATGAGTACCACGCGCAAAAACCTCATGGACCGAATTTCCATCTGCGAATCGCTGCTGATTCACAACAAAAAACTATTTTTGAAGCGTTTGGTGACTGATGCTGAAAAGTGGATCACTTACGACAACGTCAAGCGAAAACGGTTGTGGTCGAAATGCAGAGAGCCGGCAGAAACGGTGGCCAAGCTAGGATTGACGGCCAGAAAAGTTTTGCTGTGCGTTTGGTGGCATTGGCAGGGAATTATATACTGTGAGCTGCTCCCTTACGGCACAACTGTTAACTCGGAACTGCACTGTCAACAATTGGACCGGGAAGCAATCGTCCAGAATCTGTGGCAATAGGAGAGGAACTGTATTCCATCAGGACAACGCCAGGCCACACACATCTATAAGCACTCGCCAGAAGCTCCGGCAGCTTGGTTGGGAGGTTCTTATGCATCCACATTATAGTCCGGACTTGGCACGAAGTGAATACTATATTTGGAGATAATCATCTCATTTAAATTAATTTGAAAGATTAATTGATAAGAGTTGTTTTTCCTCCACGACTTCGTGCCAAAATGTGACTACTATATTCTTGTCTATGGCAAAAATTTTGCTGGTGAAAATTCGCTTCAACAGATTCTTGTGGAAATCGACTGTCTCAATTTTTTGTCAATAGAGACGAGGACTTTCATGAGAGAGAGATGACATTACCTTCAAAATGGCAATAAGTTATTGAATAAAACAGCGCATATTTGAGACCTAATATAACCAAAATAATGGATTTATTTTTACTACACCTTATATCAAAAATCACAACGTACATTTTTGCTTCGTTCTCGAGTTACAGGGTTTGTGAAAAAAGTTATCCTTATTTTGGTTTGTGATATTCGAAAATATTTTTACGGTTAATGATACACATAATAGATGATAGAAATTAATTATCGATTAAGAGATATAGACGAGAGTTAGTGCTTTTCAAAACTGACATCCTATATATTAGATACTTGTTTACAATTATAAATTAGACACCAAATGAATTAAATCTCCAAATAAATGAAAAATATTAATATGTATATTAGGTGTCCCATTTCGAAAATGATGTCTAACAACTCAATATCTTTGAAAAGAATGAAATTTTTGAAAAACCTGTAACGTGATGCTTTTCTACAAATCTTTGGTTAAAAAACTGCGTTGGATGATATAGGGTGTTCCCATATAAACCATAAAACTTACCTATACTGAAAATAACGTTTTGGAATTTTTCGAATTTCTCGAACAGAAACCAAGATATAGCGATGATGATGAATTTATTCAGCTTGACCTCTCTAAATGAGATAGCAGGTGTTGCAAAATTTACACGGATTGCTCAACCGATTATTTTTCTTCAATGTTACCAAGAAGTTTTCGAGTAAGTTTTAATGGAAACAAGGGGAGCAGCCAACCGCACAAATATCCATGGAGCGTACTTCCTTCCTTAGACTTGCCCAAGAATGAGACCATTGTTGAGTATTCACGTTATGCGCCCCTGTAGTTATTTCTAATGTCTGTTCTTTCATCAGAAAATATCCGTGTAATATCTCCGTGTATTCTATTTCTGAATCGATACCGCCTTAATTTCACTTAATTACAGGATAAAGAAATCACTAAAATTAAAAAGCTGAGGCACCTATTTCTTTATCGAGAATTTTAATTATGGTATACATTGGGATTTCTGTGAAGTAACTTTTTGTGGTTTCGCCAAACTTTTACGGCTCCCCTTTCAAGTTTTAAAAGGGGAACGATAAATCGATATACTCGTGAGTTATATACTACGTTATCATTCCTTTTATTTTTTCATTGAACATAAATTCAATAATAACCATTGCCATAGTTTGTGATAATTTGTGCAACTTTCAAATTGAGGGGTTTATTTTAGGATAAGGAATTTGATTGATTTTTTGAACCTTTTGATACTATACTGTGATATGTAAGTTAACTTTCAACAAGAACTTGATATAGGGATGATATCACTTTCAACGAAGAAAACCCCTTACAATTGTCAATCACAAAATCCAAACTTCTCATGGCATGGTAAAAGAAATTTGACCTCTTATATGAGAAGAAAACGTTTAGATTCTGATCGAAGAATCTCTCGTCTCAGTTCCTCTAATCACATCCAAGTGTATAATAAAAAATAATTGGTGTCAATTTCCTCGTGAACTTCATCGTTTTATACTTCCTTACATTCAGTACATCTCATTTTCAACACACCATTTACATAGTCTATCGATATAAAAAAATCAGGTGAACTCACAATTTTTCTAAGAATCTTAAAATCAAGGGCAAAAAGTTATTTATGTGAAAAAATGATAATTGAAATATAATCATTGAAAGATCAAATAAAAGTGTCCCCGAATTTGATCCCTGGGGAACGCCTGAGGTAGTCGTGAACGAAAATGACCTCAAATCTTTATATTCAACGTAGAGCTCTCTATTAGCTCAAAAAAATCTAAGAGAGATGAAGTAAGAACACCATATAAACCATATCCAGATAGCTTTCTGAAAACTTAGTTGTTTATGAGAGACACTATCGAATACTAACACATACAGTAAGGAGTTGGATATTTAATTCCCATAAGTATAGTGGAGGGTTTAAAATTTGGTTATGAGTATTTCCACAAGGTTATGATTTCTACCAAATTTCGTCCCGATACCGTTATCAATTCATGAAAAAAAAGTTGAAATTGTCGAACTGAAGTCTTTTGAAGGGGTCTATCTTGATTAGATTAGGGAGAATTCTATATAAGACCTCATTTTTCCCGTAATCTCAAATGAAAAATTTGTAGGTGTTAAATAACAAGAACTTGGTGGCTACTTGCGATAACCTCTTCGAGAAATAACAAGGCCAGAAATTTTTTCTTGTAAAATTGGGATTGTTTTTACAATACAATACAATTTATTTGTTTCGTTGTTTGTGTGGTACGTAGTGCCGTCTTGTTGAAAATAAACGTCGTCCACATCAGTATCTTCCAATTCCGGCCTTAAAAACTCATTAATCTTAGCTCGATAGCGCAATCCAATCACCGTAACAGCAACCTCAAGAAGTAAGGTCCAATCACAACACCAGCCTAAAAACCGCAATAAACAGTGACGCCATGAGGATGAAGAGACTTTTCAACAATTATTCTTGGATTTTATGAGCCGCAAATGCGACAATTCAGCTTACTAACACAGCCTCCGAGGTGAAAGTGGGCTTTATCACTGAAGATGATCTTTCGATCGAAATCCGGATCATTTTGATGCATTTCAAATACCCAATCGGCGATGTTGTTGCTTGAGTTCTCTAAAAATTAACCATTTCTTGTGTTAACTGAACTTTGAAAGCCTTAAGATTTTAGTCTTTATGCAAAATAGTTTCGATTCTCCACATCATCGACTTGTCCCAAGAGATCAAATTTTCCAAATCTCCGGCAGAGAGGGTACTTCACTACGACCCAAAAGTTCTTCATTTTTATGAACTGTGACTGCAAAATGTTCATCATACTATAAATAAATTTTAACAATTTCAATACGTTGTTGAGCGTGTATCGTTCAATTTTTATTGATATCGTAGTTTTTGCAGTTGAATATCGAAAGATATCACCTTCAAAAGTGACAGCTATCCAGATAGCGGTCTATTCAATTCAAAAGCCCTTATGTGCAATATTTTCGACCGTTCATTTCCCAAACAGAGCTCTATAGATATCATTTCGTCTCGAATTTTTAGGTACCGTCTGATATCGAATACTGAAAAACTATGATATACTAGATGAAAATTGAAACGGAAACAATCAAAACTAATTTTCATTACGAATGAAATAAATAAATCGATAACATAGCATAGGGTTGACAACACAAACAAATGGCTCTGTTTTGACCGCATTTTCAATGTCAATACAGTTCATATCTCCGATTCACCATTAATTACGGTGTCCATGAAGTTAGCACTCACTTTTTCGAGAATGAAGAAATTTTGATTGCATTTCTTTAGAAACCTGTTAGTAACATTTGTAGCAACAAAATTTTCAAGGATACTAGAAGGATACTGGAAAAAAAAATATCGCATCCGCATTCACGATTTTTTTCTCGAAAAATATGGAAAATAACACCCCTAAAATACGATCTTAAAATCTCTTAAATTCTCAATTTTTTTGCTCCCAAGATCTTCGTCGTTAAATATTTGTAACACAACATTTCCGTTCGAAACAAAATCTGTAATAGAAAAATACTACCCCTCATGTGGGAATTTAGCACCCCATATTGCTGACAGTTCTCAATTTTTTTTTGTTTCGAGAGTAACTATCCGTAACAAAAATATTTTTTTTTTCTAGAGGAAACCTGATGTCGTGCTCGAAGTTACTTTATGTATAGGATACGGGAACATACATATTTACGAAAGCAGTTAGTTCAATTTTAAATATAAATTATTTTCGAATCAATATTACTTATATTAGTTATATTCGATTGAAATAATATTTTAATTAGTCATCTCATTGGCCAGAGGAAGAATTAGCAGATACACGAAGGAAAAAAACAGTTACTATAATCAAGTAGGCCTATCGAAAGCAAAAAAAAATAGAAGTTTTTAAAATATGGTGCAACTTCGCATTTCAGGGATGTTATTTTTCTATTACAGTTTAGGTAACAAACGAAATTTATTCTATTACAAACAGTTACTAACGAAGTAGGTACGATCGGTAGTAAAAAAAAATATAGAATTTTTGAAAATGTGGGTGCTGACATCGAAGTGTAGGGGTGATATTTTTCCATTATAGGTTAGGTTAAAAAAAAAATATTTGTTACAAACAGCTACTAACGATGGACTTTTAAAGTGAATTATTTTTTCGAGGAAAATCGAAAAAAATCGTAAAGTTAGTACCTCAGCGGAATGTGATTTTTTTCTGCCAGAATCCTTGAGGTACAATTGAAAATTGTAGCGTAACTAATGAGTTACTAAAGAATGTAAAAAAATTCTTCATTTTCGAAAAAGTGGGTGCTAACTTCACACACACTACGTAACGTCATGTCATTGCTAAAATGAATATACAATATCAGTCATAGCCCTTTAGTAGAACCTAGTAAATTAATTCAATTCATTTGAGAGTATTACAAAACAAACCTAAAAATATACTTAATGTTTTTTTCAGGCCCGGTAGCAGACAATCGATGTTTTCTAGAAAGCGGATCATCGTCAGAAAGTTTCTTCGTACCAGAAGACCAACCAGTAGGTTCAACGATAGGCCAAGTGAGAATAGTAGGCGATCCAAGACCTGGAGGCAACATCGGTTTACGACTCAAAGAAGCCGATAGTCCGGTAGCGATAGCTCCTGGAACGAAGAACCTCACACTCAAGAAACGCCTGGACAAAGAAGGCCTAGAAGGACCTTCATCTGTCTTCGTCAACCTCATCTGCGACAGGTTAAACACTCCTGATCCTGGCTTCGCTATCCCCATTAATATAAGGGTGACGGACGCCAATGATAATTCCCCTGTTTTTATAAACGCTCCGTATACTCTCAACATATCCGAGGTGACTGTGGTTGGAACCAGGGTGCTACAGGGCGTCCATGCCGTGGATAATGACCAGCAGGGGCCCTTCTCCAATGTGCGGTGAGTGATAATTTTATTAAGAACTAGACAGTTGAGGGGTGTATCAATAATCGTGAATTATACCGCGAGAAAATAATGATAGCTATTCTTTCGGAAGAATAATCGCAAACGAAGCTAATTCGATAATTTCAGATTTGTTCTCGTGTTTAGCCTATACGCGTAGGAGAGAAAACTCCCCTTGCAGTCGGCTTTCTCACTCCCCGCTGAGGTGAACATTGACTCAATCCCTGATATTTAAAATATCATCAGAAGAATATAATTCGTTCGTGTCCGGTCCTTGTGGTGCCTCTGGTCCTCGTTGAGCTTCTGGTCCTCTTCCACGCGATCCTGTTGATCCTTGGACCTGTCCATCGTCTTAGGAGACGACGGTTCCTCTAAGGATTTTCTCACCTCCCCCGCTGTACCTGAAAAGTCAGCTTTTTGCTTTATAGTACATATACTAACTGACAAAGAAACTGCAAGAACTGGAGAATTTTAATTTTTTTTTTGGTAAAACATGGATAGTATAGCAAAGAGTAAATGATTGAATCTGGAGAAAAAAATCTTGAAGGTTTTTACATGTCAACAATTTTTGTTACTTGAATATTGTAGTCGTTTTTTGCAAGTTTTTTAAATTTTACAACAAACCAGCTATTCGAGGAGATCCAAAGTCGTTGTTTAGTTGTTGTTAAAATGCCCAGAGCACGTGTAGGCGGAATATATCGCCAGCTAAGTGAATTTGAAAAAAGTCGAATTATTGGTCTACGAGAGGCAGGGTTGTCATTTCGAGAAACAGAAATTCAACTACTGTTATGAGATGTTGTCAAGCGTGCTTTGATAATGCTCAAAATCGAAGAAGAGTAGGCACCGGACGTCGAAGGGGCACACATGAAGTTCAAAATCGACTTCTAAGACTTATGGCCATTAGAGACCGATTTGCGACAACTCGATCTTTGGCTGATGAGTCGTTAGGAGAACAAAGCCATCCTGTACCTGTCCGAACGGTTTATCGCCGGATAAGGACTATAGCATTATCGAGCCCATCTTGTGTTACCTCTGACGGTTGAGCATCGCCGGCAACGATTTCAGTGGTGCAGAGAACGTCAACATTGGAATGTGATATGGCTTTTTTTTTTGTAATCCCAACGGAACTCTGTTGGCCCCTTGTTTATAACAACATATATCTCCTTAAAATCGGTCAGGCTGTAATCAATATTATGCATTACGACTAACAAAAGGGCGTAAATCAATATTACACTCTTATTGATATCTACACCTTTTACTACAATGAAAAATATCGTGTATTAAAATCAATATCGCAATACCACCCCAACATTTCAATTCTTTGTTTGAAAGATTCCCATCATTACAGGTACTCGATCAGTGCAGGTCCGGACTATTTTGAGTTCGAGAACGAGCTCGAAGGGACGCTGGTTTTGAAGAAACCCCTCGATTACGAGAGCCTGAAGACGTTCGATGTGCATATAAGGGCGCAGGATCACGGTGAGCCACCTAGGACTGCTGATACGGTTCTGACCGTTTACGTGATGGACGCCGATGACCAAAATCCTCGATTTCTGGACGACCGGTATACGGCGTCGGTACGAGGCGCCGATGTTTCGGGTATGTAAAATTTCTCCATGCATACTCGATCAATGAATAAGTCATCCAAGTTTCGGGCCTACCAGTAAAAAAAGAATTTTTCCAAAAATATTCGAATTTTGTACAGGGTGGGCAAATAAGCGAGGTAAGCGGCTGTAACTCAGGATCCACTCATCGTATAGACTTGCGGTAAAAATTTTTACCACTAATGTGTACGAGAGAACACACTGGAAATTGTTTTGAAGTTCATACCTCTACCGTAAGGGGGCGTAATAGCTACCGTCGAGTAGAAAAATGAATTTTACTCGAAAATGTTTCATATGAAGTTGAAGAAAAAATATCATCACTGTAATCCTTGGAAAACTCTCTATATTTTTGAATTGTCACTTTCGATTTTACGACATCAAATGAGGGTAGGTGAAACGGAGAAACCTGACTGATTGAAATGCCTGTTACTTCAGTTTGGCTCAACATTTTTGAGAAAATTAGATCTCGTCTGAAAGATAATGTCTTGTCGATTGAGGACAAAAAATACTCATGATAAATTTGTTTTTGCTGCTTTCGATAGGGGGCGCTAAGTCAGAAGTTCATTGTTTTTTCCATTTTGCTCCGAAATTTCAAATGTAATGATAAGATTTTCTTAACAGAAACAGAAATTCCATCAAATTTGCATGAAAAAACCTAAAGGTCGCAAAGCGATAATTTCAGGCGTTATGAAGTTATGTCCGAAAGAAGATATTCTTCAACTGATGCACTGCGAAAAACCAAATTGTGTCTTTAGGTTCTGACAGAAACATAAATCCCATCAAATTTGTATGAAAAACCAAAAGGTCGCAAAGCGATAGCTTCAGGCGTTCTGGAGTTATGGCCGAAAGAAGACACAATTTAGTTTTTCAGAGCATCAGTTGAAGATTATCTTCTTTCGGCCATAACTCCAGAACGCCTGAAGCTATCGCTTTGCGACCTTTTGGTTTTTTCATACAAATTTGATGGGATTTATGTTTCTGTCAGAACCTAAAGACACAATTTTGCACAATCAAGCTCGCCAAATAACGTCAAACAACCGATTACTTGGATTTCAGCAGGTAGATACAGAAAATAATAAATATTCTGCTTATTATAAATTAGGAAAAATATAGCATTCCAAATATTCAAATTTGCATATTTAATCGGGAATCAATCAAATAAATATAATTCATTCAATATAATATACATTCATAATGATATAGTAAAATTATGGATTTGAAAATTTATCATAATCCGACAACGTAATCTAACCATGTTGGGGACATGTAAAAATTGCGTATACTAACTCTATCTATGTTTATCACTTTATGTTTGCATCCAATGTAACCAATGAATCTACGCAAGTAATATTTGAACTCATAGGAAGCGAAACTAGAAGTGTAGGTTGAATTCATTAGAGAACACTACTTTTTATGACGGCTTTCTTAATGTTTTGAGGTATTCTACATGACGAGAGGAAATAATTAGCTATAGTGTATTCATTGTGTTTTTATTGGTATCTTAATTATAACTATTGCAACAGGTACAGTGCTGACGGTACAACCAAAAGACATCAGAGCGGTGGATCAGGACAAAGGATTGAACGCCCCTGTATATTACACGTTCAACGGACTGGGTCCAGACTACGAACTGTTCAAGATCAACAGGAAGACCGGGAAGGTAGCTTTGGCTAGAAACATCACCGACGGTTCCTTGAGGCATCCAGCTACCATAGTGATCAGAGCTACCCAAGAAGACAACCCTGACAGATACGCCTTGGCCACCCTTACGGTGAATAGGGAAGGTGGTGTTAGTGACGGTATTCAGTTTTTGCACGAGGTTTTTTTTATTTCTGTGGTAGAATCGACACCTACGGGAACAGTGATAGCCACTTTGGCAAACAACAGGCCGGGACAAAGTTTGAAGTATTATGTTTCCGATCAAAATATTCTGAAGACGTTCGCTCTTAATACCAAGGGGGAATTGTCGTTGAAGAAGATGCTGGACTTTGAGGAGAGGCCGGAGTATTCTTTCAAGGTTTTCGCTACTGATGGAATAACGGTAAGGGAGAATGTGATTCACAATTTTACGTTATTTATGTGTCCAATTATTTTTTATAGATGAATACAAAAATTTCTTTTTTCCATTCGATTTTTTTGTAAAATTGAACATAAATAATTGGTGCATCGCTAGATGAATTATTCTCTAATGCACAGATAATACATAAATCTGGATCGTGCGAATATTAGCGTTTGTTAATTTTAATTTTGTTCGAAATATTGCGTTGGAGAATAAAATATTTTGTATTTTTCGCTTCATTTCAATGCTCCCCAGAGTGTTCTTGAATTGGAAGTGCAAATGAAAATATCGGATTCCTCGAATCATTAAAAAAAAAGTGTTTCATTTTTTTCAAGGTTTTTCTCATTCCCTACATATTCCAATTCAAAGTTTTCATTGTGTGATCTAATTTTGAACGTAAATCTACTGCGAGATATTTTTTTTGAAACAACCCATTCTTCTTTCCTCCAGAAATCTCTTTCTGAGGGAACATTAATGGTTTAGAAAAACGTGAAAAAAAACTTTGATCCACTAGGTACTACATATTTTGATTTTCTGCTGTTTTCTCGGATGTACTACCGATTTCGAGAAAAAAAATTCGAACAATTCTCTTGTAATCCTCAGGAAAATCCGAATTAATATAAAGATCCAATAAGTGAGCTGGGATGAAAAAATCGATTATAAGTTTTGGTACTTATTTACCAAATCTGTAACGAAGATTAATGAAGATTCAATAAACTGGTATAAAAAAAGCGTTTGCGGGATTCCTTGAAATTATCCAAGGAATCTCTCATTTTTTCTTTTTAATTCGAATTTAGGAACGCGAGCTTCGAACGGTCGAGTTGTTCACAGTTGAGGGCAGAATTTAGCGTTTGACAATAGGGGACCAGCTTGTAGTAGAGTATTCCTTGCCAATGACACCAAATACACAGCAACACCTTGCTGGCCGTCAATTCTGGCTTGCTTATGCTCTGGGCCGCATTGTTGTCTTTCGACCATGATATCTTGTCGTACGTCACCCATTTTTCATTTCCAGTCATCATCCTCTTCAGAAATTAGTTTTTTGTGCCAGAACGTGTAGCACCCATATATCGAGCTTTTTTTAATCCAGCCTTCAGCAAACTATTCAAAACTGCTTTATGCTCGACTTTCAGCTCTTGAGTGATGATATGATTACTAACATGATAGTCTGTTTCGATATTTACCATGATTTCATTGACATTCTTGACGATAGGCCTACTAGAGCATCGTGCATCATTCATCTCCAGTACACCAGAACAGAATCGCTCTTACCATTGTTCTGCAACACGAACCAAAATAGTATTGCCTTGGTGTATATACATACAGGATCGCAATTATTGTTCTCTGTAAATGGTTTACATATGGTCACCATTATGCTTGGAAGTTTAAAAGTTCCTTAAGGTGTCGAAGGCATTTAATTCCCAATTGATTTATAATTGAACCAATTTCTGTTGTAAATCTTAAGAGATGTAGGATCCCAATTATTGTTTATTAGTTCCTTGAATCGTTACAACGTCGTATCGTTTAATCCGATGTGACTAGAAAGTAATGAGATATACTTAGTTGAAAAAATGCGGGAAATAAGAAATAATTTTATCTACGACTGCTTTATTCTGAAGGTATTAGACCATTGAATGTGCTGCATTTATGTTACGTAATGAAACTCATTACACAACTCAAATTTTATTACGTAACAATTTTTCGGAGAAGAATTCAGATAGTAAATTAAGTTCTACCTAATCAATAACTGGCACTGCTTCATCCATATAGGATGGAAGTCTTTCTGAATCACTATCTTCTGAAACACATCAAATATAGTATTTTTTACAATCAAACTTGATGAATTCTGAATTATCAACTATCAAGCGGGGGTTTCAAGGGGGTTTTGACGACAACGTTTAGGTACTCATATCTATAATGTGAGAAAAGGAGGATTTATATCGAAGTTTGAATCAAATTACTCGAAATGAATTTTTTTATTATCAATTTGATTATGCTTACCTTATCTTATACTGGGTGTTCCTAAACTAGAGTTACGAAGGAAAATAACAGATTTCTTGAATAATTTCAAAAATAAAAACTCCCATCAACATGAGCCCGCACACGTTTTGTTTTCGAAATAGAGGGTGTTTCTTGTAGTCGTAGTTTTTATTAATTCTTATATCAGTTTATCGAATCTTTATTAATCTTCGCTACACAGTGGGTAAATGCGTATCAAAACTTATAATTAATCTATTTATCACAGCGTACTAGTTGGATCTTTATAATACTTTGAATTTTCCTGAGGATTACTAGAGAGCTCTTTGAATTTTTTTCTCGAAATCGATAGTTGATACAACAAAACTACAACAAACCAAAAAGTGTAGTACTGGATCAAAGTCTTTTTACATTTTTCTAAACTACCAGTGGTTCACCAAAAAATAGTTCTAAAGGAAAGAAGCGGGCACTGTTCTAGAAAAAATATCACTTTGTAGATTTGCATTCGGAATCAGCATATCACATGATGAAAACTTTAAATTGGAATATCTATGCCAATTCAAGTTAAGTATCTTGTAAAGGAAGGTGCTATGAGAAAAAAACCTGAACTTTAACACCTGTATCTCAAGAACAGAGCGTTTGCCAACTCATATTATGGGAATTTTTTTCTGAAAATGATCAGAGAAATCTGTCAATTTCGGGTGTAAATATAGTCAATTCACAACTGATATCTTTACAAAATAAATTGCAATTTCAATGAAACACAATCAATTGTACATCACAGCCCAGACAATTTTTCTAAGCGAATTACTCAGTTCAGTTCTTTGATAACTACAGTATTGTAATTTTTTGATGAGAATGATACAAAAAACGAAAACAACCCCAGTACCCCCATTTCTATAAAGCCCTTGTCAACTAGTCACAAAGTTGATAACAACGTTGTGTTCATTATAGGCAGTCTTAGATAAAACGTTGTACTATACATGTATATGATAATGCATCATTTCTATATTCGTGTGCTTACATAACTCGTGCTACGCACTCGTTTGCAACTGACACATATAATAATGATGCCTTTAACACACTTGTATAGTAAACAACTATTCCCCAACCCAATTTTTTTTCATATTCACCCAAACCTCATCTGATCTCTTCCAGAACGACTCCAGCCTGGTCAACATAACCGTCGAGGATGTCAACGAGTGGGAACCCCGTTTCAGATACCCGCATTACGAATTCTACGCCACTGGCGAGCCGAAAGAGCTCCTGGGTAAGATCGAAGCGGCGGACGGTGACAAAAACGACAAAATCACTTTGACGCTGTTGGGAGTCAACGCCTCCTCCTTCTTCATCACTCCCATGGGAGAGCTACGTCTTCGTGGAGATGGAGGTAGAAACACCGGATCTGTGTCTTTTGAGGTCGTCGCGACGGATAATGGACGTCCTCCCAAGTCCTCAAAGGTGCCGGTGTCGGTGCATTTTCCTGGAGGTGAGAATTTGGCTGCTGTTGGTACAAAAAGGAGTGGAGCTGGGACGTCCTTGCTGCTGGTCGGTTTGGGGACCAGTTTGACACTGCTCGCCGTACTTGTGGCCTTCTTGGTCGCTTATATTTATAGATCGTAAGTATACGCCGTTTCTGAAATTTTTGACATTGCAGAAATCATGATTTTGGGCAGTTGCTAATCCGTTTCTTTCATTGTACAGTACAAAGTCAGTGTAAAAACGAAGTTTTGCGTTGAGCACACTATAGATATCATCTAGAAGGCTTTATTTCTCTCAGAATATTCTCCTTGGAGATAAATACACTTTTCCATACGTTCAAACCAATTTTCAGCAGTAATATTCCTAGGACATTGATAATAGACAATCGAAAGCTCGTTATACTTGGTAACAGCCCGGAGCTGAAGGAATTATTATTATTATTATTTGAACTGGGGTCGTTGTGACTCGGTGAGCCTTCCGGGAACTGCAGCCATGTAGATCTTTTATTCTCTACTCTACTCATTCATGGAAACCCAAGGAGGTCTGTCAACGGCGTTGATAAAACTGACAACCTCCATAGGGCCTTGGCCGTTACCTCTCGGGTATCCAGGACCGGCTTCTCCATACGAATGGTTCTTAGGCCAGCCAGCTCTGGACACTTGCATACCATGTGTTCAGCTGTTTCTGCTCCTAATCCACAGATCCTGCAAATCTCATCTGCTGACTTTTCCATGCGGTACAAATGATGTTTGTACAGACAGTGCCCCGTCAGCAGTCCCACCATCACCCGAAGCTCGGCTCGCGACAGTTTCAAGAGCTTTCTGGTGTAGGTTGGTGAAATCATCACGAATTTCTTGGCCTGAGTAAGTCCAGGAGTGTTTGTCCAGTAGGTTATCCTATTCTTCAACTGTCATTGCTGGAGCGCTGTCTTATATTTAATCTTTTCCTAGTCCACAGAAAAACTCAGGTGTGAACTGAAGGCATACTGTCAGGTGAATAAATGTTCGTATATCATTCAAAATTTACTGTGGTACGTTGCTCTAATGGTATAGGAGCCACATGTCTGGTTAATGCGAAGGAACAGCCGACCATTTGTTTCGAAGTGCTTTGAGTGTGAACAATTTTTGTTGGATTTCGTTCATCTTAGAAGAATTCAACGGTAGCCGGCTGTTTAGTTTTGGGTTCATATGGATATATCCAAGATTTCATCGAGGAGACTTAGGATATCCAAGTCTCCTAGACATCTGTGAGACCACTCAGAAGCTTAGCGTTTGTTCGAGTTGGTTGGACTGGTGTGGGTTTTATTATTGTGTCTTGTCGCAACTTTACACAGCATTGTTAATGTTACACCCAGCAGCGAATGGGATGGTCAACATGAAAAAAGCCTATGAAGTGAATTTTGAAACTAGACTCCAATTCAGGAGCGTTGACATGACCCAAGATACAACTGTGGAGGCATTCTTAACTGACAAATCAACTTTTGCGAATAATTCACATCATCTTTTGATATTTCTCAATACACTAATTAAAAAAAGAATTACCATGAAACTTTCTGAACAATTTCAGAAAAAGAAACAATCGACGAGAACTGCCCACTCTGCAACAAGAGAAAACTTCTTGCAGTAGTCCAATATCAGCAAAGATGAGCAACCCCGTTTTCAACGACAGATTGAGAAATCCAACTGCAACAGCAATGGGCGGACTGCCCAACCTGGCTACACAGCTTAGCAAATCGACAATTCCAAGTCCCAAAGTACACCCTGCCCCACCACCTCCAGTGTGGCCCCATTCAGCCACCTCCTCTGTGAGAGTGAAAAAGTTGAGTTGGGGAGATGACAAGGTCAGTATTTGTTGAATATTCTAAGATATCTATGATCTGCTTTCTGTTATCTCATTATTTTGAAAAAAAAAAAGATCGGGGGTGTCCTTAAAGATTTTTTTCTCTAAGTCTAATAGTTCTCGAGATGCTTTTAAGGTTCATAGATTCGTAAAATCCTGCTAAAAAGGCGAGCAAGCCCCTGGATTCTACGGAAAAAATTCCTGTATTATGTTTTTATATTAGAGCTTCCTCATCAGTATTAGCGGAGATATAATTTTCTTTCGATATCGCCATTTTTCCAATTTTCACTTATAACACGAATACAAAAGAAGGTGGTCATAATGAATACTACTCTTATTAGTTTTTCAGAAAAAGAACGAGAATAGGGTATCAAATTTTGTTTTTGTCTTCTCTTATTTAAAAGTTGTAGTGCCAAAACCTCGAAATTTACCCACCCTGAACAATCAAAATTGATTCATTTTACTGGGGTGAGTGTGAACGTACTAAAAATATTAAATTTTTTTTCAGACTGACTCAGGAAGTTCAGAGAATCTAGACAACATCGACGTCACACCGAAAGTAATGGAAAGTACGAATTTAACAGTTTACTTCTAAGAAATTCTACTCCTGAGGAGTCATATCCAATAAAGAACATGTAAATAAATAGTTTTTTATGAAGAAAATAAATAAGTAGGTTTGTAAGTGTTTTTGTATGGGTTTTTTTCACCAAAGTTTTATAAGCACGTCTTAAATTTTTTTAATGTTGGGCAATAATCTTTGAACATCCCAATAAGCTCTAGACTGGATAACTCAACAGAAATCTTGTCTATATGATAAGAGCATACGAATATCAGTCTCTTCATCTTCTCTCTGCAACACAGGTCGAAATTTTAAGTTCAAAAAACGGTGTGCATTCAATATTATTGATTTGAAACATCAACAATGAAATAACAAATCTGTTAGATCGGGAATCAACGGGAAGAATTTTCTAAAAATATACACGTAGATCAGAAAAAAATATTCGGTAAAATATTTTTCAAAAGCAATATAAGTGTAAATAGAAAAGAGACATTACAAGATTTTTTGTGGGAAAACGAAATAAAGTTAACAATTGAAGATATGGATTATAACCGTAGAAATTTTCTTCATTATACATATTTTCGCAACAATGACAATGAAATTTTCGGAGATTATCGAATTTTTTATCCCCGAAAAATTGGTTGACCAACAAAATAATGAACCCAAAGTAGGTCGAATCGGTCTATAAACAGATCGTTAGATATAAATCTTGGACTAATGTGATTTGACTAATGCCTAATCCTTCAAGGGGAACGAAGAAAATCATTGTTTGGTAACTGATTTCAAGCATCGATCACCAGGAGCACTTCATGCATAAAAAATGTCATGCAAAATTAGTTTTTAAAGATTCATCCGATACGAGTGGTGCTTCAATAATAAAATCAAAGAGAGAGCGACTTTGAATCAATTATCAGGATCGGATTCAGATCATCGAGAAAATCATTACTCCATTTTCACTGACTGAGCAGAACAAATAGTTCTTCCTTGAATTTGTGAATTAAGCATTTGGTCAGAGCTAGTTTCTGGTTTTAAGTTTCTTTCCGGAAGCTTATAGTGAAAATACAATTTGGAAGAATAATGTTTTATAATAATTGAATTCTCAGATGGTATCATAATGAATGAAGGTGTTCCTAAAAGTTCATTACTTCAGTCAGTGTTTTCCTATTTTTTTTTTTATTATTCCCTTTATTGTAGTAAAATATTATATTGCCTATATAAAAGATGAATCATATAATGAAAACCAATATAAAAAACAAATGATATCACTTAAGTAAAATTGGCAGATTTTATACCCTTGTTCAAAATATTGAGGAAATTTTTCAAAAAATATATCGTATGAACTTGCAAACCATTACCTCACAACCGGGAAGCATATAGATTTCTACTTGATTTTCCTAATGTTCAATTTCATGAAGGTATGTCATTGATGATCTACGTTTTTAAAATTTGATTATAATAATGTGGTTTAACAACTTCTTGTTTACCAAATCCCTTTAAAATAGCTCTCATAATTTTCGAAATCAGTTCAGGACGTCGTACTACGGACGGACAATTTTTATATTCGTAATTTGGATTCTATCTATCTATACATTCCAAAACGTCAAATGTGAAAATTTTAGAACGGGCTAAAATTGTTTTCCCAATGATTTATTTTTGAGAAAATATACTTGGATAAAATTTATTTTCCCCTTTTACAGATATATTTTTTCGACGAAGAATAATCAGAATTCAGATACTATTTTTAATTCCTTATCTCATCATCAAAAAAGGAGTCAGGTTGCAGAACACCCCGCTAATTGAAAAAAAAATTGTTAATACAACCTTCAATTTTAGTTGACTTTCCCTTTTACGGAAACTTGTTGAGTGATTTGAATATTTTCAATTTCTTAAATCAAAAGTTCTTGTATCAAAAATCCCTTTTCTTGAGTGAGTATTGCCAAATAAATTGCTTGTTCAAACAACCCAATTAATTCGTGAAATATACAGGACGGTTCACAATGAAGTCCCGTATTTTTGAGGCTTATAATTTTTGATAATAGAGCCATAGGGTCCTTAAACTTTCTGCATAATATTCCTTATATCCTCAAGTTTTTTGTGAAATAAGAGATATGCCTCATCTTACAAGAAATCCATAAGAAAATTTAAATTTTCGACAGTGGTTTTTCTCTATGTCCAAGATAAGATTATAATAATAATAATAATAACATATATTCATCATCAAAGTTTACATATACATGAATTAAACAAAAAGTACTCCCTCAAATTAAACTATCGATTTATATGAGGGACTAATGACATGAATATATATCCAGATACATTTTTTTTTTGGATTCTAGAGAAAAAATTAATAGGGCTTGATGGTCTTAGATCCATGTTTTTATCTCTTTCAAGAAGAGATAATCGAATTCAAAGTTTCCATAGACTTTACATGAGAATAGTTAGTTATAATACAAGTTAGTGCAGAAGGCATTGATATTCTTCCACGAGTTCAAAATTCAAAAAAGACCCACGAATTGGCGAGTTTTTGAATGAATGAGTGATAGAATGAGCTCTTTGCAAGTATTACCTTCACATCATTATCTCTAATTCACTGAATTTCATTTGTATTTAATGAAATATATTTCCATAAATATCGTTAAGTGATTTTTGCATTGTGTTGTTAGAACAGTTTTCCGTACCACAAATTTGAAAGATAATAAATAAATCCGTGGCAGAAGAGTTGCGACTACCAACATACAATTATAAATAATATAACCATGCAATCAGTGCGAATCTTATATACCTATTCTCGCACGATTTTGTTCTACAAGATGTGACAGAATGAACGGATTAGCATCAGAATTAAAGAAAATCTATTGAGGTGTTAATGTAATTACAATCTGCTATTTGCATAAGTCTCACTTATCTCTTGTTTTTAACTCTCCAACAAACATTGTGAACCACCCTGTATAAATGTCAGCAGCTACCTTTCTGAGAATTAAATGACTATTTGCAGTTACCATTTACTCTACATGAGCGATGTTAAGTTCAGTTGAAGACGTGAATGCCTACAGATAAAAGTAAATCTTCAACACCTTATCTACCTCTTCTGAATGCACTCATATAACCATTTTTGGGCGGATTTTTGAAAAGATTGTAGTACATACATTCTGGAGAGAATGTATAATGTGGGTTCAAAAACAAGCGAAATCAGAGTAAGACATCGATATTGATCTTTATTTCCTTTAATGAGAGTAATTAAGTGATCTGTTATTTGTAACGGAAATGTAATGATTCGAAAATGAAACCATTCTGTGACAATCTCTTATGGTTAACGGAGATCCTTCCTCATCGTATTCCAATTAGGGAATGGATGGAAGGAAGTGGAAGTATTATCTCCTCAAAAATGTATTTTGTTTTTATGTGAAATGATTTACCTATGTGAAATGTTTTAATTTGAAATAACTATCATCAAAAGGAAATGATAAAAAGACTAAAGTACAGTCGGGAGCTTTTAAGCAATCGTTCAGTATTACGAGTTTGAACACCACGATGTTCATGTGGGTACAATTGGGTCAGTGCTGTCCTCATTTGTTTCACGATATTTTGCTTGAATTTTCGATGATTCCGATGGAGTGATCAACACGAAATTTCTCTTACTTAAAGCTTATATTTACTTGCAAAATCTCAACTCAGAGGAATCTGTTCTCCTAAAATATAAGTTCCTTTTTTTAAATATTTTTCTTTAAGTTTCGGTGGTTTCAATATGATATTTCGCATGAAATTCCAAGTTGTTGTACTCAATATACACGCAAAATCTCATTCAGATCGCATCTGTTATTACGGAACAATTGAATATTTATTTTTCAATATCAATCTTAAATTTGCTACGGTTTTCATGAAGTGAACAGCCAAAATTTCAACAGGTTAAGAGAGTCACCCAAATATAGAGTATTTTTTTGTCAATATTCTTCTTGAATGTTCTCTGATTGTGCTCACACGAGTAATATAAAATTTTGCCAGAACACCACAACACACCGAAATATATCTTAACGATAGATAAAATAGTTATTTATAATACAAGTGCAGAAGGCATTGATATTCTTCCACGAGTTCAAAATTCAAAAACGAGCCACGAAGTGTCGAGTTTTGGAATGAACGAGTGGTAGAATGAGCCTTCTGTACGAGTATTATACATTATTTTCCCTAATTCATTGCATTTTCATTGAAATTAATGAAATATTTCCATAAATATATTTTAGTGATTTTTGCATTGAAAAATGTTGGTTGGCAGAACTGATTTCTTTAAGGCAAATTGATGAATTGACAGATAAAGCCGTGGCGGAAAGTTCGGAGTACCAACATAGAATAATAAAATATAACCATGAAAACTGTGCGTTTCTGATATATTCTCGCACGATTTTGTTCTACAAGATGTGGAAGAATGAACGGAATAACCACAGAATTAGAGAAAATAAAGTTTGAAACCGTTATTTTAGATCTGAATGCAAATTTTCATATCGACCGAATCCATAGTCCGCAGTTTCAAAATTAACTGGAAAATATGACTTCGGATGGCCATCTTTAAAAAACTCCTATAGTCGGAATATGCTCTTTAACGAACTTAACAGCGGCATTCGAGATCCAAAAGTTCTTGAAAAATTTGAAGTTTTTCGTTGGGGAGTTCGAGTAGTAACGCGAATTTTAGTATACAGTCGATGCATTCCTGGCTCAAAATTCGAAAATAACAGACATTGTGGCGAAATGATAGAGCCATCTACCTGGAGAAAGAATTCACGATTCTTCTACATTTCACACATTAACAACTAGATAAATCTTAATTGTGCGAAAATCATTTTTATGAGAAAGATGTGATTCGAGCTGGGTGAAAATTATAACAGTTCAAAAGTGAATTGATTAAGCGCGAAGATAAGTTCTGAATTTAGGCCATCAAGCCAACACTGTGCATCAGCATCAACAATGACACATACCTACCTATAAGCTTATTCCGTTTTCTTCACTTTCTTCTCTTTCGTCTTCTCACAACAGTCCAGTGTGAGTTGTGTAGTCATTGAATGTGTGCCATGAAATTCATTATACAGATATGTGTCTTCATTATATTCGAACTGGCTTTTTGTTCGAGTATTTTTGTCGTTAACAATTCCATTAGTATCCTTCCTATTGACGATAATCCTGCCCGCTGGACAGAAGAAGGCATTTGGGGCCCAATTTTAGAAGATTGGGTTTTAGGATCAAAAAGGTAATCAAACTATATCATAAATATTTTTCAGCAATAATCTGAAGTTTTTTCAAATTGGTCTCAAATTAATTAAGTTTTCAATTCAAACTTTTATAAGAAACTGAAAATTCATTCAGAATCTGAGAGATTGTAAAAACCAGGAAGACCGGTAATGTTCTATTAATGTGTTTCATCACCATTAACACAGTTATCTGATCGTCTGGATAGTTTCCTGAAATCAGAATTTTTTTTGCGATCATCCAGCTTGTCATGTTCATTTTCAAACGGTTTCAAGTTTAGTTTTGTTGCTATCGGCAAATTAGTTTAAATATACCTCAAAAAGACTGACGTTTTTTCAAATGCATTGCGCTTATTTCATAAAAGTTTTCAAGAATATGGGAAGGGGTTGAATGATTCAATGAAGTATACTTTTTTCTTTTTTATCGGCCTATGTCAAATATTTCAATTTAACAGCTACTCAATTTAAAAACACTTCATTCTCTTGAAATAATACCATAAGAAATATGCCTTCATATCTAAACAATTAAAATTATTTAATAAATACGCTATGATGTGATAGTAGCCTCCTAAATGGAGGTGAAAATAAGTATACAGGGTGGCCACTTTTTCAATAGGATTGTATTGGTAACTTTTAAACCATAAGAGTTAGAAGGTCGGTCAAATGGAGAAAAAGTTGCATGCATGGAAGCATTATCAAGCAGTTCAAACAAATCGAGATTATCAGGGCCGGTTTTCGAGATATCATAAGAAAAGTAAATTATGTCATTTTGATTTTTCTTTTTTTCCCACTTTATTTCGAATATTATCAAAAAATGTTACAGGAACTTTTTATTCGACAGTAAATTATCCTCAATTTGACGTAATCAGATTTCGTATCCAACGTTTCGTACTCTCTGGGCCACCCTCAACCTCATTTTTTTCAATACGGACCTGGATATTTTATGACATTTTTCGAAATAACTTTTAACGCTGAATTCAACGATATATCATACAATGTCATTCAAAGTAGATTTTCAGGTGATTTTGACCCTTATCCAATTTTCTTCGGGTCGGATCTGTATTACCTTCATTTAGTTTGATTAACAATATGCAATATGCAATAAATTTCGATAAGAAAATCAACTTACCCACCTTGAACCAAATGGAACATATTAGAATCAAAGCAAGAAACCAGTATACTGGGTTGTTGGTTCTTCTTTTATAATAATCATTTGAATATTTCAATTCATAATAATTAAACGAAAGTATCATTTAATGAAAGAAAAATCAAATGATTATTCGAAAGTAAATGAAAATTAATGAAGTAAGTGTTCGAAAAGTCCACCATTTTGTAAAATGCACTTTACGGTTCTGGAACCCATACTTCTTATACATTTGCTTGTTTGGTCTCCTTGAATACCTTCCAAAACATTCTCAATTTTCTCGCGAGGTATCACTATTGTTGTATTTGTCATTTGAATCGTTGAAACAAATTACAAATTCGAACTTTATTTTGAGATCATTACGATATAATTTTTGTAAGGCTTGGTATTAAAATTTAAAATCATTGTATTCGCGTCTCTTGACTATTTTATTAACAGCAGTTTTTGAAAAATTCCATTCACTGGCCACAGTTCTCGATTTTTTTCTGGGTTCGATTGAATTTGGGTCAGAACATTGATATCGTTACTAGACTTGTTTTTTCTTACATAAACACCATTAAATTTGGATGAGGGTCAAAATCACCTGAAAATCAACTTTGAGTGACATTGTATGATATATCGTTGAATTCAGCGTGAAAAGTTATTTCGAAAAATGTCATAAAATATGCAGGTCCGTATTGAAAAAAATGAGGTTGAGGGTGGCCCAGAGAGTACGAAACGTTGGATACGAAATCTGATTACGTCAAATTGAGGATAATTTACTGTCGAATAAAAAGTTCCTGTAACATTTTTTGATAATATTTGAAATAAAGTGGGAAAAAAAGAAAAATCAAAATGACATAATTTACTTTTCTTATGATATCTCGAAATCCGGCCCTGATAATCTCGATTTGTTTGAACTGTTTGATAATGCTTCTATACATGCAACTTTTTCTCCATTTGACCGACCTTCTAACTCTTATGATTTAAAAGTTACCAATACAATCCCATTGAAAAAGTGGCCACCCTGTATACATATAGGTAACATCCGTCTCTAGTGACGAAAGTTATATGTTGATTGTGGGGTTTTCCTTTGCTTGCGACGGATATATAAAACTTTCGCTTGGGGATTTGATGACGAATTGAATATTCATTGAACAATGTTTTTTATCACAGTCAAGATTCTCTTCAAGTATGTTTTAGGTATACAGTCGAGAAATGACTGTTATGTCATGAGCGGTTGTTTAAATTCGTATTCCTGAAACTTTTTTAGGAAATTGCGGCTAAATCGTTTTTTTCACTCACCGGCAAAAAACTCGGCCACCTAAAATTTTGCTGAAGTTAGTTGTCCAAGAACTTTCGTAATTTTAAATCGATTCCAATTGTTTCTACGACAAATTGAAGATAAATCATTTGGTATTCATTTAAAGCCCAAAAAAGTTTTCCAAAAATGTTAATACTTCATTTATACAGGGTGATAAAAAACATGTATTTGTAGTCCAATTTCTTAACACCCTGCTGTAGAATAATTGAGGAAATTTGTAGAGTTTACGCTCAGTTTATTGCAAGGGCCATCCTTTTCGACATTTTTCAGTTTTTACTCCATCTTGATTTCGTTTGTAGATACATGTATTGAAATTAAATAAAAGCCTCTTTTATTTTTCACTCTGAAGTTCTTGAACAACGAACTTCAGCAAAATTTTAGGTGGCCCAGTTTTTTTGGCGGTCAGTGTAGAATGAAAAGTCAATTAACGTGCGATATGACATTAGGTACCTGAAAACTTAAAATTATAGGAAACGTTCAATATTTTTTCAAAATTTTACTAATCAGTTTTTGGAATAATTTTCTTCGGGAAACGAAAAAGTATATGAACAGAGTAAATACATGCTAGGAACGTTCGATTTTTCCTCTTTCGATGAATTTTATAATCATACAAAATTCTGATAAAATTTGAAAGGTAGATACTGAGATATAGAAACATAATCCATCGTATCTTATTGGAGTTTCAACGAGTAAAAGGGGAAGAAAAAAATCGATCTGTTTTTTCAATTACTGAGAGGTCGAAATTTCACCATAAAAAAAACTTGCCTCCTAATGATGTGGTATCCATGAAATGTTGCACTGTTTTACAATTAGTTTCTAAATTTCTGTTCGACAGAATGGTTATTTTTTCAATTATTGAGTGAAAAAAATTTTATAAGGTTTAACACCGAAATCATTAAAACAGACTTTGCCAATTGAAAACCTTGACAGAGACACTTAGATACTGAACATAGGTATAGGATGAACTATTCAAGTCTTTAGAACAATATGTTCAAGAGTTATACAGGTTGATTCACCACGATGGCCTCTTAGTAGTTTATGGAAAACTTATCTATAATTTTGTGTTGAAAATTAGCATATTGGGGATGTAAACAATGATCTTTTTCCCTAAAATATTTTCAGATCTCTACAACTTCCGAAAGTCACAAACTACTCCAAGGTGAGGTATTGCGGTTTTTCCCGATTTAAGGTTCTTCCTCGATAACTCTTAAAGTATTCATTTTAGGTATAGGGTTTGCTTGAGTAATGCAAATTTTTTTTTACGTAGAATCGACTGAAATAATGAAAAATATTGGTTCTTTTTCGAAAATCGTGAGTTTTGATGAATTTGAGTTGTCCAAGTTCATGATCTTTTTATGAACACCTTGTTCATTTTTAGTCCAAACTGCAAACTGTCTTATAATACTACGTATTTGCAGGATCAAACAAAAAAATTCCGAAAATAGTAATTTTTCGGCAACTGTCCGAGAAGTGCTCACTTCCTGGACGCTTTTTCTCTGAGAAAGTAGCATTTCCCGGCCTAGTCCGGAAAGTACGTACTTCCCGGACTAGTCCGGAAAAGAATCATAGAATCCATAGCAACCGAGATAACAGCTGACAGTTCATATGAAATTAGTTGTCGAAAATTTGCAAGTTTTTGATCGCAATCGCAATGAAATATGGAAAGCAGCAGCGATAGTGTTATTTTACATGGTTGCCGAAAAAATATTGTACGCAACACGCCCGAAAATGGTTTTTTTGGACTCACAGACTTCCAGGACTCGCTTACGCTCCTCCTGGAATTTTGTCTATTCGTCCAAAAAAACCCTATTTTCCGGACTTGTTACGTAATAGTAATTTACGTAACAAGTACTCGCTTACGCTCGTCCTGGAAGTCTGTGAGTTTTTTTGGACGAATAGACAAAATTCCAGGACGAGCGTAAGCGAGTCCTGGAAGTCTGTGAGTCCAAAAAAAACATTTTCGGGCGTGTTGCGTACAATATTTTTTAGGCAACCATGTAAAATAACACTATCGCTGCTGCTTTCCATATTTCATTGCGATTGCGATCAAAAACTTGCAAACTAATTTCATATGAACTGTCAGCCGTTATCTCGGTTTCTATGGATTCTATGATTCTTTTCCGGCCTAGTCCGGGAAGTACGTACTTTCCGGACTAGGCCGGGAAATGCTACATTCTCAGAGAAAAAGCGTCCAGGAAGTGAGCACTTCCCGGACGGTTGCCGAAAAAAGCTTTTTCTGCCAAAAAAATTCAATAATATGCGAGTCCTCATCGCCACCATTTTTTTCATAAGAAGTTGAGTTTTTACCTAAGGTATGGCATATTGCCGAAATTGTCATCGAAAAGCTATCTGATGATGCAATAATTTACTAGGAGTGCCATTCAAAATAAGGATATGAAATAAGGTCTGTTGTAGGGATCTGTAAATATTTCAAGAAGAAAGATTATTGTCTCCCCTAATATGCAAATTTTCAGCTCAAAATTATGAGTAGTTTTCCATAAACGTCTAATAGGCCATCCCGATGAATCACCCTGTATATGTACATATTGGCTGGCATAGTTATTTTTGACCTCGAATTCTTCATCCATGTGTTGAACCCACAAGTGCGCAATGAATCAAATTTTCGAAAATTTTAACACAATCTTGAAATAGATAGTACTTATATGTATATATTGAATACAATATAATAATATATATATATATATAAATTATAATCATAAATCTATCATTTGTTGAATACTTATTATTTAAAGGGAAAAACGTGTCATGCGTATAGACAACAATGAAATTATGATAGTGAGAAGGATCGATTCAGATGATAAAGATAGAAAGGAAAGCAAAATCTACAATACCAAAATTGTGAACAATAGCAACTATAAACCTCCTAGACAAGTTTCTGAAACTGACTTGTATCTATTGAGTGCCATAGAAAAATTGGTTTATAAAGTGGATTCAATGGAGAAGAGACTGAGGAAAGCAGAGGAAATGCTGTACTACTTCATGGCTGGAAACAGAATAGATCAAGGTAGTATTTTGTTGTATTTGTGTGATTAATTCAATAATGTTCAATAATCAGAAATACTAGTTCACAAATGGACAGATGGGCAGTCTTCAGCAGGTTTAATCAATTCATCCATAATTCTGAAAATATTTTGATACGAGCAAGCCTTTTGAATTAATGCATGCCGGAATTCAATTCTATAAGTTTTAAAGGAGTGTCTCAAAATGAACCTCAAGGGGGCGCATGTCTACATCACCACGGACAGCCAGATAACGCTGAGATCCCTGGAATCGTACTGCCAGAGGTCTCTGTTGACTTGGGAGTGTCGTAACAGCATAAAGCAACTGGCTAGAGGCAATAAAGTGACTCTACTAAGGTACCAGGGCACTGTGGTGCTGAAAGAAAACGAAAGCCGGTGAACTTGCAAAAAGTGCACCCTTCTGTGGGCTAGGAAAAGACCAGCGGTACAGAAATGGGAGTTGAATAACAGGATAACCCACTTGACAAACCCTCCTGGACTCACTTAGGCCAAGAAAATCGTGATAATTTTATTTACCTATACCAGAAAGTTCTTGAAGCTGTCACGAGCCGAGCTTCGGGTGATGGTGGGACTGCTGACGGGGCATTGTCGGTACAAAACAAACATCATTTGTACCGCATGGGAAAGTCAGTAGATGTGATTTGCAGGCTCTGTGAATAAGAAGCAGTACCACCGAACACATGGTATGCAAGTGTCCAGAGCTGGCTGGCCTAAGAACCATTCATATGGGGAAGCCGGTCCTGGATACCCGTGAGGTAACGGCCAAATCCCCTAAGGGGAATGTCAGTTTAATCAGCGACATTGACGACCTCCTTGGGTTTTCATGAGTGAGTAGGGTAGAGAGCAAAAGATCTACATGGTCGCAGTTCTCGGAAGGCTCATCGAGCCACAACGACCCCAGTTCAAATAAGAATAATAATAATACTTTTATCTGAGAAGTTTAGTTCTTGGATTCCTCAATAGTGTCATAGCCTATTGTGTCAGAAATATTTCAAAATTTAATGTGTGTTAATGTACAGATGATTTATAAGCATTTATCTGCATTTAGCTGATTTCAGTTATTTTCAAAACCTTTAAAATACTCATATATTATTCCAAACTTTTATTGTACATTATTTACTTTTCATCATTTTTTTTATGAATTGATTTTTCTATATTCTGGGAAGGTATAATCCTGATGATGCTTCCCAAATAAATCCATTCCGTATTATAATTTTAAAAATTTAAAAAAAGAAAATATTAATCCAAAATGCGATTTTTGAATTTTCAGATCAATGTCCCGATAACTTTACTAGAATCGGCGAGAATTGTTACTTCTTTGGCAACAAAGCAGGGCGTGAGTATGACTGGAAAGCTGCTAGCAAACAGTGCAGAATTCTTAACTCTGTTCTGGCAGAATTTGAGACGATCGAAGAAAACCAGGATATAATATCGTACATTCAGAACAACGATTATTTAAGAGGTAAGGAAAATCATCTGGAAGTAGGTACTCAAAACCATACAAAAATGTTGACTCTACAGTAAATAGATACTCAAAACCACACAGCAATGTTTACTCTGCTGTTGGGGTTACCAAAAGCCAGAGCTGTCAATTGAACTGCTTAGTTCAAAACGAAATAAATAATATTTCTTCTTACGAATCACCGATTTGTATAGGGTTTTCACATAATTTATTAAAACAATATTTTACACCTTAGTATTTCAATATTTTTAAATTGTAAATCAGAAAAAAAATTTTTGTAACTTTTCGTTCATATTGAATTGTATTGAAATATTCGTGAAAAAAATCCTACAAAAAATCATTACAAAAGGACCAAATTTTATGGAAATGTATAAAACCTCTCGTAACTATTGTAATATTCCTAATTTCTACTGATCATTCAATCGTTCTGTCAACACCGCACATTATTTTTGTGCCTTCTCCTCTGGGCAAATATTGACAGATAACAGGAATACCACTTGGTGGTTTTCCCTCTTAAAATATATTTATCTTTCTGAGAGGTTATCTGTTTAAGAATCTTAGTTGAAATATTTTCCAGGTCTTTTAGAAATTGGGTAAGACTTTTTGATATATTAGGTAACAAACAATTTTCGGTAGGTATCTCAGGTACTCTTTTTTATTTGAGATACTTTACGGCATTAAAGATTCTTCTTTATTACAAGATACCGTTATTTTTAATGAAAATTTCAGTTAAAGGTACGAACAGACCAACGCGGGACTGCAGGAGCGTTGCTTTAGATGCGGCAGCGGGCAGATTGCATAGCATGCACACCAACGCGATAATAATACACGATTATTTGTAGGAATCTACAATTATGTATGAAAGTGACAGTTTTTAGGAAGAAGAAGCTCAACTGCTTTTAGGGCTTGCAGAAGAGGAGGAAATTGAAAGGTTTGCGAGTTAAAAAATTACTTATTAGAGATGTGATTATTTCTCCTAGATAGTAATTTAAATTTTCTTTTTCAAAACAGTCATTTTTAGATATTTTTTCTCATTGTGGAAATCGAAAAAAAAAGGAAAATATCATACTCTCATGCCTCAGTTGAGAAAAGACTAGATAAGGTTTTATAAATATTTTCGAATGACCTTCGAATGTATCGACGAGATTTTAAAATATTAAAGAAAAAATTTGTAAACAAGATACAAATTATAAAGCGATTGGTCCAGAAGAACGTTTAATGTTTGCGCTAAGGTAAGTTTTATGAATACCTACCTGGAATTTAATAAGATAAATGATTACACAAGTTATATAATATAATTTTATTTGTCACGAACATAATTTCTTCAGCAAAATTGTCTGACAGGGTCAGGATCGAAATAGGCAATCTATCTTTGTACAAGAGAAATGCATTCTTATTCAAATGGTTTGCGTTCTATGTCCTCCTGATTAGAATAATTGGAGTTTTCACATAAAGACATCGCTGTTGAAGAAGACATATCTGTTGTCGCCGGTGAATATGCTGGCACTGCCACTGAAAGAGGAATGGTAGTGTTGGTTGAACTCAATACAGAAGGTCCCGATGTCTCTTCGATATGTTGAAGCTCTTGATCAGCAATAATTTGGGATATTTTCAGTCTTGTGATAGCCTGTCTCCTAGCACTAAAGCTACTGACAGTTTTCGCATAGCCTTCAAATATAAGATCGTTAGCAGTCTTCTCAACTTGGCGTGGCTCTAATTGTAAGTATTGCAAAACACCACTCGCTGGTGAATCCGTTTTTCTGTCCGTTCTATAAGGAAGAAATTTCTTCGAGTGTCGACGAGTTTTTATTTTCAGCCTTGTCTTCTGTGACGGCTGTGAGGTAGGAGTAGTTGCAACAGCAGTTTCTGTCAATTCATCTGAATTTTCTAACTTTTCATTTTCTTCCTCGTTTCCATCAAAAGCTGAATTCTCTATTACTTCATCAGTATCATTTGTGTCTCCTACCTTGTCGCGAATGTCTGTGTCTGTGTGCGCTAAAGCATAGAAAGGTCGAAAAAAGTCCATATTTGGGGCCCACTGCCAGTGTTTGTAGTTTTTCTTGGCAACTTTTCCTGTTTTGGTGTTTGTACTTCTTAAGTATTTCGCATATGTGTCTTTAATGTTTCGCCATTTTTTTTTCATGTCCTCACCTGTAATAAAATTATATATTTTCTTACAGATTTTTTGCAACTGAATATTCCTATCCTACGATTGGATATAGTTTTAGGGTGAGGTTCACGACCGTTGGCTTAATTGTGAAAAAGGTCATTGAGCAATATGGCAGACTGTGCAACCCATATACTTGTCGGAGCCGACACTCAAGGTTTAAGAAAAATCTGCTGAAGACTTCTACATTCTTTGCCAATTTCCCCAACTGTATAGAGTGTATAGACAGTATTGACGGAAAACACATAACAATAAAATGTCCAGAGAAGACAGGATCGAATTTCTTTTTTATTTGAAGAAATTCTCCATAGTTCTTATGGCCATTGTGGGTCCTGACTACAGATTTCTGTGTGTAGATGTAGGTGGATTTGGAAAAAACAGCAATGGAGAAATTTTTGAAAAATCAAATATGGGAAAAAGATTCACAGCTGGTTCAATAAATATTCCTGGAGACAAAAACTTACCAGGAACCAATCAATCCTAATTCTAGGTTCTGATTGGTGATGATGCTTTTGCCCTAAAAACAATTTTGATGCGACCCTACCCTTACACCAAGATATCAGAAAATAAATTTCAATACAAGACTCTGTAGAGCCCAAAGAGTTGTAGAAAATGCTTTCGGAATTCTATCTCAGAAGTGAAAAATATTCAACCGACCCATTGAAACATCAGTGGAAGTAACTATAAGACAATTCCTATATAGTCCAATAGACAAATACAAAAAAATTGGGTCTGCTGGAAAAAATTCCGAACTTAATGAAACTGCTACAGGTTGTTAGAGGGTGTTGTGGAATGACTCTGTCAAGTTATCCAACACGAGGACCCTGTGCTAACTTGAGGAGTGTCGAAGAACCTCTACATTTCCGGACTTTCATCAGTTTTTGCTCATAACCTCTAAACTAAATATAGTTTTCGACCACAATGATCATTTTTGATGTTATAGAGCATTAAATTCTCTACAATTTTGTTTTCACAATCTTTTTTGTAAACCTAATATCAATTTATATACAGTCGATCAAAATTATAGTCCAGTAGACCAAGCAAACAAGTGGGGTCTGCTGGAAAAAATTCCGAACTTAATGAAACTTCTACAGATTGTTCGGGGGTGTTGTGGGATGACTCTGTCGAGTTATCCAACACGAGGACCTTGGGCTTACTTGAGGAGGGCCGAAGAAACCCAACATTTTCGGACTTTTTTCGGTTATATACAATCATTATTTTGAATTAATTATTTGTTATTATTCATTGATTTTACCCAGTTGATCTGATTATTAAGGTTCAAAATAATTATGGATTGATAGGAATTTACAGTAAGGTGATAACATGCCACGATAACATTGAAATATCTACTCTTTACACAAACATAGGTTTTTAGTCAAAGCTACCTCCCCCTCCACCTCCCTATGTATCAATATGTCGCTATTGATGAGAAATTACTATAATTACCATAGAACGGTTGGTAACGGTTTGAGGCCCAAAACCTTTGTTTTTTGTAATTTTTGACATTTTGAGAAAATTCCTCTAATTTTGATTGGCTGCATCTCGGTTAATATAAGGTTTAGAGAAAAGTTTCTGGAACCAAAATTATAGGGAATTCAATCATCTAAAACTATGAAAAAATGAACGTTTTGGTCGAAAGCTGATTATGTTAAAAGTTATAAGAAAAAAAGGTCCGAAAATGTTGGGGTTCTTCGGCCCCTCCTCAAGTTTGTACAGGGTCCTTGTGTTTGATAACTTGACAAAATCATCCCAAAACACCCCCGAACAACCTGTAGAAGTTTCATCAAGTTTAGAATTTTTTCCAGCAGACCCCACTTTTTCTGCTTTGTCTAATGGATTTTTCTTTTGATCGACTGTATCTAAATTGATATTGGGTTTAAAAAAAAGTTTATAGATACAAAATTGAGAAGAATTTAACGCTCTACAACTTCAAAAATGAACGTTTTGGTAGAAAACTAATTAGGTTAGAAGTTATGAGCAAAAAACCGAAAAAAGTCCGAATATGTTGAGATTTTTCGGCCCTCCTCAAGACAGCACAAGATCTTTGTGTTGGATAACTCGAAAGAGTCATCCCACAACACCCCCGAACAAACTGTAGAAGTTTCATTCGGAATTTTTTCCAGGTAAAATGTATTTATCTACTGGACTAATAGTTGCTTCCAGTGATGTTTGAAGGTTATCTATGTTTTACATAACTTCTTGAGAACTAAAAACTGTGATGATCTTTACAGCCAACATTTAGAACTTCCATACCTGGTTTGGGTGTTTTCGAAAATTTACAGATCTATCCAAGGATGCAGCTTTTCAGATCAGAGAAATAATCGTGAATTTTTTTAATAATGGGTATGGTCCGTATATCACCTTGGTTACTATGGTTAGTAAATTGGTGGTTCGTATATGTCAAATTCCTCAAAAACAGGTGACTATTTTCTCAAACTCCGGTAACTTATCTGTTACCAGAGCAACGGTACTTTCTGCTAAGGATCGGTAACCACGCCCACTCAGCTTGGCAGTTGTCATTTTAATCTTCAGATTATTGTTTATGAACATTTTCCATGACATCTAAAACTCAAAAATGTTATTATTTCAATTATGAAACGAATACCCTTCAGAGCCATTAAGAACTATTGATTATTTACAAATTAAAAGAGATCTACCATTTATAACCTCCAAAATTCTGTCAAAGAAAAATTTAGTTGACAAGTGTCAAGCGATCCGTAAATACGAAGCGTGTTAACTAAAACGTTGAAAATCACCAGTTCCCGCTCTGAAATTCTCGGCAATATACGGAGTACGGACCATACCCAATATGTGAGACTCATGTACCATATGTAATTGCTTTGTATTAGGAATAAATCTTGAAAAAAGCTGTTTTTTCTTACCGTTTTTCCCTAGCTTCACTCCTATTTCATCCCACACCTTGTCTCTTTTTCTTATATTTTTGTATTCGGAATGAGATGAATCGTATAGAATAGGATATCGTTGAACAATAGCTATCAACTTTTCTGTGAGGGTTTCCGCCATACTTGAAACACGTGGTAAGCGTCCAAACAACAACACAAAACTACGGCGTGAACTGCGGGAAAACACTGCACGCTACGAACCGAAATTCATTTGTAGACATCCCGCAGTTCGCATGCGTTGTCTTCGTACCGGAATGCACTCTTTCATATCCCGTCGTTGATTTCCATCCCGCAAAAGTTTCTGTCTCGCTCTCGCTCCCGCAGTCCCGCGTCGGTTTGCGCCAGAGCCGTATCTAGGTACTATTGCGCCAGTTGCAATATTTTAGAAAGCGCCACCCATTTTCGAATATTTTTTCATCCATTAAATTTTCTTATAGTATTTTTTTGTTCATAATTTATCCAGTCATACAGTTCATAGTCATACAGGGTGTTATGTAATAAGTGTTATTTATAAAGTGAAAAGTTCATATGAGCATGGGTCCTCAAGGCCTTCATTTCTGGGATAGAGGGTGATAAAAATTTAATTTCATTTAGGTTTATCGTGAATAAATTTTAAATTTATGTCGATATTTGGACGAAAATTGGTATTAGGGGGTTTCTCAATATGGGAAATTCAAATTTAATCTTAGTTTGGCCCTCAATTTTGGGGAATCACAACTTTGTCGTGCATGAATGCACATATCACATTTTATGAAAGAAAAATCAATTTCTTTAGCATTTTTACGTGAAAAAGGTAAGCTTGTCAAAAGTCGCTACAAGCAGTCGTTTTCGAGATATTTTGATTTAAATTGATCGATGCATCCAATCTTCTCATTGATTAGGGAACTCTTTGAAAATAAAAGTATCTAGTAGTTTATTCCAATTTTTTTCGTGCTGTCATGTCAAAAATAATATCTTTACGATAGTTATTATTATTGTTATCGTAATTATTTGTAAAAGACTTTACCAAATTAAAAGTGAAATATTAACACCCCCTATCTCAAAAATGAAGGCCTTGCGGACCCATGTTTGTATGAACTTTTCACCTTATAAATAACTGAGGAGTCGTTCTGTGAAATATCGGACACTTATTACATAACACCCTGTATATTTTCGTTAAAGTTTCAAAATATTACACAGGGTGCATATGAATAGATGCGAAAAAATATAGGGAGCAATTAGTTGTCAATAACTAGGGTGGGTCTTTCATATGAACTTTTTTTGAGCCTCCCCCTGTTTAGTTACAGCCCCCTGAAGACTTCGCTCGAAAAGTAGTTTTCAATTCGTGAAAAGTTTATAGTTGCATTTTTTTGTTAAATTTATTTTATATTTTTACCAGTTCCGAATAAAAATATCATTTTGACACCAGCCTATTGGGTAAATTTGAGGTAGAAAATAATTTCAACCTCCTCAACTCAGGCGTATTATCTGTTGATATTTTTTCATAAAATTTCGAAAATTTTAGCGAAAAATTACAAGAGACCTTATTTGTTTGTAATGAAGCAGTCTATCCAAAATTAATTTTCTTATTGTAAAATATGAATAAAGAAAAAGTTATTGCGAAACAAGTTGGAGGGATGGCTTTCTCTACCCCTTGGAATCATTGAAGAACACCACCAACAATTTTTTTGTATGCCTTCTCGTCCTCATAAAATGTCAGCTTAATTTCGTTTTTGTGAATTTTTTGGTTTTCAAGAAAAAAATTAAAGAATACTTTTCGTGTGCCATCTTTAGGGAGCTGTAACTAAGCGAGAAGGGGCTCAAAAAAAAAGTTTATATGGAAGATCCACTCTAATTTTTGAGAAGGAATCACCCCCTAATTTTTTCACAACTATTCATAAAGATCCTGTATATATTTACTTACTTTTATTGAAAACCATTGAAATACATTTCATAAACATATAAAGACATAACTCCTGAAGATCCAAAAAATCGATCGTTATGAAATAGTATCAAAGAAAAAAAAGCCGTACTTAACACAAAAAAAGATGATACCGGTTGTCGAAGAAATACCGACAAACTTGATGAAGTGCAAAAAACTCATGAAAATAGGGGTAAGAACACAAATATTTATGAGAAGATTACACGCACGCTTGAACATAGCAATATTTATACTATTTCTTATCTTATTTTTTTTCTTTTGATATTTTTGGGCGCCCCTGCGGACCCTGAGCCCGTGGCAAGTGCCACCTCTGCCACGCCCTAGATACAGTAGATACGGCCCTGGTCTGCGCCTACTTTAATAGTTACCACTTTCACCTTTAATGCGGTGAAATTTCATAATGAGATGCAAATTGCATGTAGGGGTTCTTCTTTGAACTCATTGAGAATATAATTGAAGAATGTTTCATTTTTGCGCCAGTTACAGATTTTGTAAATGATGTTCATTTTTGGTAATAATCACATTGTATATTGATTGAATTCATTTATGTTGTATTTCCTTTTATTAATTTTTATTTTTGTTTTTTTCTTTTTTTGGAGAGTTGAGTGGAGTAGCCTTGGCTAGACTTCATCCTTAAAATTTTCCAAATAAATACTCTATTACTCTATTAATATTTTCCAAATAAAGATATATTATTTTATATCCAAAATTAGTCTGAATTTCAATATCCCGGAACTCAATTTTCTCTTCGATTTCAGGAAAAGATTTCTGGACGGGTGGCTTGAACCCTGGTCTACTTTGGATTTGGAGCAACAGTGCACGACCCGTGTCCTCTGGAAAGAATCAACAGAAAACATCTATTTCTGGAGACGGTCGATGCCTGAGGATGGCCTTCAATCCACAGTTGAGATCTTACGCCTATAAGGGAAGCGATTGTTCAATCAGATATAATTATATCTGCGAAATATCCGAGGATCCGATTATGAATGAGATTCAAAAACAAGCTAAATCTAAGGAAATATAAAGTCTATTTATTTATATATTTTATTTATTAGTCTTCCTAAAAAATCTGGGTAATAACCTTAAGGAGCAAACTTGTTGAACTCCTAGACTAAACTTCAAGATTACTCGAAAGATAAGATATAAAAGAAAAAGGATTATTACATCTGAATAGTTGCTAAATGTTCATAACTAAAATATGTAATATGACAATTATTCGTAAATTGTAGAATTCTAGCAACTCAAGCGCTACTGGTGTTGGAAGTTATAAAATTATTTGAGCAGATTAGTCTTGAGCAGGGAGGGGATATCCATTGATCTACAGAGTATCAGTGGCGTCCCCAAGCGGGGAATAAGGGGGATATATCCCCCCAGGAGGAATAACCATTATATGTAACAACCTTATATATCACAATCTTATTATGAGTAAGCAAAATTCTTTGGAAAACTTCTTCAAAAGAAGGAAAATTTGATTTTTTTTTTATACCCCCCAAGGCTTATATATGGGTACGCCACTGCAGAGTATTGATATTCTGAAAAAATTTCATCTTAATAATATGTCTCTTACACTCTGCATAACATTTAATAACTCCTCAGAATTTGAGACTTCTCCAGAGATATGAAAGAGCTCATCTATAATCCCAATACATAAGTCAAGTGGTCAAAAAAATTTTGTAGAAAATCGCAGACCCATCTGTCGACAGTTCCCAAATTATTTCATTCATTAATACATAAATATTCAGCTAACAGTCTCAAACATATCATTATAGATCAGCAGCATGGCTTTGCAGAAATATTGAAACTATTTTCTTAGAATATTTATGCAAATAATCGTTCAATCTTATTTTGTAGTCTTCCGGGGGTCAGAATTAGTGGTGGTTTGATGCGTTGGCTGAGGTTTTTTATTTCGAGGAGAAGTCAGTTTGCGTTGATAAATGGATACATCTCTTAATACGTGATAGTTCAGGAGTACCCCATGGCTCCCAACTGGGTTCTCTGTTTTTTACAGAATAGATAATTTACAGTATAAATAATATTACAACTTGTTTTCGACATACACTATTCTACTTTACGCTGATATTCTACAAATATATAAAAAATTGAATGTTTAGACTACTCAAAAATACCAAGTTATCTTCAGTTAGAGTTTGAATATTTCGGGGCAAACTGCTTCCACTTGAATCTGAAGAAGAGTTGTCAATTTTCCCTATTATATTCACAAGAATGAGTAAATTACACCATAGTTCGTGGGAAGATTTGGAAATTTGTCAGATATTTTGCTTTCATACAGGGTGTTTCAAGTTCGACTGCCTATTAGACGTTTCTGGAGAACGGACCCTATTTGAAATCTGAAAATTCGGAATGTGACATTGTTCATGATGCCCTAAAATATTTTCGAAGCTCCGGCACTTCCGGTTATACAAAAAAAACTTTTTTTTTCATTTGAAATCTCAGATATTATCAAGATTTCCATTCCCAATGACTTCTTTCCAAAATTATTGCGTTAGTCTTTATAGTTTTCAAAATATTAAAAAAAACGAAAAAAAGAGAGAATTTCCATTGTCATTAAAACGTGACTATAAGTTTGGTTAATGCCTTAATGACCTAAGTTTCTGAAGATGTCAACATTGTTGTCGAAATGACTAAAAATGCCAAGGACAAGACTGACAAGAGTGTGGTTACTTCGGCTTTCAAAATAATATAGTAACATAACGAGTCCACAGAGAACTCCAAATATTAAATAGGTAAGTATTATATCTTTTTTTTTCCAATTAGTAGGTGGTCATTCTTTCTATTTATATTTTGTGGAAAGGGTCATTATCAGGATCATTTTGCCTATAATTTGACATACATGATTTGGGATGTACTATTACTTTCGAAAGCAAGATGTGATAATTTCTTGCTCTCAAATTTGACTTAGATCTTTATCATAGTTAAGGAGAGCACATTTATCCTCTCGAGTCGATCGTTCAATCAGCTTCCTCAATGATTCCTTATTGGCTAAACATCTTCTCTTTTTTCCTGAAAATAATATATCTCATTAATTATTTATAATAACCTTCTCGGCTCAATTTACTTCTATTCGATATTTTATTACACGAATATCTCTCATCGAACTCATCTACGGATGGAGATTCTGGTATGAACTCACAAATAGCTGTGAGCTCCACGTTGCAAGGAACTACTTTCCAGGTTCTATCGGAATGTAAAGTAACACAGTTATAATTTTCCTTTTTGATCCTGGGATGGCCAGGACCCCAAGCTCTGTATTTAGTGCAATATATATGATTTCCGTTAGATGATTCGAAAAGCCCTCTACTCTGCAAGTCATCCAAACCTGCAACACCCAACTGATTATCAACAAGATAAGGATGCTTTTAAACGAAATTATTATAATATTGCATTTCACGTTTTTTTCATTTATAATGCTCGTTTTATAAATTACAACCTATAGGATTTGCTTTTGAAGTAGAAGGTCTGTAAGGAAGAAAAACTATATGTTTAGATCATATATTTGTCTATTTTTTTGCCGATGGCCCAACAGTATTTGTGATTAGATTATGAGGTTATCTACTTGATTTAACGCTTTTTTCTTGACTCAAACGTTCTTGTATTCTACAGGGTTTTCCTATAAGAGATTTAATTTCAATAATGAAAATAATAGATACAACAAGGAATTCAATGGTTGTTCATTTCATTATGAAGAAGGTATGCCAATAACGATATCAGCTAAATGGCCACCAAGACTACGGTTGCAACACCATAACTTTTCATAAAATTTTTTATGATCAATTCTCTGCATGTCCTTGATCACTTCACTTTAATTTTACTGTGACAGCAACTGTGACTTCAAAATTTTCACTATTTTTGTAGTGAATTTAACAATTTCAATGCGTTGTTAGAGCGTGTATCATTAAATTTTTAGTAATGGCATAGTTTTTACTTATCAAATGTCAAAATATGACAGCTTCAAAAGTGACAGCTGCCCAGATAGCGGGATATTCAAAATGAAAATTCTTATTGGAAAATCCTTTAAGTTAGGACTATTGATATAGGTACTCTTTGTTCCCAAACATTTTCGGTATTACACATTCTAATTTACCGCAAGATTCCTGTAGCCTGTCTGAGCATCTCAATGACACTATTGTAGTAGGTAATAAGGAAAAATCATTCTTTTTTCTCCGCCTTATAATTCCATAAAAAGAAGTTAGCAGTTGTAGCAGTAGATTGCAAAGCGAGAAAGAAGGAATGATTAATTTTTTTAGGAGAAAAGAGGAAAGTATTTCATATTTACGTTAAATACATCGATTGGTCAAATATATAAATATACTCAGCCACCATCTCAAATGAAGAATTATAATTATGTTTTATTGATTATTTGAAAACTTTCACAAAACCTACCTACGTAACTAGCCTTATACCAAGAACCAACTGTACTCTTCACCAAACTCGCCAGCTGCTTGGTTCTAGTTTCAGTTAAAACATCTGCTAAATCTGCGCCTAGGTTTTGACACTTGGTTATGGAATCTGTATAATTTCCTTTATCCTTGATGATTGTGAAAACACCAGTTGAACTTATACATGTAGCATTTGATGTAGCTGAAAAATATTTATGATCTTAAAAGGCTTGCTCATGAGTTCTGATTAGGGATTCATCAAGCCAAATAGCTTCACATTTTAACCAACTACTTGACTTGAAAATCAAGCTCGTGCAAATTGTCATAAAATGAGCTTGACCAAGTCAAGTCCATATACGGCATATATTTCTGTAATCTCGTGCGCGCTTACACTAAATAAGCGGATTCCTCGAGCACCGAGAGAATAAAGCATTCGCCAGTGTGACTTTATTAGTAGTTTTCACACATTTCTATGAAATATATTGGTAGATTTTGGTATTTTCAGAAATATCTTTCCAAAATTTGGCCGAAATAGTCAAGGATTTTTTATCAACGCTAGAATCTTCAGCTCCTGTTGAAAGACAATTTTCCAGAGCTGCTCTTACAGTTACAAAAACCCGAAATAGGTTATGCGACAAATCTATAAGATGGCTTAGATCCTGTATTAAAAATAATGAAATCAAACAAAGCCCGGAGATTTTTCAATAACAAGAAACCTTATTTTTTCATTATTTTTATCTTGTTATGATTTATAGTGATTTAATTTATGTTTCTATTTCAAAAAAGTTTATATTTTCGGTTCTTTTATACAATAAGTTTCATAAATAAAAGTTTTTTGTTTTTTGCAGGGTTCCTTCTCATTTCATCATTTTTTATTGATGTGATACTACACAATAAAAATGCTAAAAATCAAGTAGCTTGAAATGATTCAAGTTCTTGATAAATAAATACTTGACTTGAGTTGACTTGATTTCAAGTCAAGTCAAGTATTTATTTATATTCGTATTCATATATTTTTTTAATTCATTCGACAACAAATTCAAGATGACATTTTCAGCAGCTTGTACTAAATCTGGTAATTTGCCGCACCATATGAGCATCGACATAATTGCAGTGCCCTTGAAATTTTTTTGGAAGGTAACTGAAATAAGTAATAATTATCTGACTTTTGTCACAACGATAAATGAATCAATTGTCAAGGAAATGATATCATCTGATTGTTATCGAAAATCTTTATTTATTTATAAAAATCCTCAAGTGATAGACGATAGACTGTGATTTCAGAAAAAATAGCAAGTGTTCCTCGTAGTAAAAGCACATTCCCAAACTCGAACGATAATATAGATATATATTGTCGTCGTGGAAAGTATCGCTCTTACTACTAGGAACCTACACAATGGTCCTACGACCAGGGACGGCTCGTCAGGGTCGGCAGGGTCGGCCGGGCCGACCCAAAAATTATCGGGAAATAGAAAATAATTCTAGATATTCAAACTCAATCGGAGTTATCGATTTCGATATCCAAATTCCCTCGGTAATGAATATTTCCACTCAGAACAGGAAAATATAACTTATACCGGCCAATATTTTCTTTCGGACCCACCTAATATTCGATTTCCAAAGCATCCAGCGTTGTTATTACCTTTCATAAATTGTAACAAACCACAATCGTAAATGGTTACTTTTCGTAACATCACCCCAAACAGGTTATTCCAGAATTGTACGTAACACCGTAACATTAGGTCTGAAATGTAACACAAATGTTACAATTATACAATTGCAACTCCTGGAATGTCACTGAAAGCATCTCATCACGTTAGGTCGGCTAAGAGCCGATGGCGGAACCAGCGCTACCGAGAGCGCTACGTAAAGGAAAAGATACTACGACATACGCCCAGAATACGACCACTCAGTAGAACGGCACAACAACTCGATGTTAGGTCGCTTCCCAATACACAGGGTCGGCCGGCCGGTTATCCTATTGCAGAGCGTCAAGCAGCAACTTTTCACAGTTTATTTAAAATATTTGATAATTAAATGAATGGTTAATTATGAGACATTATGTCTTAATCAGAAAAGAACTTATTTATGCCGTTCGATAGTAGCTATTGATTTTCAGATCATGAAAATATAATTAATATATTCAAATGAATGGTTAATTATGGGATATTACGTGTTAATCAGAAAAGAACTTATTTATGTCGTTCGATAGTAGTTAGGTATTGATTTTCTGATCATGAAAATATAATAAATATATTCCTAACTTTGAAAACATCCTGATTTCAAAAGTTCTGTAATTCGCGCCTCGCGGTAAGATCGGCCAGCCGTACCTCAGTAGGGGGGATAATTGCATGCACATGGCTTAGCAGTTCTCCTTCGCAGATTTCGAGGGAGAAAATTCGCAAAGAAATAAATAATTCCGCGTGTTTTTCTTGGGAAATAGACGAGACAACGGATGTTAAATGTTTTTGTCAGATGTCAGTAATTTTCCGCTTCGTTCGAGACGGTAAAATTTCCGAACGATTTTGGGGTTTTTTCGATGTTAGTAAAGGCCGAACCGCGAATGATATTTTCAATACCTTGTTGGATAATTTTAAAGATTTCAATTTAGCGACTAAATTAGTAGGTCAAACATAAGACGGGGCAGCTGTGATGGCGGGGGAAATCAATGTGTTACAAGCGCAAATAAAAACAATTGCTCCTCAAGCACTATTCACGCACTGTTATGCACATAAATTGAATTTAGTGTTATAGTATATCCAAAGTCACTTGAACTAGTCTATAAAAACGCTTGGCCAGAGATAATTGCAAAACAGTCATAAACCATAGGCGCACACTTTTCAAACCCTTGAATTGAAAATAATATTTTTGCGTATGTCGATTCTTTCAGAAAATTCGTGACGTGAGTAGCTTTTGCTGTTACATCAAAAATGTACACAGGGTGCATATGAATAGATGCGAAAAAATATAGGGAGCAATTAGTTGTCAATAACTAGGGTGGGTCTTTCATATGAACTTTTTTTGAGCCTCCCCCTGTTTAGTTACAGCCCCCTGAAGACTTCGCTCGAAAAGTAGTTTTCAATTCGTGAAAAGTTTATAGTTGCATTTTTTTGTTAAATTTATTTTATATTTTTACCAGTTCCGAATAAAAATATCATTTTGACACCAGCCTATTGGGTAAATTTGAGGTAGAAAATAATTTCAACCTCCTCAACTCAGGCGTATTATCTGTTGATATTTTTTCATAAAATTTCGAAAATTTTAGCGAAAAATTACAAGAGACCTTATTTGTTTGTAATGAAGCAGTCTATCCAAAATTAATTTTCTTATTGTAAAATATGAATAAAGAAAAAGTTATTGCGAAACAAGTTGGAGGGATGGCTTTCTCTACCCCTTGGAATCATTGAAGAACACCACCAACAATTTTTTTGTATGCCTTCTCGTCCTCATAAAATGTCAGCTTAATTTCGTTTTTGTGAATTTTTTGGTTTTCAAGAAAAAAATTAAAGAATACTTTTCGTGTGCCATCTTTAGGGAGCTGTAACTAAGCGAGAAGGGGCTCAAAAAAAAAGTTTATATGGAAGATCCACTCTAATTTTTGAGAAGGAATCACCCCCTAATTTTTTCACAACTATTCATAAAGATCCTGTATATATTTACTTACTTTTATTGAAAACCATTGAAATACATTTCATAAACATATAAAGACATAACTCCTGAAGATCCAAAAAATCGATCGTTATGAAATAGTATCAAAGAAAAAAAAGCCGTACTTAACACAAAAAAAGATGATACCGGTTGTCGAAGAAATACCGACAAACTTGATGAAGTGCAAAAAACTCATGAAAATAGGGGTAAGAACACAAATATTTATGAGAAGATTACACGCACGCTTGAACATAGCAATATTTATACTATTTCTTATCTTATTTTTTTTCTTTTGATATTTTTGGGCGCCCCTGCGGACCCTGAGCCCGTGGCAAGTGCCACCTCTGCCACGCCCTAGATACAGTAGATACGGCCCTGGTCTGCGCCTACTTTAATAGTTACCACTTTCACCTTTAATGCGGTGAAATTTCATAATGAGATGCAAATTGCATGTAGGGGTTCTTCTTTGAACTCATTGAGAAGATAATTGAAGAATGTTTCATTTTTGCGCCAGTTACAGATTTTGTAAATGATGTTCATTTTTGGTAATAATCACATTGTATATTGATTGAATTCATTTATGTTGTATTTCCTTTTATTAATTTTTATTTTTGTTTTTTTCTTTTTTTGGAGAGTTGAGTGGAGTAGCCTTGGCTAGACTTCATCCTTAAAATTTTCCAAATAAATACTCTATTACTCTATTAATATTTTCCAAATAAAGATATATTATTTTATATCCAAAATTAGTCTGAATTTCAATATCCCGGAACTCAATTTTCTCTTCGATTTCAGGAAAAGATTTCTGGACGGGTGGCTTGAACCCTGGTCTACTTTGGATTTGGAGCAACAGTGCACGACCCGTGTCCTCTGGAAAGAATCAACAGAAAACATCTATTTCTGGAGACGGTCGATGCCTGAGGATGGCCTTCAATCCACAGTTGAGATCTTACGCCTATAAGGGAAGCGATTGTTCAATCAGATATAATTATATCTGCGAAATATCCGAGGATCCGATTATGAATGAGATTCAAAAACAAGCTAAATCTAAGGAAATATAAAGTCTATTTATTTATATATTTTATTTATTAGTCTTCCTAAAAAATCTGGGTAATAACCTTAAGGAGCAAACTTGTTGAACTCCTAGACTAAACTTCAAGATTACTCGAAAGATAAGATATAAAAGAAAAAGGATTATTACATCTGAATAGTTGCTAAATGTTCATAACTAAAATATGTAATATGACAATTATTCGTAAATTGTAGAATTCTAGCAACTCAAGCGCTACTGGTGTTGGAAGTTATAAAATTATTTGAGCAGATTAGTCTTGAGCAGGGAGGGGATATCCATTGATCTACAGAGTATCAGTGGCGTCCCCAAGCGGGGAATAAGGGGGATATATCCCCCCAGGAGGAATAACCATTATATGTAACAACCTTATATATCACAATCTTATTATGAGTAAGCAAAATTCTTTGGAAAACTTCTTCAAAAGAAGGAAAATTTGATTTTTTTTTTATACCCCCCAAGGCTTATATATGGGTACGCCACTGCAGAGTATTGATATTCTGAAAAAATTTCATCTTAATAATATGTCTCTTACACTCTGCATAACATTTAATAACTCCTCAGAATTTGAGACTTCTCCAGAGATATGAAAGAGCTCATCTATAATCCCAATACATAAGTCAAGTGGTCAAAAAAATTTTGTAGAAAATCGCAGACCCATCTGTCGACAGTTCCCAAATTATTTCATTCATTAATACATAAATATTCAGCTAACAGTCTCAAACATATCATTATAGATCAGCAGCATGGCTTTGCAGAAATATTGAAACTATTTTCTTAGAATATTTATGCAAATAATCGTTCAATCTTATTTTGTAGTCTTCCGGGGGTCAGAATTAGTGGTGGTTTGATGCGTTGGCTGAGGTTTTTTATTTCGAGGAGAAGTCAGTTTGCGTCGATAAATGGATACATCTCTTAATACGTGATAGTTCAGGAGTACCCCATGGCTCCCAACTGGGTTCTCTGTTTTTACAGAATAGATAATTTGCAGTATAAATAATATTACAACTTGTTTTCGACCAACGCTATTCTACTTCACGCTGATATCCTACCAATATATAGAAACATTGAATGTTTAGACTACTCAAAAATACCAAGTTATCTTCAGTTAGAGTTTGAATACTTCGGGGCAAACTGCTTCCACTTGAATCTGAAGAAGTGTTGTCAATTTCCCCTATTATATTCACAAGAACGAGTAAATTACACCATAGTCCGTGAGAAGATTTGGCTAACAGACGAAAATTGTCAGATATTTTGCTTTTATACAGGGTGTTTCAAGTTCGACTGCCTATTAGACGTTTCTGGAGAACGGGCCCTATTTAAAATCTGAAAATTCGGAATGTGACATTGTTCATGATGCCCTAAAATATTTTCGAAGCTCCGGCACTTCCGGTTATACAAAAAATGAAAAGAATGTTTTCAAAAAAAACTTTTTTTTCCATTTGAAATCTCAGATATTATCAAGATTTCCATTCTCAATGACTTCTTTCCAAAATTATTGCGTTAGTCTTTATAGTTTTCAAAATATTAAAAAAAAAAGAGAAAAAGAGAGAATTTCCATTGTCACTATCACGTGACTATAAGTTTGGTTAATGCCTTAATGACCTCAAGTTTCTGAAGATGTCAACATTGTTGTCGAAATGACTAAAAATGTTAAGGACAAGACTGACAAGAGTGTGGTTACTTCGGCTTTCAAAATAACATACATGTAGTAATAATAATATACATGTAGTAACATAATAATATTAAATAGGTAAGTATGTATTTTTTTTTGTTCCCAATTAGTAGGTGGTCATTCTTTCTATTTATATTTTGTGGAAAGGGTCATTATCACGATCAATTTGTCTATAATTCGACATACATGATTTGGGATGTATTATTACTTTCGAAAGCAAGATGTGATTATTTCTTGCTCTCAAATTTGACTTAGATCTTTATCATAGTTAAGGAGTGCACATTTATCCTCACGACTCGATCGTTCAATCAGCTCCCTCAATGATTTCTTATTGGCTAAACATCTTCTCTTTTTTCCTGAAAATAATATATCTCATTAAATATTTCTAACCTTCTTGGCTCAATTTACTTCTATTCGATATTTTATCACACGAATATCTCTCATCGAACTCATCTACGGATGGAGATTCTGGTATGAACTCACAAATAGCTGTGAGCTCCACGTTGCAAGGAACTACTTCCCAGGTTCTATCGGAATGTAAAGTAACACAGTTATAATTTTCCTTTTTGATCCTGGGATGGCCAGGACCCCAAGCTCTGTATTTAGTGCAATATATATGATTTCCGTTAGATGATTCGAAAAGCCCTTTACTCTGCAAGTCATCCAAACCTGCAACACTCAGCTGATTATCAACTAGATAAGGATGATTTTGAACGAAGGTGATAATATATTCATATTTGATTTCCTATGAGGTATTCTCGAAATCTATTATAACAATTTATAAGAAGAAGATTTTTTGTTAAATTATATGTTTCTAAAATTATTATATTATTGCATTCTATTTCTGGTCTATTTTTTTGTCGATGGCCCAACAGTGTTTGCGATTAGATTATAAGGTTATCTACTTGATTTAATGCCTTTTTGTTGACTCAAACATTCTTGTATTCCAGAGGGTTTTCCTATAAGAGATTTAATTTCAATATTAAAAATAATACAACAAGGATCTTTTAAGAGAAATCAATGGTTTTTAATTACATTGTGAAGAAGATATGCCATTAACGGTATCAGTTAAATGGCCACCAAGGCTACGGTTGCAAAACCATAAGTCTTCATTAAATTTTCCATGACCAATTCTCTGTATGTCCTTGATCACTTCACGAATTCTATATATAATGTTTTGAATTGATTTCGGTCCATTGGGATAGATCTAATTTATCACGTGGCCCCAAAGAATAAAGTCTAGAGGTGTTAAATCACAAGATCTATGTGGTCAGTTGTGATCACCTCTTCGATAAATAACAGAGCCAGAAAACTTTTCTTCAAGAATTACGTTTGTTTCGTTACTTGTGTGGCACGTAGCGCCGTCTTGTTGAAAATAAACGTTAAGAACTGAGTTTTCATGCAAAATATGGAGTAATGTCCTCTGTGAAATGGCTAATTCCAAGATCGACGACGAATTTCAATGATTTGTTAGAGCGTGTATCATTAAATTTTTAGTAATGGCATAGTTTTTACTTATCAAATGTCAAAATATGACAGCTTCAAAAGTGACAGCTGCCCAGATAGCGGGATATTCAAATTGAAACCTCTTATTGGAAAATCCTTTTTAAGTTAGGACTATTGATATAGGTACTTTTTCTTCCCAAACATTTTCGGTATTATACATTCTAATTTACCGCAAGATTCCTGTAGCCTGTCTGCTCCGTTTCACGATATGAGCATCTCAATCTCAATTCATAGCTCAGAAAAGAATTATTAGAACTATATGCAAAATGAAGTACAGGGATTCATGCAGAGGTAAATTCAGAAATATGAATATAATGACGATATATGCTTTGTATATTTATGAATGTTTGTTTTTTGTTTTTAAAAATAGAGATAAGTTTGATATGGGAGTAAGTCATAATTATAATACAAGAACTCAAGATTTATTATATCCTTATCATAGATTAACCTTGAGTGAAAAAGGTCCTTATTACATGTGTATTAAAGTATTCAATAGACTACCTAATTATATTAAATGCTGTGATATAATTCAGTAATGACTATAAAATAATCAAAATCCAATTTTTTACCACGAAAAAAAATTTTCTATTTCTGAATAATAATTTTTAATATCTTCCACTACAGCCACGGCGAAGGGGTGGAGAACGTAAACCTTTACGGTCTCTAGATCTTGATCTCCTTTTTGGAGAACGAGAACGGGAACGCCTTCTTCCAGTCTTCCTTCTGGAATACAAGTATCTCCTTAAATCTCTTGAAATTGGTTTCAAATGCATCTTGTACATTCACCCATTTCATACTGACGGCAGCATGCCTCACGGAAATCAGTTACAGGACTCAATTCAGCATAAACTGGTCTTCCATTATCATCATTATCATTAACAGCTTTTTCGGCATCTTCCTCACGACGGAACTTGATATAGACATTTCCCACAAGATGATCTCCCAAATTATCACAAACGTTCATTTCTTCAATTTCTCCATATTTGTCCTCGCATTCAACAAAAACATCTTCGAAGAAATTGTCGTAATGCTCTTGCATTTCCTCATCTGAGACATTGGCAACCAAATGACTCCCATCAGCAGACTTAGCAGAATTTTGTGGATTTACATATAAATTTTGAAGTAAACAAGTTTGGGAAAATGTTGGCTCATTGTGTATACGAGAACACCTATCTCCATGTCTGCATGCTCCGATTTTGAAGTAAAAAGAACAGTTGACTTTATCCTTCTCTGTTCCGAAAATAGAAGCAAGATATTCAGCCATAACTAAATTCAATAATATTCGTCCAACTTCTATTTCTTTGTAATATTTCTCGAAGATCCAGTAATGTTGTATGTCAACTACCTCTCAGTTTATGCTCACTTCCATTCTATTTGAATTACATTTACATAACATGATAATTGTTTACCTAAGTTTAGCTGAAAAATGCTTTGACGCCTAAACAAATCAATATGGCTGCATAGTGCATAGATCAAATAGTTTATATAGATTTGAGAAAATTGTTAAGAGAATGTTAATTCATTTGGAACCTTACAATTGTGGGGATTATTTTGTTTCTGAAAACTTGTTGATTCAAGTTCTTTATTCTGACGTCATTTCATCTTTTATGTAGCTTTTGTTGTGTAAAACTTGAAATAAAGAAAATTATCTATCTATCAATGACACTTTTGTAGTAGGTAATAAGGAAAAATCAATTTTTTTTTCTCCGCCTTATAATTCCATAAAAAGAAGTTAGCAGTTATATCAGTAGATTGCAATGCGAGAAAGAAGGAATGATTAATTTTTTTAGGAGAAAAGAGGAAAGTATTTCATATTTACGTTAAATACATCGATTGGTCAAATAGCTACCATCTCAAATGAAGAATTATAATTATGTTTTATTGATTATTTGAAAACTTTCACAAAACCTACCTACGTAACTAGCCTTATACCAAGAACCAACTGTACTGTTCACCAAACTCGCCAGCTGCTTGGTTCTAGTTTCAGTTAAAACATCTGCTAAATCTGCGCCTAGGTTTTGACACTTGGTTATGGAATCTGTATAATTTCCTTTATCCTTGATGATTGTGAAAACTCCAGTTGAACTTATACATGTAGCATTTGATGTAGCTGAAAAATATTTATGATCTTAAAAGGCTTGCTTATGAGTTCTGATTAGGGATTCATCAAGCCAAGTAGCTTCACATTTCAACCAACTACTTGAATTGAAAATCAAGCTCGTGAAAAATGTCATATTTGAGCTTGACCAAGTCAAGTCAATATACGGCATATATTTCTGTAATCTCGTGCGCGCTTACACTAAATAAGCGGATTCCTCGAGCACCGAGAGAATAAAGCATTCGCCAGTGTGACTTTATTACTAGTTTTCACACATTTCTATGAAATATATTGGTAGATTTTGGTATTTTCAGAAATATCTTTCCAAAATTTGGCCGAAATAGCCAAGGATTTTTTATCAACGCTAAAATCTTCAGCTCCTGTTGAAAGACAATTTTTTAGAGCTGCTCTTACAGTTACAAAAACCCGAAATAGGTTAGGCGACAAATCTATAAGATGCCTCATGTGTCTTATATCCTGGATTAAAAATTATGAAATCAAACAAAGCCTGGAGATTTTTCAATAACAAGAAACTTTATTTTTTCATTATTTTTTATCTTGTTATGATTTATAGTGATTTAATTTATGTTTCTATTTCAAAAAAGTTTATATTTTCGGTTCTTTTATACAATAAGTTTCATAAATAAAAGTTTTTTGTTTTTTGCAGGGTTCCTTCTCATTTCACCATTTTTTTATTGATGTGATACTACACAATAAAAATGCTAAAAATCAAGTAGCTTGAAATGATTCAAGTTCTTGATAAATAAATACTTGACTTGAGCTTGACTTGATTTCAAGTCAAGTCAAGTATTCATTTATATTCGTATTCACCTATTTTTTTATTCATTCGACAACAAATTCTAGATGACATTTCCAGCAGCTTGTACAAAATCTGATAATTTGCTGCACATATGAGCATCGACATAATTGCAGTGCCCTTGAAATTTTTTTGGAAGGTAACTGAAATAAGTAATAATTATCTGACTTTTGTTACAACGATAAATGAATCAATTGTCAAGGAAATGATATCATCAGATTGGAATTGAAAATCTTTATTTATCTTTATTTATTTATAAAAATCCTCAAGTGATAGACGATAGACTGTGATTTCAGAAAAAATAGCAAGTGTTCCTCGTAGTAAAAGCACATTCCCAAACTCGAACGATAATATAGATATATATTGTCGTGAAAAGTATCGCTCTTACTACTATAGGAACCTACACAATGGCCCTACGACCGTGAATTATGATTTAACTACTTGAATTAAAAAAAATTATGCGCGATTATGCCATGTAACATTATACAGGGTGTTTCAAGTTCGACGGCCTATTAGACGTTTCTAGAGAACGGGGCCGATTTGAAATCTGAAAATTCGGAATATGACATTGTTCATGATGGCTTATTCAGCTAAAATATTTTCGAAGTTCCGGCACTTCCAGTTACACAAGAATTAAAAAAAAATTTTCAGAAAAAACTTTTTTTTCATTTTATGTCTCAGATATTCTCAAGATTTCCATTTTCAATTACTCTTCCCTGAAATTGTTGCGTTAGTCCTCAGAGTTTTAAAAATATTGAGGAAAAACCGAAAAAAAGAGAGAATTCCCATAATCACAATTACGTGAATTATTTTTACTGTGAATATCCTATGCGATGCGTATAATCAATTCACTTTCTCAAACTAGAATGATGTAGGAATATCGTGCATATTTTGAAATCGAGAAATATCATCTCAGGGTATTTCAAATATTGTGCCAAAAATTGTGAACAAAATTTGATCATAACTTTCGATTTTCAAATTAGAACCCTATTTTTTTTTTGTGATTTCGTTGAATTCACGTAAAATTGTGATTATGGAAATTCTCTCTTTTTTTCGGTTTTTCCTCAATATTTTGAAAACTATGAGGACTAACGCAACAATTTCAGGAAAGAGTAATTGAAAATGGAAATCTTGATAATATCTAAGACATAAAATGAAAAAAAAAAAGTTTTTTTTGTAATATTTTTTTTTAATTCTTGTGTAACTGGAAGTGCCGGAACTTCGAAAATATTTTAGCTGAATAGGGCATCATGAACAATGTCATATTCCGAATTTTCAGATTTCAAATCGGCCCCGTTCGCCAGAAACGTCTAATAGGCCGTCGAACTTGAAACACCCTGTATATAGGTACTAAATGGTTAAAAACCGTGCAGAATCATTTCCAACAATTCAGATTATGTAGAATGATTGGCCTTTGAGAAGTCGTTACTTTGGAATCGCAGGAATTATACAGGGTGAGTCAATAGTGCTCGATCGGTGGATAACCCTTGGAAATTTTGAGCGCAAAAGTTTCAATTATTTTTGACTCTATAGGCTGGTCCGAAAGTGGGAAACACAATACCTCACTGTTTTTTAAAGAGAATAACCAATTTTTATATCATTCTCATAATTTCCATGAAATTTGATTTTACTTGTCATAATTTATCTGTGGTAGGTAGTTTTGGGTTTGAAACTACTTGATGTAGAACATTCATACATAAACTAGGACTGTAAGAAAAACATTCACAGCAGTTTAACATCACGATCACGAATACCATGTTTTTTTTTATTTTAGTTTTTTGACCTTAGTGAATAAAACTATCCAGTCATCATCCAAATTTATATTTTCAAACTCTATCAAATTCATTAACCACCACCAGACATACACAACATTCATGACCCGGTACCTTCAGCACCACAGTCGACTGTTAATCCACTACGCTACCGAGGTAGTCCGAGTACCATGTTTGATCGGAATTGATTCCTCGCTTGGTGAAACCTCTTTTGATATTATTAAAAGGAATAGTACACTTGACTTTGCATTAAACAAAAATTGTGAAACTTATAGTCAAGTGTTGTGTTTCTTTTATGAATAGGTACCTTCTTTGTGTTCAATACCTAATGGACAAAAACATTTCATGTTGATGGCGTAACCAGGAACCAAAGAACCAAAGAAAATTCAAGAAGAATTACACAATATTTCCGTGAACCTACGAAGTTAAGATTTTGAATAAACCATAGAAAATATGACTGATGTGTAGCCAGTACATTCTTCATTTTTCATCATATGCATTTATTTTTTGCCTGATCAGATGAAAATATCTAGAAAACAGTAGTCAAGTAGACCCATTCTATCGTTCTATATTCACTTAAATTAGATATCAGTATAACACCTGTTTTCCCAGGTGTTTTTTGGTGTATAGTCTCAGTATGAAAGAATATTTTATTGATAAACGGAATGAATGGAATGATTTCATTAAGAATAATTGATGTTGCCGAATTTTATCTAGTTGAAGTTATATTTTTCGAATAGGTGGAAACACTTTATTTCTATTAAATATTTTTCTTACTATTCATGTTTCCAAAAGCGCTGTAATAGTCGAAATTCTCATCAGGTATCAACGTGGTACTGTTACCCAATTCTGGACATCCCAATATTTGACAATTTGCGATGGATCTAATCTTTGATTTAATGGTTTTTGAATCCTCGGAAGGGCTAAAATTGAATGCCAACCCGTTTCTTTCTCTCGCAAATGTAACACATTCCTGAAAAAAATATGCTCTGTCTCAAAAATAACAAAATGATTAATTTTTTTATTGAATCTTGCGCTTTGACTCATGAAACTTTCCAATAAATTGAAAGAGGAAAATAACCTGTTCCAAACTGTCGTGACGCGTCATATAGGATTTAGAAAAATGCTCACCTTTAGACTATCCACAATTTTCGAACCAACTCTTGGTAGTTCAGAGCTATGACATGTCTTTATTTTGAAATAATTAATCCTGCGATATTCTAGAACACAAGCATCAGTACTCCTAGACATGAGAAATAATTTAATAGTGGTAATTATTATTAACAAATTCATAACAAAATAACTTTTTTCAATTAAAACCTCATCGGAACTGAATACAAATTTTCCTCAATGAATGTGCTGTTCTGCTTCAGTAATGGTCCTCATTGGTTGAATATTAGATCTTTCAGTGATGACAGATAACAACATTGAATTGACAGTGGTGATGGGTGCTTCCGTGAAGACCTATTCAATAAATTGAATAATTAAATGCTATCAGACCTTTATTACTTTTCTAGGAGTTAAACAAAATTTTTATCACGCACTGATAACTCACAAAATTTGAATAAAAATTGAAAAAACGATTTAGAACGTATAGGTAATCTGGATATAAGTCACTGAAATTTAAATTTTGAACTGAACCGCTTAGTTGCAGTAATAACAGGGTGCAATATAATACTGATAAATACAACACAGTGTAAGTATGCCCGAGAGATGACGTTATAGGTTTTACGTTACACTTTAATGCGGCCCCTTCGCATCACGGTAGAGTCATCCCTCCACGATGGAGAGGGAAGGTGTATTAGGCAGAAATCATTGAGTTGCCTAACTGACAATTCTATCTTCTTCTTCGTAGATTACAAAACTTCTCGAAGAGCTAGTTGTCTTTGTATTTATCTTAACGATAACTCAATATATCTGTAGTAGTCAGCCAAAAAAATAAGGAAGATAAACATCTTTTCGCAAAGAAATATCGACTTTATCATTATTTACCTTCTCAATTTTTGTTTTCATTCCTGACAGAGCTTCTCTAACTTCTTTCGCGTAAAGCACGATTTTCTTCTTCAAAATATCCACGTCCAAAGGCTTCTCTATATTCTGCTCTTGTATTCTATTAATGAGAGTGACCATATCAGCAAAGAGGTAAATAATAACATCTACATCTTTGATTTCTTGTATGAAAAGCTTCGCCTGTTTCTTACTTCTCGGGAAATTATTTATCACGAAATTTCTGTCGGTCCTACCAACTGAACTCAACAAAAGGCCTTCTTTTATAAGGTCTACAACCAGTTCCTTCAATATGAATATATTTTTAGTCTACATCCTTTTGATATAAGCTCAGTACTAAGTTTACGTTTAGGTATCAGTAGTATTACTGATATGTGAAAACGTTAAGAAAATCAAAAGATCACAGACCTGATGTCCTGAACGAGCGCCCAACAGTTTGAGTGCTCTTTCATTATTGTGCCAATTGCATCTTTGGAGGCCAAATATAAACCGATATATTATACTTATACCATCTACAAAGGAGCAAATAGAGCATGAATGAAAAAAAATGAATGGACCAAAGTTTCGTTTTACATTTTTCTAAACTACAAGTGGTCCATAAAAAAAAGTTCTGGAGGAAAGAAGCGGACACTGTTCCAGAAAAATATCACTAGGTAAATTTGGATTCAAAATTAGTAAAGTATTGATGAAACCTTCAAATGAGTATAATATTTATACCATAGAGTAATAAACATAGATAGAGCGAGTATACGCAATTTTTACATGTCCCCAACATGGTTGGATTACGTTGTCGGATTGTGATATATTTTCAAATCCACAATTTTACTATATTATTATGAATGTATATTATATTGAATGAAATATATTTATTTGTGTGATTTTCAATTAAATATTTTATATGGGAAATGGCTTTCCGTGAATTTGGCTGAATTTTTGATATGTTGTAGTTCTTGATAAACTGATCAGAAGTGTCCATAGCCACAAAGCTCAAAAATGGACAATTTTCGAGATATGGAGCATGGAAAATGGTTTTTTTTGCAATTTTCGGGGTTTTTGCTCATCAATCGAGGAACTCTCATTTCTGGTTGGGATGGAATTTGGATGTTCGGCGGCTAGAACCTGACTGAGAAATGATCTTCCTTGGTTATATTAGGCACCGCCATCGATAATACACTGCTCCATATTGACTATGAAATGAGATACAAAATCCAAGATCTTCCATACATCTTTTCATGCCACAAGATGACGCCAGAATAATTCACATGATCGAGAAACGACATTGTGAGATTTGTTTAAGAGAGAGACCATAATAACTGAATCCTCATATATCTGATGTCCAATAATATCAAATATGTTAGCCAAAATGTTCATAACCAGGGATCGCGAGCTGTAATGGGGGAAAATGGGAAAATCATAATCATATATCCTCAGGGATAACAATTGTGATCACTATTGATGTCATTTACATATAATATGAGATTTGTTTCTCACAAATCTCGATAATCTGACAATGGGGTGCCAAGACATTTTCCTCAGAATGTCTTGAAATTGATGATAGCATCTCACAGACAAACGAATCTGTGAAAATGTCTGCAGTTTTGATAAAATATAGTACTATCCGGGTAGAATATAGAAGTCCAAGTGTTGGAAGCTAAATTCACGGAAAGCCATTTCCCATATAAAACGTGCGGGGTTTTTTGAATATTTGGAATCCGTGAAAATGTCTGCAGTTTTGATAAAATATAGTACTATCCGGGTAGAATATAGAAGTCCAAGTGTTGGAAGCCAAATTCACGGAAAGCCATTTCCCATATAAAACGTGCGGGGTCCTTTGAATATTTGGAATCCGATATTTTTCCTAATTGTCGAATTTATAATGAGCAGAATATTTATTATTTTCTGTATCTACCCGCTGAAATCCAAGGTTTTGCAACTATTGCTCTCCTAGTGCCATCCATTGTTTCACGCCGTTTGACGCGCTTGAAGTTTGTTTTCTGAATTTCTGATATATTTAGGTATTCATCTCAATATATTTTGTGTAGATATGAAACGTTGTTTCACCATGGTACATAAGAAGTGCGTTCTTTGTGGAGAAACTCGCGAATTGAGTGAAATATCGTATAACTGATATGTTTTGATTTCCGCACGCTTCATGTCTAATTTGATAGTTCATGTTGGAGACAAAATTTGTCTACTGAAAATGGCATATGCTCCCTCTATCTATGTTCATTACTCTGAGATTTATACAAAATTTAAGTTGAATATCATGTGAAAGGATGAAAGGAAGGTACTATGAAAAAAATTAACTTTAACACCCTCTATCTCGAGAAAAAAGCGTTTGCCTTTGTTTATAGGACGCTTGTTCTTGAAATTATCTGAGGATAATTTTCGTTTGAACCTCCAATTTAGGAACATCCTGTATACATATATGTAATGCAGAATTGAGAAAAAAACTTCATATTTCAATGAAAAGATCCGACCGAATTTAAATTTTGCGTACATGATGTTCTTAAATATATGTACCTACGCAAAATTTAAATTCGGTCGGATGTTTCTATTGAAATATGAAGTTTTTTTCTCAATTCTGCTTAAATTTCATATGGTTCTGATGATGAGATTTTCACAAAATTTCACACGTATCTTTTTATCTGTTATTTGAAAAAAAAAACCAAAAAACTCAACTCCGTCGGTTGTGTGGATACGGAAATATTCGGTATTTTTTTTTCGATATTCTTATTGAATTTTCTATAGTTCTGGTTACGCGTTTAACATCATTAATAGCGTATTCGACTGGCTGCACCAGTTCGAATTAATTCGAGCTTCTTATGTCATTAAGCTCTACAAAAATTCGAATTAATTCGCACTGGTGCAGCCAGTCGCATACGCTATAAGATTCGGTATAAGGCTTTAAATTGTCTCTCTACATCTGAATGCAAATTTCCTCACATCTGCAACCTTCTTAATTTGACCTTTGAACAACTGACTGAGTTTCTTTCCTCTATCTGTATCTTTCTTACTTTCATTTCTAAGTATTTCTACAACATTGATTTCAATAAGACCTAATTTTTCACAGAGTAAATGGGCGTGAGTTTTTCTTCCAGAACCAGGCAATCCTAAAAACCATATGAAAGTGGAATTTGGTAAATTTAAGGAAGACATATCGTAACGAAGACGTTGTAAAGTTGGTATCTGCAATAAAAATAAATCAGAAAATTTTAGGTGTCTCATTTAAAAACAACCCTACTTCATTCGACTTTTTCGAGCAAATCTTCCCCATTGTTCAATATCAACTTGACATATTCTGACGTTATGCTGCTGACTGTTTGATTCGAATGAAATTTTCTGTGATTTTATTATAAAGTCTCATAGAAAATCACCGAAGATATGGATTTCGAGTTGAATTTAGACTTAAGAGGGATTACCACTGCGTGGCTTTCCGCGTATCAGTCAAACATTAGTTACCCATTCATTTCTCCCCTGGCGCTGCTGCAATGACCAAAATTTGTACGGTGTACGAGGTTGTATATTCATTTTATCTTCTTTGTCTTTACGGAACATAATTATAAGTTGAGGCCAGTACTGTACGACGGTCGAACATTTTATTCTCAAAACTATAGTTTTACCTCTTTTGTAGTGATTTTTTCAGGTTTTGTCTTCACGAAGATTTTAAAAATATACATTGAACATATAATCAATTCTTCTGCAAAAAGTGAAAAGGTACCAAAAATTTTTTTTCGTTCACAAATTAAAAACATTATTTAATATGTAGATTATTTCAGTATGTAGATTATTGTTGAGAGAAATTATGTAAAAACCCCACGAAAATTGGTGGTTGAGGAAATTGTAAGAGGAAAAATCTATAATTTTGTTTTGAACTGAGAGGTCACGTGGTGGTATTCCCTCTCAATAATTACCGGGTTTTTCACCATAATTTGACCCCCCCTTTAATTTTCTTACTAAAAGAGGTGCAAAAAAATGTTTTCTACAAAAGTTTCACGAAATCGACTAGTGTTTTTTCAAATGATTTCACAAAACGAAATATATACAGAGTGGGCAACATATTGATAGCAACTTCATTTTTTCAAATGGAACACCCTGTATATTTTTCTATATTTGACTAGCTCTTTTTCCCCTGATTTCGAATATTTAACCATAGTATCCTTATACTATGATATAACATATGTTTGGCCTATCTCTCTTATTCTGAGGTATATATAGTCAAATTGCCAACGAAATAACTCAGAAAAGGGCATTTTGAGTTATCGCAGCCTACCACTTGAAAATTGATTACTCAGCATGCCAGGTGGTTCTTAAAATGCCCATTTTTGAGTTATCGCGTTGGCAATTTAACTATATTTCATATCGTTGCCAACGAGATAACTCAAAAAAGGGCATTTCGAGTTATCGCAGGCTACTACCTACTTGAAAACTGATTACTGAATCAGTTTTCAGGCATTTTAAGAACCAACTGGCATGCTGAGTAATCACTTTTCAAGTGGTAGGCTGTGATAACTCAAAATGCCCTTTTTTTAGTTATCTCGTTGGCAACGATATGACATATAGTCAAATTGCCAACGAGATAACTCAAAAAAGGGCATTTTGAGTTATCGCAGCCTACCACTTGAAAAGTGATTACTCAGCATGCCAGGTGGTTCTTAAAATTTGAAACTCTGTGGTACTCAGAATAAGAGAGATAGGCCAAACATGTTATATCATAGTATAAGGATACTATGGTTATATATTCGAAATCATGGGAAAAAGAGCTAGTCAAATATAAAAGAATATACAGGGTGTTCCATTTGAAAAAATTAAGTTGCTATCAATATGTCGCCCACTCTGTATATATTTCGTTTTGTGAAATCATTTTAAAAAACACTTGTCGATTTAGTGAAACTTTTGTAGAAAACATTTTTTTGTACCTCTTTTAGTAACAAAGTTGAAGGGGGGGGGGGTCAAATTATGGTGAAAAACCCGGTACAGTGGTGTTAGGTGTGCTTTTCAGGTCCTACTCTTTCAGTTGAAAAATTCTCATTTTTGTTTACAGCTCCGTTTCGACGGCGATGTCTTCTCTATCTTAAAACATAATAGGTTGACCTTTAGTTAAGACGACAAAACTGTACAATTTATTCATTTTTTTAATTGAAAATGTATTACAAACAATCCGAATTTGCTGATTCAGAGCTAGAAGCTCTCAAGTGGCATTATGCATGAAGTCTTTTCCAGTGACAAGTCCTCAGGAATTGTTCACATCCGCTAGCCATTTTGGCTTTAGTCACCTGTTTGTTTGAGTTCAGATCACTAGTTCGATCAATGGTTTGGATGGCGTCCTAGTTTTGTGTGATGTCTGTTACTTCAGTCCTGGATAAGGACTACATAAGGAACTTTTGAATACGAAGTGTTTCATTCATCATTCGTAACATGACAAGGCGGGTTGACTATATCCTTAGAATTTTGGATTGGAATTCTTGGAATCGAAATGTCATTAAAAACAAATCAAAAGATCATCAAAAATTAATCAAAATGTCATTGAAATCAAATCAAAATCTCATTAAAAACAAATCAAAAATTCCTTAAAAACGAATCAAAATGTCATTGAAATCAAATCGAAAGGTCATCAAAAACTAATCAGAATGTCATTAAAATCAAATCAAAAGCTCATTGAGAACAAATCAAAAATTCATTAAAAACGAATCAAATGTCATTGAAACTATATCAAAACCAAGAGCTTATTAAAAACAAACCAAAAATTCATTAAAAACGAATAATATGTCTAAAAAAAATCAGAAGGTCATTAAAAACGAATAAAAAGATCATTAAAAACTAATCAAATCAAAATCTCATTAAAAGAAGGTCACCAGAAACAAATCAAAGAATCATTAAAAACGAATCAAAATGTCATTAAAATCAAATCAAAATCAAAAGCTCATTGAAAATAAATCAAAAATTCATTAAAAAACGAATCAAATGTCATAAAAAAAATCAGAAGGTCATTAGAAACGAATCAAAATGTCATCAAAAACGAATCGAAAAATCATTAAAAACTAATCAAATCAAAAGCTCATTAACGTCTTATCACAAGGTCATCAAAAACAAATCAAAAGATCATTAAAAACAAATCAAAATGTCATTAAAATAAAATCGAAAGGTCTTTAAGAATGAATCATAATGTCATTGGAATTAAATCAAAATGTCATCAAAATCAAATCGAAAGGTTAATAAAATCGAATCAAAATGTCATTAAAAACTAATCAAAATGTCAGTGCAATCACATCAAAAGCTCATTAAAAATGTCAGAAAAACAAATCCAATGGAATTGGATTAGATTCTCTGTATTATGGACAAGTTATATTCACCTAAACATCCATAAGTCCAGATAGGATTGATGATTATTTTCAAGTGATAATTTGGATTTTCTACCAATCAACCAATAAAAATCTTTAACTTATGTTTTCTTTTTTTTATATGTTCTTTTAGGGAAAGTTGTTTATCAAGATGCATACTCAGATATTTTGTTGATGAAGATTCGGATAACTGGATATTGAAATGAGTATTTAACTTGAACTGTCTCATTAATTTTTATTCTCCACCCATTTCACCATTTTTTCCATACAACTTTTCTTCATTCTGAAATCCTCAGTACCTACTAAGTATTGTAACACGCTGCATAAAATTAAATTCAAAACAAAATGAGTTAACCATCTCGGTGATTCTATTCATGATTTCGAGCTTCTTGCAAGCAGAATATCGAAGAAAAGAATTGTCTAATAATCGACAACAATGATATGATAATAAATGACTTTAAAAACTTTAAAAAACATCTCATAAAATAAATTATTTCAATAGTTCTGTGGCCTACAATGCGCGCATTAATGAACGAACGTTTTTTTTTTTGTAAAAGAAGATTTTCTATCACAAATTTATAAATGATGTACCTACGTAAGTATAACTTGGTCAACTTCTACTCAAATTTGAAGATCGAAGTTGAAGAAACCTATGAATAATATTCTTGTTGTATTCGTTACTAATCAAAAATCCCATTTTCGCATTCAATAAACCACTACAGATTTGATCACCAAATAAAATGCAAGTGTTTTATCGTCAACAATTTTTCAACTTATAAATACCTATACTGATGAGGAAAACATTGTTGATCAGCATTGAATTTTCTTAAAATAATCGATTCATATCCGATAATTTGATATTAATCAATCATTTGACATATTTCACTAATGATATTGTTGATAATAATGAATTTCCTTGATAACTGAGAGATCTAAAAGAACAATACATAGATAGCTACCTGAACACTCAAAAGATATTATCAGTAATATTGTAATTGAAGGAAATTTGAAATTAATAAATAGAGTCAATTCAACTGGAGGCATTTCAGTTTTATTCGGCATAATATTATTTTGATGTGTGACTATTGAATGAGCACGATGAAGTTGTTCTTACTTTTCGTTTTAATTGTCGGTATTTCAGCGGACCAGTCCGTTGGTTCTGATGAGTATAAATTGGGAGGTATGTTTTTCGAAAATTTAACGTCGATTTATTATTATATAGGTGCATTTTCAATAAATGTTCATATTCGAATAGATTTTTGGTCGACGGCATTTTATACATAAAAAAATAGAAAAATTAATGGGAAAAATCTTATTTTATTTGCTACGAACTGAGAAAAGTGAAAGTCAACTAAACTCGTTATGAATATACAATTCATATCGGTTTGTTTTATTGATGAAAAAAATTTGGCAGCAGTGGCGGATTTACAAGCAGGATGAAGCTCAGGGCGCCAATTTCAATTTACAGAATTCAAAAAAATTTACACAAAACACGAATTTCAAAAATTGGAGAAAAAATAAAACATTTGACAAAAATCGAAATAAAGTCCTATATAGAGAGCTAAATACTTAATATCTCAACATCAACAGTTGCTAAACTCTCTATTAAATATACTAGTGAATAAGATTTAGTAAGTACGATGATACGAGTATTATTAATGATTTTGCAAATTTGAAGTCTCGCAAAAAGATATTGTAATGCTTTTAAAATTCAACTTAAACTGTAGATAGTACTAATAGATTATTAAAAAAGGAAATTTATTGTATTGCTTTTAAACTGTCAGTGTAATGAAAAATATTCATCAACGTTCGCCAAATGTATATTTTCTGTTTAAGCTTTATTTATATTATGTAAGTATTGTATAGTTTTAAGCCATACTTATATCTTACCTTACTTTAGTACATGGTTGAGATATTGTTTGCAGAGAAAATAATCAAGGATCTGACACGATACTTCCCAATTTTACAAACTATCCGGGAAAAGTTGATGCAACAGCGATGATGGGGCAAATCATAGTTAGAATCTTATTGAAAGAAAATGTGATTGATATGATTGTGAACTAACGTATCACAATTCAGAGGCGGCATAAGTTGAAAAGCCTACAGGCGGCAAATTTGTAAATCCGCCACTGTTTGGGAGTGATCTAGTAAATACGAAATGGCGAACTGCTTACGCCTATTTCCGATTTTTATCAAGTAAATTTTGAAGAAGCTCTTATTCATGTTTTACACTAAACTAAAAATATTTGCAAAATTTCGTTCGACAATATTCCAGAGTTTCATGACGATTCATTACTTAACTTTGGAAAGTTTGTTCTAGTGTAGTTGAAATCCAGAATAACAACTCATTCAAAATACCTATATTAGCAAAATGTTTTACACTAATATAATTTCCGCATTGTTTATTCTTAGTTCTTTCTATAAACTGGTACTCGTGAAATTATAACAGTAACCGAAACATTTCAGTTCTATTATGAAATGCACGAAACTTACATAAAGAAAAAATAGTATGGTGCTTTCGTAGTAATTTAAATTTTATTTTTCAAATATTTCAGGTTTTCCTTCTCTTGGAGGTTCGATTTCTGACATAATAAGTGGAATAATCAAGAAACTGCTGGACTCTGTAAGAGCTGTAGTTCCTGAACCAATAAGTATCGCTAAACTGAATATATCTCTTCCATATGAAAATTTGGCGAAGTAAGCATACTTACTTATACTCTACTTTTGAAACTCTTTATAATTCTACAAAACTAAAACCTTGAATAATTTATTTCACATTCAAATATAAGATGTCTCACACGAAATTTTATAAAAAAATACATTTGTCGAAAAAATATTTATCAATTAGGAAAATACATTATTTGGGAATAATTCCAAAAAAATAATATCATACGAATGTCTATACCCTCGCGTTGAAGACATTCATTCAATCTAACCTCAGAGTAATAATTATCATAAATAGAGGGAGCATATTAACTCAAAATATATTGAAATAAATATCTAATACGAATATATCAGAAATTCAGAAAACAAACTTCAAGCTCGCCAAACGACGTGAAACAACTGCTGTCGCTATAGGCAAGGTAGGCGGTCGCCTAGGGCGGCAAAATTCAAGGGCGGCATTTCAAGCTTGATCAACAAAAAATCACATGTGTAGAAATTCAAAGTACCGAATGAGATTACATTCGGTCAGCAACAACAGGAATTTAAGGAAATTTAATCAACATCAAAAACCATCAAAGGTGCTGCATTATGCACATACATTCATCAGGCTTATTGGTGTTCGCTTTGCTGAACGCTGCCGAATTTTATTGCCACTTGGGCCAGCTCTGGATTATTTTTCTTTACAATTCTCCAATCAGAATGATGATTCCTCAGAATGGAATGCAAAATATACGAGAAGTGATTCCATTTCACTATTTCCTACTTATCCTTCTTGAGAAATATAAGAAATTTTATTAGCTCATAGCACATTCCATTATATTATATTTTTCATTTTTTACATCAAATTAACTAGTGTTGGGCGTTGATACATTAGAATTTAAAATAATGGTTCATCCGCATAATCTGATTGTTTCACACGATAATCTTAAAGAAAAATAAAACAAAAGTTTCAAGCTTTTTACAAAATCAAAACTGGGCAGAAGAACCTGACACCGCAGGACCCGCTCTAGAGGGAAGGCAAATAATGGAGGGCGGCATTACCTACTTTTTCCAAGAAATCTGGATTCCTGGAAGAATGAATTTAATTTTTTTTAATTAAAAAAAAATAATTTTTTTATCAAATTCAATAATTACAAACAATTCATCAGCATCATCCAGTTCTTTTATTCAATAATATAAAAAAAAAAGCAGAATGTTCGAGCGATTTATAAAGTCGAAACGCAATGAATGTCACCTTTCCAGGAGATAAATTTGCCTGAAAAAATTCGACTTACTTGTGGCAGCGACACATTGAACATGTATGAAGTAACTTCATCCAGCTAGAACCATTCCTTCTTGTTATATCATCTTTAGATCTTCGTGCAAAATGCGGTCTAGCGATTATCTATGCATATTCAAAGCATTTTCGAGCTTCCGAATGGAAAGGTCAGAATCATCACGAACAGACAGATTAACCCGTTCTGAGTGACCTTGGGCACCCGAGTTTTAGGTTATCTAGTGAAGAAGGAGTGAGAGGAACAGTGGCGACTCCAGGGGGAGCAGAAGGGCTCTCCCAAAAATTTGGCATACTAATGCTAAATCAATTACAAGATCAGCAGAACTAATTTTCCTCAATTTTTGAATAAAAATATTGAATGTATGGAATGGATATGTTATAAGGCGCTATACTCGCAGAGTTATCATTTTTGTAAAATTTGCGTACGCACAATGCACGATCCGCTCCCGAGAAACTCTCCACAATGACTTAATTACCAAGAGCCAGGCTACCGATTGACGCAGTAAGCTAAACAAATATAATCATTCTTTTGAGACATCTTGTATTATATAATATAATTAAAAATATAATTCTGATATAAGGAAATTGGTGCATTGCACAAAGTTTGATAACACATTTTTCTTTTCAGTGGCAGCTTCATTTTAACCGATTTGATTGAAATTGGAGCTAAAAATTTCAATGCTTCATCGGTTAGCGTAAATATGATGAAAAGCGCTCTGACTGTAATAGTGGACATCCCAAGTATAAACATAAATACCAATTACTTTTCCGATTTGTTATTCGGTTCAATCCTGCCCATGTATGGAGAAGGACCTGCAAAGTGAGTAAATCATTGAAAAGACAATTTTCGGAGAGACACCAGAATGTACAGAAAATTTAGGAAAAAGGGATTCTATGTTTCTCCACATGATCATTACTTTTTCTATTTTTGAAATTCAGAATAGGTTTACAAATTTTATAGGAATTAAATCACCATAATACATAAACAGTTTATCGAATCTTTATTTATCTTCGCTACAGACTGGGTAAATAAAAATCAAACTTTATAATTAGTTTATTCATCACAACTTACTAGCTGGATCTTAATGATTATTTGGATTTTCCTGGACATTAGGTACTAGAGATTTGTTTGAAATTTTTCCTTGAACTGAACTACAAGAAGCCAAAAAGTGTAGTACTGGACCAAAAATTATTTTTACATTTATTTAGGTATACTACCAGTAGTCCGTCAAAAAAAAATGTTCTGGTAGAAAAAAGCGGGCAGTGCCTCAGAAAAATATTACCCTGTAAATTTGCATTCAAAATTAGCATATCAAATGATGAAAAATTTAAAATGAAATATCTACGCCAAATTTCAGTTAAATATTTTGTGAAGGGAAGGTGATATAAGAAAAAATGAATTTTAACACCCTGTATCTCGAACGCAAAACATTTGCGGGCCTAGGACTTTCTTCTTAAAATGATTCGAGGAATATGTCATTTTCTTTTGTACCTTCAATATAGGATCACCTTGTATATATCTATGTACAATCTCAAACTGACCGGATATATTTTTCAATATTCTTCTTGAAATTTCTACGGTTTTGATGATGTGATCGGCTTGAAATTTCACATGAAGCTTGATGTTGTTATTTTATACAACCAAAATTGAGTAATATTTTTTCGATATTATTCTGGAATTTTGACGAGATTGACATAAATTTTGCATGAAACTTAAAATATGTTATTTCACGTCTAAATACAACATTTCATTTTGATCGAATCGGTAGTTTTTAAATTATTAGTAATTAAAACTTCGTCCGGCCATATTTACCAATTATTGAAAATTTGAATTTTCTAGAACTTTGGGAATTATTGTGTTCACCGTAGGATATACGGACAGAAAGAATTTGAGGACGAATTCGATATCAGTGTGTAGAGCCTTATTGTTTGATACCATTCCCGGCTCAAAATTTTAAAATTACAGACAAAAACCCTATTCAATCTTCATGTTATAGAAATTTTGACATTACATATTATTTTTTGTTTTTAGTATTCGTTTGAAGAACCTACGACTAAATTTCACATCGAAGTACTCCTTGAACATACTGAAATTGCAAATGCAAGTCAAGAATACATCTATTATCATGAATCTAGGGGATGCAGTTGTAAGTATTATTTTTACGTGTTTGGCCCTAATCAATTCTGGCATTGTCGAATTTTTCTGAACAAATGTTATTTTTCACAATTTTCCTAAACAAACGAGAATTAAAGTGTAGGTACCTCAGAGTAATAAACATAGATAGAGGGAGTACCAAAACTTATAATTAATTTACATAGTCTTCCAAATGTTTATCATTGGTCCTGACCTCAAGGTAATAAACATAAACAGAGGGAGCATATGTCATTTTTAGTAAGCAAATTTTGTCTCCAACATGAACTATCAAATTTGACATGAAACGCGCGGAAATGAAAACATATCAGTGATACGATATTTCACTTAATTCGCGAGTTTCTCCACAAAGAACGCACTTCTTATGTCCCATATTGAATCAACGTTTCATATTAACTCAAAATATATCGAAATAAATACCCAAATATATCAGAAATTCAGAAAACAAACTTCAAGCGCGCCAAACGAAGTGAAACAACCGACACTAGGAGAGCGAAAGTTGCCAAACAACGATATAGTAAAATTGTGGATTTGAAAATATATCACAATCCGACAACGTAATCTAACCATGTTGGAGACATGTATAAATTGCGTATACTCCCTCTATCTATGTTTATTACTTTATGGTAGGTACTAAAAAATTATATTTCAAATAATGCTTTGTAAGTGATATTAAACCTATTCCGGGAACTCTCTCAACTGTAGGATAAAATAATTCAGATTAGATTACGAGTTATATTTTTTTCAGTTCGACCTTCATGGTATGATCAACAACGAAGCTTTCAGCATTTTGTGTAGCCAAATTTTGGACGATACAGTTGATGTTTTCATCAATAAGCACAATGTACTTATTTCCAACATCATAAGCCCAATTGTAGAAACAGTGATCAACTCTGTTCTCTCTAAAAAACAAACTACTGCCGCATTTTTATATAATGCTCCCATAGAATTGGAGGAATTTGAAGTAATGGAGCTGAGAAATATGTTCTTCAATGAACTCATGAAACAACCTATGGTCTCAAAATATGTGTCACTTTGAACAACGCAGACAAACGAACAAATTGATATTACACATGTATTACTTAATTCGATTTAGACTAATTTAATGTAATTCAATAAAAATGAATGAAAATTGTATCAGTTTTCTATCTGCCAAAAATCTAGTATTTTACTTTTCCAAGACTATGATGTACTTAATTAAATATTTTTCTTTGGATTGTACTTCGGGTAAACGATACCACATTCCATTATATTAAAATATTTTTCATATTTTAATTCAATTTAACTATAGTGTTGGGCGTGGGCGCATTCCAATTGAAAATGAGGGTTCATCCTATTATCATCGATAATCTTGAAGAAAAAAAACAATGCTCTTTATAAAGTGGAAACTGAGCAGGAGAACTTGAAACCGCCTGGCCCGCTCTAGAAGGGGGACAAATATTGGAAGGCGGCATTGTCTACTTTCTCCGAGAAATCTGGATTCCTAGAAAAATGTATTACATACTTTTTTTCAATTTTAACAAATTTCACAAATGATTTTTGGAATAAAATAAACTAGTGTTGGACGTGGAAAAAAAAGAAAGAAAAAAAAACAAATGTTCGAGCGTTTTATGAAGTCAAAACTCAGCAGAAGAATCTGAAACCTGAGTTCAATTAATATATTTCATCATTTTTTCATTAGAATTGAGTTAAAATAAATTTTTTCTTCCCTAAAAAACTTTTTATAAAAAAGTGTAGTTTTCCACACTAAATCTCTGAATACAAATTCGATAAAGCAATACTATCTCTATCTAGACTACATATTTGGGCATTGATCTCCATTACTCTCGTAAACCCATGATCCATAATCAGTAACAATTCCTAAATCAGGTTTGAATCGGATCTGTTAAAGTATGCTTTCTTCGACATTATACAAGATTTTCTTGCCTCAATAAGCATTTAATGTGATAAAAAATTATTTGAGGCTAACCTGCTCATTATTTATTGATATCGTGAAGCAAATGATATCGAACTCAAAAAAATTTTAGGCAGATGTATTAATCCATAATCACACTCTCACAATCCCTGCATAGAAATTGACTTCCTTCCTAATTTCATCATCTTCATTTCATCTTGATTCTTTTTGAATCAGCAAAAATGGTGCAAAGCAAATCCTTATTGTCAGTTACATTAGTCCAATGGATCACCCAGCCGGGTAAATATACATACTACTTATTCTACATATAAAACTACTCTATTTTGGTTAATTGTTTGAGAAAATTCTTTTCAAATCCAAGTCTTCCAAAATGTTCAGTCTCTACAACTATCAAACAAATTTAAAAATGTGGGGTCAATGACTGGATGGATGATCTTTTTTTGTTGAAAACCAAGCCGTACTTGCCAAAGAAGATTGTTCATAAAAATGAAAAGATGAATAAGCATATAAAAACTACATATTGGTCTTTTATTTCTGAAGTAATTTTGGAATTACTTAATTTACACAAAAGTGGTCTCGATTATTTATATTTGCTATTAAAACAGCAATTGATACTGAAATCAAATTCAAAATAGTATATCAATCTGGTAATTGATCAATGTTAAAAAAAAAACAAAATCTAAAATGTACAGCATTTATTTGTGCATTCCTTGTCATAAGTATTACTGAAAAAGATGTATAGTATATGTAATGATAACTATTGTCAAGGGAATTATGCGAATTTTATGAATCATATATACAAGATACAAATATAATTATAATAGATGCAAAAGTATATGCTCATAATGTAAAATAATTGGTATACATTGTTTGCATTAATATACAATTAAGTTGTAAAAAAAAACTGATTCATTAGTATTTCGAGAGAACATATAATTGAGCCAGGTCAGAACTGTTGCTGTACATTGAAAATCAAAAAAAAAAAATCAGCGATATGTTCTACAGACCATAAAATGTCCTCCGAAAACGAAGAGAGTATCAAAATATACATTACCAACTAAACTAGAAGAAAAACAAATGGTTTCCATTACACTTATACACTCTTCATTATAAAAACTTTTTTACATATGAAATCTATCTCATTTGTCAGTTTACATGACCAGATTAAATTTCTGAAATAAAAATCGAAATATTTGGCATATTTCTGAAATAAAGTACGTAATATACCTGAGTGTATCATGTGAAATTATTCAAGGTATCTGTCAGATCAATCAAAAGTATTTCATGATGGGGAAATAAATTAACTAAATTTTTGTTCTATATATGTGTTTTTTATACAACAAAACTACACACTCATATTACAGTTTCTGTGATATGTACTTGAATATTTTCAAAACCTAGGTTTCGAAGCGAAATTCAATTTCATGATGAATTATTTATAAATTATAATTCAAAATCACTAGTCATCTAAAAACTACCAAATATTTGATACAGTCTTATTAAAATATTATAAGCACAACCTTTGGTGAAAATATTACTTGCACACATTGAGTGTGTTTAATTGAACTACTAACAAATTCCAAGTTATTTAACATATCCTGCTGCCATATCAACCAGTAGAACAATTGTTCATGAGAATTAGGTATGAAATTTTCATAGTAATCCCTACATCAAGTTCAAGATAATATCGATATTTTTGAGTATCCTCTAGACACCAAACTAAAGTTCATGAAAATTGTTCAACAAAAATAATAACAATATCAATAACATACACTCCAACACTAATATCACTTAAAGTTTTTTAATTTGGTATTGATTATTTATGAATAGAGAATCATGTCATGGTTAAGCCTATATAAATATATCGATTCTTGTAAATAAAATAAAATTTCTACAATATCATCATTTATATTATAATATCATGATTCACAATCTAATTATGCGTTTTGAGTACTTTTGTTAGAGATGAAATGAAGAATTAATGTTTCATTACAATATTCCATTTCTATCAATAATTTTTTGTGTATTGATTTCTGTGCAAATTTGATGTATAACTAATATTTTCATTAGAAATATTTTTGTAGGCGATAATAAAACTTAAGAATATGAATGATATAAAACATAATATTTGTTCGAATTATTTCTTCAATATGTACATATACTTCATGTGATTTGAGAACAATATTGCAAACATATTCTTCATTTGTAGTTATTCAGATTTGGTTGGTTTCTGTGATATATGAACTTAGAGATTGAAAAAATTGACCAAAGCATGAAATTGGCCAAGAATTTGCTTAGACATGAATCGGAGAAAAATTCACTATAAACAAATTGAATTAGAAGTATTTGATTTTATTTTCAGGAACTATGTTATATCTTGAAGTTCCTAATGAATTTGAAGAAGGAAATGACAGTAAACAGCGGTGAACATCTTTGAAGGAATACGAAATATTTAGCAAATGTTCCTTTGCTATCTAAATCTTGCAGAAATTTGCTTTTATAAGAGTAAACCATTCTCTAATCACTGAAGAATCATATCACACAATATTAATATGAATATTTCACTTTTTCTTATACATGATCATAATTCAAAATGAGTATAAGTGAATGGAAACAGGTCACATACAAAGTCTTAGATTCCTATAAGAGAGCTGGTTCATTCAGGCTATCACAAATAACATTAGTGAGTTGGGACAGCCCTTTGAATATTTCTTGTTCTTTGTATTGTTTTGTGCATTTGCAGTGCGCTGCATACACAAGACAAAATTTGAGTATTACTGAGACGTCAGGGAGCTGCAGATATGTTAATATGGGGCGAAACGGTTATAGCTGCTACGGTATACTGCTGCCTATAACAAAAAAAAAAAAATTAATGTGACTGACATATAACAGGTTGAACTTTTGAATGATGATGAATCAATAAATGTAACATGGATTCCTGGTGATATTATAATGAAGCTAATCAAGCTACTACTAAAAAATACTTATTGAATTTTTCTCAGAAAAACAATACCAAAAAATAGTTTTTTCCTTTTTTTTTACATCTCTTCAATATTCCATCACGAAATTTTAGTGGCAAACCTTAGATTCAGATAAAACACATATTGACTGGACTATTGAAATAGTCCAAGACTATATATAAATTTCTTAAGCTGAGTTAGTAAAAATATCCAGTGGTATATTTTAAAATATTAATAATAAAATATAAGGACCATGAGATAAACGATGAACAGATACGATAAGCTCAAACCTCTTAATACATTTCAAAACTCCAGAATGAGGGATAATAACCTATACATATATTTCTATTTGTTGAAGGTATGTATTATAGGAATTCAAGCTGTTTCTTTTTCCTTTCCTTTCCAAAACCGAAAACAATGTTCTATAGAGTGCTGCCTTTTTGCAAGCGAATGACGCACACATTTTGAATTATTTTTTATTTTCGTTAACAATGATTAACGTACACAAAGCTTTTTTTGTGCATTTCTCGTTCTTTCATGTCACCTACATGCACACAATTACAGCTTATTGAAGCAGATAAAAGCACTCCGCTATGAATTTTTGTCAAAACTTTCTTAAAAAAAAACTTTCATTTACAATCACAGGTGTACGATAAGAGTGCAACATTTGAAGGTTCAATAAACATGATTTTCTGCAGCAAAGCCATCTATTTAATAATCATTGGGTTATTTATAAATAAAATCATTTAGAATGCCACATAACTGATGATACATTCACCTCTCTTGAATCAATTCACAAAAATGGTATTGTATACGTATTCTGTGTCTTATTTAGTCCTTTATTACGTTCGAATTGATGTGAATCTGTGACTTCAAATAACTAGTACTTCAAAATCAATAAACTGGAAGATCAGGAAAGGATTAGTTCAAAACCGTCGATGTTTGCACAGCGGTATGGCAAGTTTTGATGAAATATCTTGTCTTTGTTTGCCACATGTTCAAAAATAGGTCTAAAACCTGGTATACCTCATACCACAATTATTAAGTCACTGAAGTGAAAATGGCTCATCAAGCCAATGATTTTGTGCGGTAAATTCTGCATGTCCTTTTTGCTGTACAAAGATCAATTGGTGGTTTTGTCCTTTAGTGTAATATTCAATGTTTATCAACTTTCATAATGTAATTTAGAATTTTTTTCTGTCTTTCGTTGTGAAATAACTCCCTAGCGAAACAAAATATCTAGGATTGGTGCTAAGTAAGAACCTCGATTGGAACGCTCTGGTTGACACTATTTGCCTCAAATCCAAAACTTAAATTCCCTTGCTTACAAAGACAAGCCTACCTAGCGATCACGGGGACTTTCTAACTACCTACTTGGCAGCTTTGATCCTACGTCTTCTCCATATTTTTATGGAGGACGAAACTGAAAAATTCTAGGGTAGATTGAAAAATGGATGCTGTTGATCACCCGGAAACCGGTATTGGTAAGTACGCTAATGGTTCTAAAACTACCTTAGATCAATAAATAGATTAGAGTCAAGGGAGTTCCGTTGCACTGTGACCTTATGGTCTATTCTCGCCATAACATGATCTACAGCTCGCCTGCCAGTTCCAGAGTTCTAATGAAATCCAGTATCTGGGATGGCTTCAAGGAGGCTGCTTCCCCACTTCTACAAGTTTCTTATCCGAATCAGATTTTGGGTTGGCTAGTGATGACGAGGCATTCCGTCACCAGGTGATCTGGACTTTCTTCTTCCTTCCCACAGAATCTGCTAGACCAATTTGCGTGAGGTGCTTCCTGAGGAGATAATGCCCTGTAAGGAATCCAGTGAGGAGGTGTATTATATGCTTAGAGAGATCCACATCTGTACTTCTAATATCTCGCTGTGTCAAAGTTTCGAAGAAACTTTTTGGAATGATTCAACCCAGAAAGATCCAGCCAGGGACCGTATTCTCGACAAGTGATCTTTCAAAACGTATACGTTCATTCAGTGTAATTAGTACTGAAATAACGTATACGTTTTGAAAGATCACTTGTCGAGAATACGGTCCCAGAGTGTTTCTCTTTCGGTTTTTCCTTCGCTGAAACCCTTTCTTGTAGGTATATTTGCCTATACCACAGAAAGATTTTGGGCCACTGAAAAGAGTTTGAGCTACTTTTCTGGCAATCGTTTTGGTCTCTACATCTCCTTTAATTCCTGAATGACCGGAAAGCCAGACTAATAAGACCTTGTTATTCTTGTCTACTTCGTTGAGTTTTCTTCGGCATTCCAATACCATCTTAGAATCGAAGAAATGTGAGCTCAATGCTTTGATTGCAGCCTGACTGCCAGAATGCATATCTATATTATTTTTTTGATAGTTTATCAAAAGGTTAATTTCCACAAATATTTCAATTGCAAGTTTTTCAGCCTGACACTAGGACAGCAGTCTAACGATAGTAAGCAATTGGTGCCAGTCCCAAATACTCCAGCGCCAGTCCAAGTTATGGTTTTAGAACCACCTGTGTACCATTTAATAGTATTCTTTTCGGGAACTGGGATTGTGGACTCCCTTTCCCAATCTTCTCCTCTACTTATTACCGTAGTGAAGGTTTTCTCGATGCTAATTTTGTTCATCATATCGTCACTAGGAAGGTTCACAGATGGTATGTAATTGGTTAGGCTACTCTAGCTACCACAAGATGAAGAGGAGTGATATCTGGAATGATCTCCAATGCTCTAGTTGGCCAAGCTTCCGTAGGAAGCAATGTCTGGACATATATACAACCATATTTCAGGTAGAACTTCATGCCATCGAAACTGCTACAAGGCTGCTAATTGAAAGGCGTAACCACAACAATCGAATAATAATAATAATGTAGTTTATTTTATCATAAACATTAATCGCAGAGGCTTCAGAGCCTGTACGCGATATACAAATAGTACATTCATTATTACAGTAGCCAACATAAATATCTAGTGAAGCAAAATAAATGTAATCCTACAAATACAATAAGAATTAATCAAATATATACTAAAACTATTGTACACCATGTACGAGTACCCACATTGGAATAGAAAGCATCGAGAGTCATTCTTTTTCAATCAAATTTCGGAAATTTATTATCTTTATACCAAAACAACTGTTCTGGTGACTATGGATATAATGTTGAGAAACCATGATACAATATGAACATCTCATTTACAGGTAAGTACACCAGAGATGAACACAAAATAGGACAATATTCACCATCGTGGATTAATCAGCAATCGGAAATATTCTCTTCCTTTTTCAATTACCCATTTTATTATGATTTTTCTTTGTTTCTTGATATTTTTTATATTTTTCAGGTTCCCTGGGAATATTCTGTAAATGCGCGGTGCTAAGTATGTGAAATATCTTTGTCCAATACGTTTTTCGGCTCTAGGGATATAATAAGTGTTTTTACTCCTAGTTTCTTTTTCACACTCGGTTTGTTTCAGTTTGATTTTCCCAAGACAGACTGCAATCAACATTTGTACCATAAACAACTGGTGAGGATTCATAAATCCTGATATGGCATATAAACCGTCTGATGGGAATAAATGGGGTTTTCCATAGATAACTCGAAGTATCCATTTCTGAACTACTTCGACTCTTTGTATATGGCGTTCGTATGCTCCTCCCCAAGCTATTATTCCATATCTTATTAGAGATTGGCCCAAGGAACTGTATATCTCCATTACCTTTTCTGTATTTAGGTATTTTTTTAGGTGTTTGAATTTTAACAAGAGGCATCTCAGCTTCTTTACTAAAACATCTATATGAATGTCCCATTTCAGATGTCTGTCAACCGTAACGCCTAGATACTTTATTGAATCACCCTCTGGTATTGACGTCTGATTGTTGACGGTTAGAGGACCCATTTGTGGTAGACCTGATTTATAAGAGGCGAATGGCAAATATTTGTTTTTTTTCAAATTCAATGTAAGTTTATTCACCTCAAACCATTGTTTTATAATAGAAAGATCCCTTTCAGTTTTAGATTTCAACTTTAGCCAAGAATCATCTTCTAATGACTTCACCCTTCTTCTTCATCATCAATAGGCCATTTACATAAACGATAAACAATATCGGTCCCAGCACCGTCCCTTGGGGTATTCCATATTCAACATACCTCGCTGCGCTAGAACAGTTGCCCACCTTTATAAACTGAAGTCTACTTGTTAAATAGCTCCTCAACAATTCATAAACTCTGCCGCGGAACCCATATCGATAGAGCCTATCTAATAGTCTTCTGTGTGAAACAGTATCAAACGCCTTCTCAAGGTCTATGAAGACACATAAACCCGTCCTCCCACCATCCAACCAACCGTATACTCTTTCTATCAGTCTTCTAATTGCATCTTCTGAGAATCCAATCAATGAACATTAAAATCAGTTTGAAATTGATGAATGACCTCGACAGGCTCGGTGGGAATAATAGACTCATCCTTGCCTGAATACCAAAACATTCAGGCTTCTTCTAAAACGAAGAAAAGGACAAATTGGGTCACAATGATGCAACTACGTCTTTAGTGGGACCTGAAACCTTTACGAAACTTCAGAACAAGGAACAAGCAATCACAAACAAACGGAGAGCAAGTACTAATAAGCTAATTCTAGGATTGGACAAGCCATAATTTGAGGCACTTGCTGGCGTTCAGACAGGCCAATACAGACTGTGCTTCTGAATAGCCAGATATCTGTGCACATCATCTCAGAATGTCCGTCAATAAACATAAACGAATTCGTAGCTTTATCAGCTTTATTCAAAGGTTGGATTTGCTGCATTATAATTCCTGAAACGTGGTCATGAGTCGACGACAGCACTTTCATTGGTTACAATAAAAATGAGGTACAATAAAAGTGAGGTCGTCCGCTAATGACATATAATGATAAGGTTATGTGGTTTATACCAACAAAAATTAAATGGTTTACAAATCAAATATTGCGCTCTTACAGAAACACCTTTACAACCTACTAGTGAATCAATTGAATAGCTTACCCCATATCCTGCCATGGGTCCAATGCCATGCCCCAAATATGGATCTGCATAATCTCTGCCATATCCTGCAACTGCAGCATATCCAGCAACAGGTTGAGCCGCGCTTGCGTATCGAGCAGCAACAGCTGTGTAGGTTGCAGCGGCCGCGTAACTAGCCTGTTGGGCAGTCGACAGAGGAGTTTTTAATAGGGGTGCAGCAGCAGCGGCAGCCTAAAACAGAGCCATGCTGCAGCCATGCACATTTAAAGCAATCTAATGCAGTAATACCAGGGCTGGTGATACGAATATGCAGGGAGTCTGGGAAAATGTGATAAATCTATCGGAATCAGATAAAACATGAAAAATTAAAATGACATGAATAAAATAACAAAGGAATTAATTTTGTTATTTCCATTAAAAAGAACAATGTTTTCTAATTTTTTGTTGGAACAGAGTGTGATACGAAAGTTATCCAAGGAACAAAAAAGTTCTAGTTATTGAATCCGACAAAATTACAAAGATTCTTAACTATGCAGTTTTGGCACAGAAAGGCACTTTAACAACCTAGTCCGCCCCTGGTAAACTAAAAGAGCTAATTTGAATTTAAGGGCAGTATTCTGAGAGTTCCTTACTACTGTTCTTCATATCAAATTTTCTTTAAATTATTTTAAGCAGTTTGAAATTTATTCCACTAAAATGGATTTCCACTGATGTCATTTAGGTGGCCGTATCTGCGTAGGGAGGGCCGGTAGGAAAAAAAATGATGGGAACTTGTCATCTTATTGTTTTATGTTTTATCTGAATCCGAGAGATTTCCCACAATTTCCCGGACACCCTGTAGACATTTTTAAATTTGATATAACTGAAAGAAAACATCCAACAAAAGATGCAAACATCGAATGTAGGAGGGTATGAACAAAAATCGAACATTGGACATTGATCACAACATTAAGTTGGGATGTCACATGGTTACACCAATAAAAATAGGTACATATACATTCCTCATGGATCAAAGTTGTTGGGATATAGAAAAGAAAAATTGTGATCGGATAGATTTATGATGATTGTTATTATGATTTCTGAAGAAAACTTAATTTACTCGAGTTTTTATAACTGAAATAACTACATAGTCAAGAAAGTACCAGGAATTGGTGTAACAAATTTTAATTGGAAAATTGAATGGATGGCTTCCTAAATAGGCCCTACAGATAAAATATTAGGTGTACAACTTTGCTTCTGCCGTTTTCAATAGATGACTGTAGCGGTAGTGGAAATGGTAGTCATTAAATAAGTCAGCTTACGAGCCAAATTGTCGTCATCTGCGGGAGGTTTTAATTTTCTGCTTCAATATGAAGACATCTGATGCTGAGGCTCATCGAATGCGCTCAAATACATATAGTGGGGCCGCTATTAGTGAAAGAACGTGCCGAGAGTGGTTTCAACGCTTCAAGAACGGCGATTTTCACGTCGAAGACCAGCATGGCGGTGGAAAAGAGAAGGTTTGCGAAGATACAGAATTGGAGGGATTACTTGATCAAGACTTGTGTCAAACGCAACAAGAGTTGGCAGGATCATTAGGAGTGACGCAACAAGCTTTTTCAAATCGCCCGAAAGTTATGGGAATGAATCAGAAACAGGGAAATTGGGTGCCGTACGAGTTGAAGGCGAGAGATGTTGAATGGTGTTTGTGAACAGCTGCTTGTGAGGCAAATAGGGAAGGGATTTCTGATTCGCATTGTGACTGGAGACGAAAAATGGGTTCATTACAATAATCCAAGCGCAGATAATCATGGGGATATCCCGGCCATGCTTCCACGTCGATGGCCAAACTGAATCTTCACGGATCCAAGGTCATGCTCAGCATTTGGTGGGACCAGCTCGGCGTAGTGTATTATTAGTTGTTTAAACCGACTGAAAAAATCACAGGCTATCTTTAACGAACGTCCTTATAAAGAAGTAAAAAATTGGATCAATTCGTGGATCGCTTCAATAGATGACCAGTTTTTTCAACGCGGGATTCATACGCTACCCGAAAGATGGGAGAAAGTATAGGCCAGCGATGGTCAATACTTCGAATCATAGACGTATAACCATTTTTTTAGGATAGAGTTGTACGCCTATGTACTAATGCCATCGAATAATACAACCATCAACTTTTTTTAACGCCATCTAGACTCGCCGCTAATCCTTTCATGCCTTTTATCGACTAAAATCCTGCCTCGCTTTGAAGTGATAATTTGAGAGGGAAATGAGGAAAGAGCTGACATAGATCGTGCTTGTATTAGTAATTTTCATTTTGGGTAAAAAATTACGGATATTTGAGTGGAATAAGTGCCTGTTATTCCCTTGGAAGAGACGGGCAAAAAGCGGCAAAGCCGGAAATACCAAAATGATAAGAATAATTATAATGAGTTTTTTTAACAGGAAAAAATAACTACCGGCAAATTATGGTCAAACTAGTGGAAAAATTTTTTTGAAAATCAAAGGGTGGAATTCGATGGACAATTGTCGTACCCTCAGCGTGGTGCGAGGAAGAATTTAAGATGAACCTATCGCTCTTCCAAATGACCGGGAAGTAGAAGCAATTAAATCAGACGAAATCAACCATCAAAGAATGAAGGAAGACTAAAGACCGAGTTCATTAGAAGAATCATAAAAAGTTTAATATCAAACCTCAACAGCAAGAACATGACGAGAGACATCAATACATATGCATGTTCGTCCTAACATACTAACAGATATTGAAATCCTTCAACGCAAAATGAGAACTTTTATGACAAGAGCAAACAAGCACTATCCAAAAAACAGCATTTAGAGGACAACACTGCCGAGAAATAAAGAAGGCAAGAGTCTGCTAGACATTACGGAACTTGCTTATGAGGAAATAGAAAGCCTAGGAACATATATGAGAGACCAAGCGAGAACGTCAGATGTCTACCAAATATTGTGTTAAGCTGACGAATGAACACTTTTACAACTGCACAAGGTGCATGTTTCATAACACCTCCAGACAATCCCAGTAAAACTGCAAAGAAGGGGATAGAAGCTACATGGAAGGAATTTCAACGAGATGAACCAGGATCATGTAAACATTGCAGCGTCGAACTATTGGCTCACATCAGGTGGAATGTGTCCAAAAGGTTTTCTATTAGCTATCCAAGATCAAGTGATCTCAACGAGAAACTACTGCCAGCATATTATAAAGGATCGAACTATCGATGTCAATATTGGTGCCCAACAAATGAAACAATCCAACATATCACGGGAACATGTCAAATGTTTGCAGTTAATTAACATAATGAAAGACAGCATGCAGTAGAGGTGACACTTCACCAATAATTAGCAACCATATGAACAATAAATCAGTGTGAGAAAGTGCCATACTACAAGTACAAACCGAAAATCAACCTGGATAATAAACGCTCTAAAATGCATTTGGCAGCATACCAGATCAGATATGTTATTAGTTAGTCGATCAACATCAAAAGACAGCAATACTCATCGATGTAGCAATACAAAATAACAAAAAAAATTGTCAAAAGGAGGTCAAATGGGGGACCTCGAATTTCAGATAAGCCGTCAGTGGGGAAAGATTTCAACAAGAACTATCCCAATTAAAATCTCAACAACTAAAATAGTACCCAAAAACCTCAAGAGAAATTACAAAGAACTAGGAGGTGAGTACATATGTAAAATAATACAAAACGCTGTTCTCCTAGGACGGTTAGAAATTTCATAAAAGGCGACAGTCAGGACCAAGGATCGACAGGATCGCGTGATCAAGGACTAGATGGGCTACGAGGACCGGCCGGAACTCTATCCTTCTGATATTTATAATTTATTATTATATTGAGTGAAAGTTAGGCGGACTTTTGTAATTATAATTTCCTGGTACTTTCTGGAGGGAATGTTTTACTCTTGTTTGTACAAATTTGTCCATTAACTTTTCAGCTTTTATTTTCGAGTAAAAAAATTCTTCTTCTTGGTTTTTTCTAATTTTCTATTGTGATAGTGAGATCTATGCAACGGTATTATTTGAAAATCTATATAAATGTTGGATTTTTATGACCCCCATCAACTTATCCACAAAAAAGTGCTTTGAAACAAAATTTTCCCAACTTCAATTACTTCATTGTTTATTGTATGAATGAAGATGGCCGAAATAAGTTAAGAGATGGTACTAAGCTTGTTCAGAATAGTCGCGATCAAATAATGAAAACAAAATAAAAAAATGTATGGACATAATCAACATCAAAATCACCAAATATTCTTTCTTACCTGCAACCTGTAGTTGGGATCCGCCGCATGCGCTGCTAAGAATGGATCATAATAAACATTTCCATCCACAGGTAACGTATTCAGGACAGGCGCATACCCGTGTAGGGTACCCGCCAGTGGTGCAGGGTGCCTACCGAAGGCTGCCGCCGCCGCTGCTGCTGCAGCAGCGGGGTAAGCTGCCCTGGCACGCCCTCTTTGGATAGCAGCTACACCTGCCCGCAGGGTTGCCGCATCAGCCCACTGCATCACGGGTACTGAGACAGAATTTTGTTTTACTATATGCACGCTAATGATTTAGGTTGAAATGTAGTACTTTATTAAGAAATACAGTTAAAGGTGTGATAGTGAGACAACAATGACTTTCAAAATGATAGTGCATTCCGTAGTATGGATATTCAAATTGTCATCACAACATGAAGGAGCACTAATGGTATCACAAAAACACATAAATAAAAGCACGCAAACAATAGTACTGATAAGGATGTCAATCAAGTTTTACGGGCACTACTCAGTCAGGAATCTGAATTAAGGATCATGGGTCGTTTGAGGTATTCTAGGATCGTATTTTTCTGGGAATTTAGAGAAACAAATCCTATAAACACATCACATCTGAAAGATATTGAAATCTCAAAAGATCGAAGATTTGATTGAGAATACAACTGAAGCTATTTATTCAAAGAAACATTTTTTATGTCCACTAATTGCTCCCGTGCAAACCTCGTTAACATTATAACTACAAAAAAAAATATAGGCCGATAGGGTTAGAACTATTTTGAGGGGCACTACAGGGATATCGAAAACCGTTAGAGATACACGGTGGCTAAAATTACAAAAAAAATTGCGTTATTTAGGGAACCATTGGGGATATTTCGGATCCGTTGACACAAACTCACCGATCCCTAAATAACTTTATTGTAATTTACCTTGCATCTCTAACAGTTTTAGATATCTATTCGCAATTTCTATAAGATGTTATCTGTGTATTCTATTTTTATATTGTTTATTGTAATTTTGTATTTTTTTCCCATTCTGTAATTGGCTTAGGCTGTAGTAATTAAATAAATAAATATCCCTGTCGTGCCCCTCTAAATATTTCTAACCCTGTATTATTGAATGTTCGGATTCTAAAAGATTGATCAAAGTAAATATAAATTGAATTGTTGGAAAACGCAAGCTGAACCGAATTGCGCATATATTTAAAAGCAATATGTAAAGCATTATTATCACGCTTTGCGTATTGACTGACTTCTATCAAGTTGATATTTCTGTTGCTCAACCCTTCAGAAAACAACTGGTAGATTTTCAACCCCGGATTTTTTTCCAACGGCAGTATGGGACGCAAAAACATGTATGGAGAAGGATTATGCTCACCTGATGGAAGCGTTGGTGGTTTTTTCGTCTGTACCCTTGCTGTTGCATTATTTACCTATTTTATTGCAGGAAGATCTTTATTAGTATGTATACGAGCCATTTCAATGAAACCATCTGTTTCTATTGTTACAATTTTCAAATAATATTTTGTTTATGAGCAATTTAATATGTATGAAAAATTTGAAACCAGATGATTCCATTGAATACAGTAAAGATGACTTGCCATCTTTGTCAAAAAAAATGTCAGTCTCGATTCGACGTCTAGATGAGTAGTATGTTTGATAGTTTTTTTTTCAACTATTTATAGTTTTATTATGTATTTATAATGTTTAAGATTTTCCTGTATTGATTTGTTCACAGATGAAAAAAATTGAAATATAAAATCGGCTTTAGCATCTAAAAATAATTGTAATTCTCAAATTTCGCAAACAACGTATGTATATTGAGAAAAAAATCAAAGGCAATATAATTTAAAGAAAGTAGAAAAAGTTTCAATGTAGAATATTTTGTTACCAAAAGTCAAAAGCTATCTTTCTTGTATTCGATAAAACATCTTTTTTTTTTAAGTACATAAATCACTAATGCCCAATATTAATTCATTTGGGTTCAACAAAAATTAAAACTTGCAGGAGACGATAAAATGAAAACAAACAATTTCTTTATTAATTTGTCTTCGGGTTGAAAAAAGTATATATTTGAAACATTCGAATTGAATTGATTTTATGGTAAATCCTACCAGAATAGTTATGTCAAAAATAGTACTCATCTCATAAATTTCAAGAGAATGAAAGCATATTAACCAGAAAAATCAGAAAAATATCAAAATGATCCAACAACTATTGTAATGACATTTTCTGTAATGGAAATCAATTAAAAAAAAAAAACAACGAAATTTTATTTCACTACTACTTTCATTCAAATGAAAATTACACGTCTATTCGAATTAAATATTTAATCCTATTACAGTATATCACCAAATAAAAAAAAGCTCCACCAAAAAAAAATTTGTTCAATTCGGAAAAATTATTTTAATTACTTCGATACACACGGACCAAATTATATGGTTGAATGAAAAGAGAATAATCGAAACATGTCATCGGATAACAGCAATTAAAAAAAAAAATTAATTGACCGCTAGAAAGGTTCTGAGAATGATTTTCCGTTGAAAACTAGCAATTAAAGAATAGCATTCCTTTTTTTATTGTTTCCTTTATTTTAGTAGAATTCCTTATTACATATAAGAGAAATCTTTCAATTAACAACACCAATATAAAAACTAATAAAGAAAGCACTGGCGTTAACTCGAGAGCTCTTGAAGGCTTATCGTATGAATTTTCAATTCAGTAGATCACAACCTAGTAGTAGATTTCTGATTGATTGTGTTCGCGATTTGATGTTTACTCCCATAATCATATTTCAGTGGTGATCAAGGTTTTATAATATTGTTATTACTTTACATTTACATAACTTTAATATGTTCTATTCAGTTTACTGAACTCAAGTTGGAAGTCTGAACTTCCTGTTCCGTAATTTTCGAAATATTAGGCCTAGAAGTTCATTCATTATGGAATAGAATCACTCGATCAATTTGCAAAGTAACGTACCATGAAAAAATAAATTTGTTGGAACAATTTTGCTGAGGAGAACAATAAGATTATAAAAAAATACCGGAGAACCTCGGTCATCTTATATAATTTCTCCTATTTCGTCAGACAATCAATACACATTCCAAAAAGAATCATGTCTCCAACTAATATAATAAGATTCAAAATTTGTATTGAAACATTTCAGCCGAGACCAGGGAGATTGTCGGTAACTGACACCGCAACTGTCAACCATCTTAGTCAGGATTAGCAAGACCAAACTTCAGTGGTTTCCTCATTATTTTCGATATTTTCAATTTAATTTTCTAGATTCTGATGCAAAACTTTGCAGTTACTTTGAAATTACTATTCTTCTTATACATGCAAAATTTAAACTTGATCAGGTTTTTGTTTTTCGATATTCTTGAATTTTAATAGTCCTGGTTGAGCTATCTACACGAAATTTGGTGAGAAGCTTGAAAAGATTATTCTGTAGATATATACGCGCAGAATCTCAATTCGATCGATAGAGTCTGTAATGACGAAAATATTGGATACTTATTTTCCAATATTCTTCTTGAATTTACTGTAATCAATCCTTATAGTTCTGATGACGTACTCAACTCGAAAATTTGCACGAAACTTGAAATAGCAATTTTATTTTTTTATTTTATTTTCATTATTTATATATACACGTGAAACTTCAACTCTATCGAATTCGTTTGCACTGAAATATCAAGTTTTTGTTTTTCGATACACAATGGTTCCGAATCGAAAATTTGGACTTTTTTCGAATATTCTTCCTGAATTTGTACGACATATTTTCCATGGTAACGATGATGTGATCTGCTTAAAATGATTCCTTATGTTGATTGAACGAAGTCGCTTTCATTTCGATATTCAATGAAAAGCAACATACCAGATTAACAATAACATTTATAAAAATAAGTAACTCTTAGCTGCAGATGTTCGCCAACCATTCGACACTATAAATAATTCATTCTGCCTAAGGATCGTAGATTCTACGATAAACACTTGACGAGTTGAGGAATTTTGATACAACCAGTAATTATTTTTAGATTAAGTTATCATTTTTTATCCTGAGAAGCAAAAACATTTTACATTAATGTGATTTTTTACTTTCAGTTGGTGAAATACTGTAATAGGTAGTGCGAAGAAGTAACAACCAAATGATCACCGAACAAATATTGTAGGAAAAAAGTTAATGGATTCGTTTATAATCGTGTTCATTTTCTCATCAAAACAGATTTGAGGAATTCAACATTCGTGCTCATCAACTCTAGAAGTCAGAATAGTCTATGGAAGACACTTGTTTCAAATTGATTAAATGACGTCATCCTTCATAAAACTTTATTATTCTTGAAATACTTCAAAGTTTAAGTATACTATCGAAAATATATCGTGTTTAGATCTGATGACCTCTAGTTATATATAGCGCAACAAAGCTCCACATTCGATCCTTTATTTGTCATGGTCTCATGCAAATGCATTCTTTGAATCGGGCCTCAATTTTATTCATTAGAGGCCCAATAATTTTCTCTTTTTAAGAGATTAATCCTCTCATTTGAACCAAATTTCATTGAATAATCTTTTTTCATCAAAGGAGAACGTAGAAAAAATTCAGAAGCCTTCTGTGATTTCATGAGCTCCACGACTCTGAGACAATCATGAGGAAATTTTGAAATTGAGTTTCTTAAAAATTATCAATAAAAAACAATCCTTATTTTCTCTTACTGTTCAAAACTTATGTTAGCACAGAGTATTTTAATTCAATTTGTCTTTGAATTTTTTTGCTTGGTCTGTTTTCAATCCATAAATGCATAAGACTCTCATAAGTCTATACACTCCTTCAGTACATCAATGTTATTCAAACTAGATAGATCGACAAATTTTTATTCAAGAAATCAAGAACAAAATGAAGTGATGAAGTAGCAGCTGAAACTGCTCAAGACACAAGTTGAATCATTTCTTTGTGAACTCAAGTCGTCAGACACTTAATTGAGCCTGGTATCATCTCATTTATACTGTTCTGAGGAAAATGATTCATCAAATAAATTAACAAGAATTGGAATGAGCTTTTATTCAAGCTAATTAAGTTTTCAGCCATATGAATTTTTTCATTAATTTTATTCAACTGAATTTAATCCAAATAGACGGTACATTTCTAATTATTAATCAGTTGATTATTTCTATTCTTATGTTATTCATTAATGTGATACTTATGTATGAAGCATGAAGACATATAATATAACATGAGAATATTTTTCATTATGCCATTTGAATCCCCTCACACATTGATGAGTCTGAACTGACCTCTTCTCCTTTTTACATTATTATTAGGTGTGCAACTAGTTCCGCTTTTTTAAGGAAAAATCACTTTATTGTGAAAAAATTGTTGAAAATGAATCATTTAATGTTAGCTACAACTTTTTCCCATCTTTCTGACAGAGGTGGAACACAGTTAAAATAAAAGTGTTCATTTTTTGAGGTTATCCACGATACAAGCCATTTTTTGATGTCTTCATACACATGAGTGAAACTGCTGATGAGCCAGACCATGTGCCATAGACCGAAACAAGTAATAATCTGACGGTCCAATATCTGGGGTATATAAGTCCCATTTGAGCGTTTCCAGAAAGGTTTTAAAGGGTTAAGCAACGTGGGGGCGAGCGTTGTCATAGGCGAAAACGACGTTCAACGTCTCTTGGTTTCAATCATACAGTAATAAACATAGATAGAGGGAGCAATTTTTACATGTCCCCAACATGGTTAGATTACGTTGTCGGATTGTGATATATTTCCATATCCACAATTTTACTATCGGGTGTCCCAAGGTGAGTGGCCTATTAGATTATTATGGAAACTATTGATGGTAAAGATTTCAAATTTTGTGGATAGATATTTGGCCATGTAAGGTACATTTTTAAAATAATTTCACATTTCCAGTGTTGCCGGATGTACGACAATCTGGCAACAACTTTGTTATTTTGAATGGGACATCCGGTATTTCTATTTTTTTTATGATACTCCATAAAATATTGAATCTATTCACTCCTACTTTTCCATCCCTATCTTCGACGGTTTTTGAGTTATTAATTATTTTTCGAAATTTTAGATCAAATTGGCGTATTACGAAAATGACTCTAGTTCGCTTAATATTTGAGATTTGAGTCAGAAATTTTGCAAGTCGTTAAATATTGATCTGATTTGTGTCACTGCTTCTGAATTATGGTTGTCAATAATACAGGACGGACCAAAAAAAATCATCATTTGCCAAGTCACAAAATTGTAAAAAAGTCTGTGTAAATGAATAGAAGAATTGTAGAATGTGTTGAACTGATTCCAAAAATTGAAAAATATACTAGGGGTCTAATTTGAAAAAATAGACTTTTTTACAATTTTGTAACTTGGCAATTGATGATTTTTTTTGGTGCGTCCTGTATTATTGACAACCATAATTCAAATGCAGTGACACAGATCAGATCAATATCTAACGACTTGCAAAATTTCTGACTTAAATCTCAAATATTGAGCGAGCTAGAGTCATTTTCGTAATACGCCAATTTGACCTAAAATTTCGAAAACTAATTAATAACTCAAAAACCGTCAAAGATAGGGATGGAAAAGTAAGAGTGAATAGATTCAATATTTTATGGAGTATCATAAAAAAAATAGAAATACCGGATGTCCCATTCAAAATAACAAAGTTGTTGCCAAATTGTCGTACATCCGGCAACACTGGAAATGTGAAATTATTTCAAAAATGTACCTTACATGGCCAAATATCTATCCACAAAATTTGAAATCTTTACCATCAATAGTTTCCATAATAATCTAATAGGCCACTCACCTTGGGACACCCGATATATCATTATAAATGTATATTATATTGAATGAAATATATTTATTTGAGTGATTCCCGATTGAATATTTGGAATCCGATATTTTTCTTAATTGTTGAATTTATAATAAGCAGAATATTTATTATTTTCTGTATCTACCTGCTGAAATACAAGGTTTGGCAACTTTTGCTCTCCTAATGTCATCGGTTGTTTCACGCCGTTTAGCGCGCTTGAAGTTTGTTTTCTGAATTTATGATATATTTAGGTATTTATTTCCATATATTTCGAGTTAATATAAAACGTTGATTCACTATGGGACATAAGAAGTGCGTTCTTTGTGGAGAAACTCGCGAATTGAGTGAAATATCGTATCACTGATATGTTTTCATTTCCGCGCGCTTCATGTCAAATTTGATAGTTCATGTTGGGGACAAAATTTCCTTACTGAAAATGACATATGCTCCCTCTATCTATATTTATTATTGTGAAGCTTTAATTCATGAGGAACCCTAGTTCCATATTTTTTCATCATTCTCAAAGCATGGAATCGCTTGGAGAGTAACTCATAATGCTGAAGAAAGATTCTTTTGCGTTTAACACAGATCCTCATCGAGTAATACCTCCAATTCAGGGTTTTCGAAGTATTTTGGCTTTCCTTCAAGGTCGTCTTTGAAGCGACTGAATTAATCACGGCACGTAGTTTTACCCAGAGCAACATCTCCGCAACTTTTTGAAGCTCAAGGTACGCTTCAGCTGCCGTTTTTTTCGAATGAAAGAAGATAATCAACACTTTACGCAAATGACAATTGTTTGGCACAAAATCAGACATATTTACACAACCAAAAGTATATGAAACAAAATCACTTATGTGTTAAAGCAGTTTGTTTACCATGTGTCTGTCTGAGCTTAGTTCATGACGTTTTGGATATGTCAAAATCGACCACCCCTTACTGCTGGAGCTTTTTGACAAAGAGCGGGATCTTAGTTGAATTCTTCTTTTGTATGTCTTTGTTTAACAATATTTTTCAACCCAGTACTCAATGCAATTCCTGGTTGCTATAACTTCTATGGACCACTTCAAGAACTTATCGCATCATTCTTCTTAGTGCCAATCTCAGTTTCCTAACTGATTCTGTTCCAATAGGAGAAGAAGATAAATGGTTGAGAGCACACGAAGCGAAATATAGAATATAAAAATAAAATAAGGCCAAGAATGGGACCTTGTGGAAGCCCATGCTTCAGAGATAATTCAGAATATGTGGATATATATGAGAGGGTGTGTATGTGATCATGTGGTTGTTACTCCTTTGTACTTATTTTGTATCTTAGCTTATTTTAACTTAATTATAATACGTGCGGTTTGCGGCAGACGCCACGTGGGGGCCCCCCGGCGAGGGCCCCCACGTGCCGCCTCTGGCCTTACCCACTTACCTCCTCGGCGGCCCGTGTAGGGGGAGACGGGAGGGGATACGGAGTGACGGAACTATCTGACTTGTGTCTAGCGCGTGTGGTTCTATCATATCCGTGCTTGGCTTATAAAACTTGGCCAAAAAGTGGCCAACGCCCGGTTCTAAAGAACGTACAAATATTGGAGAACCGTTTCTGTACTAGTTGTAGTTTATATTGACTTAATTGACTTTTCAACTTTAGTTTGATGCTTATTTGAGATACTCAGGGTTGGATTTTATCATTTTTCACACTATCTATGTTAAGGGTGGAAGAAACCTGCTATGTTCTTTCTTAAATTGTGTTTTTATTGTTCGAAATGAATTTTTAGGTGACCTATTGTTTTTAATGTCTTCTTTCCGCAAAACTTTTCTAGTATTTTTACAATGATATTATGTACCGGAAGTCAATGGTTATAGGCAATAATTCATATATGTATAACGGTGAAATTAAAAATATTCACATTGCTTTGTCTTCAAATCATGAACATTCGAGGATTGAATGCACATAAAGATAAAACATTCAAACAAAAACAAGATTCAATCAAACATAAATAGTATTGTAATGTTAACTAAAATACAAGCTAATAACGTAGCAGGAAAAAAATCAGTTATTAGGAGCGATGAATAGTGCATCAATAGGAGTGCAATATCAGAATAGCACTTTATTTAGACTATCAAAATTACACATTAAATGTAAAGTGATTCGATGGTTCACATACTGTGCTGGCAGATCGGATTCTTGAGATGTAATATCAATTCGTTAGAAGGAATTGCTTAAAGAAGTCGGTAGTCAAAATGTGAGACATAGAATAGAAGCAAGGGTAGAGAGCATCCCTACCTATGCAAATCTTCGTATTTGTTGTTAGGAAAATAACTATTTCATTTCGGCTAAAATCCTTCCACAACTGTTTCTGATGCAATAAAATGAAGTAACCAACATTCAACACTATAAACAACGAGCACCATCTTTAGGGTACACCGTTTCTTTGGAGTTCCGTAAAATTGAGTAAATCGCAAAATAGCTATTGTTATCGTGAAACCGATTACTTTACGTTTGTGGGGCGCGCGAAAACTCTGAAATGTCATTCCAAAATCGCTCTAATAATAACGTCCGTCCCATCCCTAGTTAGTACCCTCATGTTTCAGCTCCACTTGGCCTTTCGTGAGAACCTTTTGCATGGTAAGAATTGTCTTTGTAAAAAAAGTTATTCCCGGAAAAAAAATATCATTATATGGTATTTGAAAGCTGACAGCGCTGATAAATTGTCAGGACCATTTATTTTTGCTTATCATGTTCAACAAGTTCCGTCTGTTCAAACAGTTTTGATTATTATTCATCGTTTCAGAAATTCTGGTTGCATTGACGTATGAATTAAATGCTATCATGATGATAAAAAGATTCAAATGTATGTGCTTTTGTAGAAGCAAATGATACTGTGTCCAGCACTCACATTTCTTAAGAAATTTGTATTCCTGGCAGCACAGTTAAACGTATTTCAAAAAAACATGGAAGTAAATCCTATAAATTGAAAATTACCCAAGAAATTTCCCCAGGAGGTTGAAAATTTCCTATCAGAATTCAGATAATCTCAACAGAATCATTTTGAACACGCCTACTTGTACACTCCTTTCCTCAAAGCGATGTTGAAATAACTGCATCATACTATCTTTATTTTACTAATTTAATCTCTATTCCTGGCGCTCGATATCTACAATATCGAGATGTATTGTTGCTAATACTGTATTTAAATTAATTAACCTAGAGGTTTCGCACAATTTTTTTTTAACCATATCTTCTCTCGCTTGGGTTAAGGAACGCCTTAACGATTTGATAGCATTGGACTTGAAGCAGTGGTATTACACAGTTCGATGATCTAAATTAGACGTTAGAATTAATTAAATTTATGAACTTCTATTCAATACCGTTTTCGAAAATTCTTCTCAAGTATACTTATGTGCCAGCAAGGTAGTGTAGGTCATTTGCAATGTTTTCTCATACAATATTTCAGAGGATCTAATTTAAAATCTGTAAATTTAAAATACTTTGTAACAGAAAATTATGATTTTCAAAACCTTTGACTATTGCACTCTTACTGATTCATTCTTTATATATGAAAGATCCGATAACTTATAAAAAAGGTGAGAGATATAATAAGTATTTCTACAGAATTACACTCAAATAAAAACTAATAACAAATCTAACACGAGGAAAAAGTCGGAAGTAAGTTATTTAGATTGATGATAGTAAAAAGAAGTATATTAGTTGATTGAATGAACTTATCGATGCAGTAAAAGCTCGGTAGTAATAATGAAATATTTCCATCCTAGTTAGTAATCAGAGAAGATTCATTTATAAGTAAATAAACTTAAACTAAATTTTTATCAATAGATAAAAATGTGCGTACCTACTATATCAAGGCAAAGAACACTTACAATTAAAAAATAATCAATAATATGCTCAACAAAATTTTTTAACGAACTCTGTGACATTCCCCCACAGACAGACAATTGTTAGTAGCATCTACTGTATTTTGTTAACAAAAACACAAAACGGATCGTCTACTTATCTTACCAAATGAAGTATGTGTAGGAACGAATGTAACTAGAATATTTCAACTATTATTATGTTTTATTATTTTTATTTGTTACATGGAGTTTAGTTTTTGTTTAGGTAGTGTGAATGTGTCAACAATATTGGTTGTTGTTTGCAGCAGTTTTTGTCAAGAAATGAGTGTATTTCTTACTTTGAAAATTATTTCTTTTGAAGGCGATCAACTCATTCAGAAATTTCTGATCATGAATCTCAATTTTCCATAAAAGAATATGTTTATGAACAGGCGCTTGAGAAGCGTGAGTCCGAGAAGTCGTCGGACGCTTAGTGTGAAAGAGGCCTAAGAAGTGAGTGGAATTATTTTACTATGTATCAGAAAATTTTGAATATGAACAACAAGAATAACAAGGTAAGGTGTAAAAGAATAAGTTAAGTCGCGAATGTACCTCATACGCCACGAAGACGACTAAAAACATCAACTTCACCAGTGCAATTTGCAAGAAAACATAGGTTAGAAGATAATGGAACTCAAAAAATTAATTTCATCAGGAGGATGATTAACTCAAATCTTACTTAGATGTATTTTTGCAGAAGAGACTCAGTTCACAAGAGAAGAAAATCTATGTGCTACACAGGAAAATTATCCACAGTATATGTTTTTCAATTGATTTTTGAAACGGTGATTTGATTCCATTTCTCGAAAAGGAGTATAGCCTATACTTCGATAATCCTATCAATAAAATACCATCTATTGACCTACAAGATCTCCCTTACTCTATGGATACACTATTTTTGGGGTCATTTTAGTTCTAGGTCATATTACTCGAATAAATAACAGAAAAAAAAATAGTAAAAAGAGATAAAAATAATATATAGACGTGATAGCCAAACCAGATATAGGGAACTAGTTGGAAAAATTTACACATAGCGGTAAATATGGAGATAATATAGGATATTTTTAATTTTTCTACTTTAATGAGTTTTATAATATTTTATTTAATTGCACCTGAATTTACTTTCTCTTATGTTTGTATGTTTAACCAAGTTGTGTAACTAAAAAATGGCCATTTATCCATATTTGAAAAGATTGCTTTTCCAGTGGAGCATCCCATATAGGTCGTCATTTTAATGATGATGCTTTTGATTAGAGTTGTTATATTAAATCTTCTATCAAAAAAGTACAGGGAATTGATCATATAAAAAGTGGCATGAATATTTTTGCGTACAGTTTGAACGTCATGCAGTTTCTTAAAATGTTCAACTTTCAGTTCATCTCAAATGATTATTTGAATGCATAAATATATCCAACAAAGTATATAATAAAATTTTGCTTTGCTTGTGCTCGACTATTTGAAAAAATAGGAAATCAACACGATAACAAATTTGAGGACAAAACTGTACAAATTTCATCGAACAACCACCGTTTTCACCTGACATGCCACCGGCATTTTTTTTTCAATTCCAAAACTAAAATTACCCGTTTTCAGCCTGTAGGAAACATAAACAGTCTGATTTGGAATCAATTTCATAATTAGATTATTATTTGGATGAAAAATGTCTATTTTGAACAAGTAAAACATTTTTTATGTTTCATTCATCAATTCCCGGTACTTTTTCAACACAGTATTTCTCTACACCATTAAGACAAACAAATCAGTCTGGAACTGTTGAAATTTCTACAAATTTGCGTCAAAAGTAAGGAATTGACCCAAAAGGAATATGAAATGGTGATGAATATGCATGAAAACACTTCAGTCCAATAGGTGCACACAACGAAAACAATCAAGACAAATGAGTGTGATGAAATTATAATTTTATAGTCATTCCAAAAAAAATTATTGCCTATATACTCCTTGCAATTTAACGCAGTTGCCGAATAATTTGCTGATTCGTAATTTTACAGAAAAAATATAATTGTGTAAATCGGGAGTACAACGTTATATTATGTTTGTATATCTTTAAGGTGATTTTTAAGAAGTGTAAGTGATGTTGCCGAAAAGGTTTGGAGGGATATCACGCGATAAAATCAACATCCAAGTATCTCAATAAGCATCGTACTGGTGAGGTAGAAAAAAAAAAGTTTCCAACCTGATCAAAGAAAATTGACAAAGATGTAAAATGTAATATATATTGTGTGTGCGGCAAAAGAACGTCAAAACAACACGTGTGAAGCGGGGAGGTGCTACCGGTTAGTCACTAAAGCCAGCAAGCCAGCCACACGGGGGTTTTGACCTTGTTTTACCGGGGAGGGACACGGGACAGGCCAGTGCTACACGTAGAGAGCTATAAGTTCATGCACACCTCTATTTTTCTTCCCTCAACCACGGTGCCATGAAGTCGGTCTCGTGCGCGCTCCGCATCAGCACTATTTGCGAATGTTACAAAACCGAACCCCTGCATGCAGAGACAGACAAAACATGCATTATAAACAGCTCTTCAAACTCGTGCAATGACATGATGACGTTAGACATTAGACATGCTTCTGTCTAGAAGCTTCATTCAACACTTCGCTCTCTATTTTTGGCCTTGGAGGGTTTATGTCATGTTTGGGTTGTTAGACTACTTTACATTATTAAGCCGTAAACAAGGGCGTTTGCTGAGAGCTGATGAAGCCTAGGGATTGTATCTCAGGTTCGTCTTTCAATGAATATACCAAAATATTTTGAATATACTTTATTTAAAAACTTCGCATGTTTTGTTATGCAACCCAAAATACATCCTTCGTAGTGATGAACATAATATTCATAGAATTTTCTACTAATTTAAATATTATAATAACAGTACTTTATTGCATATGCAATTGGCCATCGACCAAGGGTCCTTCAGCCATAAATATTATAAATAATGTATATTTCTTCAGATATTTTAGAAAAACTTTCAATTTATAATTACGCATAGGAAAATACTTCGCGAAATAATTACCTCTGTAATTTTTTTATGTTTATTTTGAATAAACATTATTATATTATTATTATTATAGATCCTATTTTATATATACTAACTGCAACACCCAGAAGGAGCTGTTCGAATTTTAATTTTTTTGCTAAAACAGAGATAGTTAAGCAAGTAGTGAATGATTGAAACTTGGAGAAAAAAACGAAGGGTTTAAAATTTTTTTAAATAAATTTGTTAATGTATTTGTCCGCCGCGATTATCTATACACTCCCCAAAACGTCTCGGCATTGATGAAATAAGATGGTCTATTTCTTCTTGAGGGATACTATCCCAAGCTACCTGTAATTGATGTCTCAGAGCCGCCAAAGTCCGTGGGGGCTGGGGTAAATTTCTAAGCCTTCTACCCAAGATGTGTCCCAAAAATGCTCTATGGGCGAAAGATCGGGAGATCTGAGCGGCCATAGCAAAAGATTCACATGGATCGCTTCGAAAAATTTAAACTAACTCAGGCAACATGAGGTCGGGCATTATCTTGCTGAAATATTGGATTCTCGAGCCGGTTAAGGTAAGGGAGAACATATGGCTCCACTATTTCTTGAAGGCAACCCGGAACCTACTCTTCTTCGATTTTTGACGACATCTCATAACAGTAGTTGGATTTCTGTTCGTACGATTAGCGATTTCTCGAAATGACAACCTCAACTCCCGAAGACCAATAATTCGACCTCTTTCAAATTCACTTAGAGGGCGATATATTCCGCATACACGTGCTCTAGGCATTTTAACAACAACTTAACATCGACTTTGGATCTCCCCGAACAGCTGGTTTATTAATTGTGAAATTTAAAAAACTACAATATTTAAGTAACAAAAATTGTTTACATGAAAAAACCTTCACGATTTTTTTCCAAATTCAATCATTTACTCCTTGCTATACTATCAATGTTTCACAAAAAAAAAAATTTAAACAGCTCCTTCTGGGTGTTTCAGTCTCTTTGTCAGCAAATATAAATTACCGACCGAATACAAATTTTGAAGACTAGTCACCCTTTACAATCGCCTTCCTTTAATATTTCTGAAATCGAACAAATCAAATACGAACTAGAAAAATTTCAGACGTTTTCTATTTTTGTGAATATTAGATCACCCTGTGCGTGAACATTATGTTTTTTCTCGATTTTGTCCCCACAAAGGAACAATTCATAATAAAAAATCAAAATTCAAAATATATTTTCCATGTTACAAATACGCACTTCAAAATATATGGTGTCCTCAAACCTGATGTCTATTAACAGAAAAAAATGAAAGTTCGAATTATTTAGTAGTATTCAATGAAAGACGATGTTTATGCAATGAATGCAAATGAGTAAATTTTTCTGATCGATAACAGGAACAACTAAAATCCAAGGCATCACCAGCTCTTGTGGCAGACTACGTGACTAGGCCATATTATATTTACATGTAACGTCTGCCAAAAGCCCAAAATTTGTCTTTTCTCCATCTACTATAATGTTAAATGCACTTTCGCACCAAAATAAATTTTAGCACGTATTTTTCAAGTGTCTGAAGTAGATGGAAATCATTTTCAATTGGAGATCATGCGAATGTATTTGAGTAATAGCAAACTTCTAAAATCAAGTATTATGCTTATTTAATTTAAATTACAAAGGCGTCAATAATTCTGTCTCAATTATTTGTGATCCAAATTAATTACTTTTACTGAGAAACATAAATATTTATTATCTCAAAATATTCATTGTTTTATTTTATTAACCTGATTTGAAGCCTTTATTTATCTGATTTTGAACCAAAAGATTGGTAGAAACAGTTTCGCAAAATATTCAATGTAAAGTCATTTCAAATTGTATGAATTTTACTTATTTCATTTATAGCCCTGAAGAAGTTTGAATATATGAACTAATAGAGGATTTTTTCTTTATTATGAAAATACACCATGTAAACATTGATCAAGAATGATTTTTTGAGTGTTCTGAACTAGACGCCTTTGCAAATTGGTTCCTTAGTTTCTTCGTAACTAAATAAATTATATAACTAATTATAGTCTGACTGACTAAACTAATTTTTTTATAGTTTTACTAAGCTATATGATTGTTTTCGCAGAATCTCCAAATGATTTTTTTGGCTATTCTAACCGCAATATTCGACAATGTATTCAAAATGGGTATTATGGAAGAAGTCCGAAAGCTCTTTCACCAAATTCCAACACAGAGCAAGAAGTTCAATAACAAGTAACAGTATATAGAGAATTTCAAGACTAAAATAACTAAAATGATTTATCGAGGCTCTAACTGAAAATTATGATTATTCACGATACAAGCAGATCCAGAAACAACATTCAATGTTAAAATCAAGATAATAAAACCCACCTATCAAATATAGGTTATAAAAAAAAATATGCTAAATAAGAAAAATAGTAAACACCCAAAGTGATGATAACAGTTTTGAAAAACTTGATTGTGTTTAATGAACAGAAAAAACCAATGATTTATCTGAATATATCATGAATAATACTTCTAACGATTCTAATTTATGAAGAAAGAAATATGTAAAAATTGAGCTACCTGAGCCATTTAGAAATTTCAACTGAAAATATCGAAAATAATTTTATTCGAATCTACTTGTATCGTGTATTGAATTCCAATCTGTAAGGACTATAAAGCAAGTTCATGTTTATAATAGTTGCTACAGAAAAATATGTAAATATCACTACGCCATCATATGTCAAATGTTTTAGTAGGTCATCAAAATTGCACTTGTACATAAATAAGTATGTATGTATGTATACATATATGTATCATAAATATATACACAAGTATGTATGTATGTATGTATACATATATATACCAACATGCAAAAACAAGAATTGTATTAATCTTGATATTTCACTTCAACAAATCATTGATCCCAATATACCTATTATTTTCCATTCATTGATTTTATATATTTATATGAAATTGTGATTGCAGGTGATAAGACAATATTTTCCTCAATTCATGCAAATAGATTTGCGCTGAACTTCACTGATTTATTCCAACTCCAAAATATTTCGAATCCTTCATTCAGGGAAGCCATTTCACATTTGAGTGCTGTGCCTGAAGTAGCGTTAGAACACAATAACAAAACCTACACAGAACAAAACTGGTCGCTAACTTGCATAAGCTCTTACTTAAGAGGGGTCAGTGTGAAGAACATTAAATATAAAACATTCATTATTTACTATTAAAAGTGAATCAGATCTCTGTTTTTGAATAAATATTTTACATTCGCTTAATATCAATAAAATTGAGATGTAATTTCGAAATAGTTAAATGCTACAAAAAATTACATATTAGCAGCATGTCGAAAGCTAAGCCACATTTTTGCAAGCCCATATAAATTGTGTTGTACCCTATTTGTCGTCTTTTTTGTTCTTTTAGGCAATCCAGAATCCTGTCAAAAATTAAATTCAGGCATATTGTTTTTTATAGATAGAGTAGATACCTAGTGGTATGATTGGATGTACTATGATTTCCTCAGTAAATTTTGGCTGTATTTTCAGCTGTGGACAATAATTTGCTTATCACATAACTTTGGATCTCGTCATGGCAGTGATAGTGTCGAGTTTTGTCATGTTAACTCAATTTTTAGTTCCGAACAGCATGAAACCAACAGAAAAAAAAAAGAAGTGAAAAATTCAGAATTCGGCTGTAAAATCACAAACAACCACAACACAAATAATGTTCTTATGACGAATGACGATAAAAAGTTGTTATGTTAACCGATACCATTAAAAATTCACGTGTTCTGGACTGTCTAATTACTATGAAAAATACCAAAATTATTTAAGTCTATACACTTATCGAAACAGCAATTTATATTTCGAGGTATTAGCTTTAAAAAAATACTCTCAACATGAAGTAATTAATTTTTAAAAGCATTAATAAAGGGTGTATCATAAATAATTGGAAATATATCAACTATAGAATCTTGAGCTCAAAATATCATAGAGATGAAATGTGTTTCTAGTATGAAATTAAGGGTATTTTATTTCAAAACTTCGAGATATAGTGACTATATGTGTGAATGAAGAGATTTACGTAGAAAGAATTTGAGAATGGAAAAATCGTCAGTGGCGTAGAATTTGAAGGATGGATCATCCTGTAACTTGTCCCTGGTGGCTAATATCTATAGCTAAAATATTTCCAATTACTTATGATTCGCCCTGTATGTGTATTTGTTGGACTGAAGCTAATTTAAAATCTTGTACACGTAACAAAACTACTTGAAAGTGTTTATATTACTAAGGTCAAATAGCAATATAAAAATTAAGGATAAACAAAGCTCCGAACATATACTGTTAATTTGAGTCAATATTAGGAGAGGAAAATATTGGCAAACATTCCTGCACAGCTCACATACAGCAACATACATTAATTAATTAAATCATTCCACACAGAGAATTTTATGAGAGTGAACCACTAAAAGTACAGGTAATCAGTGCAAAAAATAAAGATTGGGGGACAATTGTTTGAAATTTTCAATACTTTGATCGTTGAAGTGAAATAAATGCATGTATCACAGTATAAAAATATCAGTGAAGAGCCTATGTAGCTTTGCTGCTATCAATCTAAGGTGTCATGTTATTCATCATCAAATTGTAAGCCACTAATCAAGCCAAGAGGATGTGCATAATCAAAGATTGTAGACATTTCACCGTGCATTTTTTTTTTAGTTTACATGCAGAATAGCAATACAAATCTATGAGAACAAATTCATAAAAATTGTAAAAACCACGAGCATCTTGAGACAACTGCAAACACTTCAAGGTTTCTCAACATCTACTCAGTTCGATAGCCTTTCCTTCATTCGATAAATCAACAATTAAGCTCGGTTGAATCAAAATTGTTTCCTTACTGCTTGTTGACTCATGGTTTAGGTACAAATTTCACCGTATGAAATATGAAGTGCATATGTTTCGAATGAGTTATCATTTCTACGTATTCAGGATATTAAAATGAATAAAAAATGAGATATGAAAACATTATGAAATAAATAAAATTCTGTAAAAAATCAAGCAAACCCTGAAATCATTTGAAGATTACGTAGATATATTATGTTTACATTTTAGTTATCTAGTGGATATTTAGCTTTATTCTATATATTTGAAGTACATACAACCTTTCGAAATGGTTCACCATCATTGAAAAAGAGATTTATTGAAGCCTATTTATTCAATTTTTTTTAATATATCTGAATGTTCATGGAGTCTTGTATCTTATGTGATCCTACAATCCTTTATGCATGGAAAAATATATAAATATATATGCAGGGTGTTACTTGAATGATTGGCCTTAGTATAGTGATGAATGCAGGTCTTCCAGAACTTTCACAAAAGTACAGGTTGATTCATGATTCATGTTGGCCTAAATTTTTGATACCCATAACTTGGAAATAAGCAGTTTGTTTATATTTTGTGGGTTTGTTCACTTCATAGAATCCTTCAAATTTCAATATTTTCAGGGAAGTAGAGGAATGTTGTTGCCATGAAAAATTCTTCGAATACTATGTTATGAATTGAAATTAATTGGTTTAAATTTTCTCATAATATTAATTGTTAATGCATACTTTTGCGTATTTTTTGATTATGCATATTTCTAATCAATATTTTAAAAAAGCGTATTACAACATTCAGTAGTTGTTGATGGTTTTAAAATGAAGAATAGTTGAAAATAGAAAATCAAAAGCTGATTATATCAAATATTAACACAAAAGAAATAAAAACAAGATCATATTTTGAAAAAGTGACATAAAACATTAATTTTTAAGTTTGCTACTGTTTTGAAAAAAGTGTGTTATACGAAGTAAAAATTGTATTCATTACACTGACTTGTGTATTTTTATAGCAATGAAGACATTCCTCTAAAACGTGTAAAAATATAGATTTAAAAGTTTAAAAGAAAAACTCAATAAACTGTGTACCGTCCTGAAGATATTAGAATTACATGAAACGTTTTAAAGAGTTGTATGAAATAAAAAACCCACAAAATTTAAACAAAATCGAACTGCTGATTGTCTAGTTATGGGTATCAGAAATTTAGGCCAACTTTCATAAATCACCCTGTATCTCCGAAACTAACAGACTAAGGATACACAACAAACCACTTTTTTGAAAACCCTGGATAAACTCCATTTACCACTAGGCTTTGAGCAACCATTCATGTAACTCCCTGTAAACACATATTTGGGTCATCTAGCAAAATATAAAAAAAGGTCAAGTCATATTCTGATTGACCCCAAATTCTTCCTTAAACTTCTTTCAAACATCAGAAATATGTTTATAACTACTTGTTAGTTTCAACTACAAGGTCAAATCATATTAAATAACCAACCTTAACATTTAAGAGAACAATTGACATCAACTGCTATACGACTTATTAATTGTACATCTCAGGTTTTTTCCTTCAGTTCGAATAGAAGTTCAAGATTAATGGAACTGTAATGATTAATTCAGAAAATCAGAGATGGAATGATGAGAGATCGTAGTCTCGATTGATCACAAAAACAAATTGATTGTGGCAACATCTCACTATGTAGATATTAATATCAATTCAACAAGTTCATGGCTAATACTCCGTTAATTTAAATGACAACTGAATTTTCACTCTCACATGAAGGGAAGGCATACCGAACTAGTTAATGATTAATTACTTCTGGTAAAGCTGTTGGAAATATGCACAGTCCTCAAGGCTAAAATGAGTGTGAACAACTTCAATGAAACATCAATCGAAAATTGAATGTTAGCTACCATATTACCCAGGAAACGAAATTAAATAAACAGACAAATTTACAGACAGAAAAGAAAATATTCGAAGAATCCAGCACAACAGGGATTTATAAAAAATTATATACAAAAATACTAAAGTATTCATAGAATATCTCCAAGGAAACATCAATTTCAACATGGACATAGTAAAGTGAATGAATGCAATGAAATTTATCTTTCTGGTGTTCTTTCCTTGACTGAATACATAAATATGTCAATTGAACTGTTTTAATAAACAATGGTCATCATAAGTCCAATATAAATTTAATTCAATATTATCCAATAACGAAAAAAAAACTATTTGTGTAATGTATAAATAAAAAATGGGTCAAATTGTATTCAAGAATTTGATGTCAATGTTTTAGAGGATATTGAGGAGGATACGTCAATTTCAAATTTCGGTTTTAAATATGTAAGTGTTGTTCGGAAGTTTCCGTCAAGGGAGAAAAACCCAGAAAAAGAATATTATGAAATGACTTTAACAAATAAACGTAAGTAGTTGTACTGGATTATATGAATAATCATTAGTTTGGGAATTCAAAACAATACATGGCATATTATTGCATGAAGCTGTCTGAGAAATGAAAATAAGTTGAAAAAGGAATTAAAACAATCCAATTGGCAGCAAATAATTATAAGGAAGAAAATTAATATCTTTTTCTTTCAATATATCACAAAACTAAAAATGAAATATGAAAATAATAAAAAGTAAATTTTTAAATAAAAAGATATAACAGTAAAATGATTGTGGTGATATGTAAAATGTTTAATAGCAACATAGCTGGCTCTATAAATTTGCGATTCATTGAATGAATTATAATCAAATGAATTAAGTTCGACATACCTTAGATCCTCTTTCATTGAATATAATTTCTACATCCAAAATTGGACCAAATTGCTGAAAAAAAATTATAAAAATTAGACACATATGGTACTAGCATATTTTGAAAACTTGAAGTATAGAAATGTAAAAATTGGATAATTTTTTTTTTAATATACATTAAAACAGTCTATAGTGTGAAATGAAAAAATAAATCAACTACTGATTTCAGAATAACGGATATAGAAGAATAGGATAGATTTTTCCCAATATAGTCTAGGAATCAATGATTTCGCAAGAAAACTACTATTTTGGAATTGTAACTAGGTTAGTACGACCACTAACAGTAGTCTATTTTTCTCGTTGCCAACATCTCCATTTTTCCCGTATTTTTCACTAAATCTTATGAACCATGCATGTCAAATAATAATAATATGAAAATAGCAAATTTTCTACATTTTGAGACCGAAACTAACCCTCTAGATGCAATGGTACATGTTGCCAAGATACAGCCTTCCACATACACCAGTGCTAAGGAGGATTATAGGTCTTCTGTGCCTGAAATGTCCCACGGCCTCTGTCATTTTTCGTTTCGCCGAATTTTGCTTACATGCCCCCCTGTATGATTGTTATTTCTTTCCTAGCTAGGTTTTTGATGGCGGTGTCTAAATCTTCATAGAATCAGCGCCACTTTTTTGCTAATTTTGTGATTTACAGAAAATGATATGGATATGTTAATGTTAAATTCCAGCGTCGCCTAAGTGAGCATCAACTAGGAAATCCAATCCCGCAAATGCGGGATCCTTCTGAAATTCTGCGAGATCAAAATTGAGGGATCTTCCATGCGGGACCTGCGAGATTCAATATTAAAATTGCATTTTAGACAATAAAAGCACAAACGTCTTTTGAAACGTCCCAATAAGCAATAAACCACTCATAAGTTACGAAGATGCAACACTAGTTAATGCTGAAACTACACTACCATTCATGATCAGCAAATTGGAAAGTCATTACAACTCGACATTGAGTAGATAAATGGTTAAAGCTTTATTTTCTAGGATAAAAGAGCGCCCGCCGTTCATCAATGACAAGTAAGGTATCGTATTTAGAAAACCCAGGCAAATATCTGGACTTTTTGGGATAATAATCAATGTCTACAAATGGCATAGAAGATACATTTGTACTTCATAATAGATCAACATTACGAAATGAAATTAAGAGTAGAATGACAGGCTGCAAATAGGCACATCTTTAGAAAACAAAACACAATCCTCAATCGAAGACCATTTCACTTATGCCGATGAGGCTGAAGTACCGTTATCTAATCTAAGCTTGACGTTAATCTAGCATAACCCGCGATTTTTCCCATAATTGAATAGCAAAACATTTGTCAACAGGGTGATGAAATAGCCTAAAATTGTGGCAAAAAAAAAACCAAAATTCCAGTAATTTTGATAGTTTTACTGGAGTTTGTATTTGACCTGTAGGGCATCAAATGGCGTGTCACCCAAGTGAGTATATCCTATACCTCCTAAAAAATATCGTTGAATTCAGCGTTAAAAGTTATTTCGAAAAGTGTCATAAAATATACAGGTCCGTATTGAAAAAAAATGAGGTTGAGGGTGGCCCAGAGAGCACGAAACGTTGGATACGAAATCTGATTACGTCAAATTGAGAACAATTTACTGTCTAATAAAAAATTCCTGTAACATTTTTTGATAATACATATTTGAAATAAAGTGGGAAAAAAAGAAAAATCAAAATGACAGAATTTACTTTTCTTATGATATCTCAATAACCGGCCCTGATAATCTCGATTTGTTTGAACTGCTTAATAATGCTTCTATGCATGCAACTTTTTCTCCATTTGACCGACCTTCTCTTATGGTTTAAAAGTTACCAATACAATCCCATTGAAAAAGTGGCCACCCTGTATCCCCATTTAATTTTACGCTAACTTCCCCCATGCTGAAAAGAACTGAACAGAACACCTACCCCAAACATCGCCCGTAGATCCGGGTCTCTAAAACGAAAGGGAATGTTAGAAACGTGCAGCCTTTTCGGTTGATTCTTTGAAGGATCTGTACCCACTGCCACTCCGTTGGTTGTGTTTTCCGTTCCATCCGACGTTGGTATCCCTGTCGCTGTCTGGTTCTCACTATCTGTCGTCGTCTGTTGATTTTCACATTTGAAATTCTGTTGGTTTTGCGTTACAACTGGACTTTGGCCTAAAGTTACTTGAGGTTGATCGGTTGTGAGGTTAGCTTGAGGGGGTGACGGCGTGAAGGGTGGACCCGCACCCGCCGCCGCTGCCCCCGTAGGCTGAGGTAGCAGAGCTACTGAGGTTTTGTCCGGTTCAGCTTTCACCTCCCCGTTCTGTGTCGGGAACGCCGCTGGTCCTGCAGCTCCAAATTGGGGAGCCATGCCTGCCTGAACCATGTGCTGAAAATAAAGAAGAATAACAATTAAAGTTGTGTCTTAACATTATATGCATGGTGCATACTAATTCAGGTAAAAACAATGCATATTAAACACAATGCTTCATTATTTCGAAATGTGTACATGTACGGTATATCCAAAGTAACTTGGAGGAAGGCAGAATGTTTAGATTATACAAGGGTTGTTCAAGTTTCCAGCAATACATTAGGAGCCAGGCATAGAGTAATAAACATAGACAGAGGAAGTATACGCAATTTTTACTTGTCCCAACTTGGGTAGATTACGTTGTCGGATTGTGATATATTTTCAAATCCACAATTTTACTATATCATTAGGAATGTATATTATATTGAATTAAAGATATTTATTTGAGTGATTCTCGATTAAATATGCAAATTTGAATATTTGAAATCTGATATTTTTCCTGATTGTCGAATTTACAATAAGCAGAATATTTATTATTTTCTGTATCTACCTGCGAAATCCAAGATTTGGCAACTTTTGCTCTCCTAGTGTCATTGGTTGTTTCACGTCGTTTGGCGCGCTTGGAGTTTGTTTTCCGAATTTCTGATATATTTAGGTATTTATTTCAATATATTTCGAGTTAATATGAGACGTTGATTCACTATGGGACATCTTTGTGGAGAAACTCGCGAATTGAGTGAAATATCGTATCACTTATATGTGTGATGTGTCATTTCCGTGTGACTCATGTCATATTTGTTAGTTTATGTTGGAGACAAAATTTGCTTACTATATGTTCCCTCTATGTTTATTACTCTGAGGAGCCAGGGTATTTATTGCCTAACAGTATTTTTGAATAAACCCTGAAATTATAGCGAATTGTCTCTGGAACCTGAATATATAGATCGGGTTGTTTCTATTGACAAATATAGTTCACGCTCCATCGCATGCCGATTTGGTTACTTTAATTGGCTACAGCTGTAGCCACTTCTTTATTATCTTCCTAATGATTCGCATTGACCAGTGCGGTACGTAGTTCAATGAAATAAAGATTTCTACTCGGGTTTAGTTCGTTGTGTAACTGATTTTTCATTTTTATTGGGATAAAGTATGTTCGAACTCACTAAAATAATCCTGAATATTTCTAATATTAGAGAGTTTTTCAAATTATCAGAAATTCATTAGGAAGCAGGGTCAGCAGGGAATTTACAGGTTGCTAGTTGATCGTCATATGAAATACTATGTATCGATTTGGTCACTTTCATTGCACGGGAGTTGTGCTTATCTTCATAACCGGTTTGGGGAGTTTTAAAGAGCCGTTGAGGAAAATTTAATCAAACACCGAGAATTCTACGGTCATCGAGAAAATGGGAGAGGTTGAATATTTTTCGATTAAATCTATTCCTCCAGTTAACTTCAAAGTGGATAATGATACGTGAAGTTCTGACGAAAATGATTTCGCATCCTAAGGACTACTCACCACAGAAGAGAAAATTTTTGGTGGAATACGAAAAACACTAAGTGTGATATACCAAAAAAATTCAAACTACATTTTCTGATCTATTTTATCGATGTCATTACGAAAACTAGTTTGCTTTAACTTCAGACAGAACCTTTACAAGTCCATCTACAATCAATAGAGTTTCACAAGAAAACAAAAAGGGTGTCTTGAATTTTTTTCATAGAATGTACCGTTTTCGAGATAACTTAAAACGAAGCAAACGCTATTCACAAGAATCTACAAAATTTATTTTTTGAAAGTTTCCCATTAGTGATAAATGAAAGTACAAAAATTGGCGTAATTTATAATATCGTTTTTAGATGGTATTTTGAATTGAACATTTCAGTATAAACATTTACCAGAAACTAACAATAAAAAAATTTCGTGAATATTCTTTTATTTTTTGAGTGTCTGGTGAATGTTCTAACTGAAATGTTCAATTAAATGCCATGTAAAATCGATATAATAAACTACGCTAATTTTTATACTTTCATTTATCACTAATGGGAAAATTTCAAAAAATGAATTTTGTAGATTCTTGTGGATAGCGTTTGCTTCGTTTTAGGTTATCTCAAAAACGGTACATTCTATAAAAAAAATTCAAGAGACCATTATTTTTAGTGAAACTCTGTTGATTTCATAAATGAAATAATTTTCTCGAAAAATAGACAGTGGTGTAGATTTTTAATAGGAAAAGGATCATCACACCCTTATATCTGCACCACTAGATAATTTTGGCAGTTGATACTTATTTGATTCAAACATTACATTATCTAGACTTCAGTATCTGGAAGTTAAAACAATGAATGTAATAATAATTATAACTAGAAAAAAGGTTTTTTTTTTCAAACTTTAAAACCCTGTATCTCGAAATCGAAGCTTGTTAGGATTAATATTTAAATGAACTTTTTTTCATGAAAAAAATGGTTCTATCCGACGCCAAAGTTGTTGAACTAAAATAAAGATATAGTATGCCTACCGACGCCACTGGCGAAATAAATGGCTTCATACTGGTTATGAATTTTGATTGTTTTATCGAAAAATCTTCAGAATCCTCAACTAATATTTATGATTTTCTTCGATGCAAGAATCAGTTCAATCAGAGTTAGAACAATGACCATTCTATTATTCAACTTTATATATAATTGGCTCCCATGAACTTTCAATTGAAACAGTGTCTTCATAAATAATATGCCAGACAAAAATAATTATTCAATGTTGCCGTCGTTATCAATAGGACATTTTCCATAATTAATGACGATCGATATTAACATTCTGATCAGTAATGTATCGAAGAGGTCATTGATAATATTGGAATCTACTCCGATGCCATATCGTTCTGAATGACACTATGTATTATAATCAGAATTTAGACGATCTCGATAATGAAGCTATTATTCGAGAAACCCCAGCAAATGTTTGTTCAATCTTTTCTTTGAATATCATTAACTGTGGAAAAATACATTATAATATCTCGAGACTTTTATCTTAGTTCAATAATATGCAATACTTATATGTACCTACTAAAACTAGTCGATATAAATTAGTGAAGCAGTACTCTGTTTTGAATATACAGATTGCCCACATAACACTTGAATCGAATTGTTTCATTATTTTCAAAATTAAAAGGTCAAGTAAAAAAATTCAATCCCATTTCAATAAAAAAAAAATTTTTTTGACGACAACGTTAACTCATATCTGTAATGTGAGAAAAAGGAGTTTGATAACGAAGTTTTAACCATATTACTCGAAATAATTTTTTTTTTACCAAGTTGGTTGTTCATACCTTATACTGGATGTTCCTAAATTAGAGTTACGGAGGAAAATGAGAGATACCGTGGATAATTTTAAGAATAAAAAGTCCCATGAATATAAGCCTGCAAACGCTTTGTTTTCGAGATTACAGGGTGTCGTACTTTTTAGTGATGCTTAAATCAGTTTATCATATCTTTATTAATCTTCGCTACAGAGTGGGTAAGAAAGTACCAAAACTTATAATTAATTCATTCATTACAGCTTATTAGCTGGATCGTTATAATGATTTGGATTTTCCTGAGGATTACTAGAACTGTTTGAAAATTTTTTGTCGAAATCGAGAGCAGATACGATAAAACTATAACAAACCAAAAGTGTATTACTGGACTAGGGTTTCTTTTTACATTTTTCTAAATTTTTTCTAAACAAAAAAAAATAGTTCTGAAGGAAAGAATGAGACACCCTTCCAGAAAAAATATCACCCTGAGGAATTTGCATTCAAAATTAGCATATTACACGATGAAAACCTCAAAAGTGGAAGATCTATGGCCAATTCAAATTGAATATCTTCTGAAGAGAAGGTTCTATGAGAAAATAACTTAATCAAAAACAAAGTGTTTGGGGACTTTTTTTTTAAATCATCCGAGAAATCTTTCATTTTTACCTCCAATTGAGGAACACTGTGTTGATATAGTCAATTCAAAAGTGATGTATTCACAAATGAATTGCAATTTGAATGAAACACAATAAATGTTACAACACATCCCAGACAATTTTTTTTATGCGAAATACTCAGTTCAGTTCTTTGATAACTGCAGTATTGAAGTTTTGTAAGGAGAATGATACAAAAACCTGAAAACAACCGGTAAGCGTATACCGATGACGAATGCAAAAATCACAGATGGCAAATAAGAGGCGACTTCGACAAAGCTGATAGATAGAGGAAAGTAATAAACCTCGGACATAAACTCATAAACCGTAAAAGGGTCCGATTTTTTACTGCCGTGTGGATTTCGAGGAAAAGTAAAATGATTATTGGTTCATTTTATGGAAAATTTTCGTTTTTCGTTTTTGCGAAAATTCTACAATTTTATATTTTGGAAATCTTTGGGGGAGGGGTAATTACCTCCAGTAACCCCCCATTTCTACGCCCTTGGTTTATAGTTATTGTTATATTCAAGCTTTTTATTTTGAAATTAATCAAGAATCAAAAAGACTGGGGTGCTATATATGCGCCACGCCCAGAACTTATTAAATGACGTATTATAACAGCCTTCGAAGACGATACTTTTTTGGACGAATAATCCACATTTTGCGTATCATGGGTAGATTTGGCGCATTTAACGAACCTACGCTTCATTATCATTGTACCGGTAAAGGATCGCGAAAAGTAATTACATACATATTATTGTTGAAGCGTGTAATTAGAATTCACGTTAACACCGGGCGGAGAAGTAGGTTAGTTTCAGATGAATCAGAATCAGTTTTATCATTCATTGGAAAGAGGCAGAACAACCGTTAAATATAGACAAATGATAATTAGAGTTCAGCTATTTTATTTGGATGTATTCGTTCCAAGAAATATAAAGAGTTTAATTTTGATGTAGAAGAAAAAACAAATACATTTCGAAACAAATCAATGGATGTATGTATGTCACTAACTATGGAAAATTTTGTTGGCACAATGCGATTGTTTTGTTGCTTGTGTGGCACGTAGCGCAGTCTTGTTGAAGATAAACGTCAAGGCCTTAGTATTTATGCAAAATACGGTGTAATGTCGTTTGTCGAATGCCTAATACCCATAATTCAAATTTTTCCACCACTTTCACCATTCCGGTCGGCTTTATTCTGGGAACTGTGACAAAATTTTCACTATTTTGTGGGAAAATTCAATGCGTTGTTGAAGGGTCCATTTAGTAATGGCGTAGATTTCACTTATCAAATGTCAAAAGATGACAACTTCAAAAGTGACAGCTACCTAGATGAAACCTCATATTGGAAAAACCTATACTACAAGTAGATAATAAAGGATTTTCCAATAGGAATGATACAAGTCAAAATGGCTATCTGGTAAAACTGTGTATAATTTTTTGAGAAATCTTATGTCATTTTTTCGAATAAACATTATTATTATGTTATTTGTAGTGTAGTAGGTTAGGCCATTTGATTATGGAAATATAAACGCTTCTAGTTTAGAAATTGTCAAATTGTTTCATTGAAATCGGTGCTTTGAAAAGTTGAATTAAAAATATATTTGTACATAACATAACATAATTGACATTGAATGCAAAGCACAAAAAAATGCTATCAAGAATTTCATGGCTTGTCCTTAAATATTAATGTGAATACTGAGAGACATTTGAGAAGAATTCATGGGATATATTATTCAGTTAATCGACTCTTTATTCATCTATTGTAGACAAATTTGAAAGAGGCTCAGTACTTGGTGCTGGTACTCTTGTATCGTGTAAAGAAAATTCACTCTTAAACTCGCTAACAATGAGACTAATAGTAATTCAATTAACTGAATAATGTTCTCTCACTATTCACAATTGAGCACTGGTTTTAATTAAAAAAAATCAACAAATTCTGAACATAATCATAGCGTGTATCTTTCCATGATTAGATGTCATAGACTACTAAACATAAATGACGTGAGATATGTCAAAAAATAATGCACAGTGATGCTATCACAACTATTTTAAATTGTATCACTTGTAAACCCGGTATTAAGTTTATTTCATTGGGTATTGACAGTGAGGAACCTGTTTCCTGTAATGAATTGCCCTCATTAATATATTGTTATAATACGGATACGAAAGGTCGTATCATTTAGCGCAGTGTTTGGTCATTATGCATACTGTGATGTCAATCCCGCGCAATTTGATAATTTAGGCACCTAAATATTCCATTCATTTGATAAAAAATACTCTGCTAATGGGTGTGGCACCTGTTCGTCATTTGCTACTAAGAAATTAGCCCTTCCAGTACTTTATTTTCGGTCTTGTAAAACAATAATTTTTCAAACGTACAATAACAACTTCATATTTTGAGTGACAAGATCATCTACTTCCCCTCCTTCAGAGAGAAAAGTGTTGCTATGTCAAGATGAATTACTCCGTTCGCCGGAGGGAAGTGTTGCCTAGCAATGATAACTGTCAACTATTCAGTGCTGCCAACCCACTGAGCTCAAATAAAGGTAGATAGAGGTTCGAAATTTGGGTAGATGTTGCCAAATTTAGGTAGATTATTTTTTCCTTTTTTTTAGGAGTTTTTAAAGAACTGAGTCCTTAGAATTATACTTTATTAATGATAAATATTGATGAATTAATAAAAAAATATAAGAATTCACATAATAAAAATAAATTGAAAAACAAAGAAATATATTTATGTAATAATTTAAAATTAAAATTTAAATATATATAAAATAATGATAATTTTTTCCAATCACTCTTATAGGTCTGGTAATACTTTCTTTTCTTCGGTAATGGACCACGACTTGTTCCTTCGCCTCCACTATTCCTGGCACTCATATTTTCGATAAATTCAGCAAAAAACTCACCTATACAAAACGACACCTTTTCTGTTTCGTCAAAAACGCAATATCCCGATTCAGCAATTCTACTAAAACAGCCTGCTTTGAAGAAAGTTGTTCTCTTTACTACTTGAACAGGAAAGAATAAATAGTCTTTCAAATATTTCATTTCAACAGATGTGGATAATTTGCAAGAAAACTTGTTGTCCAAAAACTTTTATTATTTTAACACCCAAAAGGGTCTTTTATTGCTTCCCGACGGCAGCCTTCGATGTATTCAGAGGGTCTCATCTCATTCCTTTCGACGATCTTATTTTATTCTGTTTTTTTTTAAGCATAAGGATCGATTCAATTAATCTGCGAGCAATACGAACCTATCTATTTTTCCTACGTACATGCAACCATATTTACTATGGCTATTTTTCTATCAAGCAAGTGCGTATTGAGGCGCAGCCATCGTTATTTATTAGTTTATTACCCATTTCGGTCCTTTCTTTGCATCTGTATGTTTCTAAAACTCCGCCGCTGATCTCCTGAGATCTTCGTATCCAATGGCGTGCGTAAAAATTAAGATGTGACAGCGTTAATAAGGAATAGATTTTTTTCATAGTCACGTTACTGGTAAAACGGTTTGTCGTTGATCTAAAACCGTGAAGTTCGCGCGGAGCTGAATTAAGGTAGATCGAGCTCAAAAAAGGTAGATAGGTAGATTAGTTCGAATTTAGGTAGATCTACCTAAATTTAGGTAGGGTTGGCAGCACTGCAACTATTATACTTGACGTCTGTCAAAATTAATTCATTGCGAGCATAGAGTGATAAACATAGATAGAGGAAGTATGCGAAATATTCACGTGTCCCCAACATGGTTAGATTACGTTGTCGGATTGTGATATATGTATTTTCAAATCCACAATTTTACTATATCATTATGAATGTGCATATATTATATTGAATGAAATATATTTATTTGAGTGATTCCCAATTAAATATACAAATTTGAATATTTGGAATCCGATATTTTTCCTAATTGTCGAATATATGGTAAGCAGAATATTTATTACTTTCTATATCTACCTGCTGAAATCCAAGGTTTGGCAACTTTTGCTCTCCAAGTGTCATCGGTTGTTTCATGACGTTTGGCGCGCTTGGAGTTTGTTTCCTGGATTTCTGATATATTTAGGTAATTATTTCAATATATTTTGAGTTGATATGATATGTTGATTCACTATGGGGCATAAAAAGTGCGTTCTTTGAGGAGATACTTGCGAATTGAATGAAATATCTTATCACTGATATGTTTTCATTTCCGCGCGCTTCTTGTCAAATTTGATAGTTCCTGTTGGGGACAAAATTTGCTTACTGAAAATGACATATGCTCCCTCTATATATGTTTATTACTCTGAGATTGTGAGCCATGAAAAGTGAAATCCTTATGAATTAATGTACTATTATCTACTCTTATGGAATTATATATTCATTATTCAACCGCTTTTGAGCAATTAATAGTATCTATTAACAAACAGCGTGAGTTATAATAACCCACTATAATAAATCGGAAATGGATCTGCGCTTCTACACTTCTGTGCTTCCATTCGATTGACCGAAAGGGAACATTCCATTATTGTTATTGAGGGGAGGAATGTTACTTTAATAATTTTTAACGTTTATAGGTAAGTTTTGGAGCAGCGTATATTCATTAGACCTAAAGATCGACAGGAAGCCATATTTCGTTAGTATAGTCTGAAATGCATTTTGCGAGTGAAAATTAGCAAAACTTTTATCCCAGAAGTTAATACAAAGCTTCCTCCAGGGCAGACATTTTGACGCCCCGTCAAAATAAAATTTACTACCAATTTTACTACAGCAAGTGGTAATTTTACTGAAAAACAGTTTTGTGTCCAAAAGTATGTCTCTTTTTATTACATGACTAAGTCTTTATAATTTAGGGCCCCAGCAAAATGTCCGGTATGCCGGTCTTGTTGGCGGCCCTGGATTTATTTACATTTGGTAGACTCGAAAACACCAGAGCTTTCCGCACCGTTATAACTCAGATGAGCATGTTTTGCTCATTAACGAACCTAACTGCTCATTTAGAACTCAAACGTACGGATGGGCAAATTTGATTCTTATCGCGGATCAGTGAGTCAAACCTAATCGTTATTTATCATAATTGACAAAAGAGGATTCTAAAGATTAGTGAATATAGTAAATCGTAAATCATTCTTTATGAATTGCCAACATTTGTCAATGCTGCAACAAGAATTTCATGTAGAGTTCGATAATGGGCAAAATCCGACTTGGAGTTTCAAAACAACAGATTCGATAGAAATGAAAATTTGCGATTGGATGACAATTTTGAGTCTCTTGTAAAATTTCAAGTCGAAAGCTTAACCAGAACCATGGAAAATTCAAGAAAAACGCAGTTTAGGTTCTGGATATTGCTATTAAATAACAATTTCAAGCTCCGGCAAAATTTCAAGATTATGACAGAAGAACCATAGCAAATGCAAGAATATTGGAAATGAATTGCCCAATATGTCCGTGATCACAAATCCAATCGGGATAAGATTTTGCTAGCACAGTCTGGAATTATTGACATCACGGGTAGCTAAGGAAAATTTGGTAATGGCTCATTCAGTAATATTTTGATTTGCGAAGTTCAAGTTGCTATTGAAAATGTCATTGACAGAAGAAACATATTTAAAAAATCATAAAATACATTTCTAGGTTATATTTAAATTTTTCATGACTATGATATAAAACCAAAGCAAATTTCATTGATATTTTGTAAGCAGAAATAAAACCGCGACTAGACTTTCAAGGCTTAATTCGATGTCAATCATTCCTGAATGGATTACATACAGGTATTCCGGTACTACGTGGCTCTTTTTCAAGTATGAACGCCTTATTTATCTCGGCAAAGGATTGAACGATTTTTATAAATTTTGATGTGCAACAATCTTGAATATGGCCGATATTAAGGTGGTATTTACATTGTTGTCAAACTAGTCCATTTTTCGAAATAATAATGATTTTTGTTATTTCGAATAGATCATCCTGTATATTCTCCATCTCTTGAACTCATTAAGAAATACTGAAATTCATGAAGTGTTCCCTATAGATAGATGCCATAATTTTAGGGGTTATCGCAACATTTACACTATGTGTAAAACATTCAAACAGAATATAAAAAAACAAATATTCTCTTCCAACAAAGCCGAACTAGTTTATTCGTTAAAAAAATAATATATTATAAAAATTACAATAAATCGAGAAAATATAAAGACACTCTATTGGAGTAACCTAAAAAATCTTTGAAAAATATATAGATATATGAAAAAAGTTTCTGAAAAAAGCTTCATAGGACAGAGAAGATTTTTTTTATTAATTTTCAGATTCTTAATATTTCAAAACGTAAGCTGTGGAAATTTCAGGAAAGATGAAATTTTTTCTCCTTCAACAAATCGAGAATTTTATATATTAAGCTTAAATTGAAAGTCCAACACTGCAACTCAGCGGTTCAAAAGGGTGTCTGCATCGCTTCTATCGTCACATACCATCATCATCTCCACTTCATATTTTAAACAGGATGTATCGTGTTTGTAAACTAAATTGTGCCATGTTATTCAGAGAGGTCGAACAGAAAATTCAATAATGATATTCATTACTGACAACTGCATTACAATTTAAAACACATTAGCTTCAACTTCCATCCTATGGATAACCTAACGAAATAAACCAAATCTGATTAACGTAGGGCCGAATTTTTCACGTACAAATAAATGAATTTATTCCTACAGCGCAAATTTTATTTGTAGGAAAAAAATGCCATCTGTGCTCCAGGCGCAGGAATAATTAAATAACGTGTTGGATTATCTTCCAAAATGTTCCTTCACTACGAACAATAAAAAGTTTCTACGTCCTTCTTTTTGATCTGTCTGCTATGACAAATGTTTTTCTTTGTGTGTAATTAGATCTAAATAGCTTTTATCAATTTATTTATGGAGAATTCAAAATTGTTCTATAGTATTTTCTTCTTGATTTGTTTCATTTCAGTACCTATATCTTTCTGACAAAGTGTAACAGTACAATTATAACAAATTAATAATATCATGTAATTATTATTACATTAATTATTCAACAATTATTTAATTTTTTTCAAAAGAGCTTTGTTTTTCGTGTTTCATTTAAAGCTTAAATTTGACCTGATATTCTTCATCTTTTGTTGAAGACAATTTTACGGTTCTAACACAGACATTCGGGTAAAATTATAACACCCCAAATCCCTATAGAAAGAGAACAAAAGCGATAGTGGTTAACATATGGTGGAAGAATATTTTACATTTGATCTCAGCCCAGGATATAGCATATGTTGTGAGAACATATGAATGTGTATATAAATAGATTTACATACTACGATCCAGATATGAATTTTCTCATTCGATTAACAAACATTGTGAAAGTTTTCAAATCGTACATGCAATAATTAAACTACTCCCAGGAGAAAAGTACCTACCAATATTTTTTGGGTTTTCTAATACCATGTCAAAACGGAATAGTTTTAATTTCAACATTTCAATCAATAAGTTCCGAGCCTTATCAGTAAAAACATTGTTTTATTCAAAAATTCGACTTTATGGATCAACATAGTCACTTTCAAGAATGGAACATATACTCCAAAACTTCTCTGGCTTTTCAATATTATTTATGTAGAAGGATTTGTATTCGTTCGCCAAATTTATCCCTAGCTTTTGGAACAAAATCACTTTATCCCTTTGTGCATCGAAAAATCCCTAGATCCGGCAACCCTGGCAGAGATGAGCAAGCGCGGCACCCATTTCGAGTAAAGCTCTCTGATGGACAAATGTTCACGCAAAATAGTGTCTACACTACACTGCCTTCTGATCTCTTCAATTCAAGCAATTTTTCTTATTTTTCCTGACACAAATGCCGAATTCGGTGTCTAGAACGTTCAGCATCGTCGGTGGTTCTTGGACCACGTTTAAAGTCAGCAGAGTCTGAACTGAACACTGATCAAGCCATTGCTTTCCTTGCACACAATTTTTCACCATTGAAATCGGAGTTCTATCAATACAACTTGTTTTTACCAAACGAGAAAAAAAAAGGTACAACACAGATGGTGCCATTTGTGCGCCAGACCCAGAACTTAGTGTCAGTATCGCTTTCACAATACATCATCAAAACATTCTTATCTTATAAAACTTCTTGGAGTAAATGTTTTGATTTTTGATAAGAGGAAAAGGTCGGATGGAATCATATTGTCGATAGGTAAGTGGTTTTTGATCAATTCTTTATCGTAATGCAACATCCACAATATATCAAAAAATCTGAACTTTTTCGATAAAATATGAAACATTTCAATGGTTCAACAAACACAATACCATTTGCAATACAAAATTTCATACAAATTTTTTGCTCTTAAATGTCGATACTAAAAAACTGATATTAAATCTCAACTCAAAGAAAATTACTTCGAATTATGATTTGAAATTGTAATTTCATACAATATGTAGGAAATTTGGTACAATATTCAGATGAATAAAATAAAACGAAGTAATTTCCACTATGTTATTTAATTGTTTGCAACAATTGTTTCGCCACACTGTGGCTTCATCAGGCTACATTTCTGAACTGAATCAGTTCAGAAATGTAGCCTGATGAAGCCACAGTGTGGCGAAACAATTGTTGCAAACAATTAAATAACATAGTGGAAATTACTTCGTTTTATTTTATTTATAATGAATTTCCGCCAAGTAAGGACCGAATCCATTAAATATTCAGATGCTTTACTGCCTCGTTTACTGCTTTTTGAGAATACCGTTTTCTTCTTCCATTTCAAAGTAGAATTGATGCTCAAGAAATGCATTTCACACTAATAAAATGAAAATCTTATAAAGGCACGATATCACTGAAAATTAAAAAAAAAATCAATGAAAACGAAATATTGCTCCACTGAACTAGAGACCACATGTGGGATGAAATACAATTAGAGATGATTGTATGATCCAAACACAAACCTCAATAATAGTAGGTATCCGAGAAGAGCCTTGGATGAAAATGAAGATATTAATCTAATAGATATTGGTTCATCGCAAATTCTTCAATCACTTTGCGAATGAATGGTCTTCATTTACAAATATTTCATCACGTTTTGTTTCCAATAAGTTCTGATAACGAACGGATGTGTCGAAATTATAATGTTTCTGACAATTTCTTACAAATATACAATGAGTAACATTGAATCTCACTTTTCGATTTAAAAGTTGCCCCACATAGAACTAACCGAATATTTCCATTAATATGAGTTTTTCCGAAAAAAGTTGAATTGTTGGTTCCCTATTTTCAGTAATAAACCTATGGAATCGTACAAAGATGAAATTTCAGCACCCTCCGAAATTTTCACAGAATCTTTATAGCTCGAGAACAGGATCCATGCTTTTGTGAAGCAAAAAATCCATAATTAACAATACAAACATCATGACATTGAAAATATATTATACTGCTAAGATGATATACTAAATACAATATTGTTTACCCCAAAGTCCTAGCACTTATGGTTCGGGAGAAATGAATTTTTGAAATTTGCCTTCGGATTTCGGAATATATGACCCCGGGTTCTAATCCCGCCACTGGCGGATTTTTTTTATATCGATTATTTATTTTTCGTCGCGTGTCAAAATATTTTTCATTGAAAGAGGAAATAATAAACCTTAATATAAAATTTGCAATCTTTTTATTTAGTATGGGACAATCTTAAATGTCAATGGGGATCTAAAGACAGAAAACAGTACAAATTCCCCAAATATTTCAGACCACCAACATATCCAAAACTGAAATTTCACACATTTTCCACATCCTCTTGCCAAACCAAGCTTAATCTTATCACACCTCTACTAATCACAGGTTCGAGAAAGATATTCAAACATTGGGAATAGGATATTAATCCAAAGCACGTCTTCACGGTAGGATGAATAGAAAATAACAGGAAGGGACTTATATAGAAGGTTTCATGACATGAATCATGGATTAAATCATAAATATGCGTAACATAACCAGCAGGAGGAAATCATTCAGAATTTTCTTCACATTAATAAAGAACGCTGCACCTGAATATTGATTGAAGATCGCCAAAAAGGAATTTGCAATAATAACATATGAAACACCGAAGGGAGCAGTAGTTTTCACGCGCAGCTGATCAGCAGTACATCTACCCCACCCAAATCTCATTTTCTTTTTACTTGAAGCGGGTTCTCAAAACTCTGTGGTCTTTATTTCATCCGATAAAATTTCAATCTTCTTTTATTTTCTACTGTACATTCCTTTATAGGAATACTTTTGTATGCTTCTAGCCATATAATCTTCAAAAAGTTTTGTGGAATCCACATTTCATTATTTCGGAATTATTGAGAAAAACAATATTAACCATTGAGCAGATTTTGTCCATTGCAAAGCTTAACAACTTCGAACAACAGACGTTATCAGGTTCGCAATCGGCTCAGATGTTATCATCAGTCCAAATAGCCTCAAAATAGATAGTAATAAAGTAGAGTGAATTTTTCAAAATATTTATCATTTCTAATTCACAGAGTGAGGAAAAATCTTAGACCACAATGAGGGGTTCGAATCTTAACAGGTCAGAAATAAAATAATTTTAGAAATCTCAAAACTTTTATGGGCAAGACAAAATATTGCAAAAATTATCATCATACCTACCTAGGCATATGAGTCATACAAATACGCATTTCCTCTAATGTCAAGTTTACTAGATTTTTATTTCAGAGTAGTTTAGAAAATTTCTAACAAAGATGGATTGAAATGGTTTATTATTGAAAACATTTCGATTACCTAAAGAAAAGAAATATTGCGAACCAAAATTCCAAATGCTTTCATACAGAAATTGATACATGAAAACAATGCGCTGTTGACGAAAACGAAAGTGACAGTTATTTAACCTACAAATTTGTATTTGCATTCCTATTTTATATCACCTTGATTGGTAAGTTGATATTGAATAAATAATTGTTCTTCATTATTGATTTTACTTTTATGGAAGAATAAATAAAGATTTCAACTGGCGCCAATGATTAAATAGTTATTTTTCACATATTTATCACACCACATCTTCAAAAATGGAAGGTTTTTTCATTGTTATTCCAGAAAAATACACCAAAGACATAATTAAATTGAAATCCTTTTGATTTTTTTGTACCCTCAAATAATATTTATCGATAAATTCTGACACAAAACAAAGAATCATTTGAAGCTTCTTTCATTCAAGTAAATAAGGGATAGGTACTCGTTTTTAGATGATTTTTTTATTGAGAACTAATGAGCATGCGTCCATATCAAAATAAAAAAACCTAATTAAACTAATCAACGGACGTTGGAATAACTTCTAGTTGACAAGTAACCAAAATAATTAATCCCAGAAATGTTGCAAATTTTATTCCTACTAAATTCAACAACCATTTGATCAAATTACTATATTTGCTACCGAAATTATTAAAATCTCATCTGGTAATTTCAAAAATCGGGTGTACCTATTTGTTATCTTTGATATAGGTTCAGTTTAAGTTCATTTCAAAATTCACCATCAAATTTCAAACTAAACCAACAAGAGGGTCAGTCAATCAATGTTCAATCAGAATAGCAATCAACCAAGCAATCACAAAATTTCAAAATAGGTATTTAACTTCTAAATAAACTGATAGATATATGTATAAATAAAACTTCAATCAAGATATCCGAAAAATTTATATCGGCAAAGCAGCATAAATCTATAAATGAATTGACCTCGTCCAATAAAAAAATCAAAACAATCTATAAACAAAGGCAAATCCTCTATTGAAAAATTGAATGGAATCTTCTTGGATACCTCAGACATTGTCTTCGAAAGAAGAATAGAAACTACCCAAGATAATCTGAGATAAGAATGTCTGAACTACTGGAATGAAGGAGAGACCATGACATTCAAAGATCTCGTAAGAATTAATTCCTATGTTCTTTTTTTGAACACTAACATACTTCATCTTCTACCCCCATGTTTAAATGGTCTTGCCAGGTAAGATATCACAGAGTGTTTTGAAGTAAGGGAGGTTTTAGATACAATTCGAGAATGAATTCGACCTAGGCACTACGGAGTAATATAGTCTGATTTAAGTAACATTATTCGTTTGAATAGTAACGTGGAAATTAATAATTAAGATATTCTTACCGGATAGTACATCCCCTGAGGGGGTAAGAAAAATGCTCCTGCTCCCCACAGCTTGACTGAATTCAAGAACTGTTCACATAAAAAAACAAGATAACTTGTGAAAAATTCAATATGCACAGACACTAAACCACCATGTAGTAGATTTCAAGGATAATTTGATTAATAACAACGCCTTCAATAAAATTGTTCAACTATACGGCAACCCCGCTTACTATATTTTACTGAAGCAACGAACGAAAACACCCAGCCACAATGAAAGAAAAATGTGTAGGGAATAGAAAGAGAAGCCAATTCCGTTGAAGAGAAGAGTGAGAGAGAGATGGGAACACAATTCTTGCACGGTGGTGGGGAATTTCATTCGATCGATGAACTGAACATGGTTTATTTCAAGCGCGCGCAGCCCAAGCAACGATTTTGGGATGCTGGGAGATGACGCTATCCGTTTCGTTTCCCAGAAGTTTTAACCCTAGGTCTCTTTTCATCGTCCTTGTCATTCTGTTATAAAGTCGGCAACGCTGTTAATATAAAATAGGAGGTCTACGACATCGCAGATAATGCATTCAATTAAAATCTCTTTATTGTCGTCAATCAATTAATATCTTATTTATCTACCATTAACATGTTGGGTGAAATTTTCAATCACACAGTTGATGAATGTCAGCTGTCGTTCAAAATATTCAATTTCAGGAATATGATAAAATAGAATTAGTGTACCTACACTGGCTCCGTAAAATATGGAACAAATTCATTTTTAGCTAAACAGACCATTTTAAGAAATAATCCTGAAACACTTCGATTTTTGATTTCAATTTACCGTATTTTAAAATGATAATCTAATATACAGGGTGAATTACTTTCGAGTAATGACGTCACCGTCATTTGTTTCAAATGGAACACCCCCATTTTGTCTCAATTTTCCGATTACTCTAGCTGAGCTGATTCCAAAAATGTATCACATGTTGATTCCAATTGATACAGAATGGACCAAAAATACAATAGTTTTATGTGGGCTCATAAAGTAACCCGTAACATTCTTCATTAGTTAAATTAACACCCCGTTGTTTGTTACATTTTTAGATTATTAAAAATGTGTGAAAATAAGAAATAATTGCTTTCATATTCCTTCTGCTAGACCACAAGTACCAAACATGTTTGGAAACAGCTCATTTTAATTAATCTAAAAATGTAACAAACTACAAGTTGTTACATTCAAACCAATTGCCGCTAGACAATAAGTATTTTTGATAATATTGTTAATTTAACAAATAATGAATGTTACGTGTTACAAACTATTGTGTTTCTGTCCACCCTGTACCAATTCGAATTAACATGTGATACATTTTATGAATCAGCTCAGCTAGAGTAATCGGAAAATTGAGACAAAATGGGGGTGTTCCATTTAAAAAAAATGACGGTGACATCATTACTCGAAAGTAATTCACCCTGTATATTAGATTATTATCTTAAAATACGATAAATTAAAATAAAAAATCGACGTGTGTCAGGATTATTTCTTGAAATGGTCTGTTTAGCTAAAAATGAATTTGTTCCATACTTTACGGTATGTACTACAAATAATGTAATGAAAACAAAAAGAGTGCAACGTAAATTGATATATACCAACAAATAATACCATATTTTGAATTATAAATATCAAGAAAAACACCTGAATGTTTCAGGTATATAATTCAGGTATATAATAATAATACGTAATAATATTCATTTATTTCCACAATCATCATCATAATACAAGAACCTACAATAATGAAAGGAAAACAAGTCAAACATAAATCATGAATTGATCATTGTAAAATGTAACAACTCAATAAAAAACCAAACCAATTCCACAGTTTAATGTTATTATTCCAACTTTCCATTTCAAAATAAAATAACTGGTAGTATGATGTCTGATATTGTATATAAACATGTGAAGGTCTTGTTACTGTGTCTCATCAGTCATCACTACTTCAGTCAAAGCACCGTACACTGATTGTTTGTTTACTCAATAGTGAATGGATAGACGGTCTCCGAAATATGAAAATTTCCATTTGAACTCCCGACTGATACAGTGTTAAGAATTAAGGACTACAGGTAACAGGATGACCCAAACACGATGCTCTCAAAAACTATAAGGCTCAGAGAAAAAATTTTCAAGGACCCCTGATCTTTTTTTGAAATAATAAGATAGCAGATCATCATCATGGGATGGTAAGTCTATGTGTCTGTGGTATTACCCATATAAAGGGTGTTGGTGAATATGTGCGACAAACTTCAGGGGGGGGGGTGATTCTACATGACAATAAAAATTACGTGTTGCCATATAACTTTAGTTCGCAAATGCTTCGTATTCCGAAATAAGCGGTGTTGAAGTTTATTTATTGCCCTTAATGTTTTGAAAAAAAATGTTACGCCACTGGACTATTTCAAAATAAAATTTACTTTTAAATTCCTCGTTCAATTTGTGACAAAAAATTCTATTATATCTCTTTTCGTATAAGGCGCCGTTTAAAAAAAAAAATTATGTATACATATTAAGGCGTGTAATTTCTTATGATAAATTATAAGATAGATCTTTTATTTTTTGAATAAAAACGGCGTCCCATACGAAAAAACACATGAGGAATTTTTTTGTCACAAATTGAATGACCAATTCAAAAATGATTTTCATTTTGAAATATTCCAGTGGCGCACCATTTTTTTCTTTCAAAAAATTCAGAGCAATTAAAAAATTTCAACACCTCTTATCTCGGAATAAGAAGCATTTGCGAACTGAAGTGTTGTCATTATTTTTTCAAGTAGAATGACCCCCTGAAGTTTGTCGTACATATTCACTTGCACCCTGTATACGTAGGTACTTATGTGGTGAATGAATGAACGAGCTTTCAAAAGTTTCCAACTTCAAGTCAGGGATGGCTTAATTTGTTTTTGAGATATTCTTATTTTCTCTGAATCTGGTAAGGGCGGATCTGAACAACGTTTCTGCTTGTGTGAAAAATAGGTGTGCCCTTTGAAAAAAGATAGAAACATGTTCTTCTACTACTTCATTCTCTAATTTAGGAACTAGTTGCCTCTTCTTTTTTCGCTTTCTTGCCTAGTCAGGCCTTATAGGTTGTCGCTCCATCTCTTCCTCAGTCGTCTGATACTCCTGCGACCTGAAGGTGACCTATCGATTTTCACTATTCGAGACTCGAGTATCGTTCATTCAGTTTATGTGCAGTGGCGGATCACCATATAGGCGCAATAAGCGCGCGCTTGAGGCCCCGGGAGGCATTTTTCCGTTTCCTTTAGGACTAACGCATAACCAGGTGTACTCAGGGCCGCCGCCAGACATTTTGGCGACCCGGCAAAATAACATTTCGCCGCCCTGCTTTGCCTTATTTATCTGAATTTTGGAGGAGCTTCTGTTATTCCTCTCAGGCATCATTTCAATTTCATATGAAATGGTATTTTTCAGCTGAAAATCACCTTGTCAATATTACAAAGAAGGTTTTATCCAAAAAAAAATTTTTGACGTTTACACATATCTGTAGTGTGAGAAAAAACGGTTGATAACGAAGTTTGAACCAAATTACTCGAAATAATTTTTTTTATTACCAATTCGATTGTTCTTACCTTATATTGAGTGTTCCTAAATTAGAATTACAGAGGAAAATGAGAGATTCCTTGGATAATTTTAAGAATAAAAAGTCCTAGGAATATGAACCCACATATTTGTTTTCGAGATACAAGGTGTTTTTAGTGTGTCGTACTTTTTAGCGATGCTTACCTATATCAGTTTATCAAATCTTTATTAATCATCGCTACAGAGTGGGTAAGTAAGTACCTGAACTCATAGTTAATTCATTCATTACAGCTTACTAGCTGGATCTTAATAATAATTTGGATTTTCCTGAGAATTACTAGAGATCTGTTTATTTTATTTTTCTCGAAATCGATAGCAGATACGACAAAACCATAACACACCAAAAAGTGGACCAAGGTTTTTTTTTAACATTTTTTCAAACTACCAGTGGTTCACCAAAACTAAGTTCTGGGGGAAAAAAGCAGGCACCCTTTCAGAAAAAATATCACCCTGTAGATTTGCATTCGAAATTAGCATATCACATGATGAAAACTGTAAATTGGAATATCTATGCTAATTCAAGTGATATATATTGTTAAAGGAAGGGGCTACGAGAAAAAAACTTGAACATTATCACCTGTTTCTCAAAAACAAAGTATTTGGAGACTCATGATATATGACTTTTTTTCTTAAAATGAAAAATCTATCATTTTCATTTGTAGCTCCAATTTAGGACCACCGTGTAGAAATAGTCAATTCAAAACTGATGTCTTCACAAATAAATTGAAATTTGAAACACACAATAAATTGAACAACACTTCCCAGACAATATATTTCGATGCGAATTACTCAGTTCAGTTCTTTGATAAATACGGTATTGAAATTTTTTGACAAGAATGATACAAAAAACCGAGAACAAAAATCACAGATGGCAAATAAAGGGCGACGCCGACAATACGGATAAATAAAGGAAAATAATAAATCTGGGACATAGACGTACTCGTAGTGCAATAAAAGTACTAATTTTGAAAGCGATATTTAACTCATAAACATAAAAAGGTCAGATTTCATCCGTGTACTATGGTGATGATCTATTGATGATATATTTTTTTTTAATTTTATACATTATTGATTTTTCTATACAAGGTGATTTTCCTCAAAAAAAGTGAAAGATGCTATATGAAGAAAAAACTAAAAAATGTAGAAACTTTAACGCTCTGTAGTTCGGTAACGAAGCGTTTGCGACATATGTTCATAGAAAAAAAATTCTTATGGCCTCATTAGATAGATTTTTTGAAGACAAATTCAGCAATATGCCATATCTTGGGTAGAAACTCAACACTTCATGAGTTAATGGGATTCTTATGAAAAAAATTGTGGCGACGAGAACTCTCATTTTTTTAATATTTCTGCAGAAAAAGTTTTTTTCGAAAAACCCTTTTTCATTTTCGATCTAAAAATGTACAGGATGTTCATCAAAAGATCATGAACTCGAACAACTCAAATTCATCGAAACTCAAGTTTCTCAAATTAGAACCTATATTTTTTATCATTTCAGTCAATTCTACGAATGAAACTTGAGCAAACCCTTTACCTAAAATGAGTATTTTAAGAGTTATCGAGGAAGAAATTTCAATGAAGAAAAACCGCAATTTCTAAGTGTGTGGAATAGCCTGTGACTTCTCAAAAATACAGAAAGAAACTAAAATTCGATGTTTCGATAACTAAATTTGACATTTCATGAATTCTAATCAATAATTTTTTCAATGAAAGTTTAATTGGTTTGTGGATTCCTCACCAAACCCAACAACAATCCAAACACCCTGTATATTAGCTATCCTACATGTTCTCCTGATCTCACTTGTCTTTTCAGTAATTCTTCTAACACCAGCATTTCTGTCGTTTCCAGTCCAATCTGGTGATTGGTCGAGTTTCAGCAGTGTGAGTCATTATCGGTTTTATTGTTGGCTTATATTTTCTTGACTTTGCTTCTTTTCGGAGATATTTGTTTCGCCAAAGTCAGTTGTTGTATGGCTTGCTGCTATTCTAGAGGCTTTTTTGGTCTGTTCTTGTACCTCGGCTTCGACATCCCTGATCCTAATATTTCTACACCCTGATATCTAAACTAATTCACTTGTTCAATAATTTTATCGGCAATAGTCAGCTATATTAATCTCTGTTTTGTTAGTGTCATTTCCTATAAGCTTAACAGTAAACTAGAGCAGAATTCTACAAAAAACACTTGGTAAACGTAATGCATAAAAATTAGTTGAAGGTGTATAATTACAGTATCAAAAAATAAAAGAAACAATATCGATAGTTGTTTACATCCAATTTTCGAAGAAGTAAAATATTTTCAAGAATAGATAATTGGACATTTCGATACACCTTCTTAGAGTTAACGCAATTACACAAGACAAATAATAAATAGAGCAAATGTTGTTACCAACGATCCTGAGGAATATTACAGAATCAGCATACCTACTTATTCATCCCATTGTTGGATAATGCTTTACAGGATCTCAATTTTCGATTCGGTTCAATTCTTGTTCTTTGGCATTAGATAGAACAACTTTTTTCATGGAAAAAAGTTTATATAGATATATATCCTAACAAGCTTCGTTTTCGAGATAGAGGGTGTTAAATTTCGAGAATAAATCAGATTTTTACTTATAACTCTGGTATTATTACATTCATTATTTTGATTTTTAGGTATTGAAGTCTAGATAAGGTGAGGTTTCAAATTAGATAAATGTCTCCTTCCAGAATTATCCAGTGGCGAAGATTTAGAGGTGCGATGACCCTTTTTACATTGAAAATTTACACCACTGTCTTTTTTTGAAAAATTAGGTATTTCATTTCTGAAATCTTGAAGTTTTTTGAACAGCTGACACTTCGACAAGTGAAAATCAATCTCAAGAAGTGTCTATGAATTCAAATGACAATGGAAACGAATAACCAATTATTTTCTCATTTATAACTCTTTACCTTCCCCAAGGTCTGGATACGCCACTGAAGAGAATTCAGATTAAGTTCCTGTTTGTTCACGTGGTCTCCATTTGTTTCCAAATATTTTGATGATTTCTTCTATTTGGCTTATCTTCTATTGATCTTATTAGTAAGTAATGTAAGTATTAAGTAGAGTTGAGTAATCTTATCCCTTCGAGTCCGTATGCGTGGAAAGTATACTGTCAAATCCTGTAGAAAACAAGAAATGCGAAGCATTTTAAAAACTATCCATTTTAGGCACGACATGTCTCAACCAAAAATGAGGACTACTCACTAGGACTAGGGCATCTGACAAATAGGCAAAATTTGAATAATTGGACCTATTGACATTTTTGAAAAGTTATTCTTTTAAAATTGCAGTGCTTTCGGATCACATGTAGAGTGATCTATAAATTTGCAGAAGACTTATGAAAACATTTCAGGAATTCAATAAAAAATAATCATCTTACAATTATCTCGAACTGTTTTAGAGATAAGATCTTTACTGTAAACCATTATATCCATGAAATTTTTCGATAAAACTGAGCTACGCCAAAAAGTACCACAGATAAAAGATGACAATTGGGGTATCTCGGAATCAGAATTTCATGGAGATGTATGAAAATTGGGCATACTCATTAAAAACAATTGATTTTGAAAGCAGAGAACATTTTTTTCATTCCAAGGGGGATCGCAAGCTTCTCTCAATTCAATACTCGAGTTTAAAAAATTATTCCTTTTGTGTGTAACACGAATGACACTGATCAGTCTCATAAGTATTAGTAGATCTATTACACAGCATGAAATATATTAAAGGTGTTGAAATCATTTCGCCATAGATCATGATTCATGAATCACTTTTATGAATTAGTGCCTTGTAAATGATGAACTTTCCATGTGTAGCCCTCCTAGATGACAATATGGAATTATCTTTAAGAATACAGTTGACCAGTTTTACAAGCAGTCGATCTGCATATTATTCGACAAGGAAATTTTTGCAACAAACTTCAAATTAAAGTGAACAAATAAGTAAACATGTCTATCTATACAAATATAAAACTAACACAGTTAAATTTTGGAATAGGTTTTGGTCATGTGAGAGGATCTACTGCAATATTTACATGTATAGAGTTTTCCAAATTCCAATAGGAATTATCTAAAATAGTTAAAATTGCAACACTGTGTATTATTTTTTGACATTTCTCATGTCATTTGTGTTCAATAGGTTATGCCATTCAATAATGGAAATATACACAATTCAACATCGTTTAAAAAATATTGCATTGTTTCATCACATTGGGAATACTGAAGAAGCGGGTACCCTTCCAGAAAAAATATCATCCTGTAGATTTGCATACAAAATAAGCATATCACAAGATGAAAACTCTCAATTGAAATATCTATGCCAATTCAAGTTAAATATCTTATGAAGGGAAGGTGCATTGAGAAAAAACTTGAACTTTAACACCTTTGTATCTCAAAAACAAAGCGTTTGGGGACTCAAGGCTTTTTTTTTTTTAATGATCCGAGTAATCTGTACCTCCTAATTTATTTCATACCTCCAACACCGTGTAGGTATAGTCAATTCAAAACTGATGTCCTCACAAATAAATTGCAATTTGAATGAAACACAATAAATTGTACAACACAGACCAGACAATTTTTCGATGCGAATTACTCAGTTCAGTTCTTTGATAACTACTTACAGTATTGAAATTTTGTGATGAGAATGATACAAAAAACCGAAAACAACGGGTAAGTGTATATTGATGACAAATGTAAAAATAACAGATGATAAATAAGGGGCAACGCCAACAAAGCGGATAGATAAAGGAAAATAATAAACTTCGGACATAGACGTGCTCGTAGTGCATTAAAAGTACTGATCTTGAAAGCGATAATAAACTCGTAAACCGTAAATGATTTCGATTTTTCACTGCCGTGCCGATTTCAAAGGAAAGTAAAATGATTATTGTTTCATTTTATGGAAAAATTTTCGTTTTTCGAGGATTTTGAAATTTTATATTTTGGAAATCTTGGGGGGTAATTACCCCCAGTACCCTCCATTTCTACGCCATTGGAAACAAGAAACAACAATCGGAACAATCTCTACAGAGGAATCAGTGTGTATGATAGAAGCAGATGTGATTACTGGAAAACAGGAACTTTTTCAGTAGCGTTTAACGTATATGTTGCTGGCCGGGCCCCCCTAAAATTTGAAATACTCAGGGTAAAAGATTAGCAGAACTTTATTCCGCTTTACTTTGGCCCCCCTCCCCAAAAAAAATCGGCTTCCTCTTGGCCACCCCTGTTTTTGAAAGCTGGCGTCGCCACTGCATAAAATGGTGCGAAAAAATAAAACTACATTAAAATTCTCACATTAGTGAAACCTTCAATATACCTATGATCAGTAGCCAAAATTCGAGGATTCTGTTGGACGGATTTGCAAAAAGCAGTGGAGATTAAGAATAAACTGTGTGCACAATCTGGCAACAAAAACCGTGAAATGACGGTATCGATGTATACGCATTATATGTACACAAATGCACTTGTAGATTCAACAAAATTATCATGAAAATCACCAGAAGTTTCAGTTTCACACGGCAAATCAACGAAGTGCCTATTTATGATAATTTGGGAACTTCTGGTTATTAAAATATTAGGTGGCCACCAAGGTCTCCGGATTCAACGTCGTTCGATTTTGTTTTTTTGGTCACACACTAAGAACATAAATTTCAAAATGCTAAAAAACTTGAAAGACGTTCAAGCCAGATACCTTGGCGGCTACTCAATATTTTCATTGTCCGAAGTTCGCAGATTATCATAGATAGGCTTGAAGGTTTGAAATGAATTTTGCGAGCGGAAATTTTGAAATTGGATACCAAATACTTTTTCATCCTGTAAGTAAACACTAAGCATCCTCAACTTTGGTATACTCAGAATATGTAACAACATGCATGTAGATAAGCAAAATGTTCGAATATTATTTAAAAGAATGGTTGTTTAAAAGTGTAATCAAGTGCATTTTCCTTCAACCACCTACCCCATCAAGTTTTTTTAATGGAGATGTTCTCTTTGTGATACTCAAAAATGAAGATAATTTAATGAGAAATACAACAGTGTGTTCAAATTTGATAGCAGAGCAATATCCCAAAAAATCAATTCAATGATTACTTACCTCGTTATAATACCCATATCAGGTTATATGCATTAACCTGCAAAGGTTATTTATAGAGGTTTATTAATGAAAATTGGAAAATTATAAATAAGAATTTATTAAACACAGTAAAAAACAAATTAATATATCTCATATATTTTAAGCGAATAAATAAGGCATTGAAATTAGAAAAATCAACAAAATGAACTAAAACATTCAAACTAGTTACTCATTACTTAACTCACATAACATCTCAATAAATATATCTTACGAATTTCTTATTTAACTCAGTATTATGAGTTTATAATAACAAAAAAAAACATCCTTTTTGAGATTTAATAGTAATCAGTTTAGAAATGTCAAAAACAAACAAATGTCAACAGTTTAGAAAACACTTTTTTCAAGATAATAACAGTTTTATCGAAAATATTTAATGTAATTTCTCTCATCAAGTTTCTAAAATATTTTTGAGAATATTCTGATTGAATTAACAACAATATAGTTTCTTTGGTTTTCCATAAGGAACAAAATATATAATTTTTGAAAATTTTGGTACCGTGTCTTTTATATCACATAGTTAGAGGATTTTTAAATTCTAAGGTAATAAAAATGTGAACAAAGATTGCGTTAATTGATAATAAACATTGAATTAATTCAAAATAGTTGCTGACCAATTTCCAGTTTCCTAATTAATTGTTAAATAAAAATAATCTTAAATTATTTCTGGAAAAGTTTTGAGTTGGGTGAGTATTTGATAAGTCTTTAAATTATAATATCCATGGAAACAGATAATGACAACTATTCAACCTTGTTTACATTATCATTTGTGTCCTTCTGAGATTCGTTTTGTCGGTCACTAAGATATTGCTTGGCATTGAAATATTCAATAACCTGTAAAAGAAAATCAGTTAGAATATACTACCAAGCCAGTGGTGGGATTCTGCTATTCTACTAATTTATTATCGAATGATACGTTAATCGGTACCCCTCACTATAGTAACTATAATTTTATTTCATGAATTTCAGTATTATGGATCTTCATAATTGACGAAGTACTTTTGTCAACAATTACGCACATAAAATTCCATTTGCAATGAGAAATTCAAGATGGGTTCTTCATTTGCAATTCCATCTATTGTTAAAGTGCCAAACCTACCAGGCAAAATAAATTCAACAATCGGGTTTAAGTACAAGTAATTTTTTTTTTAGAATATTTATTAAGTAAGATCAATGAGATTATAGGCAAATAACTGACTGTTTTTTATATCTATACACTTTCTAGCCAACTATGGACTCTTCCTCAGGTTAAAAAACATACAAGAAGAAATTTAAGACAAAAAACTACAAAGAGAAATAGCACAAACTCACCAAAACAGATCAGTATGAAGATAATTGAAAAAATCGCAAAAACATCTACTATATTGAAGAGACAATATGCCATTTTCTTTCTAGAAATAACTTTTTTCATAATGAAAACAGACAAAACATCAAAAACTAAGCCTACAGTAGATAATAGAGTGCGGATGGCTAAGTGTTTGTTTTTGATGTTTTGTCGGTTTTCATTGTGAAAAAAGTTATTTCTAGAAAGAATATCTCGACAGTGTAAACTGTGATTCTATTTGATTCACAACAAAAATAAATCTGAGAAAATTTACACCCAATTATTTCAATTCACGAAATAGTGGCCCTGTGGCATGGCCACTAAGGACACCGGATCTAACTCCTTTCGAATATTTATGTGGAGTTATTTGTAAGATAAGACAAATGCAATTGAAAATACTTCAGCTTGCGTAGATGTAAGAGACAATCTTGATGAATAGAAAATAATAAACAATAAATAATCTCTTCTTGCGTGTTGGGAAATATATTGAATATATTTATTGAAGGATATTTATTTTTATATTTCTCTTCCAATACTATGTTATGAATTGAAATAAATGGGTTTAAATTTTCTCAAAGATTTAACACTTATTTTTGCTGTGAAGCAAATAAACTCACAGTATACACTGTCGATATGGTTACGTCATTTTATTTCAAATTTGATTTCTAGTTTCAAAAGATTTCAGTTTGATCATGCCTACTTCTGATTAATAGTTAATGCAGCGTGTTACAACACTCAGTAGGTGCTGAGAGTTTTAGAGTGAAGAAAAGTTGAACAGAAAGCTGGGAAATTCAAAATCTCAGTTGATGACATCAAATATCACAAAAGAAATAAAAACAGTATTTACGTATTTTAAAAAAGTTACATAAAACATTAATTCTTTCGGTTGCAACTCCTTTGAGAAAAGTGTTCCATTCAAAGTAAAAATAGAATTCATTACAATAATTATATTTTTTTCTGATCGAACCAATATTGAGCTATATCGCCTTAGTTACCATGTGTCATAACACACTCATATTTCCCAAGGGAAATATGAAACGTCAGTTCATATTTCCCTAGGGAAATATGAAACTATTTCTTTATTTAGTAACAAAATGGAAACTGCAATTGTTGAAATTTCCACTAAAAGTATTTCCACCAGATACAAAGGAAGAAGAAATATCTTGTTCATAATTATTCGACGACGAGACTACAGTTTTCTTGAGAACATTCCTTGCAGCAGCAGTCTCGGACGATTCTCCCAAAACGGTCTTCAAAGATTGTGATGCTGCAGATGGCTCACCCTCCACACCTGCTATCATCTTCGCTACCTTATTTTTGTGCAGCATACTGTCCGCCAGATAGCCTTCTGCAACAGACGAACTTTTCCAACCACCATGTCTCTTGAGTGTTGTCATTGAGGCTCCCGCATCGGCAACCAATGTCGCGGATGTTCGTCTTCCACAATGACCTGTATAGGTTTTCGGATTATCTAAACCCAACCATTCAGCAACCTTACTCGGAATTTTTCCGAAGGTATTTTTGCCGACAGGCTGAAGAGTACACTTCTTATTCCTATAAGCTACGAAGAACCTAAGAACGCCTTGCGGGCGCAACGCTGAATACTCCCTCACCAAACGAGCAGCACCCAGATCTTCTTCATCAATTATAGTGAATATTCTGTTTATATCATTCTTAGTCTTTGAGACTTTGATTATGATTACCGAACCACGATCTTCGATATCTGAAGATAGCATATTCACCAACTCTCGTGTTCTGCAGGCGCCAAAGATTTCCATTATTAAAACAACCTTCAAAATTATGAATGTAAAAATCTTATCAACAGAGGAAATCAAAATGAAACTTTTACCTTATACATCAAAAAAACGTCATTAGGAGCTTCACTCAAGAATGTCTTGAGCTGCTCCCGGGACAACACTGATGATTTTTTAGGAACGTATCCTTTATTTTTGTTCTTAACAAATGCTTCGACTTCATCGAATAATTTGACATCAGTTTTTTCCTTCAAATGTAGCATTGATCTTAACATCGATAGTTTCGGCCATAACGTGTTTGGAGAATATTTCTGGGACTGGGGATCGAATGAATTAATCATACATCAAGAATAACAAGAATCAGAGCAACATACCAAATCTTGGAAATATGCTAACAAAATACTATCGCTCACACCGTCCACCAATTTTTTTCTTTTCCACTCCTGAAAGCATTCGTACTCTTTACTGTAGGCAGCTTGAGATTTGGCTGGAACCAAAGATTCACGGGCCTTTGCCGCTTGAGTTTCGACGTAGTTCGACATTTTTTCATTAATTTTATTTTTGACAAGACGTCAAAATGAAACCAGTCAACCAAGATTCTCAGAAACATGGCCCATAGCAACGTTAAAAATTTAATTATTACAAAAATATACAATCTAATAATAATTTTTCCTTATCAGATTGTTTCAATCAGAAAAAAACTATTGATTACACCACGGGAAATATGAATACATTTCCCTCGGTTGTCTATACATCCCTCGGGCTCCGCCCTCGGGATGTAACTTTGACAACCTCGGGAAATATACTATTCATATTTCCCTAGTTGTAATAATAGCTATTATTTTTCCATTCCTCTAAAACACTAAGAAATTTAGTTTTCGAAGTCGAAAGGATAAAACTCAATAATATGAGTACAGCCCTGGAAATATTAAAATTACATGAAACGTTTCAAAAGGCTGTATGAAATGAATAAACCCACACAACTAAAAAAGAATCAGACTGCTGATTCCCGAGTTATGGATATCAGAATTTTAGGCCAATTATCATAAATCACCCTGCATCTCTGAAACTAACAGTCTTAGAATACACAACAAGCTACTTGTCAGGGAGGCCTGGATGACCAGCATTCACCTATAGTAACCACTTATGTTAAATCCTGTAGATCTTAAAAAAAGAGTCAGTTGTTTGCCTATAATCCGATTGATTTTACTAACTTTACAAGGCACCTCCCCATTACTCTTAGAATATTTATTCCGAATAATATGTAAATGATACTCACCTGCCTCACAAGAACAGGATAGTCATTAGAAATTCTGTCCCAGTCCTGGGGCGGTTTCAGGCATATCGGTGACATAGCCAATTTGGCTAAATATTCGATCGAATAAACCAAACGGTTTTCTTTTTTCGTAGTCGTTTCAATTGAGTCAACTCTTCCCTTCATAATATCTTCTATTGATACACGGGGTTTTCTCAATTTCAAATCGGTGTCTGGAGGAAAGTATTTCATAAATACAAAATTGATATAGGGTTGATGACGAAGAAGTGAAGGTCGTGCATTTTTGCTCGTCTCAATGATACATGATTTGAATTGTTTAAATTTCATGTCAAGCTTTTTCTTTCTAAATTTTCTGTTTTAGTTTGACACATCATGTGAACTAAGATGCACCTACTTTGTGTATGTATCATGATTTGAAGGATATTTTGTTTTTATATTGTTAAAATTTTTTTCGTTAAATTAGAAATTTTTAAATCTTTCTTTAATATGAATAAAGTTTTTCGTTATTTGCTGAAGCTAACAAAGTCACTTCATTTCAATAGCTATGCTCATTAAATGACAAAAAATATATCGAGTTTGAGTAAAAAAATTCAAATATTCGTTATTGCTCAGCGTTTTTTCTTTTCCACTCAATCTCTGGAAATTACATGATTTTATAAAGAAATGCGGGATTTATGTGTGTTTTGTGTTAATATGGGAACAACTAGCAATATTAGAAATAGCAAACATATTAAATATTAGAATGGGCCGGTTGCTCAATACGAAAATTCATATAAATTCCACAATTCTTTATTAAAATCATATAGTGTAGAATTGTCACATTTCAAAATGAATGATATTATTTTTTTTTATATTATACTTCTTTACCTTTTTCATTATCTTCTGGTTGCTGTTTCTGGTCTTTAGGGCTTGTTTGTGTAACAGTTGATGGAACAGGAGATGCTGGAGGTGAAAGTGGGATTTCCGTTAAATCATTGGTAGAGGTACCACTCTGAGGCAATGAATCAAAACTATAAAATTGAGTCACATCGTTTATCGGTTCCCCTGAGAAGTATTCATCTAACACCAATTTACTGGTCTGAAAAGTGGATAAATGTTAGAACACTAACCAGGAAGTGAAATGACATAAATGTCATTAATAGAATCAATAATGTAAACTAAGCTGAAACGATCCAAGCTGATCTGATACTATCATGCCAGAAAACCTACTGTAATCGACTTTACATAACCAGAGATACTGTGTGTAAGAGTGTAGTTACTTCAACCTCAGTTGTGTGTGAAGTAGAGATTTTGCGCGCTTTTACAAATTCACATTAATGAATATTTTCACAAAATGTCATTACCTAATCAACCTACAAAGTGAAGGTCATGAAAACTTTCAATTACACGATTTGAACAAAATATCATTTATTTTTGGAATCATTTTCTTGAGGCAAGGAAAAAGTATATAAAAAGAACTGATGCATACTTGTAAGATTCGATTTTTTTCCCTTTCCATATGTATATACATCATAAATCAGACTAATAGAGAGACACATAATATTTATAATACAAGTGCAGAAGGCATTGATATTCTTCCACGAGTTCAAAATTCAAAAACGAGCCTCGAAGTGGCGAGTTTTTGAATGAACGAGTGGTAGAATGAGCCTTCTGTACGAGTATTATACATTATTTTTTCTAATTCATTGCATTTTTATTGAAATTAATGAAATATTTCCATAAATATCATTCAGAGATTTTTGCATTGAAAAATGTTGGTTGGCAGAACTGATTTCTTTAAGGCAAATTTAAGATGTCTAAAAACATGGTGAATGCACTCGTCAAATTTTGAATGCAATGACATTCGACTAAGATGCATAGAATACCTGGTGTGTTTACTGATTCGATATTGTTTCAGACTTTTTGGGAGACCCACCTGTGGCTTTGGTGGTGTGCTTCACCAGAGTTCTGTAAGGGGGCGCTCTTTAAAAATTTTCGAATTCCCGCATCTGCCTGGTGCCGTTTATAAAGGAAATACTGATTTTAGACACTGCAAACATTCACAATAAATTACAATTCAGTTCATATCGAATTTTCACTCAAATGAATGGAATATAATGACAGACCATAGAATATAAAATATTATTGTTCTATACTCAAAGTTCACGACAAGAGCGTAGAAATAGGGGTATACTGGGGGTAATTACACGGTGCTCCTAAATTGGAGATACAAATGAAAATGACAGATTTTCGGATCATTTTAAGAAAAAAAGTCCTATAACATGAGTCCCCAAACATTTTGTTTTGAGATACTTGTGTTGAATTTCAAGTTATTTTCTCGTATAACCTTCCCTTCACAAGATATTTAATATGAATTGGCCATAGATATTTCAGTTTAAAGTTTTCACTATGTGATATGCTAATTTTGAATGCAAATCTACAGGGTGATATATTTTCTGGAAGGATGCCTGCTTCCTTCCTCCAAAACTATATTTTGGTGAATGGCTGTTAGTTTTGAAAAATGTAGAAAAAAAAATCTGGTCCAGTACTACACTTTTTGGTTTGTTATAGTTTTGTCGTATCTGCTATCGATTTCGAGAAAAATCACTAGTAATCCTCAGGAAAATCCAAATTATTATAAAGATCCAGCTAGTAAGCTCTAATGAATGCATTAATTATAAGTTTTGGTATTTATTTACCTAATCTGTAGCGAAGATTAATGAATATTTGATAAACTGTACGACACACTAGAAACAACCTGTTTATTGAAAGCAAAGCCTTTGTGGGCTCATATTCATGAAACTTTTTTTTCTCAAAATTATCCAAGTAATTTCTCATTTTCCTTCGTAACACTTATTTGAGAACAAGGTAGGAACAACCGAATTAGTAACAACAAAAATTATTTCGAGTAATTTGGTTCAAACTTCATTATCAAACTTCTTTTTCTAACATTACAGATATGAATAAAAGTTGTCATCAAAAATTTTTTTTCGATTATCCCTCCCCAAGAAAAAAAAGATCTACGCCCTTGGTTCACAAGAGTCGAGAATTGAGAGAAATGTCAAATGTAAACGATGTATGCGCCATCTGAAAAGCCCGCGATCCCTCGAAATCAAGTAGGTATAAATCCGAAAAATCTCCCGTTTTGTCTGAAAGTTTTACAGGTATAAGTAGACACACCAGGTATTCTATGCATCTTACATTCGACCAAATTGAAAATATTAGTTTTAGTTCGTGGCGGCGCCGCAATGTCATACTTGTCATTTCCGTTGATTTTGATTGGATACATTAATTAAAACCCGATACTGACCAATCAAAAGCGATGTGTAATCGAGTATTATCGTGCAAAGTCGTGAAACAAAACACGAAACGTTTACTGGAATGAATTCAAATATTTGTAATAGAGAGAGTTTATTGGTATTTCAATTACAAGAATTGCTTCCATAGATCATAACTATAATGAAAGATATACATATAGGTACATAATGGCACAAACCTCGTAAATAATAAATAACAAGAATCTTAATTTGTTGGTAGCGCTACCTACAGTTGACATAACGAAGCTAATCTAATATTCTCAAAATTGGCAAAACAAAAGCTAATCAGTTCATACACCTCAATTTTAGACATCTTAGGCAAATTTCAAATGAATTGACAGATAAAGCCGTGGCGGAAAGTTCGGAGTACCAACATATAATAATAAAATATAACCATGAAAACTGTGCGTTTCTGATATATTCTCGCACGATTTTGTTCTACAAGATGTGGAAGAATGAACGGAATAACCACAGAATTTGAGAAAGGTAATTTACTATTCAGTAAATTGACCATTCGTCAATTAGATTTTAATAATTCACACTTACTCAATCTGTATCTCATAACAATAATGAATTTTCTAATAAGGTGTTTATTGCTTAAAGTGATAATAGTTTTATGATTATTCCACAGTTTACACTTCACTTGAAGTGATAATAGTTTTATGATTATTCCACACTCTACACTCATTTCAAAAACCAAATGATAATTAGAGATAATTCAGTTGGCTTATATCAATTTCATTTTAAATTTTCTTCTTATAATTCTTTTTTTAAATTAAGTTTTTTTGTTTTTAGTATCAATAAATAGGTAATTGCTTTTTTATAATTCTTACTCCATATCAGCATATTTTTCAAATCAAAATTTTTTTTTTTTGGTTTGAAATCATATGTTTAAATTCCTATGAGTTGAACATGGAAACAAACTCAAGCTTCCAAAACATATTCATACTAAATTGCATTACATTGTTTCCAGTAGTTCCCACATAATTTAAAAAAAAGTGTGTACAAATTTTTCTGACAGCATTTTGTATCTTTAATATGGATTAGGTTTGGAAATTTTTTACTGAACAAACCCAACTTATTTTGCTGTGTTCTACCTATCTTAGCAGTCATTTTTTTCTTCAGAATTCAGTATTCTGTGACAAAGACAGTATGAACGACTTGTGTATTCATTGTTTGATACATATAATCAACAATTATTGCCTATTCATTCCACAATTTTTTTTCAGAAATCTACAAAACCAGTATTGACATTTATTTCACTCACCCTCACCAAATCCAAATTGTCACCCATTATCCTGATGGTGTGACTGCCTACTACAACAGAATACTTGTACTCCCCGATACTTGCATCGTTCACACTTAAACTGTGCATTAGAGCCCTGGAAGCCCTCGCTGAGGATGGCAACGCACTGTCGTCAGATGCGGACGAGTTTATACTCGAACTGGAACCAGTTAGTGGGCCCCCTGCCATCATACCATGTTCTCTCACAGGGGAAGCATTTCGTCGAATGGTGTCTTCCATTATTTGCCTTGCAAGACTGCAGAAAAGATAAAAATTATGAGTAAAAGAACAAAAAATAGAAAGAACAACATTTTATAATTGAATTGAATATTCTGAAGGTGGTGGTAGCTTAGTCTCTACAAAATCTTTATGTACCATTCATCATATCCTATTTCATAAAATAATTAAAATGATCAAAAAACCACTAATAAAGGAAAAAATTAACCAATCATCCATTCAATCCTAAGACTTCCAGACTTTTATGCAAGATCTCTAATATGCTTGTGATTTAGTTACAAATACTATTGATCCCAGTTCTTTGAGGTAAAAAACATAAAATTCAATATCATCATAGCAATGAATGCTTTGACTTCCAAATATTGAGAAATTTATATATTCTTATCACTATCATCATTTTCTATTTATTATTAATCAAATGATGATTTGTGTTAAAATTTGAACAATTAATAGCAATGGTAAATTCAATAACTTACCAGATACTTTCTTCATTAGCCCCTGTTATCTGCACAAGTCGTTCTTTGGCACCTGGACTCACTGCAAATAATTGAAAAAAATAAATAAATAAAAGAAAATCAAACATTTAAAGCAGTCAGATGAGGTTATCAAGAAGCCATTTTTAGTGAGACAGAGAGGACAATTTCTAAGATTATTTATTAGGCTATTACAAAGAAAACATAATAACGATCAATACAAAATGGCAGTTAGAGAATAGAAGATGTGTAGATATGCAATAACAATTTCAAGCTTCATGCAAAATTTCGTGTTCAAGTTGAAATTTTGTGTACAATGTAGATGTACAGTGCATCCCATTTTGGGTGAGACAGCCAGATTTCTCGCGTGTTATTCAAGATAGAGCCTTGCGGTTTTCACGTTCCTGTCCTACTTTTTCGTGAAACTCAAGTTGGTCTAATCGGATTCTGCATAACTGTTTCCGTTCAAAAGATACAGGGTGATTTTGGAAATTGATACTTTTCGGACCCCTCCTTTATCTCCGAAATTATTAGAAATAATGCTGAGCTGAAAACTACGTCTGAATCAGAATTCTGCGTATAATCCAGTGGCGTACTCAATTTTTTTTTTCGGGGTATGGTTTTGAAGATTCAACACAAACCTATATTTTTTTTAATGGAACACCCTATATATCATTACTTCGTTGAATTCGTTATTTTTTTCCCTTCAAAATGATATATGATACTATGTAGGTAGGATGTTCAGAAATGTTAAAAAATTACTAAAACGTCAAATAATGATGATTTTTTGTAAATGGGCCATGAATTTTCTGTTTCAATAAGAGGATTATTACTTTCGATTTTTAAAAGTAGTAGGTCATTGATGACACAAACATCCTTGTTGTTACTATGGCTACTATGCATTTGGGAGCATTGTTTTATCAAGTAGGCATTGGAGGGAAAAAATCAATCTGATCTAGCTGTCATCGCTATAAATTATTGTTATCATTATTGATTCTTCTTTTCTATGGGAAATCCATTGCCCATTAACAAAAAATCATCATTATTTGATGTTTTACTGTTTTTTCAACATTTCTGAACATCCTACCTACATAGTGTCATATATCATTTTGAAGGGAAAAAAATAACGAATTCAACGAAGTAATGATACACATGGTGTTTCATTAAAAAAAACAATAACATAAGACATAAGTTTGTGTTGAATCTTCAAAACCATACCCCGAAAAAAAAATGAGTACGCCACTGGATTCTACGCAGAATTCTGATTCAGACGTAGTTCTTACCTCAGCATTATTTCTAATAATTTCGGAGATGAAGGAGGGGTCCGAAAAGTATCGATTTCAAATCACCCTGTATCTTTTGCACAATCTGATTAGACAAACTTGAGTTTCACGAAAAAGTAGGACAGGCACGTGAAAACCGCAAGGTTCTATCTTAAATAACAAGCGAGAAACCTGGCTGTCTCACCCAAAATGGGATTCACTGTACAATAACCAATAGAAAAATTTCGAGCTCCATACAAAATTTCAGGTTGATCGAGTCATCGGAACCAAAAAAAATGCCATAAATAAACCGCCAATAATATATCATAATCAAGATGCCTAGAAGGGTTTCTATGCATCATAATGTATGACATTTAACAGTTGACTACCTCGGTAGTATGGTCGACTGGGAGATCGACTGTGGTGCCGAGGGTATCGGGTTCGAATCCCGGCTAGGTCATGGATGTTGTATATGTCTGGTGATGGGTTATAAAAATTTGAAAAGAGTCTTATAGAAAATGAAATGTTCGTTGTGTGGATGGTTGAGCCTAGCACATGTAAAGGAAAAAAAAAAAAAAATTATCAGTTCTGTGATCTCCAAGGACGCAATAGCCGCATGAATGAATAATCGCTCAAAAGATCTTGATGCCTAGATGAATTAAAAAAATATTGGTTAATATTGAATTCATGATTTTTTTTTAAATAACACCTCTCCAATACTGCTCTCAAAATTGCAAATATTCAACAATCATTGATATTATACTTTGAATAATAAATCTCATAGGAAAGAACAGATATTCCAATAAATAGATAAATGGCTAAGGGGGTCATATGGAAATTTATATTCAATCAATTTTTACCCAGAAGTAACATATGAGAGTACATTTGTTTGAACAAATAAATTAAACATATGAACAGATATTGAAACAACTATTTGTGTAGATGTGGTTAAAATGAGTAACATTCAGGCAAGTGTTAATGTTTTCTATTCCGACTCTCCTAGGCCTCTCAGAAACTTAGAGCATGTTCGAGTTAGGAGAACCGTATGTGTTCTGTGTAGGCATTGTTACTGTATCCCATCGCCACTTCAGGCACAGCACAGTTGACTGTTTACCAAACAGAAATTACTCAAAAAAATCCACATTTGGTCATATGTTACTAGGTTATAGAAAAATTAGATATTAGTCAAACAAGTTACTGCAGCTTTACCTCTCTGAAAGGAAATGATAGTTTCACTAAGCTCCTCTATCATATGTACCCTTCTTCCTTTGATACCCATCACTATAATAAATAAAGAATTACATAACAAAAAGCATCTCCAAGCGACAACGATAATTCCTAATTCAACATCATAAATATTTTATGATTCGACCACTTTCAGGCTACTTCTACTTATTATTTTCGATAATTATAGTTTTGTACTTTGTGCTATACATTTCCCAAACAAGCAACTCCGGCCTGGCATACTTAGATTTGAGCCATATTTTCAACCAACTAAGGCAGAAATCTAGGTTGTCAAAGAGCTTGGAACAAAACACTTCTCAAGAACAAAATAGTTTGAACTATCCCACATTGCAAATAAGCTACTTGAATATACTTTTTTGTTGAAATGATTCAACTATTTCGATAAAATTTGGATTTAACTGAATTACTATTGAGATAAAAAACATTCATATTTTCTACTATTACCTTTTCCTGAATCTGCATTTCTGATGACGACTTCATCCTTGCAGTATTTTTTACCAGGTATTCTGGTAGGTTTGGAGAATTTCCCTGAAGATTTAAGGACCTCGCCTGGATTCAACATTGGAGAAGAAGATGATAAAGGCATAGAGTTTAAAGAATCAGCCAAACTAATAGTTGACTCGATCATCGAGTCATTCTAGAAAAATATTTCAATATAAGAATCAATGAATTTTAGCAGAACATGATTAATGATTGATTTCTGTAATATTTCACTCATTTAAAATAAAAATTTCATTGAATCAATGCCAAGAGAATATCTCACTCACTTTCATATTTCCTATTTTAAAGCTCACCTGTGAGAATTGATTCAATCTCTTCCTGTAATACTGGTTCATTCCATCTGTACCTTTCCATCCTTTAGCCCTAAGTTCTATTAACTCCAGCAAATGTAATCGAGATAATTGGTCAACTCTTGTGTCCTCTTGAGCTTTGTCTCTGAATATATTGAATGCATGATTGAGTTGGTCAGTGTACAACATTTCCAAATAAGCTCCATATACCTAATAAAATTAAAAATTTTAGACATCTATGTCATGTTCATTGTGTAGTTAAAATCTGCTTTTGGGATTTATAATGGTCTCTCAAAATGTAACTACTTTTACCTACTTCTAACAAAAATATTCAAGGAATCCTATTAAAAAAATTGACTAACTATTAATATGAAAGTTTTTAGAAAAAGGGTTGACATCATTTATAAATAGTCAGAAAATGTTCAACAATATTTTCACTGAAAATACATACAAAAAATCATTGAAAAATATGATGGATACCAATTCATTTAACAATTAAAATTATATTAACCTGCAACAGTGTTCACTAATGTGGTTCATAAATAGATTTCTCCCAAAAGTAACCAATTTGACCCAATATACAGGAGAACCTTAATTATCTTTGAATGTGTTGAATGCAGGTGATGAATTTTTTATGTATCATTACAATCCACAAAAAAAAATTATCAAGACTACATTTCACACAGTCAAAGATGAAATAAACCTTCTTCAAAGTAATTTGATTTTGAACACTCATGCAAATATAATCATACAATATTGAAACTTTTTTCTTATTCTTCAACATTATTATGTATCTAAGTATCGAGCCCAAATTGCCCTTCCAATAAGGGTAACCTTGAAAGAAGAAGAAGATCTAAGTAAAAATTTAATGAATAATAAGATAAATAAATAGCAAAACTTATGATATCTCAAACTGGTGAAGATACTATGTCTTATAGGTAAACTTGTCAAGGTATGTTGATTATCTTTGTTATCAATTGAACTAAGATAAACCAAGTCCCCATAATATCAAAAAAATTAAGGTTCTTTTAAAGAGATTATAATGTTATGATTAGCAACTTTGCTGTTATTTATTTCACAAATGAGTTTATACTTAGAACTAGACACTACACACTCACTTTCAAATGTTGACACAAATTAGCAATACTATCCCTGAATGATAGATTTGGTTCACTGATGTTTGAAGACAATAATGCAGCAACTTGATCAACAGCTTGCATAACACTTTCCACTGAAATTAAAAAAGGTATAATGTATACTGAGCGTAAAAAAATTATTCCAAAAATGTTTGAAGATCCATTCAAAAAAATTACCTGTGTTCATAACACCATCATTTCTCAATTTGTTTGCCAACAGCTGTGCCTGACTTTGCGACTTCATCAATTCTAATTTCTTAGGAAGTTTCAAACGTGAAGATATGCTCAGAGACATATTGCTAGAACACAAAGAGCTGACCGCCCGTAAACCCTAAAAACGAAATCCTTTTTAGGTTCCTGTGATTCATTCAAACATAAATATCAGGTGATATATAAATAGCATGAAGATAATTTCTCGAAATTGAGATAATAATATAAAAGAAATAGAATTGAAGGAGAAAATGATTGTTTCTCACTTCTCACCTTAAATTGTGCTTAATTCTATTTATCAAATAGAAAATAGAACTGAAACGTCGAATAAATGACGTAAGTACCACGGAAAATAATTAAACCATAGAGTTCTTAGGGTAGTTACCCACTAAGTTCGCGAACGAAACTGCACTTCCCGTTCCTTTTACACCCTCTTTTATAGGCGACCAAGCCACCTATCGGAGGAATACGCTGAACGTTGAAGATTTGCAGTTTGAAAAAATTATTTGGTAAAATGACAGAATACCTCCATAACCTCCTGCTTTCGCATGCGAAATTTATGGAAAGCTAACCAACACTTAATATTGGATCTAAGATCCCAATAATTGAGAGGATACTACATAGTTTTTTTCGTCCAATGTCTATAAACGTCCAGCATCTTTTTATTGAAAAATTATCAAATGAAGCGAAATGGAAACGACCCTGCAACTTTTCTCTATATCTTTTTACGCGCTTATTCCAGTGGGCTATCAATTCGTGGAAATGTTTGCAATTATCGACTTTTGTACCAAGATTGGTTTTAAATTATTCGATTCGACTCATTCAACTCGCAAACGGAATATGCTAGAGATATTATACCCATATGAAATCCGATCGAACTGAAATTTACAAATCAGTTACAAAAAAAAAATGAGACAAGCACTGACGTGAAGTCAAGATTGAGCGTTCGCTCGCTCATTCATGCGTCAATTGCAGTTGTGTGGTCTCCAATGGTGCCATATTCGTGCTTTATTAGAGGACATACCAATGATTTTCCTCCGTTAATTGAAAATTCAATTGAATATACACAGGGTTTCGATATCAATCTCAAAGTGAGCCAAGACAAAAACCTAAAACCCATTTTTTATAGATCAGATGGAATTTACTCAAAAAAATTGTGTTTGTGAGTATGTATAAGTGTAATATATAGGTTGATTCATTAGCTCACCGTCAGACTTTGCCATATGAAGGGTCATGTAATTTTAACAAAAAACATATGTCCGATTTCAATTATTTGAAAAATAAATGGCGTACTTACTTTTTTGTTATTAATGAATCACATCACATCAATAGATAAAATGAAACTTTTGAAGCCATTTATTTCCTTAAATAATTGATATCGGACATATGTTTCCATAATGTTTTTCTGTTAAAATTATACGATATTTCATATGGCAAAGTTCGGCAGTGAGTTAATAAGTCACCCTGTATATTATTGCTCTTAAATGCTCATTTCCCGAAATATGAGGCAACATCTTCTTTTCTTTTGAAGAATGGTCTGATTCTCTGATTAATGAAGTTTTATCCATTATTCAGAAATCATAGTAAACAGGGCCGCTGCCAGATATTTTAGCGCCCTGGCAAAATAAAATTTTGCCATCTTGATTTTTCTAATTCATATGAATTTTCGATAAAGGAGCCTCTGTTATTCTTCTCAGGCATTTTTTCAATTTCATATGAAATCGTATTTTTTAACTTGAAATCTCCTTGTCAAATTTATCAAAGAACGTTTTGTCGATTTCATCAAAAAACGTCCTGCATTCAGCATTGTTCAAAAGTACAACGCTCTATTTATAAGCATAGTATATACTATGTTATAAGCCTTAGTAAAAAGAAGACGTAATTCTTGAAGGTGCAAAAATCCTTGTTTTATTAACTGACTTTGCGCTCCTACAATTTGGTAAAAAAACCAGAATATATAATAATTAATTATTATTATTAATGTTATAAAGTTCCATATGGCCACCGCGAAGAAAACGCGCGCGTTTTCTTCGCGCGAAGGAATTGCATTATGCCTTATGGATTTTGGCAGAAATAATATGCAAAACATAGGTATTATTTTTCAATCACAAAAAATTATCAATATGCCTGGCATTCAACACAAAATATCCACATGACGAAAGGAAAACTTCATAGATTGAAAAAAACCTTCCTGGATTATGGATAGGTAATGAGGTCTTATGTGAGAAAAAACAATAGACAATTAACCTATTTTGATACGATTTTTGAAAATGAAAATAATGAATTTGACACTCAAAGATATTTCCAAGCTTATTCACGTATGTCCATCAGATCGGCTTCTGCCGATTTAGGAATGCTTCAGAAAATTCTTTGTAGCCACAATATACATCCATTCAAATTCATTAGACTACAGAAATTACAACCAAGAGATTATACGCAATGTATAAAAAAGCTCCAAGAAGATCGTGATTTCCTAATGAGAATCATCTGGCCAGACGAGGCATAATTTTATCAACAGAGAATTTTCAATAGAAGAAATCGGTATTTTAGGGCACAAAATCCTCAAGCAATAATGGAAGTTGAGAATCAATTTCATTTCATAATCATGTGTTCTGTTCACTAATGGACAATCAGGGACATAATTTAATTATCACATGCACCAGAGCCGTATCTAGGGCGTGGCAAAGGTGGCACTTGCCACGGGCGCAAGGTCCGCAGGGGCGCTCAAAATATCAAAAGAAAAAATATTGGAGAGAAGGTAGGTATTCAAAAAATTATTGGTGATGTTCCTATATGATTCCAAGTTGTAGAAAAACCACCCTTCAGACTTGTTCTGCAATAACTTTTTCTTTATTTATATTTTACCCTAAGAAAATTAATATTGAATAGACTGATCCATTCTCAACAAATAATTTTTGCTAAAATTCATATCAATAGATAATACGCCTGAGTTGTGAAAGTTGGAAATATTTTCGACCTAAAATTTTTTCAATAGGCGGATGTCAAAACGATATTTTTATTGAGAACTGGTACAAATATAAAATAAATGTTACAAAAAAAAAATTAGAAACTTTTATCAAATTAAAAACTACTCTTCAGGCGTCATTTTTAGGCGAATAAAACAAAGCAGGGGAGGCTCAAAAAAAGAAAATCATATTCTAGTTTTTGACAAGGAATCGCTCCCTGAATTTTTTCGTAACTATTCATAGAAACCCTGTATAATATTGTGTACTATTTTGAAAATTAAAAAAAAATATATGACTTAAATTATGAACAAAAAAATACTATAAAGAATATGATGGATGAAAAGAAACTTCGAAAATGGGGGGTGCAACAGTTCCTAGATACGGCTCTGCATTCTTGTTCCATATTTTCGAGATAAAGTTCGTAAACATGACAAATAGAACCGTACACTTCCAAAATATATTTGGAAAATCCCAAACAGCTTTTTTATAACCTTTTATGACCTATTACCTACCCAACCCCTGTATGCAATAAAGTATTCATAGAAAATATTTATTCCAATTGCTGACATTTGGTGAGAAAACTATTTTACCTAAGCAAAAATTGGTTTTAAACCATCAGTTTGTTCATTATTTGTCCGATTTCGATCATTAAATTTCAATGGATAATTTTAAGAAAAAAATTTGTTTAAACATGGGCCTGCAACAGCTTTGTTTTCGAGATAGAGGGTGTTTCTTGTAGTCCTACTTGTTTTTGATGATTATACCAGTTTATGGAATTTTTATTAATCTCCGCTACAGATTGGGTAAATAAAAGTACCAAAACTTACCTATAATTAATTCATTCATCACAGCTTACTGACTGGATCTTTATAATAATTTGGATTTTCCCGAGGATAACGATATAATTGATCAAAATTTACGACAAAACTAGGTACAATAAACCAAAAAGTGTAATACTGGATTAAAGTTTTTTTTACATTCTTCTAAACTATAAGTGGTTCAACAAAAAAAAAATTCTGGGGGAAAGAAGCGAGTACTTTTCTAGAAAAAAAATCAAACTGTAGATTTGCATTTGAAATTAGCATATCACATGATTAAAAACTTTGGAATACCTGAACTAAATTAAAATGCAAATATTGTGATTGGAAGGTGATATGTGAATAAAACTTTAAACAATAAAACTTCTGCACCCTGTATCTCGAAAACAAAGCGTTTGCGGGCCTATGTTTATGGGACGTTTTTTCCTAATTTAATCCGAAGAATTTGTCAGTTCCATTTGTACCGTCAGTTTAGGAACACCATATATAATACATTAAGATGGATGAAGTAAGATGATATTACCAAATTTGATACCTATGGTAACACTATCAAAAATTTTGTTTCGACAGTTTGCTTCAACCTGTGAATTTACTGAAAAAGATATTCCTATCAGAGATAGAATTGTACTGTGGGGATTCGGGATCATGAAATCCAGGAATTGTAACAGGAATCTGACTTGAAGCTAGATAAAGCTATACAAATTTGGAAATTGGGTGAAAAGTAATGTTTTGAAAGAAAAGAAAATAATTAAATCTTGAAAAGATTTCTGTTGAGGCTAAACTAAAGTGCATACTCCTACGATGACAATTTTGATGTTTTCTGGCAGATACTTGTAATTAAAAAATGTGGGAACTCAGTAAGTTAGTTATCATCATAAACTATTCATGTTTTCCCAGAATTAGGCACCCTTGAATTCTACATCTGGAACCAAAAAGACCGAAAACTATAGGTCTTGAAATCTTTAGAAATGTTCAATTACGCCAATAACCTACAATAAACATTCTAAATGACCAAACGGTGCTCTGGGATTTCCCACTTTTTTGAAATTCTTCACAATAATAAATCTCACTAAATTGTAAAATATCAGTTGCAGTAGGTACCTACCTAAAAGTACGAAACATGGTTCACTCTACCTTTTCAATAACTAGGTATCATAATAATTCTCATATTCAATTCGATGATATGGCTGTGAATTCTTCCTTTGGGTCGCTTTCATAAGTAGGGATTTTCGAAATTGCAAGGGTAGGTACAGAGATAACAACGAACAGATGCTTTCTACACTAGTTAGTGCTAATGGTGCAATAAACACTTTCCCTATCTTCATACAACGATCATAAAACACTTACAAGGGTAGTCGAAGCTTTGGGTCATACTCAAAAAGTTCTTGAATTATTTATAATGACTTATTATACAGAAATTAACAATTTTCGGTTTTAAATTTATACAATATACAATATAATATTCCTAATTGAATGTCAATATTTATGGGGGTGATTTTTGGGCCCATTTTAAGAAAAAAACTTCATATGAATATATTTCCCAAACGTCTTACCTTTTGAGATACAGGGTGGTAAAATTTTCAAAAATAAATCATTTATTATTAATATCTACAATACCACTTCAGATATTTCAATGAAATTTATCATACATATAATATGAATCAAGAAGCATTTTTTAATGTATCTCATTTTTTTTTAATTTCCACCAGTCGCGATCGTAATTCAGAAGCCGTAAAAGAGCAGACTCACTCTGCATGAAGTCACTTTGATATACAAACAATCAAGTGTTATATACGTTTATTTTCATTATGTCTTCAACATAATGTAATAATAATAATAATTTATGTGAAATGCTCATTGAATTCTACATTGCTTTAATCATAGTATAAAGAAGGATAGTAATCCAACCATACGGGGTTAAAATTTGACGGCGTGGAGTGCACCAATAGATGTCGCTGGGGATTTGCCATCCAGTGCACGTCTTAGCTTATTTCAGGACGAAGCATGTCGTAGCTTGATTCTGGTACATACTTAGGTTTCGGACAAGACGTACCTCGATAACAGATGGTGCTGACCCAATAGATATAGATGTCGCTGTATTTTAAATCTACCCTGGAATCTAAACCAGTGGCGGATACTAAAGTTGGGCGGATTTGAATCGCCTCTTCAAGTTTTTTCGAACGTGATTATATCGAAAAATTAATGATTGATTGTTTTCTCAATTCTGGTATTATTCGCATGTATGTATATTGTATACTTTGTTTCGGCGTTAGTCTGGAATAAAATTCATTTTCTTCAACCAATAACTGAGAATAAAAATGCGTAAACCCGTTAATCGATTATTAATTTTCTCCAGTTTTTGATAATAAAATGTTTTTTTCCTACAACCCTTTGGCTGCAAACTACCAAACTTTCAAATGTGAGTATATGTCATGTGTGGGCTCTTTGGAAATTTTATAACTATGCTTTAATGTATTATTTACATATTTTTCCCAGAAATTTTATCTGATATCTGAAAAAAAAAATTTCAAATTTTCTCAAATAGGGCTTCATTTCAATGGTAACAGTGGCGTACCCAGACATAAGCCTTGGGAGATAAAGAGTTATAAACGAAAAAAATGTTGGCTATTCGTTTCCAAATGCACTTCGAATTTAAAGACACTTCTCGCGATTGATTTCACCTGTCAAAGTTTCAGCTTTTGTATTCAAACACGAAAAACTTGCATCAATTTTTCTCTTTTTGAAGAAGTTTGCCAAAGGGGTTTGCTTACTCGTGATAAGATTATGACCAGTTTTGAGATCATGCAACACGCATTAAAAGTTAAACACGAGAGAGAATGTATAGTAAATTTCACGTAATTCCAATCAAACTGTTGATTATAATCAACAGAATATACTAAAAATCTGCTGACCTATCTTTGTGAGTGAGGATGTGAATACAGTCAGTAATGGAATTCAAAGTGCCGACAAAGAGATTCTTTGCGAAAAAAGAATAATTAGATATAATATGTTATTATTTATTTACTTTAGAGGCCTAAAAAATTAAAGAACTTACTATCAGGTGTGACGACGCCAGTCGGATCAGATCGAGCCCTTTGATATAACCGTTGGTTGATGAATTCGTTGATTCAATTTTTTCACTATTAAATTACGGATAATCCTTCTGTCGAGGGGCTTTATCCCCCTCATCCCCCTTCTTGGATACGCCACTGAATGTTAATAACTTTGAGATTTCTGCATGAAAATTTCTAAATTTCTAGCTTCTAGCATATCAATGATTCTCCTCTGTTGATAAAAAATTCAATTGAACCTTTAACGTTCTAAGAATTGAACATACATAGTGTTTAGATTTCAGTGTCAAAGTCAGCCATGACAAAAACCCCCAAAACGCATTTTGTTCAAATTAGAACCCATTTTTTTTTAGTCGGTGAAATCTACACCAAAAAATAGTTTATAAGTGTAATACTACTGTTATAAAATGCTTATTTTCCGACTCATAAATAAAAATCTAAAGGAGTGAGATCCAGTGATCGAGCAGGCCACAGAAAAAGAACTCTATTTCCCCATCATTCATCAACTATCCTTAAAAAAATCCGTTAGCATGGTATCTACTTCTCTATTGCTACTTCCATTTGAAACAAAGGATAATTAATCCTATTAAAAACAATTTTTCACTACTTCTCTTAGAATTCTCAAAAAAGATATCCCCCTCTAGCGTCGCCACTGGTTCCTACCCAATAAACAAATTTTTGAAAAAATCGTACGTATCGTTTTTCTTGAAATTCCAGATAACTATCGAATCGACAGTGGCTCACCCTGTTTTTCCTACGCTCCTTGTTCTGTAATTGGGTATCAATATGTAGAATAGGGCTGGGAATCATGAATGAATGATTTGAATATTCGAATAATCATTGAATAATTATTCGAATAATTGCATTTTGCATTATTCGAATAATCATGAATATTCACTGAATAGTTGAATAATCAATGACTACTTTTCTATTCATGAATAATCAGCGAATAGTCGAGTATTCACTGAATAGTTGAATAATCAATGACTACTTTACTATTCATGAATAATCAGTGAATAGTTCAGTATTCACTGATTATTCAGTGAATAGTTTTCTATTCAGTGAGTAGTTGGATATTTATGAAGTTACGAATGAAAGTTTGAATGATCACTTGACTCACTATTCAGGAATGATTAAAACAAGGTTTAGTGATTCAATACCGACAAATCGTTTCATTAATATTAAAATTACTGGAAATTACATAATATTGAAATTGATAGACACAATTGAATTGAAATTATAAATGAACTCCTGTCAGTGTTCGGAATCCAAACAAACAAATTGTCATTCAAATTAGTACGTTGTCATTAAAGAAATTGGCTTATTTTGATAAATAAGATTATTTGAGGAACGATTTTACTATTAATTTATAGACAGAAGGAACGAGATAAATGCCGTAAGTTCGAACTTGAGGTTCAACTAATAAACACGGCTTTTTACAAAATCTGGGGAATGATACAGGATTCAAACTTACTGGTATTGATCTCGTTCCTTCTGTCTATCAATTAATACTGAAATTGTTTCTTAAATACTCTTATTTATCAAAATAAGCCAATCCCTTCAACGACACCGTACTAATTTGAATGACAATTTATTTGGATTCCGAACACTGACAGGAGAACCAAAAATGGCGATGTGTGACGTCACACTAATAGAGCGTATATGGCGAGAGGCAAAACACCAAAACGATTATACCACGTCGCAAAAGGTATATTTACTCATCAAAACGCTCGGATTTTATTGGTTCATTAAAAAATGAGTTTAATCACTGAATAATCATTGAATAATCACTGCATAATCATTGAATAATCACTGAATAATCATTGAATAATCACTGAATAATCACTGAATAATCAACGAATAGTTGAATATTCATGACTACTCGTGAATAATATGCATGAATATTTGTTTGAATGAATTATTCGAATAATCGAATAAATTTATGGATGAATATTCGAATACAAAAAGGCGAAAAAGTCCCAGCCCTAATGTAGAACATTGGAACAGGATGTTCCTAAATTGGGCGTACAAAACGAAAATCAGAAATTCCTTGGTCAATTTTGGGAAAAAAATCCTATAAATACTTTGTTTTCGAGATACAGGGTGTTTCTTGTAGTCCTACTTTTTGTGATAATTATACGAGTTTATCATATCTTGATTTCGTTAATTAATTTATTCATCACAGCTTACTAACTGGATTTCTATGATAATCAAATTTTCCTGAGAATTGTTTGAAATTTTTTTCTCGAAATCAGTAAAAGATACGTTAAACCTACATGATAGTTTAGTTACAAAGTTACTCTGCATTTATTTAAACTACAAGTGATTTTAAAAAAAAAAGTTCTGCAGGAAAAAATCGAGCACTGTTCCAGAAAAAATTATCACCCTGTAGATTTTCAACCGAAATTGGAATATCACGTGATGGAACCTCTAAATTGAAATATTTATAACAAATTTCAGTTGAATATCTTGTGAAATGCATTTGCAATGAAAATAAAAATCAAACTTTACAACTCTGTATCTCGAAAATAAAAAGTTGACGAGGCCATATTTATAGGACTTTTTCTCATTTTCGTTTGTACATCCAATTTAGGAACACCCTGTATATATTAAATAAACAAATATATAGACTCTAATTTTTGTGTCAAATTTCACGCGAAGATCTCTCTAGCGGTTCTCTTAATATTAGATGAATTTCGAATTCCTCTCTTTCTAAAATGTAAACTGTGAAAATACAATTTTTTTTCGTAATCGGTTTCCAAAGAATTGGGCCATTTTTCCCTTTATCACTGAGAATGACTGAAACTTAGGCCTACATCCAGAAAGAAGAGAGAATAGAATCCTATCTCGATGGCCTACACGTACCGGCGACCTGTCGATCAGAACTGTCGTTTTGCATTTCGTTATAGTTTTCTGAGCACTACTCACGTTAAGATGATTGTAAGGACGTGTCTTTTAATCTGGATTGAACGTTCTAATCGACATGTTCCGATTTAGGACCGACACCGAGCCCTCTGTTTTTTTGAATTCTTCTCTTCAGAAAGACACAAGATCTGAACTGAACGTGTGTACCTATTGAAATTCACGATTGCCGACAGATTTTTGATTGTCAGATCACAGGTCTTCAGGTCCGGTCGTTCGATTCAGTCGTTGCATTTAAAAATTTTAGGTTTGGCCGGCCCAAATTACATGTATGTTTGATTTGAGCGCCATAAGAAATGATCAACTAAAAATTTACCAGTTTCTTTCAAATTAACCCAAAAATCGCTAGTCAAATTTTAAACTTTTTCAAGAGTCACTTTGATAACCAGTATTTCTAGATATCAATATCAACAAAAAGTACAAAATAATTTTTCGAGGATAGAAAAAGAAAAGGACGAAAAAGTATAGAAGAGCTGAGATGTTTGACATATCATCTATGTGTCTACAAAATATACATACATATCTTGTTCTGTGACTTGGTCACGTAATTTAGAAATCGAGTTTATTTTGTCGGTAGTATAATTACAATTATGAATTTGTAGTATTTTGATTTCTTGACAAGAAGTGTATGGTTTCAGTATCCTATATGTATGGGTTGTTCTAATAGAGAAAACGCTCTTCAAGAAATTTATAGTGTTAGATTTGCACGTGAATTGATTCTGAACTAATACAAATATCGAAACTATTCACCTGTTTTGGAATTGTTTGAAATTTTCTTCAGAACTGTTTTACATGTTGGAATATATGGGACTTATATACATCAAGACTAAGTGAAATAAAGAGTGCTTAGTGCAAATTGTGGGTTACCTGTAAACAACATTTTACTGCTATAGAAGCGAACATTGTTTGTGTATGAGAAAACATTCATTGCAAAAGTTATGCCCGAAGAAGACATTAAGTGAACTGGAAAAATGTCGCAGAAGTTCTTTTAAGACGTGAAGCAAGTATTGGTATTATATAGTTTTTAAAGAGAGATTTGTAAAAACCTTTGTTGATTATTGAGTGGAATTGAATTTAAGCTTGTCCCACTCTAGTTTTGGTATACCCCAGATTCTTATTCAACATGAATAATATCTAAAAATATTGTGGAAAAGACATTTCTGATGTATTTTACTTATCTACATAAATGAATTGCTTTTTAGCAATTGTGGTGTTTTGACAAAATGGCGACTTCAAAGGAAAAAATTACTAGTATGAAGTTATTGTCTAGCAGCTCTAAGACAGATTTGGGTTACAAAGTTGAATCTGACCAACTCTTTAAAGATGAAGGTTTTGAATTTAGTGTACCCCAAGAGGTTCCAGTGTTTCATCCTACTGAAGAAGAATTTGCAGATCCCTTAGCTTACATTGGTAAAATTCGTCCAATTGCTGAAAGTACAGGTATATGCAAAATTAAGCCTCCTCCTAATTGGCAGCCTCCATTTGCTGTTGATGTAGATAAATTAAGGTTTACTCCTAGAATCCAACGTTTGAATGAATTAGAAGCCAAAACTAGAATAAAATTGAATTTTCTGGATCAAATAGCTAAATTTTGGGAACTACAAGGTTCTTCTCTGAAAATTCCCATGGTTGAGAAAAGAGCTTTGGATTTATATACATTGCATAGAGTTGTGCAAATGGAAGGTGGATTTGAGTCTGCATCAAAAGAACGTAAATGGTCAAAAATTTCAATTCGACTAGGCTACCCTCCAGGTAAAAGTATTGGTACCATTCTAAAACAACATTATGAAAGATTACTTTATCCGTTCGATGTGTTCAAGCAAGGTAAAACCATGGAAATCAAAGTTGATCCTGATATTCCAGAACGTAATGAAAAGACAGATAAGGATTATAAACCTCATGGAATTGTAGGGAGAATGGCGATAAAACCTCCTTGTGAGAAAGCTAGACGATCTAAAAGGTTTGAAAATCAAAATGCAGATGAGGATAAGGCAAAAACTGAATATGATGATGACGATACAGATAGTAATGAATTAAAAAGATTACAAATTCATGGAGCAGGACCTAAGATGGCTGGATATAATGATAAGAAAAAGAGATCTAAAAATTTCAGCACAGAATTTGATCCTTTAGCTAAATATGTATGTCATAATTGTGGTAGAGGGGATTCAGAAGAATTTATGTTATTATGTGATGGATGTGATGATAGTTATCATACATTTTGTCTGATGCCTCCATTGTCAGATGTCCCTAAAGGAGACTGGCGCTGTCCTAAATGTGTAGCAGAAGAAGTTTCTAAACCTATGGAAGCTTTTGGATTTGAACAAGCACAAAGAGAATATACATTACAGCAGTTTGGTGAAATGGCGGATCAATTTAAATCAGAATATTTCAACATGCCAGTTCATATGGTACCACTTCCAATGGTTGAAAAAGAATTTTGGAGAATTGTTTCTTCTATAGATGAAGACGTAACAGTAGAGTATGGAGCAGATTTACATACTATGGACCATGGCTCAGGTTTCCCAACTAAGACATCTATAAACTTATATCCTGGCGATAAAGAATATGCTGATTCAGGTTGGAATTTAAATAATCTGCCTGTACTCGAAGGATCTGTTTTGGGATACATAAATGCAGACATTTCTGGCATGAAAGTTCCATGGATGTATGTAGGAATGTGCTTTGCAACATTTTGCTGGCATAATGAAGATCACTGGAGCTATTCCATCAATTATTTGCACTGGGGAGAAGCCAAAACATGGTATGGTGTTCCTGGTAGCAAGGCAGAATTGTTTGAGGAAACTATGAAATCAGCAGCACCTGAATTATTTCATTCTCAACCCGATCTTTTGCATCAATTGGTTACTATAATGAACCCCAATGTGTTAATGAATGCTGGAGTTCCTGTATATCGTACTGATCAGTGTGCCGGAGAATTTGTTGTTACTTTTCCAAGAGCCTACCACGCAGGTTTCAATCAAGGATATAATTTCGCAGAAGCAGTTAATTTTGCTCCTGCAGACTGGCTGAGAATGGGCAGAGAATGTGTTCTTCACTATTCACACTTGAGAAGATTCTGTGTGTTCTCACATGACGAGCTTGTCTGTAAGATGGCCCTTGTACCAGATAAACTAGATATAACAATAGCTGCAGCCACTTACCAAGATATGTTGCATATGGTTGATACTGAAAAGAAACTTCGTAAAAATTTATTGGAATGGGGTGTTACAAGTGCGGAGAGGGAAGCTTTTGAATTACTACCAGATGATGAAAGACAATGTGAAATATGCAAAACAACATGTTTCTTATCAGCATTAACATGTACTTGTACTAATGTCTTAGTTTGTTTGAGACATTTTGAAGATTTATGCAAATGTAATCCAGGAGCACATACCCTGAGGTATCGTTATACTTTAGATGAATTGCCCGTAATGTTGAAAGGACTCAAGTTGAAAGCTGAATCATTTGATCATTGGGTAAATCGAGTAAAAGATGCTCTGGATCCTAACACTCCAAAAACCTTATCCCTTACAGATTTGAAAGCTTTGTTGAATGAAGCTAATGGCAAGAAATTCCCTAAATCTGATTTACTTCAAACACTCACTAATGCAGTAGTAGATGCAGAAAAGTGTGCTAGTGTTATCCATCAACTTGATTTGAATAAAATAAGAACCAGGACTAGAAATTCAACAGATAATAAATACAAATTGACAATTGAAGAACTTACATTGTTTTGTGAGGAACTAGACAGCTTAGCTTGTCATTTAGATGAGAGCAAAAATATTAAAATGTTACTACAACAGACCAAAGCTTTCGAAAAAGAAAGTAAAAAATTACTGAATTCAAAACTATCAGATTGTGTCCTCACCGAATTGGAAAATTGTTATAGTTTAGGAAACTCGTTATGTATTGAACTACCAGCTTTAAAACAAATTGCTATTAGAATAAAACAGACTGCATGGTTGAAAGATGTACTGTCATACAAAAAAAGATCTGAAGTGTTGGCAATAGATTCAATTAACAGCTTAATTAAAGGAGGAATGGACTTGCCACCTCATCCAGAAATGGAGGAAGAATTAGGAATTCTTCAGGGCCTTCTCATTGCCAGTCAGGAGTGGGAAACAAAAGCTCAAGCTGTACTAAAAGATAAAGGTAATGATGTTCTTATAGAAGTGGATAAACTATTAGCAGAAGCAGCAGCTATCAATGCTTACCTCCCAACAGAAGAATATCTGTTTGATGCAATTAATAAAGCACGTGATTGGCTTCGATTACAAGAAGATATGAATTCAGCAGAATATTATCCCTATTATGATGATATGGAAGAGTTGGTTAAGAAAGGACGTGCATTGCCTTTGTATTTAGTTGAAGTGAACCGTTTATCTTGCTTTCTAGAATCAGCATCTATATGGAAAGAAAAGACTAGCAGAGTATTTCTTCGGAAAAATTCCTCAGTAACCCTCATAGAAGCACTTAGTCCAAGAAATTACATAACTCCACCAAAGCAAAAAAAGAAAGATAAAGATGATCAAGTTCCAATTTTTGAAAATGGAGACCCTGTTTCCATTGTATCTGCTTTCAAGCAAGCCGAAGAAAAGGAAATGGAATTGATGAGAAATTTGAGGAAAGAGAATTCCTTAAAAAGTTTAGATCCTAACGATTGTGCATCCTTTTGCACATGTCAAAGAGGAGCTTTTGGACTTATGATGCAATGTGAACTTTGTAAAGATTGGTTTCATTCTGTTTGTGTTCAACTCCCAAAAATTGCTACCACAAATTTCAAGGGTAATTTTACCATAGCCGCTATGCATTTTGGTTTTAAAGACTGCAAATTTTTATGTCCAAATTGCTGTAGAACTAAACGTCCACGACTGGATGTTATTCTTGGCTTGTTGATGTCTCTTCAAAAATTGTATTGCCGATTACCGGAAGGGGAAGCATTGCAGTGTTTGACTGAGAGAGCAATGAATTGGCAAGATCGAGCCAGAAACATATTACAAAATTCTGAGTTGGAAGAAGCTAAAAAAATTTTAAGTGATTTCCACAAAAGATATATGGAAGCTGCTGCGAATCAAAGGACTGAAGAAACAATATCCAATGAACTGAAAAAACCTGTTGAAAAACCAGATTTACAACAGAAAGTGAGAGAAATTACAAATCAGAGTAGTATTAGCAAGTTGCAGGAATCCTCAGGTGAATCAGATGATTCTAAGGAGTGTACGTCAAGTTCACTTCAAGAAGATCATATAGATGAACATGCATATTCGTTACATCTACCCAAAATCAATGAAGAGGAGTTTAGAGTTCAAATAAGTGCTGATTTGAATGAACAAATTTCAGAATTATTGATGGAAGGAGATCTACTCGAAGTGCACCTTGATGAGACTCTTCAGTTGTGGAAACTTGTTCAATCTACCAGAAACCCAGAAAAAGAACCTATATTGATAGATTTTGACCAACAATCGCAGTCTTTCCCAGCTAAAAGAGGTAGAAAGAGAAGATCAGAGGAATGTGAAGCTGCCCGTAAATTAAAGAGCATAAAGACCAATCCAGCCAAAAAACCTGGTGATAAGAAAATCCGTGAAAAGAGGGAAAAACCCGGACGAAAAAAGTGCAGTGAAAAATCAAAGCAAAAAAAATCTGCCGATTCTGATGAAGAGGATGAAGATGACCAGTATGCTACATGCGCTGCTTCTAATTGCCAGGTACCCACTGGCAACGTGGATTGGGTACAGTGTGATGGTGGATGTGAACTTTGGTTCCATATGGCTTGTGTAGGACTATCAGCCGGAGATATAAATGAAGATGAAGACTATATCTGTATGTTATGTTCTCAAGTATTTGAAAACTTGAATACTAATGAAAGTAGTAGGTCGAATAGTCCCCCATCACCTGATTCAACACAACCTTCAACTTCCAAAGATACTAATTGATTTGTAATTTATTATTTTCAAAAAATTAGATGTTCTACTGATATGTAATGCAGGGGGTAATTAACATCAAGATTTGTGCATCACCTGCTTGAAAATAATGAACCAAAAATTAGCATAACTTTAGGTATGCAAAAAGTAGCACTACATATTCCAGTGATGTTTATCATTCCACCCTGTATTTAATTCTAGTTTATATTTGAAGTCGTGATATTTGTATAAATTTTTGTATCATTTCTTTTCACATACATTTATTCCTAATAAATTCACATGTATTTAAATTTTACCCTTTATATTATATTTTTCATGTCATTATCCATTTTTCTGATAGGTTGTACATTTGTTATATATATGAACATAGTTTTAAATAGATATTTGACTATTCCATAACCAATAATTTGAAATTTTATTTTTTCATCAGAAGAATCTTGTATAATATATCTGAAATGTTTGTTTAGTTTTCATTAAGATCTGCATTAGTGGACTATATTACTCTTTATTAGAACATATCCAAATTAAATTGTGTTCAATTGAGAGAATGTATTAATTTGTCTTCAGTAAACATTACATTAGATATCAGTTAAGTTCTTTTGTGTGAGTTTAAGAAAGCTGTATATATTAGAATTGCTATTTATATTTGTAAGATTAAATTGGTTCAAAGTTGCTTATTCATTCTTGCTGAGATACCCTGCAAATATGAACTAAATGATAAAGAAAACGCTAAAATTTTCTTGCTCAATTGAAAATATTTAGAAAGTGTCAATTATGATTGAAAATTAATTCTCAATTATAACAAAAAAATTAATCTTTGATATTGAATATAACCGTATATCTAATTGAAAAACAATACTGTCGTAATGATTTTTATCTTTATATGATGAATAGTTTACATTCTGTTAATCGTCAATGTGAAGTTAAAGTAGAATCCTCTTTTATACTGTCTAAAGTAGTTTGCTGGGATGGTAATTTTGGTAAAAAAATTAAGTAGGACGAAACATTTCAAGGTATACACAAGTAGTTCTAAGTTTTTGATCAGAAAGTCGTTATGATGCAATTTTTAAGATTCTTTTCACAAATCTCGTCTTTTCAGTGAATTAAATAAGATTTTTGGTGCTTTAATACAAGCAATTCCATTTGGAATGGAAAATTCGTTATTTCTAAATTGTGTATTAAGTTGAACTGAAAAAAAGTACATTAATTTAATATTTCAACATTTGCTTGAATGTTTGTTGGGACACTGTGATGATACTTATCTCAGGAAAATTCTTATCCTTCATTTCCAATTGATCTAAAAAAATTTTTCGAGTAGAGCTTTTTCCATTACTTTTCAGTGAATATTAAATTTACACCGATTTTGTCCATTTCTCAATATAAATTCAGAGCATCATAGTCAGTAACCCAGTTGAAAACCTCATCAATTTCAAGAAATTGAATAAATAGGGAAACTTTCAATAAAATATGAATGCAGATTAAAATATAGTACTTATCAAAAAGTTTTTATTAGAAAATTATATTATGAATCATGAGTTCCCTTCTACATAATCAGAAGAATAAAAATGGCTCATTGATCATATTAATAAAATTAATTAAAAAGCAGCAAGCACAACAACATAGTTCTTAAATCACTTGTTTCTCATTTTCATCAGTAAATCAAACCTTCTGTTTCCTCTAACACCTTTCAGAATTGTCCTTCTATCTTCCCTAGTGTCACGTTGTGGTTTAGATTTTGTAGCAATACTTTTTATTTGTTCGGATTTTTTCAGAATATCATCAATTTGTGTTGTTTTTGTTTTTAGAATAGGAGGTTTCCTTGGAATTCCAGATTTCCCGATCAATCCAAATCTTATCGTATTTTTGGATTTTTCCTGCAATTTCAAATTTGACTCATTTTCTTTGTGCTTTATATTTGAATTTGCTGTTACTATTTTTGCTGAGGTACTTGCTAACTGATTATTCCTCGTGAACTTAATTTGTTTAGGCTGTTCTTTATCAACTTGTTTTGGTGTTTTATTATTAATGGAAGTAGATTGTGACGCTGGTTTTAGACCTGATAATAACAGTTTTGCTCTTTCTGCCTTTCTCTCAGCCATTTGTGATATGTCTTCCATTCTGTTCATCCTCTCCTGATGTATTTTTGTGAAGTTCGGCATTCTTATTCGTCTTACAACCTTATTTTTTTCTTCCTCTACACTCCTTTTTTTGTTGGAAATGGTTCCTAAATTTTCTTTTGTAAGAGTTTTTTTCAGAAGACTATTCATTTTTGAGGAATGTAATGGTGTGCTCGTTGGGCATGATACTGCAGAAAACATAGTCTGATCAAAGCTTACTGATTTGTTTGCTGCAGTTAATATAGAAGGTAGTTTCTTCGCACTTGCAACTGAAAATATTAAATTTGATAAATCCTATAAATTTCAGATTTGTGTTGAAAATACATTTAAAGACACAATTTATTTTATACGAAAATCAATTGAACGAGTTACAATTTTTTTTTTTCATTCACTCTGAAATATTCAACTATCAATTATTGGAAATTGATACCAACTTCCAAAGAATAAGAAACCTGTAAAAACGTGATCATGTGCACCCAGAAATTATTGAAAAAAGTTGTTACTTGAATAAAGAGAAGAAAGTTTTTACAATTTGGAATGAACAATATCACTGAGTCACATATAATTTAATGAAAGGAAAAAGCACATAACATAAAATGAAACTTTTGGGTTTGTGACTTGAAAATACAGTTAGAAGCCCTAAGGCTGAAACATACTAGAGTCGACGCATCAATTCACTTTTGTGAGCACACCAGTTCGCCTTGCAGTACAGATTGCAAATATTAATTATATGTAGGTTATTCAAATTCTTACGAGAACACAATAATCACAATTTTCAGTAGTTCTTGTGATGAGGAGTTAGAAGAAGCAACAGTAGCTGTGTTACTACAATGTTTCCATAAAAAATATTTGGTACATGAACCCTTTCAGAATAATGAGGAATGTGGTCGAATTATTATGTGAAACAGAGAATGGCAATACATGTTTAATGTAATTCAATGCGTGAATGATCCCGACAAAAATCTGGATCCTCCAGATCGATAGTCGACGGTCGTTGTCAAGCTATGTTAGTATGTTTGATAATAGGGAAAACAGTGCTTCAGATTTTGGTGCGTAAGGTCGGTCTGCTCTGCGTCGACTAAGTATCTTTCCTGCCTTTGGAATATTGTGCAGTAGTGAATTTTTTTTGGTTTTGTCTTTTGTGCCTATTTGTAAACTCGTCGTATATTGTACTGAACAATTCACAGGATAAATGAAATATAATCATCATATACTTTTTGCAAAGATATTTTATAATGATTATATGGAAATACTTTAAGCAAATGTAAACTATACCTTGTGATTCAGATTTTTTTGTTAATGGCCCGTCACACTTTTTTCTTATATTGACATGCTGGAATTTAACTTTTTTTCTGTCATCTTTGGATTCATTATTGGATAAATTGCTTTCTGAGAGTGATCTTAAAACAGACACATCTGTAACACTAACATCCAAATCATAAGTACCCCGTCTCTTCAAAATGGAACATGGAGTTTTGAGGTTTCTGGAAAAAATTTTTAACTGTTGTCAGAATATTTTTTGCCTGATCTCAGACCTGGTATTAGTAATAAACATTTTTTGTCTTTCTGAATAATTTTACAATTTCATTTTTTTGACAATTAAATAGGCAAATATCTAGAATGAAATGATAATATTTATAATTAATAGTACAACCTCTTTCTTCAAACCATAAGTCAACGATTTAACTCATAGGGGCAAAACAGTTTTTGAAGTGGGTTCTTTTTTTTAAAGTTCTGGTACTCATGAAAAATGATACCATGTAATGTTCAGAGAAGGTAGGAATTGGTGTTCTTGAATTTTTGGATATTATTTGCCTTGGGGAACACCTCCCTAGGCAATATGTTTGGAGTCCCAAAATTACCATGAAGGGGCGTGAAGACTGAACTCTAAAGGATAATCTTGAAGAGAGTGCTAGAAGAGGACCGATTCCTGTTATTTCAGAAGAGCATTGCCCATCGACTATAAAATAGAGCCAGATCGAACAAATTTTCTACAGTGCTCCAGAGAAGTGAGTGACGAATTGTCCTTTTTTGTACAGAATCTAACAGTTTTATAGGACATGTTAGGTGCACTCCAAACATGGGAATAGTACACCAGGACAGGCCAGATTGTAGTCTTATAAAGACACTTTTATGACCCTGACTCAATCATTGGATTGATTTAATCCGTAAGAAACTTGATCAGAGCATTAAGACTTTTAACCAATTAGAGATTTTAAAAATTGATCAATTTCCTATGAAAATTTTGTGTTTTCATGTCACAGAACGATAAGTTTTAACTTCAGATTTGTTGAAGCAAAAATCTATATGTAAAATTCCGTGAAAAACTACATGAATTCAAATTCAAGCGCAACAGCTTATGACTTCACGCCACATTATTTAATTACCTATTTCCAGAATTTCTCGAATCATTTTCAAGCATTGCACCTCCTGTGCTCTCAAGTTTTATTGTTTCTTCTAATACTGAAATTCCATCTAGAGATTTTGAATACCTGCAAGATCAGTTAAATATTAGTAAGAACCAAATAAGATGATTTTATCTATATGATTCACCTTTTAGAACGTCTCAAGGAAAGTTCCTGGGAATTGTCTTTGTGCTTTGTTGTATTTGAATCACTAGTAAGGATTTCATCCTTACTAGTTTGTTGTGTTTTACCTATGGTATCATCTCTAAGATTTGTATTATTTGGAAGAGGTGAATCGAGAATAGAAGCAGCGACCTCTCGATTTGAAACATTGGATTTTCTTGAAGTACTGGAAGAACTAGTAGAGAATATTATTGATAAAATTTCTGTTAGGCACTAGCATCATTTATAAATCTTATACTGAGACTATTCATGATGAAATAATGAAAGATACTTTAACGACAAAACATGTATCTGGATAAGCAGTACCAGATAAATCTAGTAGTTCTGATTAGATTTCATCACTAGAAGCTAATATTTAAAATTACAGTTCTGTATATGAATTTGATATTTTTTACTTCAATACAGCAAAAATCAAATTTTCTCACCTTGAACTGGATAGATTTTTACTATGGCCATTTTTTGAGATTTCATTGGTGGTTACTGATTCATTGATCTCAATTATTGAATAATTATTGGACTCAGCCAACTTCTTTTTCAATTCAGTTGACCAACGTTTTCTGGCAACACGCTTATTGCCTAAATTAACACTTAAGGACATTTTTTTTATGTCGTTCTTTACTTCTACAGTGTTTAGTGGGTCGATTGTCCACCTGAAGAAAATTGATAATAAAATAAATGAGCTTCTCAAAAAATAATGTTTAATTTAATGTTGACAATTTAAATAATTATTCTCTTCTGATAAGCTTTTCAATTACTGATTTCATACCTTTTTCGTTTTTTTTGATTTGACATGACAATTCCATTTTCAAATGATAGCTTGAACGAATTATTCCGTGACCTGATTTCATTTTGTCCACTTTTATCACAATCAACTACATTAATTGAATTGCAACATTCATTAATGGAAATAATACCTTCTGCATTCTCATTATTTATGACATTTTGTTCAGGTTTATTGGAATGGTCAGAACATAAGTTTGAAGTTTGGTCTTCATTTGTGGAGTTCCTTACTTCCTCAAGGTTTGACTTGAAAGAAGAAGAAAACCGAACAGGTACTCCAGTTGGATCAGTACATTTAGAGTTTGAAATTCTGCTATTTTTTCTAGTCAATGGCTTGTCAACACTTGAGCCTTCATTTGCTTCTTCAAATTGATCAGTAAATCTTGAGTTCCCAATTTTACTACTCCTTTCAGAGACTCGTGAAATATTGATATTTTCTTCGGTTTTTTCAGATATATCATTTGATTTAGAGTTCTTAGTTTTATTGGTCCTCTTAACGCTTAGTATCTTGATGCTTTCTTCTGATTCTTCAGCTTTATCAGAACATCTAGAATTTAAAACAGTGCTTCTTTTACTACTTCTTTTAGAGATACTTGAATTTTTATCATTTCCATCTGATTCTCCAGTTTGATCAGAGCATTTTGAGTTTTCTTCTCGTTGGGATGTTTTTCTTTTTTTATTATTTTTTCTTACATTGATATCTTCTTTTGCTGAAATTAAAAAATATACCAAATTGGAAATATTTATTATGGCTTCAAAGCCACACCAATTACATAATTTTCATTTTCAGAATGCATTTCATTGCATGATACCTCTTTAATATTCTAATTTTAAGGGTTACAGTTATAAAATGTTATAATAATGAATATGCGTATTTGAAAAGATATTTCACTTCAATTAAAATTAATCCTGTAGATTCCACATTTTATATTTAAGAAAAGAGGTTAATTTGAAAATATACCATGCTCATTTTACGTCATAATACTAAATACCAAGTTACTAATCAAAATTTGGGTTCATATAATGAATATTTTAATTTCAGAGGTGAAGTACCCGTAAGATTCAAATATTCCAGATGGTAAATCAAATTTTTGATCTTGATAATTCTATTGATTGGTAATGAAACGACAGATTAAGTTCTTCCAAGTATGACGAGCTGGATCAGATCTCAATTTAATGCAGGATCCAAATCTTCAAAATTTTAGTTAATATCAATTTGGTTCCATAGCCAAATAATTCTGTTATATTAGTACATGCAATAAAAATGTATAACTTACCTTCTAGTTTGTTACTCTGTGAATCAAATAATATATTCTTTTCCAAAGAAGTTTTCTGTTTGGCTTTAACATCGGCTTTCTTCTTTTTCGATTTTGATTTTTCTCTTTTAGATGAGTCAATTTCTGAAAATCATAAAACATTTCTAACATTAATATATTGACACATGTGTATAAGTCTGGATATATTAAATATCGAGATGATTGAAACTTACCCTGTGATAAACAATCAATTGAATCAATTGGTGAATCATTTTCTTTGCCTTCAGGTAAATTATCCCTAACTTCAAGATCAAGACTCCGAACAGGCAATTTAACTTTTTTCTTTTTTTTGGATTTTGCTTTTTCATTAGGCTCACAAATTACTTCAATGTTTGAATTGTTAGATGATCTCAATCTTCTTTTTACATCAGTTGAATTCCTCGAAATTGGTTCATTTACTATAAAAATTCATATACAATCGTATAAAACAAATTGATATTGAGAAATGGATTTAAGTGTTTCATTAGTCAAAAATTAAGGTGATGTTGACAGTTTTTTCCTTATTAGTAACATGATTTTGTGTAAAATTCTTTAGCTCACCTTCTATTTCGGAGCTTAGTGAATCAAACGATATATTCTTCTTACTTTGAGCTTTACCATCCATAACTTCAAGATCTTCAAGATTCATAAGAGGTACTTCAAATTTCTTCTTTTTAGATTTCGATTTTCCTCCTTTAGAAGAGGCCACTTCTTCAACTAAGAGTATTATTTGATTTCAATAAATTGACAAGTACTTGTGTATAAGATTAACCCGTAATCACAGACGAAAGGTCAAATTCAACCCGTCCAGGTTTCAGATTTTATATTTCTCCTTAACTATGTGTACCTATCACCTATTTTATTGACAAAATGCATTGATTTGAATCTATTGAAACGAAAGGATATTGAATATTAGATAGTGACGGAATGTTGAATACTGATAGATAAAAAATTTTAGATTTTTGAGATAATCCGATATTTCTATTGAGGGGATCAAAATGACCACACGTCTGTTTCTGCGTGGCAATATTTTCACGTCTGTGGTTAAGGGTTAAATATCATAAAAATCAACATCTTTGACACTTACCCTGCAATATGCGACCAATTATATCCATGGGAGAATCTTTTTTTCTGCAGGATTCATCTCTTCTAGAGTTTTCGGATAACTCATCAAAAACTTCAAGGTCATTAAGATTCACAAGGGGCAATTTAAATTTCTTTTTCTTTTTAGATTTTAATTTTTCCTTGGATTCACAAATTACCTCAACGTCTGAATTGTTAGACGAACTCATTTTTCGTTTTTCATTATTTGAATCCCTTGAATTAGATTTATTTTTGCTACTATTGATGAATGGAGAACAATTCTGAGTTCTTCTCAGTTTTTTCTTTTTAGATTTTTTCACTTGTTCATATTCATCTTCATATTCACTTTCTTTAGTATTACTGGAAGTTGTTCCTTCAGTAAATAAATATTGTTTGGACTTCGGAGTTTTTATAGCAACAGAAATTTCATTAGGTATTAAGGCCTTGCGTTTACGCAAGCTCTTGGTCTGAGACATTATGTTAAAATAAGAGCAAGTGTATTTAGAAAAACTTAATCAAACATATGCTCTATAAAAAAATTATTTCTCATTGGTAGGAGTCCCGCTTTCAATTTCAAAACTCAAACTGTTTCAAACAAGAAATGAATTTCAAATTGAATGACAGTTAAGCCATAGAAAACATAGACATATACACCACAGAACACTAATAAATAATATGCACCCATTGAACTAATAATTTATTAATTCTATGTATGCACCCATTGACATAATACACGGATATGGATATGGATCACCGAATTGCGACACTGAACCTGAACTGGACTATTCACACTGGATTGAAAAAAGACCGAAAATGGAATGATACTCTGCATTTACTTACCTACACATTAAGGCTAATGTAAATTTTTTTAATATTTGTGATTTTACTCACAGAAAACCATTTTACTTGGTTTTCTCAACTTTTTGAATATTCATTAGTCCCTCATATGTATGTTTATGTATATGTAAACTTTGATGATGAATATATTATATTATATATTATATTATATTGATTACCTTCTGATTTCTTAAGAGAAATGAATTTTAAATGAAATTTAAATGAATTTTAAATGAAAGCTCGTTATTTTTTTATTGTAGAGCCCAAAAATGGAAAAGCAAAGAAAAATAAATTCATTAAAATTTAATTTTATGGATTTAGATTTCTGTGTTTGGGATCTTCTCAACATTAGTGTTCTGTGTTCTTAACAAATATTTGTTCTGTCGACTGTCATTTTTCTAAACTTGAACTTTCAAACAAAAGCATAGGTGGTTGTTACCATCTCAATAAATAAGAATAAATCATTAGAAATAGTATGCAATGATTCTGGAATTTTTATTACTATAAGATCTATATGTTCAACAAATATTTCACCTAACTCCAACAGCATCTACTTCCCCTTTGAAAATGTTGAAAACAGCATCTAAACCAGTTGACGTTCAGGTTTGTATTGAATAATGTTTAATATAACATGAAACTTCATTTGATATGAAAAATTACAGGATCTGCAATTCAAACTTCAATGCCGATTGACCATATTTGACAAAAAAGAGGGAGTATTAACTAAAACTCCTAAAGCACTATTAGCATCCGCTAGTAGATATGGGCTGGTTTTTGTAGGATGTAGTTCATCCAAATTGAAAGGTAAAGTCATATGCAAGTCATTAAATATTGAATATTTAATCTGTTACTTTTATAGTATTTCGCTTTGAGAATATTGAAGAAAGTTTATCAACAGAAGCGACAACAAATTACTTGAGAAGAGAAGTTAATCTCATTTCACAACCTCATTATATTTGTGTTAACTGTGACCATACAATTCTAGGAGTTGTTCTTGAGAAAGACAGTTGTCTTACGGTATTATTTTATGATATATTATCTTTTTATAAAGAAAATATTGTTTTATTGAATGAAGTTAAACTAACTAACACATCTGGATTGAATATAGTTCAGGCAAATTGGCATCCTACCATAAACAATATTTTTACTGAAATAAAGTCAGATGGGACACTTGGTTAGTATTATAAAATACAATCTAATTCTTTCATATTCTTGAAAATTATAAAATTTCTAGGAATTTATGAGCTGAAAGATAAGTCATTTGATGTAAAAAAACTCCCAGCAGAATCAAAAGCTTCTTGTTTTTGTTGGAGCCCTAAAGGTAAACAGATTGCAGTGGGTTCCCAGGATGGTAAAATTATTCACTACAAACCGGATCTCAAAGCTGTTAAAAGTATAGATGCTCCTCCATTTGATAAACCACACAGTGTTTTGTCCTTACAATGGATCTCCAATTATCAATTTGTGGGAGTTTTTAAGACATGTCAAGAATTAGATCCAGAATGTAGTGTGGTTGTAATTGATTCACCAAAAACTGGAAACCCAGTATTCACAAATTTTTATGATATTTGTTATAGCAATGGCGAAGCAAGGCCACCACAGTTTTATTTAATAGCTGAGCAGCAATGGTAAATAACTAGTTTACTGACCTAGTTTCTGGTAAATGTACCGTTTAGTATAAAGACGTTAAAGCCTGTGGCATGGAAATTAATTCAATATATTAATTCGATATCAATTCAAAAATACCTCCATATTCTCAGCATTGGACATTATTACATATTACTGCTCTACTTGTGCAATAAGTTTTTATGAGTAAATGTTATAATAGTGCAATAATTTCTGGAGTTATTTATATTTTAGCCAGAATCAAACTGGGTGATCCAAGGCAATAATTGTTTAGCTTTATACAAATTGTACATCCAACTCAAATAATAGTAACGACAAAATACAAGCAAAATTAGTGATGAAAGACGTTATTTTCACCAATCCTCTAGACTGCATTAAGTAGTTGGCGAAGACAAAGTTCCTCATATTAGTTTAAATGAGTAGAGAATGAGGGAAATCAAAAAGTTAAATTAAAAATATGAATTAAATTCATTATTCAAGTAGAGATGGGAAAATATTTTATATTACCTCATTTTCTGATATGTTTTTGCTATTTGGATGAAAATTTAAATATCTCAAGTATGAGTTCAAAAACGCTTCAGTATAATTGGCAATTATTTGGAGATCAGTTGATTTGACCCATTTATTTTTTTGTTAATAGATGGTGTAACCTACCCGTGAATCACGGATGAAATTTCATGAATTTACTTGTCTTTATTTTGGGGTTATTTTGACAGAGTTCTGCAATTGAAGATTTTTCACCATGAGCAAAAATCCCTATTTCTTGTTTTTAAGGTCTAAAAAAGAGAAGAGTTACTTGAAACCATATACTTTAAGTTCAAGTGAATGAGTCTTCTGCAGAACTTGGCAACAATAACCCCGAAATGACAATGTTCTCACATACATATAGTTAGCAAGTTCTTAACCCCAAGGTCGTTGTACTAAACTGTATGTTTATCAAGTGGCCTATCAAGATGTTAGATACAATGAATTGTGTATGTTGACAGTATTGAGGATATATCAATACATACATATTTATGAATTTTCATTGCATGACTCGATTTATGAAAGTTCAAATTTTGTGTTCTAATTATTGCACTTATAAATGTTTAAAATTTTTTTCCTACAACTGCTATGAAAAGTAGCGAATTCTGCATAGCTTAGTCAATTAAAAAACTATGTATTGCGCATACTGTGGGAAATATTATTCCCCACGGCACTTTGCCCACACCTCGCTTGGTAGACCAATGAAATTGGGCTTTTGGGTCGTTTCCATGGAAACGCAATAAATTAGCACATACTGTCAACGAAGGTCATTTTGATTTGAATCAAGTCCATTACTTGAATTATTGAAATTTGTGCAGTTGTAGGAAAAGTATAGTGTGCAACATGTGGAGAAAGTCCTTTTCTCGCTCGTGTGTTTGCGGCACTCGCCTTTCAGGCTCGTGCCACAAACTTCCACACTCGCGAGAAAAGTTGGACTTTCCCCACTTGTTGCACAATATACTATTTTTCCACAATATGTAATCAACTTGTTGTTCTTACAAATGAAAACTTTTAGGAATATTTTATTAGTTGGATCTGCAAATAGTATGGAAATTGGAGTTTTATCCAGTACTGGAGAAATATGGACACAGTGCATATTACCTGATTCAGCAAGAGCTGAGCTACCTCTGGATAAAAACCAAGATGAGACTTTTCCTGTAGGCATGACTGTAGATAATAGCTCAGTAAAACCTGTACTTTGGGGAGAGTCGTATATACAACCTTGTCCTAGTCTGCTTTTACTTTCTACTGAGGGAGTTTTATGCTGTTTCCGAATAATAAATTTAAAGGACAATGTTCCTAATATTAATTCTCCTCCAGAAAAAATTAATGATATGAGTGGTGTAAAATATTTTGTAGCACAACCTTCGGAAGCCACACAAGTTTTCACTGCTCAACAAAGTTCTCAGGTGAGAAATTTAATGCTTCTGTAGATATTTTGCATTATTAATCAACAGGTTTTAGCTTATTTCTTATTTTGAGGGAATTGTTACAGGTTTCTATGTCAAGGATCTCAATCATAAAACCAACTAGTTTCTAATTAAGTCTTTATTAGGAATCTGAAATGAACTACAACAATAATTTAGATGTTTGACATTAAAATCTTATCTTAAAACTATTGAAATTCCTTTACAGAGTCACACTAATACACAAGAACTACAATAATAGCTCCTATGTTCAAAACTTTAACAAAACGATCTTATTTTAAAAATTATTAAAAAATTCATTCATTTATTTTTTCCAAAATACACTAATTAATATGTGAAGAAACAGGTTTGGAACTGTCATAATTAGATTAAAAAAAAATCTTCAACTCTCATCTTCTCTTTTTTTGGTTCTGTTGTTAATAATTAAAATTTTGATATCTAAAATAAAGTAGAAACTAGTACTTTTTTTTGAAAAGCTGGTTTTATGAATGAAATTTTTGACCTAGAAACCTATATAAATTCCCTCAATATATATACATAGGTCTTATCATCATTTATCAGTTTTCTTATTTATTCATTTTGGATTCTTGCTACTCATTTTACAAATATGTAATTTCAAATTAGTTCCAGATGAAAATCGTGTAATTCTTAGTAAAATGTGTAAAACACTGGGCTACCCAACCCACTCTTGAAAAAGATTAAAATTTCACTAATGACCTTTGTAGCAACCAGCATTCTTGGTTTAAAAGAGATTCACCAAACTTTAGATAATTTTCGCTTCATTTGCTATGTTGCTAACATTAAATTTCACTGTAGTTTCAATATAGATATAGTAGCGCCAACTATGAGAGTAAAGTGAGGTTTAGCCAATCTCGATATTTTTTGAACAAAATCTTAATCATTGGACATACCAGTACATATTTCCAGACATCTTAATTCTATGATTTGAATAGGAAGCTATAATTTTCATAATTTGTACTATAAAAGAAGTTTTTCACAATAGTGAATTTATATAGCATTTATTTTATGTTTTAGGTAGATAAGACACCTACAAATCTGCATAACCAAGCCAATTCGACCCCCACTAGCAGTATGTTTTCAGCGGCACATTCTAACTCGCCTAGCATGTTTCCATTAGCTAATTCAACGTTGGTTGCAACACCTCCAGGAACACAAAGACCTACAACGCCATTGTCAATTTTTAAGGCTCCAACGCCTAAGGCAACTCTTCCTCCGCAACCAACAGTTCTGTTTGGCGGTCAAGTTTCCATCACACCAGTAAAAAAAAAGGAAGAAACACTGCAAACTCCAACAGCTTCAATTGGGAACATGCTTCTATCTGGTATAAATAATAAAGGCATCGAAGAAAAGAAAGAAAACAGATTGCCATTTGAAACAGGACCAGCAGAAGCTATCTCATTTACAAATTTTTCGGCTGGACCTGCATCAGCAGAAACTAAGAGTAATACATTAGGTAAAACTAAAAATGCAGAAGAACAATCTTCAACAGGTTCAACATTGAAAAACCTACTATCTGGAAATAGCTTGATGAAAACAAGCAACAACCCCATTACAAGTTCTTTACCACCTTCTTCATTTGGAAGAACTCAGGTGCCAATAGGTATCCCTCCAGTTACATCTTCACAAAATGTTTCAGTTGGTGAGTATTATATCCTAAATATTTCCAAAAATAAAAATTGCAAATTTTTCAATAATGCAGTAGGTATTTAAAAATCATTGTACAGTGCATCCCATTTTGGGTGAGACTGCCAGGTTTCTCGCTTGTTATTTAAGATAGAGCCTTGCGGTTTTCACGTTCCTGTCCTACTTTTTCGTGAAACTCAAGTTGGTCTAATCAGATTTTGCATAACTGTTTCCGTTCAAAAGATACAGGGCGATTTTGGAAATTGATACTTTTCGGACCCCTCCTTTATCTCCGAAGTTATTAGAAATAATGCTGAGCTGAAAAGTACGTCTGAATCAGAATTCTGCGTAAAATCCAGTGGCGTACTCAATATTTTTTTTCGGGATATTGTTTTGAAGATTCAACACAAACCTATACTTTTTTAATGGAACACCCTATATATCATTACTTCGTTGAATTCTTTATTTTTTTCCCTTCAAAATGATGTATGATACTATGTAGGTAGGATGTTTAGAAATGTTAAAAAAACACTAAAACATCAAATAATGATGATTTTTTTGTTAAAAGGCAATGGATTTCCCATATAAAAAAAGAATCAATTGGATAATTTTCAGTTGTGATTTTTATTTATAGTAGAGTAAGCAAACAAAGATATACACGCATCACTAACATGAAAAACAAAACGTAGGTACCTACCTAATAGCAACAAATGAATAATACAACACATTGACCACACTTTCTGACTGCCAGGGTTATCCTCCTTCAAAATGTATTCAAACTTTTCTTTAAGTTTAGATGGAAATACCTTCATCAATGCTGTTTCAATTGGTGGATTTTATTCATTAAATGCATACAAATTTAAATTTCCATTCGGTATATTCCCTGCTGTCATCACTTCAACAGAGTATAGACAGAAAATGAAATTGTAAATTAGTTTCTCGAATAATTATTATACGTTTCCACTCCTGTTTCAAAAGATTTTTCAGTGATTCATTGATTTTTGATTTTTTTAATTTACATAAAAGCTTCAATTGAAATTTATTACTATAGTATTTGTTTATTGGGAAACATATTCCCTTAGGCATAACAGATAGATGGGACATAGTCAAACTGCTTTCTACTTTTCAATATATGGATAATATTGGCAATATTTTAGTACTTTAGAACAGAACTGATTATACAAAAAAAAAAACAAGTCCCATTCTCCAGAAATGTCTATTACGCCATTGGTTTTTGAAAATTTTGTATATGTATTAATAATATTATATTTTCCTCTATAGGAGCACAAAAATTGGGCGAAAAACCAAATGTTCCTTCGTCAGTGTCTAATGCAAGTCAATCTCAGAACTATAATAAAGTGCAGAGAAATTTGAAAGAAGAGGAAAATTCAGATATAAAAAATATGATGACAAAGATACTCCAGATGGAATGCGCTGCTTTAGATAAAGAAATTCGAGAGTTGATCATACAAGGTCAGCATCTAAGGATCAATTTGGACTCAAAAGAAATGGACAAAATTGTACATCTCACTGAGAGTATTAGCGAATTTTTGAAGGAGTTAGTTGAGACATGTGAAATTCAAACTTCTGAGGTAAGTGCAATTATAAGTTATAAAACTTTTTTATTAGGGCATGCAGGTGAAGTTCTCAACTCTTATTGATCTTCTCAGTAATAGCCAATCTATAGAATTTAGATCAATTTTGGAAAAAAATCTATGCAGAAAAACAATTCTACATAATATAATCATGAAATTTGATGTGGACAGGGTGAGAAAAATATTCTTAGCAGAATATAGAATATGTCAGCCTAATTTTTATTTTTTGTAACTTTTTGTCTCCAGGAAGAAATTAAGTAACTGGTTTTTCTGCTGTATCTCAATAGGGATTGATTGAATAAATAGTCTTATTTATTATCTTATTTGCCATTATTCTGAGGTAGCAATGTCCTTACAAATATATTGACACAGACCAACTAGACAAATCACTTTCCAATTTGTGGGCAACACATTTTTCTGACCTTGAGTTTTGTAAGGAATTACCAAGATAACTGGACATAATAAAAATGGCAAAGATATTCAGATTACCGTCTTCAAAATGAATTTAAATTGTCAGATTGATTTAACACTTGACAGTTTCCACCAAGAATACCAAGAAAGCTAAAATTAAATCAAGCAGGAACGGAAATATGAAATTATTCATAATAATTTCAACACCCATGTAAATTGTAATAATAATATAACTCTTCCGAACTTCGAATTCATGGTTCACTGGGATTGATCGCAAGAAACAATCCTGGAATCTAATTGGCAAATAGGTTCGATTCAAGGTCACAAAAATTTCTGTAGCATTTCCTTTTTTTTTTTTTTTTATTTCAGAGTGAAATATCTGTGATATGCTCAATTGATTTTAGGTTCACATTTTGAAGCAGAATACTATCCAATCATGGGCTTGGCTAGAAGAAGCGAGATCAAGATACAAAGAATCCAAAGATGAGGAACTCAAAAATGTTCTCAAATCAAAACCATTAGATTCTGTTTCAGAGAAGCATTTGAGTACTTTGAAACAAATGCAATACTATTTGAATTCTCAGTTGACACAATCACATAAGGCGCTTGACGAGCAATGGGACAAATTTCAAGATTATTGCCGTAAAACTAGCAGAGTCCAATTACCGACAATGGAAGCGATTTTCCAGACAATGGTGAAACAGAATGCTGTTCTCCAAAAACACGTAATGAATTTGTTCATTTAAAATCCGAACTCTTTGCGCGCTTGTTCTAGGCCTAGGGGATCAAATTTCTGTGATTTTCTAAATTTGAGTCGAGAATAGTCTTCAAGGATTGGATTTGGCTCACTGATGAATAATTCAATTTGACTAAATTATTAACATCTCAGAATCTTTCTGTCAAATTTCACTGAAATTTTGCATGTAGATAAAGTTGATCCGTAAAGTGTTTTTTTTTGGAAAATTTAACTATGTAGCTTTTAAATGGGTAAAAATAATCAAGACTTTCTGATCTGGTAACCTTTGAACCATAGAATATCTATTGGTACTACTTAAGATGCATAGAAAACCTGGTGTGTCTACTTATACCTGTAAAACTTTCAGACAAAACAGGAGATTTTTCAGATTTATACATACCTACTGGATTTCGAGAGATCGCGGTCTGTTTCAGATGGCGCATGCATCGTTTACATTTGACATTTCTCTCAATTCTCGACTCTTGTGAACCAAGGGCGTAGATCTTTTTTTTCTTGGGGAAAGATAATCGAAAAAAAAATTTTTGACGACAACTTTTATTCATATCTGTAATGTTAGAAAAAGAAGTTTGATAATGAAGTTTGAACCAAATTACTCGAAATAATTTTTGTTGTCACTAATTCGGTTGTTCTTACCTTATACTGGGTGTTCTCAAATAAGAGTTACGAAGGAAAATGAGAAATTACTTGGATAATTTTGAGAAAAAAAGTTTCATGAATATGAGCCCACAAACGCTTTGCTTTCAATATACAGGTTGTTTCTAGTGTTTCTCAAATATTTATTAATCTTCGCTACAGATTAGGTAAATAAATACCAAAACTTATAATTAATGCATTCATTAGGGCTTACTGGCTGGATCTTTATAATAATTTGGATTTTCCTGAGGATAACTAGAGATTTTTTCTCGAAATCGATAGCAGATACGACAAAACTATACAAAAAGTGTAGTACTGGACCAGAGTTTTTTTCTACATTTTTCTAAACTAACAGCCATTCACCAAAATATAGTTTTGGAGGAAGGAAGCAGGCATCCTTCCAGAAAATATATCACCCTGTAGATTTGCATTCAAAATAAGCATATCACATGGTGAAAACTTTAAACTGGAATATCTATGGCCAATTCATATTAAATATCTTGTGAAGGGAAGGTTGAACGAGAAAAAAACTTAAACTTTAACACATATATCTCAAAACAAAATGTTTGGGGACTCATGTTATAGGACTTTTTTTCTTAAAATGATCCGGAAATCTGTCATTTTCATTTGTATCTCCAATTTAGGAACACCGTGTAATTAACCCCAGTATCCCCCTATTTCTACGCTCTTGTCGTGAACTTTGAGTATAGAACAATAATATTTTATATCCTATGGTCTGTCATTCATTTGAGTAAAAATTCGATATGAACTGAATTGTAATTTATTGTGAATGATTGCAGTGTCTAAAATCAGTATTTCCTTTTTAAACGGCATCAGGCAGATGTGGGAATTCGAAAAATTTTAAAGAGCGCCACCTTACAGCACTCTGGTGAAGCAGACCACCAAAGCAACAGGTGGGTCTCTCAAAAAGTCTGAAACAAAATCGAATCAGTAAACACACCAGGTATTCTATGCATCTTAGTACTACTCTTTCTGAATTTTTTCAGTTATTTGTAGGAAAGGTCAGAGAAATGCTAATATGATGTAGAAGATATAAGAGGATGGAATTTTTGTGGGATATTGTGTTCATGTCAAAAAGACGCATAATTTATTTTTAAAAATTTGTAAATTTCAATAATAAGTTCTATTTCATCTGAAATAGACAAACTTGAATGCAGAATTCTTCTTCAATGATTTGGTACCGATATATGAAGGTATTCAAAAGACTGATTTAAGTGTATGCAAGAAAAAACCTACATGTGAAATTTCTTGAGAAAATTATATGATTATCAATTTGAACAATCGCGCAATGATTCTGACTTCACTTTAGTGCTTTCCTCTCTCATTTTTTTTCATTATTTTATTTGCAGAATTATATACTGAAGGATATTACCAGTCAAATAAAAGGAAAACAGAAAGCTTCAAACCATGCTGCACTTTTTAACCCTTCTGATAAAAATGATAACTTGGAAAGTTGTTTTAGAAATCTCAAACTAGAACCAGAAAGTATATACCATATATATTATCAGAAAATACTCAATAGGGTGAAGTCGCTGCCTACAGATAAAACTAATCAATTGAGAAGAATACTCCACAATAGGGAAGTGCCCCATGTAACAGTTAAATCTCATTTGTCCACGTCAGTTTCGAATTTGAGTTCAAGGTTGAATCAACAAATAGATATCTCAGTTAGAACTCCAAATAGAAAAAAAGCTGAAAAATCGGAATTTTTCCAATCTTCGCCACTGAATGTATCATCTGAACCCCTACCACAAATTTCGAGTACACCAATGACTCAATTTTCTTCCATGAATAATATCAACTCTAATGAAAAACCAGAACTATCATTTAGACTTTTAACCGAATCACAAAAATCACTACCAATTTCGAAAACCAACAAAGAAAACGTTTCCGTAGAAAAGCCTATAACTTCTGCCAATCCTACATTTTCGGTGGATAAACAATCTCCGTTTTCGAATCAGAATTCTTTGTTTAAAACGCCGACAATGAACATGAATGTTAGTGTCTCCTCAAACTCATCAGTTAACCAAGAACCTAATCAAAACGTATTCAGAAGCAACATAAATTCAACTGCGAGTTTTCCATTTTCCAATTCACTCGAAACATCTACTTCTAAAACTTCGAACAAACCATCTCCATTAATTTCGAGTACATCATCTTTCAATTCCAATGTGATATCTGCAACTTCTCAAAATAGCAAAACGTCCAATATTTTTGGACAACCATCAAATTCGTCATCAACTTTCCAAGGTGGTGGTCCTTCACTAAATTTATTTTCTTTCGCACCTTCTTCGACTCCTTCGAATCAGTTTATCAATTCAGCCAATGTAACATCTCCATCCGCAGTTATTGCAGGCATAAGCAGTCACAGTACAAAATTGTTACCAACAACAGTTTCAAATAATGATGGATCTATACCTCATACGACGGCTGCTTCTTCTACATTCTCATTTATGAGAACCAAATCAAACACAATTTCAACAACAGACAATACGAGTAGTTCTGCTATTACTAATAATGACTCCGTTGCTTCAACGCAAAACTTGTTCTCAAAAAATACAGGTTTATCTGCATTTGCTTCTGATGTGAAAACTGAGGCGGCACTTCCAAGTGAAGCTACTTCTGCGTTTGGTTTTCTCAACAAAAATATTGGAGTAGTTCCCAAATGCATTTCATTTGGAACTGGCAGTGAAACAACATCAACAGCTGCAGCAACGTCTATATTTGGTTCTGGTACTAATAAAAGTGGAGATTCAGCCAACTCTAAATTCTCATTTGTCAACACAGAAACAAAAACTAGCCTTCCTTCAGCATTCTCCGTTTCATCAATAGTTGGTACATCTTCTACAAGTGGTTCTGCAGTTCCTACAACTAATACATCAATAATACAATCTGCTAAGACAAGCGGGGAAAGTAGGTTACCTCAAACAACATTGTCCCATTTTGGTAATGTCGAACCAAGTCCTGAATCTGCCCACACACCTGCAACGTCCATATTCAGTTCATCGTCAAATAAAGAACAGCCTTCAACAAGTTCATCTTTATTCCCCACCAATAGTGGATCTCCTTTTGCTGTCCAAAGTGGATTTTCATTTGGCAACAGTGGTGGATCTTTATTTGGCACTCCTACAAGTAATGAACCAACATCATCCATCATTAACAAAAATTCAACATCAATATTTGGATCTATTACAACTGTAAGTTCAGTGACGACTACCACCACATCAATAAGCAGTCCTTCAATCACAACTAAAGGACCAGTTACTGATCCACTTAGTACACCGTTATCAAGCTCTAAATCAGGATCAGCTACTACCAAATCACTATTCAGTTCAGAACAAAACATTGGACAGGTGCCATCGGCAACAACTGGAAATAGTGGAAGTTATGATTCGGTACAAACTGCTTCCAATCCCTTATTCAATACTCCATCGTCAAGTCATGGAGTAATGCCAGTATCTACTCATTCTATATTTGGAAATGGAATGGTACAAACAACACCAAAATCAATATTTGGTGCATCTAAATCAAGTGATTCAGGTGTATCTACAAGTAGTGCATCTATATTTGGTGCTTCTGTCACAAATGATGGAGCATTACCATTAACCAAATCTATATTCAGGAATGATCCTAAGGAATCTGAATCAATATTGAAAACTAAAACTCCTGCAATAAGTAGTCAATCGAATTTTGGCTCATCCACAGGCTCATCCTTATTTGCAAATTCATCTTTTGGTGCTTCAAATGCTCCTAGTACAGGTTCCATATTTGGAAATACTGCATCAACAACTGAACCTTCGAATAATTCTGCTAAATCACTTTTTGGATCTTCTAGTGCTACAGTTACACAATCACAACTCACTTCATCTCTTTTTGGGGGGACTACAAGTTCTAATTCAGTATTTGGTCAAGCTAATTCTGGATCACCTTTCAATACAGCAACAGCAAATTCACCATTTAGTAGTGCTGTAACTAATGAGGAATCTCCTTTTGGAGCAAAACCAGGTTCCTCTAATTCTCTATTTGGAAGTGTGGCCCCATCTGTATGTTCACCATTTGGTAGTACACCAACTTTTGGTGCACAATCATCTCCATTCGGTCAAGTTTCTACAGCATCCAATGCTTTCGGTTCGAATGTCACCAACTCTACATTTGTTACTTCAACTGAAAATTCATCATCACCCTTTGTTCAAAACTCAGCCGTCGGAACTCAGTCAGCAGGAATGTTTGGAACATTTGGTACATCCAGCGAGAATAATAATGCAAAGGGATCATTTGGATTTGGAAGTCTTACTATGGGTTCTGACCAACCAAATTCATTTGCAAAAACCAACGAAACTAAATCTCCCTTCGGAGGAACAAGTTTCAATCCTACAGCATCTGCAGGATCTATCTTTGGCGCGTCGACTTTTGGAAATAATAATGGCAATAGTGTATTTGGTAAATCCGCCTTCGGAAACAATGCTCCTTTTAGCAGTGCTCAGCAGATAGGATCATTCAGTGGAGGTTCAGGATCAATAGCGCAGACGGGCTTCGGTGTTTCACAGGATTCTCCAAAACCATCAGCATTTGGAGGTGCTCCAAGTTATGGAGGAACACCTGCTTTTGGAGCCGCTCCAACATTTGGGGGAGCACCAGCATTTGGTAGTACAGCATCATTTGGTAGTCCAAGTAAAATATTTGGATTACCAAATCCATCATCTACTGGTAAATATGATATATAATAATTTTGTCATATCAGTTTTAATAACGTTATCATTCTATAAAAATTTTACTGCTTGAAGTATTTAACATATGTGAAACAAATGAGATCTCTGAAAAATGTTGGACAATTACAATGGATAACTTTCCAAAAAAAAAAAATTATTGGCAGATTCTGATTCGCCAATGGGGAATTCTCCTTCAAACAAAAATTAAGTATTTGTTATGGAATACAAAAAACACTTTATCAAATAATATTAAAAACAAACCCGAGAATCTTTTTTTCTTAGGAAACTTAAGGATTTCATGAAAATCGTACAATATTTCTGCCCCAAGCTATATCATTATCATAAAACATTCGATAGAAAATTGCTATACTACACTGATACTTTTAAAGACATCTGATTTATAAATTGTAATTCTGAAAGTAATAAACTTAAAACATAATATTCCTCAAAAATATAAATTGAGATGCTCATAGCAATTTTGTGCTTTTCACTTTGACTGTTTATGATATCAAGTGAAATAAAACTGACTGTTTGTTATAATTTCTTTGACACATCTTTATCCAACCTTATTCAAATGTTGTATAATCCAATTAAACTTAACCTCTAACAGACGACTTTAAATACAACAGGTGCGGTCCAGCTTTAGTTGTTAGTACAATATTTGATCTTTATTGAATCCTCTGAATTTTTTGGTCCTTCTAGCCAGATTATTGTTATTAATATTAAAAACAATATTTTTTATTTTTAATATCAATTATAATTTGAGAGTTGAATAATGCTAACTAGTTTATTTTGAAGAATAATAACCAGCTTCTAACCTACTGCAGCATATATTATTTTTTTCAACAGACCTTTTGAAAATTTTAATCTCAATAATGAACGAATACATTAAAATTGCAGAATTTATATGGAATAATGATAATATTTTCCTGCTCTAGGAACAATTTTTGGATCCAACAATCAACCATCTGGTTTTGGAGGTTTCGGCAATCAAAACTCATTGGGCTTCGGAAGTTTAGCACAACAGCCCAATAATCAAGGAGAAAATGCAAAACAGACTTCAGGTTTTGGGAGTTTTGCCACCCAAAACACGATTGGATTTGGAAATTTAGCACAACAAAATAATACCGGGCAAAATGCTCCATTTTCTGGGTAAGAAAAACAACAATTAACTGAAAATACATGGTATTACATGCCGTTAATTTTATTCTGGAGGCAGATGTTTTTTTATTAAATAATAATCATATAATTTTATCCATCTGCGCAGCAAGCCCAACTCCTTAATTTGTAGTAGGAAACAAGGTTGTTCGATATGTTGTTGAAAAGGCCTTTTTCTTCTTGAATATGATAGTTAACATTTTTTAAAGATCTTATTGTTTGTTTACATAATATTCGGCTTTTTTTATGCTTCAAACAAATTGAGTGGTGTTTTCTTTTCAGAACCGAATATTGTTTAAACGAATGATCAGATCTTCAAAAAATGTTCACTCTCATATTCAGGCAGAAAGACCTTTCAAACAATATATTGCACGACCCATTTTTCCTATTCAAATTCAAGGTGTTGAGGTTACCGCGTAGAGGGATGAAATGATATGATAATGGTTTTTATGTGAAAAATGTCTCATTCAAAAACGGTCTAAGCAATTCTCCAAATTCTTAATTTTTTTACCCAAAGTGAAAGTGTTGAGCAATAATAATTTTATTGAATTCGTTTATATTACCTATAAAAAATATTTCATGTGTTGATAATAAGCAAGAGTTGATTTTGTAAGTAATGCCTACAAAAAACATAAGAACAGAGAATTGATGACGTGTACAACAAAGGAAACAATAAAAAAATTAGTCTGCAATCTCCTAAAATCCTGTTTACTCAAGTTACTAGACCTTTTTCGTATTTCTAGTTTGTAGCATGACAACCTATGCTTAAAATGCGCATGCCTTCATGCCTATTTTCGGCACCTGCGTATAACAGTCATAAGTAATCATTACTTTATATTAATTAATAATTATATTAAACAGGAAATGTGATGATAATATCTCAAATATTTATTATCAAAACATGAACATAACCTCAAAATAACTTCAAACTTTGCAGCTCTTTAATTAGCCTTGAAAGAAGCGTCAAAAGAATCATATTGTAATAGTGACAGAAATCGTGAAAATAGGCATAAGACACGAAAAAGGTCTAGTGTAATATGAGGTTCAAATTAAAGCCAACTGGAACTTTTTCAAGAGTGAGTGGGGACATCAGCATTTCTAGACATCTTAATTGTCTACACGCGTCATGTTAAAAAAGTGTTTTCTCTTAATCTGTGGCAAACCTTTCATTCTGCCATACCTTGTAATACAAAATCGTGCAACAATTTTTCAGTGTCGTTCAGATTTCATGGTTATATTTCATTATTATATGTTGGTACTTGTGACTATTTATTACCTGTCAAATATGGAGGGTAGAGAACTAAAGAAAATAATCTTCTCGTTTCAAAAGTGTCCGTTGAACTGACATAAATTGGGGGCGCTAGTGTAACTAGAGGGTGAATTTCATAGGAAACGTCATAAAGAACTGATACAGATAAAGCAAGAAGTAAACAAGGATGAAAGTATGTTCGCCTGCTTTAATTGGTTACCCTCTCCCTAAACCAGCAGTTCGCCTTCTTGGATTGGTTACCGTCTAGTTACACTAGCGCCTCCTAAATTCCTTTTCCGCTGGACAATTTCTCAACAATCCTACCATAAGAGATTATTCTTCTCCTTATCTCTACCCTCCATACTGTCAAAAATGTGATACAGAAAACAATTCTGCCAACCAAAATTTTTCAAATTTTCAACGATATTTATGGAAATATTCCATTAATCTCAAAAAAATTGAGTGAATTAGAGAAAAAATGTAAAATACTAGTACAGAAGGCTCATTACAATTTTTCAATTATAAACTCCCCACTTCGTGGCTCGTTTTTGAATTTTGAACTCGTGGAAGAATATCAACCAACGTGTTCTGCATTTGTATAACAAATATCATTGTCTAATTCACTGAAATTTTATTTCCATAAATATCCTTTAGTAATTTTTGCATTGAAAAATGTAGGTTGGCTTGGCAGAACAATTTTCTGTATCACAAAATTTGATAAATAACATTGTCTAATTCACTGAATATTTATTTCCATAAATATCCTTTAGTAATTTTTGCATTGAAAAATGTGGGTTGGCTTGGCAGAACAATTTTCTGTATCACAAAATTTGATAAATAACATTGTCTAATTCACTGAATATTTATTTCCATAAATATCCTTTAGTAATTTCTGCATTGAAAAATGTGGGTTGGCTTGGCCGAACAATTTTCTCTATCACAAAATTTGACAGATTATAGATAAATTCGTGGCAGGAGTGTTCAAAGAACCAACATATAATAATAAATATAACCATGAAATCAGATATTCTCGCACCATTTTGTTCTATAAGTCATGCCAGAATGAACGTATTTATCACAGAATTAAAGAAATAACTATTATTTACCGATTCTTTATTGTTCCTTTCATTAACCGTCGTTTGATAAATTTGAATTTGAACGCACGTAGTGGGGGAAACTCTTCGACCTATCATATTACAACGTTGCAGGTTGTTTGCGATTGGTCAGTGATATCCTCCCCCCTCATTATATTAGTTGATTCTGATATTTATGTTAATTTGTTTTAGGAACTCCTCCTTCTCAAGTTGGCGCTGAAGTGGCCTAGAATTCCCAGAAAGTTGAATGAACATAATGTATTTTTATGAATAAAAAATTGTGAATATTTACAATGTTATATTCATCAGTTTTTTTTTGTTCCCTTACATATCCTATATTATTGAAATTGAGTTAATTTAAGGTAGAAGTATCTATAAGAATCGAATATTATGAAAAAGTAGGAGGAACTGGCTAATGATACTCAAAATATGAAATATAATAAATTATAATATACGAATTTATTGCATAACTGTTAATCATTTTTTATGTCCTACTTGTTGAACAGAAAAAGCAAACATATTTAAAAAAAAACATATTTATCCGACAAAAATTTCGCGGGGCGGGAATTCCTTCTCCGACCGATCTGGTGTGAATGCACCTTAACGCAACTGTCTCCATATTCTTACTCAAACAATATGGAGACATTTCAGGCGCCTATCAGGATTCAATTGGATTAAAATATGATCGATACTAATATTTGAGGGTTAGAGTCCGGCCTTAAAGTAAATAAAATATATATTTTTGGTTGTTTGAGTTGTAGTTCTAAGCAACCTAATGTGTGTTCGGCTTGCTTGATCCATATGTCGATTAGACCTACCATAATGACAAGTGATGACAGAAATAAACCTTTCAATTAATTATTGATCACAGATTATAGAGTCACAGATATACTCGCCGCTATAAACTTATTCCAGAAAAATATAGTAAAAAAATATCCCGGGGCGAAAACTTGAGATATTAACCAAATTTTTGACTTTTATAAGATCAACTAAAAATTATTTGGAATTTCCCAAGCATAGGTTAGTATTTAATATTTAAATCAATTTAACACGTGATTTTTCATAACCATATATGAAACAATTCTTGTAGAAAGATGTCAGCCAGCCAAATATTCAATAGGATTGGCCAATTAGGTCTAGGTTTGGCTCTTACGGGAGGTGTAATAAATTCGGCTTTATACAATGGTAACTAGATATAAAAAATATTCATTTGAAATTCGAACAAATTTTCTTTCCAGTTGATGGAGGTCATAGAGCAGTTATTTTCGATAGATTTACCGGTATCAAAAAAGCGGTTGTTGGCGAAGGTACACATTTTTTCGTTCCCTGGGTACAAAGACCAATCATTTTTGATGTGAGGGCAAGACCTAGGAATGTTCCTGTTATCACTGGAAGTAAAGGTAAGTTCAATTTTACATAACTTTTATGAAACGATATATTTTGTAACCTTACCCAATTTAGATTTGCAGAATGTGAATATTACACTCAGAATTCTGTTTAGACCGGTTCCTGATGAACTCCCCAAAATTTATAGTACTCTTGGTCAAGATTATGAAGAGAGGGTGTTACCTTCTATTACAACAGAAGTTCTTAAAGCAGTAGTAGCTCAATTTGATGCAGGAGAACTAATCACACAACGAGATCTTGTTTCTCAGAAAGTTAGTGAAGATTTGACAGAAAGAGCAGCACAATTCGGTGTAATTTTAGATGATATCTCTATCACACATTTAACTTTTGGCAGAGAATTCACTCAAGCCGTTGAATTGAAACAAGTTGCTCAACAAGATGCAGAAAAGGCTAGATTTTTGGTGGAAAAAGCTGAACAAAACAAAAAAGCAGCTATAATCTCTGCAGAGGGAGATGCACAAGCAGCAACTTTACTTGCTAAAGCTTTTGGTGATGCTGGAGAAGGTTTGGTTGAATTGAGAAGAATAGAAGCAGCAGAAGATATTGCATATCAATTATCAAGATCTAGACAAGTTGCTTATCTTCCCGGTGGTCAGAATTTGTTGTTGAATGTTCCTACACCAGGAAATTAAGTGAAAAATTTGTCGTCAAACTCTTTGTGATTTATGAGCTTTTCTATTTTAGTGGACAGTTTGGGATACTTCTATTACTATATTTAATTTGTTTATAGAATAGAAATACTACATCTGTAGAATTCTGAACTTCGCAAATTGTTACTGATAAAATATATATATTTTGATTTGTAATTTTCTCGTCTATTAGTGACATCTTCCCAAGGTTAAAAAATATATATACTTTGATTTGTAATTTTCTCGTCTATTAGTGATACCTTCCCAAGGATAAAAAGCCTTGCCTATAAATTAATTCAAATTGATATGGAGCCCATTATCTCTTCAATTTTATTAGTTTTATCTCTAAGGCTAATATTTCCTAAGAGAAATTAGATAAAACAAAAAATATGAATTTTGTCTGTTATAGACAAAAGTTCAAAAGATTATTAACAATTTGCTTCTCAATGTTGATTTCAACAATTCATTAGTAACATAGTCGTGAATGATAAAAGGCAAAAACTATGCAATTCATAACTGATGAAGTAACAAATTTGAATAAAAGTAAATATGAAGTTTGAAAATAATTTATTCTAGATTCAAAATACATTAATGTGAACAATATAAGCTTTAGTTCTCGAATTTAATTCATTACAGACCATATTTTTCAAAAATAAAATCTCTGTTGGCTTTTTTTGGAGCAATATCTTTCAAGTAATCTGTGTATGAAGTCAAAAGTTCATCCATCTTGTATCCAATTGATGTGTTGAAAAGTAGTTTCCTACCCTTTACATAATTTCCAGCTTTCAATTGGAAATAATTATTGCCTGAAGACCAATTATTCAGTTCAGAAAATTCCAGTGTTTCTAATATGTCCTGAAACAATATTAAAGGTATATTAAAAAAATTGTGTTTCAGTACTCAGTAGCAATATCAATGTTTATTGAGCCATAAAATGAACATTTGGGCATTTACAGCTTTATATGTACTCATTTGGAGACATTTTTAATAATTATATTACAATATATTCAGAGTGGCCACTTTTTTAATGGAATTGTATTAGTAACTTTTAAACCATAAGAGTTAGAAGGTCGGTCAAATCGAGAAAAAGTTGTATTCATAAAAGCATTATCAAGAGTTCAAACAAATCGAGATTATCAGGGCCGGTTATTCAGATATTATAACAAAAGTAAATTCTGTCATTTTGATTTTTCTGTTTTTCCCACTTCAGTTCGAATAAAATAAAAATCAACTGGTATATAAGTGTTCTGCGTTGAATACCTATTGTTTGACATTTCCATAATTTCGCATACTGGGGAATCCCCGAAAAATGGTTCCGATCTTCTGAGATGCGCAGCCTACGATGCCATCTCCCGAGCAAGCAAAGGTCCCTACAGAAGTAATGAAACCGTACACTCACCTTCGTGTCTGGATGAATAATATTAACACCTTTCTTATTGATTGCAACAACTCTTCTCTCATTGCTTTTACCATTTTCTGTGACTTCGAAGAATGTAGCTCCAAACGTCGGCCATTCATAAATAATTTTCAAAAATTCTAATTTTGCATTCTCCACTGTAATTTTTGAATTATATTTTTCTGCAATCAAATTTCGCCATTCTCTCATACTAGATGCCTTTATCAAATCTCTTGGTATTATTTCTTTGAGTAAATGCTCATTGATTTTTTGCGGATTGTTATTGATTTTATCACTTTTTACTCTTGTAATTAAGGAAGCTAATTTGACGGCATCCTGTTTACTACATTTGTGGTAACCTAAAAGATACTTCTGCACTTCTTGAGGATAATAGAACATTTGATCTGCTATAGGATCCTCTCCGGGAATTGCGTTCATCCATATTCTTTTCAAGAAGAATATTTTGTAATCAACATGAAGTGTTGCTGCACCTGAAAATAAAATTTTATTTTTCTTTTATTGTTCTGTTCATACTGTTGCGGAAAAAAATAATTAATAACAATTGGATATAGGTACTACCGGAATAAATCATTTGACTTACTGAAGGTAGAGGCTGTATTTTGAAATGAAAATAATGTCTCTGAATTCAAAATTTTAATATTCAAATGGTATTAGGATTGGAGCGAGTGGCTCAATAGAAATTGTGCGTATGCGTATATTCTTTAGATCTCTATTGGCTTGATGACCACCAAGGTCTCCGGATTTAACATCATTAAATTTTTTCCTTTGGTCACATTTTAAGAACAACATTTATCAATTTGAAAATGTTGAAAAAATCTAAATGTGTTAAATCCGGAGATCTTGGTGGCCACCGAATATATTAATTATATGTAGGATCCACACATTAGTTTAGATAGGCATTTGGCTGATTCGCCGTGTAAAACTGAAACTTTTGATGATTCATATAGTTTGATAATACATTTATATTGCATGTTATATATTTATGAAAAGAGAAGAAAGAAAGCGATTTTATTTGTTGTAGAAATTGTTATTGTTTACTTTTAAAAAAACACAGTTTTGTATTATAACTTGAAAACTAAGGGCAATAACAAATAAATCATAACATCAATGAATTCTATTGAAAAAAGTGTCTAAAGGATGTGTTTGTTTCATGTTTATAGCTCCAATAATAAAGAAGTTATTAGAACTTTTCATTTCACGCCATTTTCCAATTTTCTCTTATAGCTTTGAAACTGTTGAATTTATGAGGTTGCGGTTTTTACCAAATTAATTCGCTCAAAAATCGAGCGTGAAAATGTGCCATTTATTTTTTTTCTAGTTCGAAGGGGTTCTAGGATACCCTCTCTAGACAAAGAATTTGGGACGTCGACATGCAATTCTTGATGTTGATGAATTAAGATGATTTTTCAAGAAAAAATGTGTCTTTAGTGGTCGGACCCGTGACAGTGGTGACGCCAGCTTTCAAAAACAGGGGTGGCCACGGGGGGGTAGGATATATTTTGGGGGGGGGGGGGGGCAAAGTAAATTGAAATTATAGTTCTGCTAATCTTGTAATTATTTTAGCCTTAGTATGTCAAATTTTAGGGAGGGGGCCACTGAGCCGGGATTTATTTGAGTAAAGTAACATGATAAAAATATACTCACTGTTCCAATGAGCCGTTTGCTGTCGGACCCATCTCATAATCTCATGTAGGAAATCGTAGAAAAATTCGTTGTTAGGTATACTGAAAACTCTATTTTTCTCAATATGTACTACAAGATTATACCCATCAATGTTCTGCAAGTCAAGTCTGCGGCCAATCTCTCTACATAAATCAGAAGCTCTAGTTAGAGAATTCACCTCGAAAGCTTCATCGCTGTCATCTGGGAAGTAAATTCTGTGGAATATTTGAAGGCTCTTTCGTTGAATGGCTTCCACTTCGAAGGCATAAGGTGCGTACTTCCTGGAGCCAATTTTCAGAGTTCTCTGAAGACGTTGCAAGCAAGCTTCTATAACCGGATGTTGTCTAGATTTCAAAAATTTCTTCAGTTCCGCATAGAGATTTTGACTAGGTGCGTATAGCCCACTTATGAGGTACATTAGTTCCCAACCTTTTTCTTCACTCTTCAATAGCCTGTTGAAGGTCAACTGTTTCATGATTTGGCAATAAATTTCATCCCTCAATGGTTCATGTTTCAAGGGAGGTCCAAATATTTCATCGGTATACTCATTAGCGTATCTCGCTTTTGGTGCCGGTATATCCTCCATGTATTTCATGATAGCCATGAAACACATGCAGGCTTCTTTTGATAGTTCATCGTCAGAGAGTAATTTCTGGAAAAGAGGTTGATGCATAGGCTCGTTGGTGTATTTCCATAATTCGTTTTCTGAATTTCTCCTAACTGCAACTAAGACCGATTTTCTTCGTGTAATTCTTCTGCTAGACCTAAAGTGCTCTTGGGCATAAGATGCTAAAGTGTACAATCTCATAATCTGTTCTGAGGATATTTCATTTTTCACCACTTTTTCAGCTACTACGCCTTTTCTTTTGAATGCAGCTAACACTTCCTGCTTGGGTTGGCTGAGACAAGGCAGTATGTGAATAAATTCTGTAGGAAAATCTCCTGAAACATTATTACATTCTCCGTAACCATAGGAGGTATTCATTATATCTTGTCCTGTAGCGTTTTGCAGAACAATAAGGTCACCTTTTCTGAAAGCAATGAAGGATTCTGCATTTGTTGGATGCCTGTAATCTTGCGTAGCTACAAGATATTTCGATCTTTTCTTCAGACCGTCGATTAATTCTTGTATTAGTTCAACTATATTCTGTCCTTCCGGACTATCGAAAATATATTCATCATTTTTCACTGTAGGGAGGTGAATTCTTTGTAATATAGGGTGATTTATTGGTTCGTATGTAACAGACATTATTTCTGGGAAACTAAGTTCAAGCAGTATTTGCTCCTGGTCGTCTATCATATAAATTCCGGTGCTGTTTATAGCCATTACAACATTTTTTTTATTCAATTCTGGTCCCGAGATTTGAACTGCCTCGAAATATCTGGAGAACAGTATTGGCCATGAAATTTTAGCGTATTTAACCATGGTTTCTTTGGCTTTTGCCACTGGAACTTTTTGTTTCACGCAAGATAACAAAAAGAAGGAATTTTTTATTTTTTCCTTCCAATCGGTCAGATCGTTGTTTGTCGTTTTGAGAAGATATGTTGGCAGATATTCCCCTAATCGTGAATCCAGAATTTTCTGATTGAATTGGGCTCCATTGTCAATGTAATACTGTGTAGCTAATAATGTGGCTAGATCATTTTCATTCCGGCATTTGTATTCACCATGTTTCAAACCTCGAATGATTTGGTGGTAGATGAGATTGTTCGCCACATCATCTTCTGGGATGTTCATCCATGGAGTGAATATTTCTTTCCTGAAATACAATTTCCAACTAGCCGTCTTCTCGTTTTCTCCAACTTCTTTACCGTATTGTTCGCATTGGGATATTGCATCCATTATGTGGTCAAGTCCACTACCGATTGACATTATCTGTGATAAATGAAGAAAAGTAATTAGATTATTATTTCAATATATATTTGGAAAGGGATAGCAAAATAGTTAAGTCATTTGGGATAAGGTGTTGAATTTTTATATGGAATCATGTTTGAAATCTATAATTGAAAATATAAGGAGTAGTAAAAAGTCCATTATTTTTGCATGAGAATCAAGGTTTTAATTACCATAGCCAGAATGATCCGATCTCGGTCAAATATGCGCCGTTTTGTTCTATAACTTGTTGCCATTTCGAAGGTAATATAATGCGTCCCTCATGGAAGCGCTCATCCCTATTGGCAAAATATAGAGACTGTCGATTTTCACAAGCCGCTGTTGAAGCGAATTTTTCACCAGCAAAATTCTTCTCCATGGACAGAAACGGATGATAATCACTTGGTGCCCGGTTCGGACTATAAGGTGGATGCATAAGAAACTCCAAACCAAGCTCCTGGAGCTTTTGGCTAGACACTATCTATGTGTGTGGTTTGCCGTTGACCTGATAGAACACAATTCCTTACCTATTGACCAAAGCTGGCCGCTTCTGGGCGATTGCTTTCTTCAGACGGTCCAATTGCTGACAGCACAGTTCCAAGTTAACAGTTGTGTTGTAGGAGAGCAGCTCAGCTTCTACCGGCTCACCGCGTTTCGATGACGACCGTTTTCACTTGATGTTGTCGTAAGTGATCCACTTTTCATCACCAGTCACTGACCGCTTCAAAAATGGGTCGATTTTATTGCGATTCAGCAGCGATTTGCAGATGGATATTCGGTGCATGAGGTTTTTTTGCGTTAACTCGTGTGGTATAGTATATCCAAAGTCACTTGGAGGAAGCCAGAATATTTAGATTTTACAAGGGTTGTCCAAGTTTCCAGAAATTTCTTTGGGGCCAGTGAATTTATTGCTTAACAATAACAATACTTTCAAATAAACCCCGGTATTTAGCGGATCGCGGTGTCCACTTCAAAGGGACATCTATGGTCAAGTATTTTTATGGACTAGTTCAGGTGACTTTGGATATACTATACCCATACAAGTTTCTTCTTGAGACCAGCCTAAGGTAACTGGTTCCAAATGGTTTTTGTGAAATCTTTAGCCCTTGTGCAATCGAAACAGTGCTAACATGACGGTCGGTCTCGACAATGTCCATGATTTTATCGACATTTTCGACAATATACGCTCTATTAGTGTGACGTCACACACCGTCATTTTTGGTTCTCCTGTCAGTGTTCGGAATCCAAACAAATAAATTGTCATTCAAATTAGTACGGTGTCGTTGAAGGAATTGGCTTATTTTCATAGATAAGAGTATTTGAGGAACGATTTCAGTATTAATCGATAGACAGAAGACACGAGGTTAATACCAGTAAGTTTGAATCCTGTATCATTCCCCAGATTTTGTGAAAAGCCGTATTTATTAGTTGAACTTCAAGTTCGAACTTACTGGCATTAATCTCGTGCCTTGTGTCTATCAATTAATAGTAAAATCGTTCCTTAAATAATCTTATTTATCAAAATAAGCCAATTTCTTCAACGACAACGTACTAATTTGAATGACAATTTGTTTGTTTGGACTCCGAACACTGACAGGAGAACTAAAATGGCGGTGTGTGACGTCATCACTAATAGAGCGTATTGGCCTTCCAATGTGTGGTGCATCTTTGACATCTAATTTACCGGAACGGAATCAACGAAACCAAAATTGTGCATGATTGGCTGTTACATTATCAGGACCATAAACCCTATTTACATTTTCAACGGCCTGTCTTGAATTTTTGCCTTCATCGAAGAAAAACTGTATAATATAGCGTATTTTTTATTTGCTAGTGTCCATCCTTGACGCGCGCTCAAACTAAATTGAGTCAACTAATCACAAAACTGTCAGAAAAGTTTTTGTAGTACGAAGTCTCATCTTTATAACGTCATCTAGTGGAAAAATCTAGTTGGAAAAATAATGGATTTCTTTTACTACACCTAATATTCAAATCAAATCTCTCTACCATATAAGAAATATGACCGCACATTAAATGTCAAACAAAAGAATTGATTTTCAATATTATTTTTCTTATAAGTATTTGAATGTATGACTTTCCATTCGGAATTTTATAGTGGCGTTAAAAAAGGCTAAGAAACCAAAAGTTTTTCGATTTCTTCTCGACTAAACTTATATTTGGTCAATTAGGCAGCTCAGATCACGTGACTAGGCAGATATTGCAAGATATACATTTCGTACACGCCTACATGTACCCCTTCCCTCAAAGAGATGCTGGAAAGGGAATTGTTCAAATTACCATATCGTACTATCTTTATTTAACTAATGGAATTTAATTTCTAATTGTGGCATTGGATATCAACAATCTACGTATCGTTAATAAAATACTGTAGATCGATCTTACCTTGTCACGTATTGAAATCAGTAGAGAGAACCCAAACGAATCTGTCAATCCTAACCTTTGGTTGATATCATCGCAAACTTCCTTTGCCGTACTGGCAGAATCAACATTAAGACTTTCAACGTGGTTGTCCATAAAAGTTACTTGAACCTCTATTGGTTTCTTATCTTTCGACGCCATGAGTTCTAACCAACTCGGTGGTTCTGTTCTAGGGCCATTCTGGACGGTTCGTTCCAGTTTTTCTTCGCAGAATTGATTGTAACCGGGAGGTCCGTCTTGTATAAATGCTCGTAGATAGTTCATAAATCTATCCGAGGGCGGAAAACAGCCTGTACAGAGCGCCAGTAAGATCCATCCACGTGCTCTGGAGACTTTGCTTGGATTGGAAGTGAGTTGTTTGCAGAGCTGACAGAAAATTTCATCCCTGAAAAATTAAGAATTTATATAGAATCAGTTTCTTAGTTTTAAGTAGGGAGAGAGCGATGTATTTGCCGCGACACCGTGCTACTTTTTGATGAAACAAATATACTAACTGACAAAAAAACACCCAAAAGGAGCTGTTCAAATTTTAAGTATTATTTGGTAAAACATTGATAGTATAGCAAGGAGTAAATGGTTCAAATTTGGAGAAAAAAACGAAGAGTTTACAATTCTTTTAAATAAATTCGATAATGTGTTTGTCCACCGCGATTATCTATACATATACTCCCCAACACGTCTCGGCATTGATTTCGAGGGATACTATCCCAAGCTACCTGTACTTCATGTCTCAGAGCCGCCAAAGTTCGTGGGGGCTGGGGTAAATTTCCAAGCCTTCTACCCATGATGTCCCAAACATTCCGAAAGATCGGGGGATCTGGGCGGCCATGGCTAAAGATTCACATGGGTCGCTTAGAAAACGTTTAAACTTACTCTGGCAACATGCGTTTGGGCATTATCTTGCTGAAATATTGGATTCTCAAGTCGGTTAAGGTAAGGGAGAACATATGGCTCTACTATTTCTTGAAGGTAATGCAGCGCCGTCATGTTACCTCGAATAAAGACTAAAGATGAACTACTTGCATGTGCAATAGCATTCCATACCGTAACGCCTACTGTCCGGTGTACATGACGCTCAACATCAAACTGAGGATTGAGGTTCACGTCTTTCTCCCCAACGTCGTTTAACCCTTCTTCTGCCATCATGTGCATCCAAGGAGAATCGAGGTTCATCAGAAAAACAACCTGATGCCATTCCATATTCCAATGTTGACGTTCTCTGCACCACTGTAATCGTTGCCGGCGATGCTCAACCGTTAGAGGTAACACAAGATGGGGTCGAAAATGCTGCAGTCCATAAGACCTTATCCGGCGGTAAACTGATCGGACAGTTACAGGATGGCCTTGTTCTCCTAACCACTCATCAAACAAAGATCGAGTTGTCTCTAGGCATTTTAACAACAACTCAACATCGACTTTGGATCTCCTCGAACAACTGGTTTGTTTTAAAATTCAGAAAACTTGCAGTAAACGAAAAATATATAAGTAACAAAAATTGTTTACATGAAAAAACCTTCTCATTTTTTTTTCTCTAAACTCCTTTGATACTATCTTTGTTTTACCAAAAAAAATTTAAATTTAAACAGCTACTTCTGGGTGTTTCAGTTTCTTTTTCAGTTAGTATATATTGAAGGTTTTTCCAATAAGAGGTTTAATTTTGATATTTAAGAAAAAAAGAATATATTTTATAAGAGGAATCAATGGACGTTTATTTTATTGTAAAGAGGAAGGTATTAGAGGAAGCCATTAACGATGAAAAATGAAATCAGTCAAATGCTGCCACGGCTATGGCTACAGTACCATATCTTATTCATGAAATTTTAATTTTCCATCACCAATTCGCCCAATTGCCATTTGCAATTTTAGATAAGTTATTTTTAGCACCCTTTATAATCTAAACGGTCGAATTTCGAGCGGTAATGCAATGAGATCAATTCATCATCATCACAAGTTCTACAACATATTTAAAATTCAAGAAGATTCACTGAAAGCCAATTTCCTATGGATGCGGTGCCTGGTACTTTGCAAAGGGAAAAGTAATGTAAGAAGTTGCACTAAAATATTGGTTGAGAAATCCTTCCACCAAGTTCAACTACTTTGCCACTTTTCAATTTAGAATGTTTTTCGTATATCGCATTTCATTTAAAAACTGCAAAGTGAAAAGTTGCAAAGAAGTTTGGTGCAACCGTAACCAAGTCAGTACTTTCCGGAATTTTTATTTTACTAAGCCATAATTTTACTCTCATACAAACCTCAATTCCTTTCGGAGAATGCCGTGTCCAATTATAAAATGTATTTTTTCCAAATTATTGGTTCTCTTGCTATTTATCCATTCCTTGTAATTTTCAGAAGCGAAAGTATCTTCCACTAGACCTTGCCTCAAATCCTCTAATAGTTTATGTTTTTTCTTCAATGTCATACTTATCAGTTTTTGTCTCTGCATTTTTGTCATGGTGGCCATTTTCTCCTCGTGTTTTAAAATTTGCTGAAATGGGGATTGGTCAACAAGATTTTAATGAAAACCGAAACGTGGATCAATTTTTGAACGCTCGTTCCTCGAACATAGTGCTACCTATATAATTTCGTAATGATGACGGTATTTTTCGAATTTTGAACCGGGAATGGTCTCCAACCATTAGGTTTGACTCTCTGACTTTGTAAATATGGTCATTTGAGTGTTTGTTCTTCTCGAGGCTTTTCTAATAATTTCAAAATCATGAATTCGGTTTGGATAACATTTTTGCATTTAGATATAAAATAACAACTTCCAACTAATTTTATTCACTTACTGACAATAATAGATTGAATTTGAGTAGATTCAAAAAAGCCAAATAGAATCCCAATGGAAAGGAAATTAGCAATCAACTTTTCAAAGATAAAAATGGGGTGTCTACTTACTTGATATTCTTTCCTGTTGATGAAGCTCCTCCCAAGGGTTTCCTTCAGGTTGCTCATGACTGGTTCTTTTATTCTCTGGGAATTCTCATACTTGGGCTCTGGAGCATCGCCCATGAACCTCAAAATCATTATGAAAATTGTTTGCGCAGCTAACACGTCATCAGGAGTTGGTAGTTCCAAAAGTGCTTCTTTCAATGGCTTCCTTGAGTAAATTGGACTCGTATTCTTCAAAAAATATGTTGCTGCGAATATATTGAAAGTGTATTGAGAAAGATCCTCCTTAGTCTTCTTCACTTTAACTTCATAATTTTTGTGTACATCTTCCTGTGAAAAAAATTTTTTTAGTTTTTCAAAGAAAACTTGTACATACAATATCCATCGAAAGGTTTCTCGGTCATGGATTGAAACTCGACTCAGGATTTCAAAAGCAAAGTTGTTCATAATTATCTGAAATGCTTTTTGCGAGTAGAAATGTATCCCTGTTTTTCTGAACATGCGACATACTTCAAAAACCTTCTCTGGATACGTTCAACTGGAGTGAGATGAGTTGCATTTATATTAGAAACAGTATCAAATTAGCATATTCCAACTTACTACTGACGAGGGAGAAGTAAACGCTCCTGAGAGCAGACAAATCATTGAATTCCTTAAAGTTTCTGAAGACTAATCCCAGTGGCCTACAAGAAGAGGCACAGATCTCTACAACGTGTGGAACAAAACTCAATTCACTATCGAATATGACTCTTAGATCATGAAGGCGATCTCCTTCAGCAATCAGGTGGTCACCAATAGGATAGTTAAAGGTGTGCTGCTGCTTTTTTCTCAAGTAAGTAAACTTGGAGTACTTTTTCCAATTCAAACGGTACCACTTTCCAAGCATCATCTGTGGACTCCAATCAGACTCGATTGAAGAAGGAAAAGATTACTCGACATATTTTCAAGTAAAGCTTCATTCGCATAGACCAAAGCCTTGCAACCAAGAGAACATAGAATCATTCATAAAGATGAGAAACAATAATGAACCTAGATTAGATCCTTGAATAACGCCAGTCTTGAGCTCATATTTGTAAGATTTCAAGCTGTTTCGTAATCACGAAATATATACGAGAATATATTGTTTGTTTTTTCATTATGAGGGACTTCTCACAAGTTTTTTCTTTATTTTTAAATTCAAGTTTTGAATATTCTGCCAACGAGTTGCGTACAGCTACCTTTTTTTGTTGGCGCATGTGCGTAGTGGTTAAGCAGAAGACAGGAAGACAATTCTTAAGAAACCGCCACGCAGTTAAATTCTATTTTTTTCTATTTTCGCTATTTTCCAAAAGTTTGGACGCATTTCAACTATTTAACTTGTGATCAAGCCGCTATAGTTCGTGAATACACACCAAAGGACATAGTGTTGTGTTCATCTCCAGAAAGAAGGGCCCTTCAAGCAGCAGCAGAACCATCCTTTTAAGGGTAAGTCGCAAATCGTTGGTTTTGTTTCAATATTTATTTAATTTATTGATTTGTGAGGGGTCCTATTCGCTATTATTGAATTTTCAACGGAAATCTCGAGGATTGAGGTCCAATCAGTCCACTTTAATTCTCTCCGGCCTTTAACAACTTAAAGTTCTTAAAGCATCTTATTTTGAGCTTTTTAACACAAGCTATTGTAAAATATATTATTCTTTCTCATCAGCCTCAGAAAAGAAGGAGCGACGTCAAACGATGTAAGTTTCTTCAAAAGCTATACGTGATGGATAGTACACGTAAAAAATCTGTATAGATGATATCTACCTGACCTCCATCATCGAGAGACTTAACAAGATTTTGTGATAATGTGGTCAAGTCAGTTTTTGTTGACCTACCACGTATGAAACAACGCTGCCTTGAGAACAAATGTGGCTTAACATGGAGGTAAATAATGGAATATAAATCTCTTCATACTCCTTGGCGAAATGTGGTAGCACATTTATAGGTAGGTAGTTTTCCACAAGAGATCAATCACCTTTTTCAAATATTGGAACAACCAGATCTCTTTTCTATCTATTGGGAAAGGTAGAAGTAGGAAGGCTCATGATTATAATAAGTTTGAGGGGCTTGCCAAGTGCTGAGCTGCACTCTCGAACGAGCAATGAGAGGATCTGATTATCAACAAATGTCAGCTTATCAATAAATTTATCCAATATCGCCCCGATCTCATCTTTGGTCAAGCTGAGCCAATCTATCGGGGTCACTATTATAAATTTCCAGCCAAGATCCAACATCAGAAAGGTGCAGGCCAAAGAAACGGACATTTTCACTGGGATCATCATAAAGACGTCCAGGTATTCTTGTAGAACATCGCCTCTATCTCACACGCAGAAATATCAGAATTTGTCTGGCTCTGATGTACTTCAGCAAGGTAACTGTCATACCCAGAAGAAATTTTCGACTTGACCAACGTTCTGAATCTCCTGAACTTATAACCTAAAGGTTATAAAAAATTTTGGACAATTGTAGTCTCTCACCAACAATATAGTTTCCCCAACAAATCGCATCTCCAAAAGAGTCGTAAATGTTTGAAACTTGAAGACTGTTAGTTATGTCGGGGGGAAGGGGGAATATACATAGAGTGCTCAAATAATGAAAGAAAATGACTCGCTGTAGATATCTGAAACACTGAAGATCACAATGATACCATTGTATCAAAATATATGCAATGGTTATACGATCTTCACGGAACATTTGTTATATGATTTAATGACTCAATATTTGAAAACTGAAAAAAAATATCTTCAATTCGAAAAAAAAAATACGAACCAGTATTTTTTGTGCTTCTTCATGGTCTTCCGATTCATTCGAACGTTTAAAGAAATCGAACTGCTTGTCAATGTATTCACTGATATTTTGTTCGACTGATGGTGTTTCTTTCAGTGCATATTCTCTGTTTAGTTCTTGTAGCGTTTCTTGCATCCTCTTTTCAGCTATCTGCTTGTAATTACTATTACCAGACTTTTTCAATGATATTTCATCAATTTTTCGTTGCTGAACAGCCTTGTAGATTTTTCCAAATTGGGAGTCATTTCTTGCTAAATAGCCCCTGCAGAATGATTGGAGACCAATGGTCTTCTTTCTCAACTTCATGTAGATGTAGTTCAGTTCTCTGACTTTTACACGAACTTGAAGTCTCTGATATCCATTCCGTATGATCAAATACCTGTAGATGCAATGATTTTTCAAGATAAGATGAGGTTGGACTAATTCAAATCGCGCGAAAATTATATACAGAGTAAGAACTATTGAGAGGGGCACTACAGGGATATCGGAATCCGCTAGAAATACAGGGTAGCTTAAATTACAAAAAAGTTGCGTTATTCAAGGATTAGTGTGTTGGTGTTAACAGATTCGAAATATCTCCAATTTTTCCTGAAATATCTCGAAAAAAATCAAGATTTTCTTTTTTTCTGTTCTCATTTGTTTCTTTTTTGTTTCTTCACGAAATTCGGTATGCAGCCATTATCCAAAATAGAGATTCTAATGGTGTCGTCAAATTTTTTTCTGTTTTTCATTGTTTAATTAAACAATGAAAAACAGAAAAAAATGACTATAGCGTCTCTTAAGAGACGCGATAGTCATTTTTTTCTTATGGGAGCCATATTGGTTCTTCTTATGAGGAGATAACGAAAAAAATTACGAATTCAACAATTTATAACACTTTACAAAAATATCGATTCTAGCTACGCAAATTCTAGGCTTTTATTTGAATACGTGTATCTTCAAAATAAAAAAAGATATCAAGGTGAAATACTGAGCTGAAAGATGGTGAAAAGGATGGTCCTTGTTATAAACTGAGCGTAAACTCTATAAATTTCCCGAACTGTTCCACAGGGTGTTAAGAAATTGGACTACAATTACATGTTTTTTTCACCCTGTATAAATAGCTAGCAACATTTTTGGAAATTATCTTCAATTTGGCATAGAAACAATTGAAATCGATGAAAAATTACGAAAGTTCTTCAACAACGAACTTCGACAAACTATTAGGTGGCCGAGTTTTTTTGCCGGTGAGTGTATTCATGAGCTGCCACTAATAACAATTTCAATAAGGACAACAATAGTAACATTATAACTAATTATTTTGATCACCTCTGTCTGTATCCCCTGGCTCTCCAATATTTCTGAAACACTATTGCAGCATTTCTATGTTTCAGGAACCATCTCCTCCATAACCATGCCCTTATTTCTTTCTGTAAAACAATTATATATTTCGAGAGAATATTTGCTCGACTATTCTCCAAAAACTCGTTATCTTGGTGCTTCAAAAATAATTTTGTATGTCCCATTTGATAATCTTCTCCTTTAGTGAAGACCATTGTGCAGATCTTTTGCGAAGAGTCCTTATTATTACCCTTATGCGAAGGAGGAATTGCTTTTCCCAAATATCGAAATCTGTCCACGAACTCGTCATAGTTGTAACGTATGGGATAACCAGCTTGTCTTATCTTGGCTGTTTCCATCATACCTGAATATCGTAGCTGGCGGCAACATAGAGCTCTGTCGAAAACCTGAAAAAAATAGCATTTGAAAAACAAAATTAATATAAGTTAAGAATCCTGCTTATAAGGAGTCCATCCAAGTAACTACCTATCAAAATTTTGGGGAAATGTCGGGCAGAAATGTTGGCCAAATGTCTAATGCTCCGGCAGCAGAGTAAGAGACAGACTATCTATAAAAAACTATTGAGAAAGGAAGGAAAATTAATATTGGACATGCCCTCAGGAGAGGTGTTAACCGTAGACACGTGTTTCGGGCTTTCGGCCCTCATCAGTATGGTGAAAAAGTGCTAGATGAGCAACACTTGAAGAAAACAACAAATAAACGTAGGGGTCTTCCTACGGAAACCACAAATGGACGGCTGGCTTCTGTTGTGGACTCCGTTTGTTTGTTGTTTTCTTCAAGTGTTGCTCATCTAGCATTTTGACCCTCGATAACCTTTTCACACAAACTATTGAGAATTTTAAATTTATTGGGAACCTATCTATATCTCTTTTTCTTCAGCCAAACGGTTGCAGCACCTTATCCTTTCATGGAATCTTCCATGACCAATTCTCACATTTGCTGCTGTATGTCCTCGATAACTTCTTTACTAATTCCATCTTTAAGGTCTTGAATCGATTGTGGATCACAGGCATAGACTTTATCTTTTACATGGCCCCAATTGTGATCACCTCTTCGTGAAATAACAAGGCCAGGAAACTCCTCTAGCAAAATTGCGATTAAATTGTTTCTTGTGTGGGACGTAGTGCCACTTGTTGAGAAAAACCTTAAGACTTAAGTCTTTATCCAGAATGTTTTTTCGGAACTTTGACACTGCGAGATCTGAGAAGATTTTGGAAATATACCTACTACAGCTCCTAACTGGATTTCTTATAGGGAATTGTCGCTCCAGGAAGCAACTTATAAGAATGGGCCTAGCAGAAAACAACGAATTCAGATTCTATGAGGAGGAGGAGGAGGAAACTATACGGGTCACCAGGTGACGGAATGCCTCGCCCGGACTCGCCATCATTACCCAACGCAAAATCTGCTTTGGACCAAAAAAATGTGAGGAAGTAGCGTCCTTGGAGCCATCCTAGATACTGAAGTTCATTAGAACTATGGAACTGAAAGGCGAGCTTGTAAGGCGGGGTTGTAAGAATCGGTGGAGTTTTGAGAAGCATGAGATATATTAGTGCAGGTGTTCCTCAGGGGTCTATTCTAGGTACGAAGCTATATCTAATTTTTAGTAATGACCTCCCTAAATTTGTGAAGAATAAATCATCTTCATGTACTATAGTATGTTACGCGGATGATACAAATATTCTTGTTTCTGGTACTGATATAAAACAAGTCACAATCTCTGTTGCAAATACTTGCAATGATATTTTTGAATGGTCAAAAAAGAATAATTTATTGATCAATTGTTCGAAAACTCATGCGGTACATTTCTCAATGAGGGTACCAAGGCTGATAGACAATGTAATTCAGATACCTCATGGCGAAATTAATTTCGTTGAACACACAAAGCTTCTGGGTGTTGTTATGGATTCTCGATGGACTGAGCACATAGATTTTTTGTGTGGTAAAATCCGTAGTAGTTGTTTTTCACTCAAGTTCATGAAAAAGTACTGTAGCAATACTACATTGAGGTCAATTTATTTTGCTAGCATTCACTGTCACTTGAGATATGGTGTATTAAATTGGGGTTGTGCCAATGATGTTGGGAGAGTATTCATACTGCAGAAGTACGCAATAAGAATAATTGCTGGGATGCCTTTTCGAGAATCATGTAGGGCATCCTTCAAGGAATTAAAAATACTCACTTTGATAGGAATCTACATTTTTGAAGTTTGTGAATATGTGTTCATAAATAGATATTTATTTATTAATGATATCAAACACTGTTATAATACCAGAGGATAATTTTTGTTAGCACCTAAAAATCACAGTAATGCGTATTATCAAAAAAATCTACAGTATATGGGTTGTAAAATTTTTAATAAGTTACCTGTAGAAGTACAAAATTCTCCAAATTTATTTATTTTCAAGAATAGGGTTAAGTCATTACTTTTAGATAAGAATTGCTATTATATTTCTGAGTTTTTTGAATGAATATCTTTATTTTGTCGTTTTCTTTGGTTATATATGCTCTGTATATCCAACATAAGAAATAAAGATTATTATTATTATAGATAACTCTGATGTGGGACATAATGGACTATTAGTTCGCAGAGCAAAGGGACCCCCTTAAATCTGAAGCTAACCTAAAATCTAAGTCTTTATGCAAATCACGATGTAATATCATTTAGAATAGAATGCCTAATTCCAAAGATAGACGAGGAATCGAACCTGGGTTTTCATCAACACTAAGGGCTACAGCAGCAATATTCTCATTTGTATCGAACATTGCACACGGTTTCGATTCTTCACATCACTAACATGACTCGACAGCTCAAATGTTGCCACCAGAGTCATTATACTGCTGGCCGAGAAGGTGCTTCAAGACACCCAAAAGTGCTTTAATTTTGTGAATTGTGAATGTAAAAGTTTCACCATTTTCGTAGTGAGTTTTAACAATTTCATTGTGTTTTTGAAGCATGTATCCTTCCAATTTTAGTAATAGGGTAGTTTTTATCTGGTCAAATGCCAACAGATAACAAACAAAACATAACAAAAGTGACAGCTGCCCAGATAGCGGGCTCCTCAATGAATGGTCAAATGAATATTGGGAGAACATTAGTTGAATATTAGATTAAAAAGCTGAATCAGTTGCTGTGAACAATCTACAATATAAGCGAATTCCGAAGTGCAAAAAAAATCGATAAGATGTGTGATGATGAAGCAATAACACTTCAACCGATTCTACTTTTTTCTAAGTGAATAATTATGATTTTTGATCGAATCTTATCAGAAATAAAAATAAGGTTTGGTGAAATCTTGGATATATCATATGAAGAGCTGCAGAACCATGGAGCAGATGCGGTAAGAAAATATAAGCAAGATTTAAACTCGTTCACATTCTGCCAGGAACTCAACGTTTTTAAAAAGCAAGCTTCATTTTTATTAGGGAATATGAGAAATGTTAACGCTTTTAATCTCTTGGAAACAATCTAAACACATGATTTGCAGGATGCGTTTTTCCAAGATTTTTATTGCTTCGAGAATTTACTCTACGTTTCCTACTATATTCGTATTAGCAATCTGTGAGTACAGTTTTAGCAAGCTTGAGTTGAGATAATCAAAAATTATCTTCAGTCATCGGCGATGAGGTAGAATCAAGATATAATTTCCATGAGTTTTACTTACTTTAGGTTGTTTTTTCTCATTTGGTTTGATGCATCTCACAAAGAAGGGATGACAAGAATTCAAAGTTTTCATAAGTAAATCCAGGGAACTCCTAAATTCCAAAGATAAGGTTTTTTTAGAGCTACCTCCTTTGGTTTCACCTTCAAACAATGTTTTCAAAACATCATTTGTGGAAGAGATGGCAAGTTGTTCCAAATCATTACTGAAAGTATCTCGATTTTTCTCCAAAAAACCTTGAAAATGAAAAAAAGGCTTAATGTGGTTCATTGACAAAAGCGTTGTAGATTATTTCAAATTACTTCATTTTATGAATCTGATTTTGAAAAAACCTTTTTCATTCATTATAATCATTTGATGCTCAAGAATGATCTTCGAAAAATCTTGTTTCGAGTGTAGGTACATGTATACCAATAACAAACTTAATAGCATGTCGCTTACCACGGTATAGAATCTAAATCAAAACGTACTCGTAGAGCTATTTGTCTGATGTCTTAACATACTAAGAAGAGCTCTGAGATTCACAATTAATTAAAACAAATTTCACATAACAATTATCATATTCCTGATGAAATATCTCAACGCTTTCGAAACTTATACAAAATACAAAAATAAACAGTTTTTATAAATATACATAAAATGTTAAGATTAGAGCCTGACATCATATTCCGATATCCGAATATAATTTTCGGAATCCGAAACCATTAAAATCTTAAAGATTCCGAGGAAAGCTATAGCTAAATATATGTGTGGATTTTATTTTTGGTTCTACCCATTCCCAAACTTTCAAACCTACTTGCGTAGGTTTATTAGTGGAAATAATAATATCAATAACGATAAATGATTATTCCACTTTGAAGTTGGTTGAAAACTTCTAGAGAAATAAAAACTATTCTATACATATTTCCATCCAGTCTTCCATCGATAAGATGATGGTTATTCTACTGAGCTATTCGTATTGTTTACTAAGATTTTTCATTGAAAATTTTATTCGATATTTTTTAGTCGACTTTTAGTAAGGAGAAAGTAGTTATATTGTAACGAGATTTCTCATTGGAAAAGTTCAGTCATATTCATGTTAATGTGAAGTTAAGAATTCAAAATATACAGTGTTTAAGTGCAGTTTTTTGGAAATATGGAAGTTATAGAAGAAACTTGCAAATTATAATTGAATAATAGAAATGATAGATTAGTCAGTCAAATGAAATAATTAAATTAAAATTGAATATTCACCTTCAACATTATAAATCACTACTCCAGCGAAATGTTGAATCCCAAAAGAAGGAGTGCTTTCAGATTTGGGTTTCATGTAATACTTCTTGGATTGATGATTAGAATGAAGTTTGTTCAGCATAGTTCTGTCAGTTCCTTTTGGAAATTTACTTTCTTCGTCAATTATTGACATAACACATAATGATTTCATTCCTATAAGATTCAAAACTTCCTGATTATCAATGAAAGCAATATTCTTCCAAGAAATTCCTTCACTGGTATAGTAATCCTGTTCGAGTTTGAAGATGTGGTGAACGAAGAATTGTTGAAGGTTTTCATTAGCATAGTTTATGCACAATTGCTCGAAACTGTTTCGAGTGAAATTTTCAAAACCAAAAATGTCCAGAACACCAATCGAATATTTTGAACTTCCTTTCGATTTGTTTATGGCAGTGTTGATTTTTCGTACAATTTTTATGAACAACTTGCCGTAGATTCCTTTTACGAAAGCATTTCTAGTTTCAGCAGCTTGTTCTTTCGACAAATTCGTTTTTATCGTATCACCCTGTGCAAAAATTGTTTTTCTGGTTAATGCATCGTTTAAAACATTTCTATTTGTACCTAGTAATTCTGCAACTTTTTCGGCTGGTCCAGTATCGCTAATTTCTGAAGAGTCAGAGTTGGAAGCAGACCCAGTTTTGAATCTTATGTTACCTAGATGTAAAATACTCGAAAGTATTTGGAATATACCAGAAATTTCAGCCTCTGAAAAATTGAGAACTTTCATAGCATTTACAATGCTAGTGAACTCTTCCTCCTCATCGACACCATCTAATTTGAGTGTTTTTCCTCCATTCAGGTAACTGTAAGAAGATGCATCTCCAAGACCAAGCTTCTTCTTTTCATCTTTACTAAGACCAGCGCAAAGGCAGTAGAATATGTGATAGTTTCTCTCTCCTTCATTGAGCGATACGATTCTACTCTTTTCTAGTAAATATTGTTTTATTTCTGCACATTCTATAACTCCACGTTGGTCGAAATTTATGTTCATATATTTACCAAAGCGTGATGAGTTATCGTTACGAACTGTTTTAGCGTTACCAAATGCTTCAAGAATAGGGTTTGCTTCCAGAATTTGCTGCTCTATCCAGCTGTGTTGTCCACTCGAGGAAGTTAGATACTGAAGAATTAATTTCGTACTTTCGGTTTTTCCAGCACCACTTTCACCGCTGAAAATTGAAACTAATAATTAATAATTCATTATAAACAAAATAATCGTAGTGGCAACCAAAAGAAGAATGAGAAAAATAGTAAAAGGAAGAAAATCAATTAAGATTATCTCACTTGGTTTCATTTTATTGTAATATATTTCAATTTCATATTAAAAACTTATTTTTTACTTTTAGTTCGGTTTACAATTGAAGCGTGCTTTCAATTCCTTCAACTATATAATTTATTATTCAAAAATTTATTTTTGCAGTTTTTTTTAGACAGAAGATTTTTTTTGAATGTTTCATTCCTTAATGTCCGCTTGATTATTCAATAAATTCCATTGAATCTTTATATTGTTTGTTGATATGAAAAATCAATAAATCAACGCTTAACAAATGTTTTTTCTATATACACTTATAGGGGGTTTAAAACTTTTCATACCTGATAACTATGCATTGATTAGTCTTGTCTCTCTTCATTGCACAATAGCTATTGTCCCCAACAGCAAAAATGTGGGGAGGAAGTTCGTTGAACTTTTTATCATTATATTGATTCATTATTGCATTGGTATAAATCGGAAGAATCTCATAAGGATTCACAGCAACCAACAATGATCCAGTGTATGTCTGAAAATCATTTATTCACAATAATTATCAATGTTTTTCTTATTCTTTTTATAAGATGATCATGAAGGATTGATGTATTATTGTATGATCTATCATTTCCAATGGTTAATCTTCGGAATTTCCTTAAGAAGCATCAATTCAACAGTATAATTTCGAGGATTAGCGTATAAAGACATACAAAAAAATTAAATGAAATTGTGTTTTTATGTTATGTTTTATCTTATCGCTCAATCTATTGTAGGAACACTTCAGTGACTATTGCTTTATTTTCCGAATTTTCGATACTAGTATTTGTGTTCATTTCATTATAGGTAATGACTTTGATTCTCAGGTGCAAGAAAACACAAGTTGTTATTTGGTAAAAGTCTCATAATTTTCTTATTTTTAACTCAATTTTTGAAATTTTTGCAGCAAACTGTGAACTTATCAATTTTAATTGTCTATTATAAAATGCTGGCTTATAAGTGTTTGTTATGGTTTAATTTCGTAGTCGAATTCATTGGAATTGCTAATTTTTATTTAGAACCATTTCTTTTCAACATTCTGTTTTTTGCTTCATGGCTTCAAATGCACTGGTTCATTTTGAAATGAAATTCTCTTCAAGATGCTATTTGTAACCTAATTGACAGTATGAACCGACTAATGCAGGCCGTAAGAAAACTTAGAGGAGTTTATACAAAATATAAAGCTGATTTAGATGTAAAAAATACGTTTTTCGGCAACCGTCCGGGAAGTGCTCACTTCCCGGACGCTTTTTCTCTGAGAAAGTAGCATTTCCCGGCCTAGTCCGGAAAGTACGTACTTCCCGGACTAGGCCGGAAAAGAATCACGTCGTTTCTGTCATTGTGAATATGAAAATCTTGGTAGGTATATTTTTAATAAATGCAGTTGATCATTACCATAGCAACCGAGAAAACGGATGACAGTTCATATGAAATTATTTGTCAACAATTTGCATGTTTTTTGATCGCAATCGCAATAAAATATGGAAAGCAGCAGCGATAGTGTTATTCTACACGGTTGCCGAAAAAATATTGTACGCAACACGCCCGAAAAAGGTTTTTTTGGACTCACAGACTTCCAGGACTCGCTTACGCTCGTCCTGGAATTTTGTCTATTCGTCCAAAAAAACCCTATTTTCCGGACTTGTTACGTAAATTACTATTCTTCAGGATTTTCAAGTTGCAGTTGAATTGGTATATTTGGAAGTTTGAATTTGAATTCAATAAGTTTGCATTTTGAAATATTTGCTTATCATTCTAACTGAACAATATATCATATTTTTACCTCCTTATTGCTAGACTCATAAACTGAGCTGGCAAACTGACATAATGACACAATGACGAGCAAAGCCATATCGTCAAAAAATAACATTTCTTAAAATTGGGTAAACTGTCGATTGGAGTTCATTTGTCCCTTAAAAATGAACAAGTGCACTCAAGGGCATGAACCAAAAAACAAAATGTTGGAAAAAAATAGTTCTTGATAAAAATTGACAATTTCGAAGAATTAGATCCCGAAATTATTTCCTAGGGTGTTTAACAACAAACTTTTGATAAATTCTGTATAATGACTAATGAGCCAATATTTTACAAAAGTTTGCTGAAAAAATATAAGCTAGAAACAAGAAAACACAACAAATCTTACCAAATATGAACTTGTTGCGTTTTTTGCACCTGTTTGTAGTAACTTTCGGTTGCCTTAAATTGTGAAAAAAGCAGAAAAGTGTTCTTTTAAAGATTCCAAGTATATAAATAATTTTCAGGGTACTTACATATATTTGTTGTTGTTTAAATCGTTTATGTAAATTAGAGAGAATTGAGAATTCTTGAAGATCTCCTAAGTTGATCATGTCTTCAACTCCCTTGATGCTAGAATTATGCATTTGCTTGAGTACATTACTAGTTGGAACTGACAGTACAAGCCCATCATCATCGGTTACTCGAGTATTCTTCACATCTGTTGCTATTATTTTACCTCCAATAGGTATTTCGAAATCGCCATTTTTGCCTGGATCCACCCAGACATAATCTCCCTGGAAAAACAACTCTGTATGAATCAATTTATAAGGTGTGTGAATAAGTCTTTCCCGTTTTTTTTCAAATTTTGAGCCTTTATCGTGAAAAAATGGTTACAAATGAATTATTGAAAGTATTGGCCATCGCTAGCTACAACTTTTCCCCATCTTTCTGGCAACATACGAATCCCGTTGCGAAAAAATTCGACCGGTTTGGCCTCTATCCAGTCATCCACCCATTTTTTGGCTTCCTCGTAGGAATGGAAGTGCTGGTCAGCCAGGCCATGCGTCATCGATCTGAAGAGATGGTAATCAGATGGAGCAATGTCTGGACTATACGGCGGGTGGGGTAGGACTTCCCATTTGAGCGTTTCAAAGTATGTTTTCACCGGCTGTGCAACATGTGGGCGAGCATTGTCATGTTGCAAAATAACTTTGTCGTGCCTGTCGGAGTATTGTGGCCGTTTTTCTCGCAGTGGGCGGCTCAAACGTATCAATTGTCGTCGATAGACCTCGCCTGTGATCCTTTCATTCGGTTTCAGAAGCTCATAGTAAACCACACCTAGCTAGTCCCACCATATACAGAGCATGAGCTTGGCGCCATGAATATTTGGCTTGGCCGTCGATGATGATGCATGGCCGGGTAGTCCCCATGATTTTCTTCGCTTCGGATTATCGTAACGGATCCACTTTTTATCGCCAGTCACGTTACGATGCAGAAAATGAAGTTATGCTTCATTCAAAGTATTAATAAAAGAAAGTGAGTTTGAGAAAGTTCTTGTCAGTACCAACTGGCCAAATAGGTCAAGCGTTCATAGGTTTTTTCAGCCTCGAGCTTCATTTCTGAAGCCGACTTGAACACCTCCATATCTAAATCAGTAACCTTCTCAAGTGAAAAAGTGAATGATATCAAAATAATTCATCAAAATATGCGATGCATTAGTAATAAAATACTTATGCTGGATGATATTTTCTCTGATGTTAACTGTGATTTTTTACTAATTAGTGAACATTGGCAAGAAAAAGTCAATATTAATATATTAAAACTAAGAAATTTCACTCTTTGCACAAGTTACTGTAGGGTAACTATGAAGCATGGTGGTGTTGCCATTTATAAAAGTGATAATTACATTCATGACATTTCTGTTGTAAATATCGAAAGTTTAAATGTTGAAGGCATTTTCGAATGTTGTTGCATTAGGATTCCGACTGAGGGTATGATAATTGCTGCTTGTTATAGACCTCCATCAGGAGATTTTGATTTGTTCTTGCAAGTTTTCAATGAATTTCTCAATTACTTATCCACTATGTCAGGTAGAATAATTATTGGAGGAGATTTTAATATAGACCTTTTGGTTCATAGCGACAGTTCAATGTTTTTCAGGGATTCTATTGCGTGTTTTAATTTTCAGTCGGTTATTTCATTGCCAACTAGAGTCACTTCAACATCGAGAACATGCATAGATAATTTTCTGATAAATTTTGACGATGGATTCAGTACTAGTGTGAAAGATTTTTTTGTTTCTGATCACTGTGCTATTTTGATAAATGTGAAATCGAGTATTTCAGAGAAAAAACATAAGCGTTCAATTTTTGCCAGAGTGCATAGTGCTGAAAATATTGAGACTTTTAAATCTTTTTTATATCAAGAAAGTTGGGATGAAGTTTTTGAACATAAAAGTCCCAATATGTCATTCAATTGTTTTTCTCAAATTATTCATTATTATTATGAGAAGTCGTTTCCCATGAATAAATTCAACTCTCATTCAACTCACAGTAAGGTCCTTTGTTCTGAATTGACAGAAATCAGAAACCTTGTTAGCCTTTTTGGTGAACTAGCCAAACAAGATGAACGTTTCAGGGAGGATTTCCGGTATTATAATAGTATGTACATGAAAAGCCTATCTGAAATTCAAGTAATGCATTTTGATGCTGAAATAGCACAATCAAGTAATAAAACTAAAACTACATGGCAGCTTATTAATAGAATAAAAAAAAAGAAACATACTAAAAATAACATTGTTATTGAGGAAAATGGAGTGAGAATTTCTGAGATTACTGCGGCAAACAATTTCAATGATCATTTTTTGAATTTTACCTCACTACCAGTTGGAGTGGATACTAAATACGCAGATAATAATGTCCAATTCAATGATAACACCATGTTTATGACTCCTGTCTGTGAGGGGGATATATTGAGTTTAATTGCTAGGCTAAAAAATACAAATTCTGCGGGATTTGATAATATTTCCAATAAAATAATTAAAATATGTAAGCTAGAACTTTGCAAGCCGTTAACTTATCTGCTCAATTTAACAATTGAAACGGGTATTTTTCCGGAAAAACTCAAACTAGCCATAGTAACACCTGTTTACAAAAGGGGTGACACTAATTCTTATGAAAGTTATCGTGCTGTCAGTATTTTATCTAGTATAGGCAAAATTTATGAGCTCAAGATGAATGAACTGTTGACTTCATTTTTTGATAAAAATTCTTTATTATCAACTGCCCAACATGGGTTTACGAATAACTGTAGTACGGAAACTGCACTCTATGAGTTTTATAATGAGATTGTGGCAGATCTAGATTTTGGTATGCAGGTTGTGGGTCTGTTTGTAGATTTTTCTAGAGCCTTCGATTTTGTTAACCACGAACTACTTCTGCATAAGCTGTACCGTTATGGTGTTCGAGGTCTTAGTCTGGACCTGTTCCGATCTTATCTGACAGGTAGGTCTCAGGTTGTAAAGATCGGTGGAGTTTTGAGTACCATGAGATATACTAATGCAGGTGTTCCCCAGGGGTCGATTCTAGGCCCAAAGCTGTATGTAATTTTTAGTAATGATCTCCCAAAATTTTTGAAGAAGAAATCACCTTCCTGTAATATAGTATGTTATGCGGATGACACAAATATTCTTGTTTCTGGTGCTGATATAGAACAAGTCAAAATCTCTGTTGCAAATACTTGCAATGATATTTTTGAATGGTCAAAAAAGAATAATTTATTGATCAATTGTTCGAAAACTCATGCGGTACATTTCTCATTGAGGGTACCAAGGGTGATAGACAATGTAATTCCGATAGCTGATGGCGAGATTCAGTTTGTTCAACACACAAAGCTTCTGGGTGTTGTTATGGATTCTCGATGTCGATGGACAGAGCACATAGATTTTTTGTGTGGTAAAATCCGTAGTAGTTGTTTTTCACTCAGGTTCATGAAAAAGTATTGTAGCAATACTACATTGAGATCAATTTATTTTGCTAGCATTCACTGTCACTTGAGATATGGTGTGTTGAATTGGGGTTGTGCCACTGATGTTGGGAGAGTATTCATACTGCAGAAGTATGCAATAAGAATAATTGCTGGGATTCCTTTTCGAGAATCATGTAGGTCATCCTTCAAAGATTTAAAAATACTCACTTTGGTAGGAATCTACATTTTTGAAGTTTGTAAATATGTGTTCATGAATAGATATTTATTTGTTAATGATATCAAACATTGTTATAATACCAGAGGAAAATTTTTGTTAGCACCAAAAAATCACAGTACTGCGTATTATCAAAAAAATCTGCAGTATATGGGTTGTAAAATTTTTAATAGGTTACCTGTAGATGTACAAAATTCTCCAAATTTATTTATTTTCAAGAAGAGGGTTAAGTCATTACTTTTAGATAAGAATTGCTATTATATTTCTGAGTTTTTTGAATGAATGTATTTATTTTGACGTTTTCTTTTGTTGTATGCTCTCGCTCTGTATATTGAACATAAGAAATAAATATTATTATTATTATTATTATTATTATTATTTATGTCGCTGAAGCAGCTGTTCGCAAGTGAAAAAACGCCGTTCGACGTCTCTCAGCTTCAGTTCGTACGGCACCCAATTTCCTTGCTTTTAGATCATTCCCATGGCTTTCAAACGCTTGGAAATGGTTGTTCGGTCAACTCCCAATGCTTCAGCAAGTTCTTCTTGCGTTTGACACGAATCTTCATCAAGCAAAGTCGCCAATTCTTGATCTTCAAAGATTTGCGGCCGCCCGGAACGCTCCTTGTCTTCCACGTCGAAATCACCACTTTTGAAGCGTCGAAACCATCCGCGAACACTTGAATCATCGACACAACCTTCTCCATAAGCTTCCTGAAGCAACCGATGCGCCTCGGCAGTAGATTTCTTCAAATTGAACCAATAAAGTGAAACTTCCCGCAAATGACGTCGACTCGGCTCAAATTTCGACATTTTCACGATTTCAAAAATTTATGATGTGAAAAAATTTCAACTAATGTGTTAGTGTGGAATTGTTGACAGATGAATAAGCTTTGATTATGACATATGTAACCATTAAATACTCGCACAGTATAGGTGGCGCCATCTATTACAAAAAACGGGAAAGACTTATTCACACACCTGATAATATTCGTGAAGCTCTAAGTTTTAAGCATATGAAACTTCGAACAAACTCGTTGCATACATTCTGAAAATTCAATAAAAAACAGGGTGTTCCATAGGAAAAATTGGTCATTTACATTTTTGTGCTATATCCTTTGTATTTCCAATTCAAGAATGTAGCTCTAATGTCGAAAAAAACATCGAAAATTTGAGTGGTGCTTAACCGTAATAGAGCTTCGCATCTATGGTTGAACACCCTGTATAAATACCATCGTAGGACGAGAACAACCAGTTCTTAACCAAAATACGAAACTGAGGATGATCACAATTGTAAGATCTCAATTAACATAAGGAAAGGCAGCATGGGGCTATGAAGCTAAAAGCTATATTATAAGGAAGATGCTAGTAAAGCTAGAAAAACCATCAATAATGGGAAACACACATTTCTTGAAGAGAAATGCCGAGAAGCTTTTTGAAAGAGCAAGTCTACATCTAAAAGTCCAGGTGCAAATACTAATAGACTAAAATCCTGTTGAAGTTGTGATAAGGATACCAATCTAACACGATAGAGCACTGGTGCTCAACATCGAAGGCACATAAATTGAGTAACACTCAATTGTAAACATAAAAAGAAGAGGACTCGATTATAAAAGGTAGGTAGGTATACAAGAACACCACACCACATAAATGGTGAAAAAATTAAAACAAAACAAAACCGAAAAAAAGTCTAAGGTTGATAGACAAATATAGATGCTCGGAACCTTAAAAAAACAGCAGGTTCTCCTAGTATGTAGGTACACAGTCGAATATGTATAATACAAATCTGGATGAATAATTTATATTCTTTGTTTCAATGACTAATTCTCGGTACTTTTTTATTTTCTTTTAATTATTTCACGTATCATCAAGTCAAAAAATCACAGATGGTACTCATGTAGGTATTTTTTTTTTATGATTATGTACATTGCCATTCGTAATGATTGTTATATTGTTAAAATAATGTAATTGAAGTTGTGTTTTCCTGTAATTGGGGGTCAACCCTGTTGGAAATAAAGGACTTATTATTATATATATTATTATTATAATTCGTTTCTATATAAAAATCTGGGATCTGGGATATCAATCATTATAAACCGAATTCGCATGAGATCAATTATATCTGTTGATATATATTCAAATCTGTGAATCATATTATTGTTATATTATAGTTAATATTCATCTTGAAAACTTTTGAGAATACAAAAATTTAGGAATAGGAAATTTTAATTTAGCAATAGATATCATTTTTATAAGAAGGGTTGCGGAAAAATTTAGGGGGCAATTCCTTGTCAAAAAATGGAGTGAGTTTTTCATATGAACTTTTTTTTGAGTTCCCCTCTGCTTAGTTACAGCCCCCTAAGATGGCGTCCGAAAAGTACTTTTTAATTTGTGAAAAGTTTCTTATAGTTTTTTTTTTGTTATATTTATTTTACATTTGAACCAGTTTTCAATGAAATATAGTTTAACATCGCCTATTGGATAAATTTGAGGTAAATAATTCCAGCCTCCACAACTCAGGCGTATTATTTGTTGATCATTTTTTTCTTCAAAAACCGTGAATTTTAGCAAAAGTGACCTTATTTGTTAAAAATGGATCAGTCTATCCAGTATTAATTATCTTATTGTGAAATATGCATACAGAAAAAGTTATTGGGAAACAAAATTGAGGGGTGGCTTTTTCTACCCCTTGGAATCATACACGAACACCACCAGAAACTATTCTGAATGCCTTCTTGCCCACATATAATGTCAATATAAGCTCAATTTCATTCTTGTGAATTTTTTGATTTCCAAAAAAAAAATTGAAAACTGCTTTTCGGTCGCCATTTTTAGGTGGCTGTAACTAAGCAGGGGGAGGGGCTAAAAAAAAAGTTTATATGAAAGATCCATCCTATTTTGTGACAAGGAATAATCCTATGAATTTTTTCGCAACTATTCATATACATCCTGTATAAAATTGGTTTCTATCAAGTAAACACCGAATCAATATTATATTTTTCATGGAAGATATTGAAGATACTAAAAACTGATTTCACTATTCTCTCATTTATCCTCATCATGAAAATTTCACATATAAAAAGGAGAAACATTCAAGAAATAACGAACTCTTCTAATGAAACTTAAAAATTTAAAGAAAATATGGATTATTGTACCTATTACCTATAATTGGTTATCGAACAATGTGAATGTAGTTTATGAAAATATGAATTTAAAAAGCATCAATGCGTAATCTTATCCAAGTATGTAATTATTTCCATATATTTTAAGAAAAAACATCAATATTATTCTTTACTTACGACAACGAATTTGACGGCCATTATGTATTTTTTGCTGCCTTTTTCGCTACAACATTTTCACATCTGATCAGAAAGTAACAAGTTTATCAGATAAAATCATCAAGCTAATCATTTAATCAGTAACAACATTAGGGTTTCCTCTTTTCGTACCGTGCAATTTTATCAGCCATTGATAAACCAACATTATTCGCATTTATCAAGATATCGATAAAATATTATTGTTTTCGAATGACAGCCTATGTTCTAGACTTTAGAGCTAGTAACAGACGGCTAGCAGATATATGAGGCCTTGTTACAATAGGCTAAAAATGCTATATTAAACGCAATATTTTCATAATTTATCTGCTGATTGTAAAAATTGAAAAATACTCTATCAAAGATGCGCTTCTTCGTAATTCGCTAGTAAAAAAAACAGACCTCCACCTCCATAGAACGTTACTTCTGGTCCTGTAAACTATTGACTCTCGAGAAGTTCTAATTTATTCATGTGCAATGCACACCGTATATTATTTATATCTCAACCCGAATATCCATAGAAAATGCTCGAGATGAAATCGTTGAAATAGCCAGATTCATACTAAAAACATGATATTATCCAAACAAATGGAAAACAATAAGAAAGAAAAGACAAAAAAGACCCAACGAACTATCGACCCATAAGTCTATTATCGGCAATTAGTAAAGTGATAGAGAAATTAATTCACATATTAACATATTAACAGATTAACAGTTTAACATATTTCGTAGAAGATAAGAAATACACTGCTCAACAATTGATAGGGATCACTTACTTGTTCTAAATTTATTTCTGAAATATTCGCTCCAAGATTATAAATTTAGTCAGATATCAGAGTATTTTGTGTTGATAATATGGTTCACTTGAGAAAAGAATGAAAAAATGGAAAGTTGGAGAGAAAAAAAGACTTTATTAGGAACACTCAAAATTCTGTGTTCGAATAACATAAAAATTTTATGATGAAACCACAAGAAGGCTGAAGTTTCGGTTAAGCTAGTATCTAGTTAGTCCCCCACGAGCTCGTCTCAAGCATTCTACCCTACGAGGCATACTTTCGATCAAACGATTTATAAAATTTTGGGGCAAATTCGTCCAAATATCCCATAAAGCGTTAGAAAGGTCCTCCAGGTTATTGATCGGTTGTTCTAAGGTTGACAATTGTCTAGACATCTCAGACCAGACATGTTCGATGCAATTCATGTCTGGAGAGCGAGCTGGCCAGTCCAGCATAGCATGAGTTTCTAGCGCTTCATTAACCAGACGACTACGGTGTGGACGGGCATTATCGTCAATTAAAATGAAATGCTCGCCCACGGCAGCCGCAAACGGAACAATTATGGGTTCAATAATCATATCGTGATATCTCTGGCTGGTCATGGTGGTGTTCTGCAGAACAACCAACTCTGTGCGTTGGTTCAAACAAATGACTCCCCATACACATATAGAACCTCCGCCAAAAGCTGTTGTGGGTACCATAAACTGTTCTGCATACCTCTTTCCCTCCAAGCAAGAATACGTCCATCGGAGTTGACCAAACGAAATCTAGACTCATCCGTACATCGGCTCCAATCTTCAAGTGTTCAATTGCGGTGCTCCTCAGCCCATTGCCGTCGATGAACCCGGTGTTCCCTATTCAAACGGGGATGTTGTACCCTCCTACGTGCTCTCAAACCACGAACATGTAGTCGTCGTCTTACAGTCTGGTTCGAAATTAGAACACCTGTTGCAACTCTCAGTGATCTATTGAGCCGCGACGCCGGGTAAGTGGGATTTCTCCTAGCATTGAGGATCAAAAGACGATCTTGGGCAGCTGTTGTACTGCGCTGCCGACTTCCCCCATGAACATAAGCTACTGAGTCGTTTTGGATGAACCTATTTAATAACAAATACCACATTGCTTTTCACTCCACCTGTAACAGCCTACAGATAATAATCGATTTTGTGAACAAGAGCCGATGAAGTGAGGAAGACTTTGATATAATCAACTCAAAACATCTTACTTTTTCCTTAGAGAACATATAATGTATAGATATTCACGAGATAACTTGAAAAAAATACGAATGAAGAGAAGTTCATAAGTGATCCCTAGCAATTGTTGATCAGATTCCAGATCATCAGTTTGGGTTTCGCAAAGAGTATTCAACGATCCACCAACTGGTACGACTAACCGAAGGAGCAAATGAACCTCTCTACAGATACCGGTGTAATTTTCTTGGATATAGAAAAGGCGTTTGATAAGATGTGGTACAAAATGAAGTTGATGAAATTTCCAACCAAATTAATAGATTAATACAATCGTAGGCAAATTAAGAGTGAATATCGATAATACCAGGTCGACGATTATAGAAAATGAAGCCGGAGTTCCCCAAGGATCGGTGATAGGACTGCTGCTGTTCAACTTATACATGGCACACGTACCAAAAATGAATAGATGCAAGATAGCCCAGTTTGCAGATGACACCGCTATTTACTATCACAGTAGAATATGGAAAACAATTACTAGGCAGTTACAGATAGACCTAGATAAACTGATGGAATACTTCAAGAAATTGAGATTCAAAGTGAATGCATCGAAAAAAGTTGTAATCTAATTCGGAGGAACAACAGTAAAGAAAGAGAAAACAGGAAACGTCAAAATAGAATATGAGACGATAGAATGGAAAAAGTGAGCAAAATATCTTGGAGTAATTCTAGATGAGAGAATGATCTTTAGCAAACAGAAATAGGAAAAACTAAGGCGATTGCACGGGAGACCCTACCCGCTGGTCAACCCAAAATATGAACTTTCCTTGGGAAACAACGCTGAAGATAATAAAAATAGGGCTAATACCAAGCATTACATATGTAACAGTAACCTGGTATAATACGGAAGTCATTAAGAAAGATCAGTTGTAAAATACCACTAAATACAGTGATCAGAACAGCGGTTGGCGCCCCATGGTATATTAGCAACCAACAAATCAGAGAAGAATTGAAAATTGAAACTATTGAGGAAATAGTCAACAAACGAATAAAAAGACAATAGAGACTCTGAAATAATATAATAATAATATAATGTTTATTCACTATAAACATCAAAAAAAATTACAGAGGTATCCATTTCGTAAGATATTAACCTGTGCGTAATTATAAATAAAAGGTTTTTCTAAAATATTTGAAGAAATATACATTATTTTTAATATTTAAATTAGAAGTGAATTCTTTCCATCCAGTCAATATTGCTTCGCGTTCTAGTTCAAGTCACTTCCGGGTAAAAGTCCAATCGGGTGGGTTTCCAAGATCCATTCTAGGTGAACATATTTCAGGGGTGAAGGTCCAATCGGTAGGTAGGTGTCCATATTCGGGTTCATCAAATGTCGCAAAATGTAAGTCTTAATTTCATTATTTTTTTTTATTTATTTTTTAATCTTCCTGATTGATTATTCTGCTTATACAATCTCTTCCTTTTTCCATCAACCATTGTTTAGCCTTTCTTCTGTAATATATATAATTTTTTATTTTTTTCAGATTTTCAGGAATTTTTTGGTATATCCTTGGGGCTAGGTAAAAACAAGATCTTTGTCCTATCCTTTTTTTTGCTCTTGGTGTTTGGTAGCTATATTCTTTTTTTCTTGTAGAATACAAATGCTCTGTCTTATTCAATCTGATATTTCCTTTAAAGATGTTCAGGAGTATTTGGAGTGCATATGTCTGCCTAATATCGGGAATCCCTGCTAATTGGAATAATTGATCACTTGGGAATTTCAGGCTTTTTCCATAAATTATCTTCAATATCCATTTCTGTATAGTATTCAGATGTTTCAAGTGCGTGTCATAGACTCCTCCCCATCCTATAATTCCGTAGTTGATCTGGGATTGTACTAATGCATTGAATAACATCATTAGATGTTTAGTGTCATTCAAATATTTTTTCATAAGTTTGAACTTATATAGAAGTCCTCTCAGTTTTCTTACTGTATTTATTATATGTTTATCCCATTTCAGATTAGCATCAATCATTATTCCAAGATATTATTGATGTTGTTTCTGGTATCCTTACAATTTCATTAATCTCAAGATCTCCCATTGATGGCAGATCTGAATCATAAGAGGAAAAAGCCATGTATTTGGTTTTCTTTAAATTTAGTGTGAGTTTATTTGCTTGAAACCATTTTCCCAAAACATCAAAATCCTCTTCTACTTTATTTTTCAACTCATGCCACGTGGGAGCCGTGTAATGAATCACAGTATCGTCAGCAAAACTGAGTATTCCACCCGTGCCTCCGGACTTCAACAAGCTGTTGATGTAGATCAGGAACAGCAGCGGGCCAATCACTGTGCCCTGTGGAACGCCGTAATTAACAATTTTTGGGGAACTTTGATTTCCGTTTATATCCACAATTTGTTGTCTCTTGTCCAGGTAAGATTCAAGTAACTTATAACTTGTACCGCGAAATCCGTATCTCCACAATTTCCCGAGAAGTCTCCCATGGCATACGGTGTCGAAGGCCTTTGCAAGGTCAACAAAGATGCATAAGCTAGGAATCCGTTTATCCAAAGATTCATATATTCGACCAGTTAGCTCCCTTATTGCATCCTCCGTCGACCTCCCACTCCTAAATCCATACTGAGCGTCCTCCAAAACATTATTTTTCTCTAAAAAGCTGACCATTCTATTCTTCAGAACCTTTTCAACAATTTTTGAAATAGTAGACAACAATGATATAGGTCTGTAGTTGTACATTTCAGCTTTGTCACCAGTTTTGTAGAGTGGTTTGATTATGCCCACTTTTAGAATATCCGGAAAAGTACCATTCTGGAAGCAATAATTGACCACATAAGTCAGAGGTTTGGAGATTTCTACTTTTATCAGTTTCAACGTTTCTGCTCGCAAACCATCAATTCCGGGTGACTTTCCTATTTTGAGTTTTTCAATAGTATTTTCTATTTCCTGTGAGTCTGTAGGCTTCAGAAAAAAGGTTGTGTTTTGCCAAGTGTCAATCTCTCTATAACCTTCAATATCTGGTATATTATCCGCATATTGTTGTCCTAATGTGCTAAAGTATTCGTTAAATGCTTCAGCAATACTCGATTGATTGTCGATCGAACCATGTTCCGTTCTAATGACAATAGAGACAATAGAGACTCTGAAAGAACATGAGAATAGCGAATTAAGAAGGATAATCATATCCCAATAAGAAAGACAGGCAATACCTCTTTCAAAGAACCCAAAAGAAGGAAAAGTGACATGCAGAAGGGAAAAAAGTCTCCCAATCAGACAAAAGTAGGATATTGGAAAAATTATAGTACAGGCGTAGGGAATGAAATTCCAGTCGATTGTGTGTACCAAAAGAAGAACTAAGCCATAGAGTGTCAATCAAAGGATTATTTATAGAACATTAGATTTAATATTCAAAGCAAGGAATAAAATGTTACCTGAATATTTGAGTGAAAACCTAAAATTTGCTAATGAGATACATAATTATAATACACGACGTAGAGATGATTTTTACATAGAAAAAGGGAATACTACATTAATGAATAAATCCACATTTAGCAGGGGATTAGTTATCTTCAATAATCTACCTGAAAAGATCAAATATTGTAATAATTATAGAGAATTCAAAAAATGTTTAATGAGTTATATTTATGAAGAATTTAATTAAGTTAGTGGATTATATTTGTATTGTTTTCAATAGCCGAGTGCTAAATAAAGTTCATTATTATTATTATTATTATTACATAGTAAATATAGCAGATCGCGAAATGTAGAGATCAATGCAGAGGAACTTCACACAATGCAGAAATTTCACACAATGCACACCGTATTTCTGGAAAAGTAGGAATTCCTTTGGTACGATGTTCAACATTCAACTCACTCAGCTACAGGGTGAGTCAATACTCAATGGTGCTCGATCGGTTGATAACCCTTGGAAATAGATAATTGGAGAATGAATCAAATTTTGACGGAATCGACAGTACTCATCGCATAAGCTTGAATTATTTTTGACTCTACAGGTTATTCCGAAAGCGGTGAAAGACGATACCACCTTGTTTTACAGACATCTTAGAAGATCATATGAGCAATAAATAATGATGAGACTTTTTTAGATGAAAATATGCATTCATTTCGAACTTCTCAAAAGAATTCAGACTATGTTTTTGTTTGATCACGTGGTCTTCATTTCCATTTTGTCAAAATGAAGATTTACAAATATTTTGATGATTTATTTGATTTAATTGATATTATTAGTAGGTAATAAGTAAATAGTGTTGAGTAATATTATCCCTTTGAAATGTAAGCGTGGAAAGTAAACTGCCAATCATCGTACAAAATATGAAATGCGAAGCATTTTGAAAACTATTCATTTTAGGGACACCATGTTCCAATAAAATTGAAGACTATACTCACTAGTGTATTCGAGAGTCAAAAAATCAATTGAATAATAACTTGAATAATATGTATGAATGAATACCTAAAAATTTGACCAATGAATGTAATAATACCAGAGTTATAAGTAAAAAACTGATTTTTTTGTCAAACTTTAACAAGAATGTTAAAGTTTGACAAAAAAATCAGTTTTTTACTTATAACTCTGGTATTATATCGATGTATAGAAATACATCGAAAAAGAAGCTTGTTAGGAATATGTTTATTTGAACTTTCTTCATGAAAAGAGTTGTTTTATCCGAAGCCAAAGTTATTCAATTGAAATCTGGACCCCCTGTATTTTGACCGACTCAAGACGGGTTAGAATAGTTAGATTGTTTGATAGTGGATGTCAGGAACATTCAACTATGTACTTTGATTCTACCGCTAATTAGCGGTAAAATCAAATAAAATCTATACAATTGTGTAGATCAGTTCCTATAATTTGTACGCGACAATCTGCTGACAAGTAACATTATTGATTGATTACCGATAAGCGTTTCTGCCTCACGAATTTAAATGTATTGTATACTGTTTTGGTATGACTTGCACCAAAACAGCCGCCTATGATCAAAGACGTTTTGTGTATCTAGTTTGTCGATTTGAGGTTCTTTTGAGAATGTTTTGTCGCACTTTAGTTTGACTGGTGTGATAAAGTTTATTTTGATAAATAGCTACTAGTCAAAACGTGCTGGGAATTGGTCAATGATACGTTGGAATTATATGTTAGCTATTCATTTTTTTTTGAGCGATTGTTCCCCGAACAAGTCACTCTATCATTTGGTGTCGATGACAATTCGTTCTTTGTAACGTCGACCGTCCGTAAACACGATAACTCTCGAGAGCAGAAAAACCCAGAAAATTGAAATTTTTAATATTAGTTATATCTCAAATCCTCTCTATGGAAAAATCCGACTTGGGATTTCGTAAATTTGGGCAATATGGATCTCATTGATTTCTAACTGAAAAGAAACCACAAGAATGTTCTTACTGAAGTGAAAAATTTCTAACTGAAACAGCAATAGCAATATTTCGGAAATGAAATAAATTTCCATTAACAATCAACATGTGATTTTTGGAATCAGCTCAGCTAGAGTAATCGAAAAATTGGGACAAAATGGGGGTGGTCCATTAAAAAAAAACAAGGTGACGTCATTACTCGAAAGTAATTCAATTTCACCCTGTATATTAGATTATTATTTCAAAATACGGTAAATTAAAATCAAAAATCGACGCGTTTCAGGATTATTTCTTAAAATGGTCTCTTTAGCTAAAAATGAATTTGTTCCATACTTTACGAACACAGTGTATACACTGCTTTATTTGTTAACACTCTAACTTGTATACTCTTCTTTGTTTTTGTTGAGTTTCATAGGTTTCTATCTTGACTTTTTTTGTTAATAAAAAAAAAATTGAATGAAACCAAATTTTTTGGAAAATTATAAATAATTATAGCAGTGCTTTATCAACTGATATTACACTTATTTGCTTGAAAAAAAATTTCTAGTTACATGTCTCTTACTATTATCCTTCTTTTTGGATTCATAGAAAACTTGTTCAAAACTCTCGTTCCAATCAAGTCCTGATTTTCCTTAAAAAAATTACGATGGACGCCCAGCACACTCAATCCAGTCAGTCTACCTTTTCCCATTGTACTTCTCAGCAAGGACTCCACACTTCAAAGTGTATTGAAAGATCGTTCAATAGTGACCGTTATGGATGTGAAAACATTTAAAATGGAAAGTGCATGCCTTATTGCAGGGAAAAAACTAAAAGCCTCCTCCAAAAGTGCAACCACTTCAATATCTTTCAATTTGTCTCCTGCTGAATCTTTCTTTTTCCACATATTATACCACAAAATATTCTGCAGAGATAAAAACCAACTCATAAAACGCCATGAAAGTTTTTTTTGCTTTACAGCATTTTTTTATTATTAATTTCCTCAAATTATATCTACAAGTTTATTTAACTACAAGGGAATTATACAGGACATATTCATTTAATTTATAATTTACAATTAGCTTCTAACTCTTGGTCATATAAAATAATAATAATAATATAAGAGTTTATTGGTCAGTTTTTCACAACTATCTAACATCTCTAAATAAAACTGTGAGTTATTTACACTGAGAGGTATACAGGTGTTTGGAATATATGGAATATATTTTCAGATTGTTTATTAATTTTCTTATGTAATTTTAATGTCTTTCTAGAGGTGTGTCGACCAAATAAAACACATGTACTTATCAGGTGGAATTAACTTAATTTCTCCTTAATTTTGATATTAGTGTTCTGGGAAGTATTAGCGCCGAATATTTCGTTTCATCTAATTTATTATATTAGTACATATACTTGAAAAATGAATTTGTTTGTAGATATTTTCTTGGACGGGATTGTTTACTATTTCTGTTGATCAACACAGTATTTCGTATCCTCTTTGTGCTATATTTTTTAAATGTGTTTTAAAATTAATTTTTTTAAAGTGCAAGGACCAACTATTCTACCTTATTTTCAATTTTTATTAATATTACGTTATTTCTTTTGGGTTTTTTTGATTTCTTTTATGGGTGAAATGGATAAGTCAATTTAATTTTACTTGCATTGACCTTTACCTTCCATTTGTATTTCATCAATTAGTCTGTGTTGTTGAATATATTTAGCTAACATAATTGCTGTATTGTCTGCATATATTTTCAATTTTGTTTGTATTGATTGCGCTATATATATATAGCATGGATTTTGTGTTGGCAGGTCGACTGAGAGTGCGGCTGCGTCCTTGTTTGAGAAGATTTATATTGAGCTGGATGTCGGTAATCAAGTAGCTGTTCTCTTTTTCGACCTGTCAAAAGCATTTGACATAATTAATCATGACTTTTTGATCGATAAGCTGTATGCCTGTGGCTTCAGGGGAAATATACTGAAACTGATAAGATCATATTTGAATGACAGGAAGATTTGTGTAAGAGTTGGCCGGTATGTTTCGGAGGACTTCGACATCGATACAGGTGTCCCCCAGGGGTCGGTGCTGGGACCACTTCTCTTTTTAATTTTCATAAATGAAGTACCAGAAATAATAAAAAGCGGCAAGGTCACCATGTTTGCTGATGATATAGCAGTTGTGGTCTCGGCGGCGTCGCCTGGGGAGCTAGAACTTAAGCTGAGAACTGTAATGGGTGACTTCGATGCATGGTGCAGCAGTAATAATATCATATTGAACCTAAGTAAGACCGTTTGCCTGAATTTTAAAACTAACTATATTAGGGAGGTAGAATTGGGGAGCATCCATACTGCACCTGAAACGAAGTTCTTGGGAGTCAAGACCGATGAGTTCTTAAACTGGAAGCACCACGTGAATGATGTGTGCATAAAAATTAACTCTGGTTTCTTTGCTATTAACACAATGAAATGGACATCAAAGAGAGATGTACTCATGTCAATGTACTATGCATTGATTTAGAGTAATATGAGTTGCATATATATTTACAGACTTTTACTACATGTGAAAAACAATATATCTTCCATGAAAGTAAATTCCTTTTGCCATCCGTACGAGAAGAGAAATGCAAACAGACTCTGGTTGGAAGGACACAGGCTGTCCATGTATGAGAAGTCACCCACATATGCGGGAGTAAAAATGTTCAACCGACTCCCGACTGAAATTGTTGACCTTGATATTAGGAAGTTCAAAATAGCTGTCCGAAGGATCCTTATAGCTAAATGTTATTATTCCGTAGAAGAATTTATGTGTGATAGATTTTAATTTGATTTTATGTATGACTGACGTGTACATCTGTTCTTGTAAACAGCTTAAGTACAAATATATTTTATTATTATTATTATTATTATATCGTTAGTATAGTAATTATATAGCACTGAGGATACTAGACCTCCTTGTGGGACCCCTGCTGTGATGGAGATAGCTTCTTTTCAACAATCAAACAATGACATTATCTTTATATATCCAACCCCTGTCAGATATGAATGTATAATTGAAATGATGTATGGGGGTTATTTTGTTTGTAATAGTTTGAATTCTTTGTGAGAAATGGTGTCAAAATCTTTCCCAATATCTAAATTTAACATTGCTGGGATTTTGTTGTATGTGATAAGATTTATTAGATCATTTATTGTAGCTTTCATTTTCTAATTCAAATTCTGTTTTCAACGATTTTTTTCGAAAACTTTGGACATCGTTGATAAAAGGCTTGTGGGTCGATAGTTTTTTGCAAATTTTGTGTTTAAAGAAAAATAAATTTTTAAATTGAATTTAATTTTCCATTGATTTGATTTGAGAGAGCTGATCATTTCTCTGATTTGATTTACTGAATTTCTTTTTTGTCCGGTATGAATCTATGTTATAATTTCGTTAAAGATTTTTTTAAGCTCACATAAGATGAAAAGTCTATTTCGGTTTTATCCGGTAGAATAAGTATTTTAGAATATAGGCTGGATTTGATAGTTTTTGTCAAGTTGCATTTGCCTACCTTATTTACTGAATTTAATTTCCCATTTAAAGTTTAGGTATTTCATACTGATTCCTTGAATTGGCCACAATCTGTTGAGAAAGTAAATTGATGTTTAATCATCGATGCCGTATTCACTTTAGGTATCATCGCATATTGGTCAGAGTATCTGAATGGTGAAGGATTCGGAGATTTGAAAGTTTGTAAAGTTATCATGAAATTTGTCGTAGACAGAGTTCTTTGATTAGCTGGGTGAAAAGTTTAGAAATTTCTAGGAAAATTTATGGGAAAAATTGAGTTATCTAGGTACCTTTTCAGAATTTTATCAAGATAGAACAGTTCGGGATTGGACCGAGATAAGAGGGGCTGGTGAAATATTTCGCTTGGTGGAGTACCGTACAGCTTTTGCCATGGTGAATGGTGATCGCCAACGTCAGAGGGACCAGACAGAGCAAATGAAAGAAGAAGAAAAGTTCCAGGAAAGGCAAAAACGTAGATCTTTTTTTTTTCTTGGAGGGGTAATCGAAAAATTTTTTTGACGACAACGTTTACTCATATCTGTAATGTGATAAAAAAAGTTTGATAATGAAGTTTGAACCAAATTACTCGAAATAATTTTTTTATGACCAATTTGGTTGTTCTTTCTTTATACTGGATGTTCCTAAATTAGAGTTACAGAGGAAAATGCGAGATTTCTTGGATAATTTTAGGAATAAAAAGTCCCATGAATATAATCCCGCAAACGCTTTGTTTTCGAAATACGGAGTGTTTCTATAGTGTGTTGTACTTTTTAGCGATGCTTATATCAGCTTATCAAATCTTTATTAATCTTCGCTACGGAGTGGGTGAATAAGTACCAAAACTTATAATTAATTCATTCATTACAACTTACTAGCTGGATCTTTATTATAATTTGGATTTTTCTGGCAATTACTAGAGAGTTGATTGAAATATTTTTCGCGAAATCGATAGCAGATACGATAAAACTATAAAAACCTGAATATGACAAATACCTGAGTTTTTTTTTCCTTTTTAAACTACCAGCGGTTCATCAAAAATAGTTTTGAAGGAAATAATCAGGCACCCTTCCAGAAGTAATATCACCCTGGTATTGCATTCAAAATGAGCATATAACATGATAAAACTAAAATTGTAATATCTATGGTCAATTCAAATTGATTAACTTGTGAAGGGAAGGTTCTATGAGTGAAAAAAACCTCAAACTTTAACACCTGTATCTCAAAAACAAAGTGTTTAAGGACTCATGTAATAGACATTTTTTTTAAATGATACAAGAAATATATCATTTTCATTTGAACCTCCAATTTAGGAACATCGTGTAGATATAGTCAATTCCAAACTGATGTCTTCACAATTGAATTGCAATTTGAATGAAACACGAAATGGTACAACACATCCCACACAATTTTTCTATGCGAATTACTCAGTTCAGCTAGCTTTACGGTTAAGCTAGCAGAACCCAATCGCAAATAAATTCCTCAGAATAATTCGAATAACATAATAATTTTAGGTTCTATTCAAACTAAATTATTAATCTATTCCGGAATTTTTTGCTCCTCAGATTACCGAGAAGTCATGCGTTCTACTACTACATTATTCTCATACCGGCAGTACGTGAAAACTGCAAATCTCATGTGAATATGAAAAAAATGATTACGCCATAATTTTAGGCTCTATTCAAACTAATTAATTACCCTATTCCGGAATTTTTTGCTCCTCAGATTACCGAGAACTCATTAGTACTTCTACTACATTCATCCCATTCCGGAAGTACGTGAAAACTGCAAATCTCATATGAATATGGAAAAAATGATTATGCCATAATTTCGTTTTGGATTATAGGTACGTTCTCCCCCTATAGGAAAAGTCCAGTACTACCGATGAAATATCGGTAATCTGAGGAGCACCAAATTTCATAATAGGTTAATAAATTAGCTTGAATAGATCCTAAAATTATGCCGTAATAATTTGTTTCATATTCATATTAGATTTGCATTTTTCATGTACCTACCGCCGAAATGGGATGATGCAGTAGTAGAACTCAAGAAGTCTCGGTAATCTGAAGAGCAAAATATTCTGAAATAGGGTAATAAATCAGTTTCAATAGAGACCAAAATTATGTAGTAATAATTTTTTCCATATTCATATTCGATTTGCATTTTCCACCTACTGCCACACTGGGATAAATGTAGTAGAAGTACTCATGAGTTCTCGGTAATCTGAGGATCGAAAAATTCTGGAATAGGGTAATAAATTTGTTTGAATAGAGCCTAAAATTATGCATAAGTAATTTTTTCTATATTCATATGAGATTTGCAGTTTTCACGTACTGCCGGTATGAGAATAATGTAGAAGTACAACTCATGAGTTCTTGGTAATCTGAGGAGTAAAAATTCCGGAATAGGGTAATAAATTAGTTTGAATACAGCCTAAAGTTATGCTGTAATCATTTTTTCCATATTCATTTTCATTTAATTTCATATTCGATTTGTATTTTTCACGTACTGCCGGAATGGGATGAATGTAGTAAAAGTGCTCATGGGTTCTCGGTAATCTGAGGAGCAAAAAATTCTGGAGAAGGGTGATATATTAGTTTGAATAGTGCCTAAAATTAAGCCGTAATCATTTTTTCAATAATCATATTCGATTTGTATTTTTCACCTACTGCCGGAATGGGAAGAATATAGTAGTAGAACTCATGAATCTCGGTAACCTAAGGGGCAAAAAATTCCGTAATAAATTAGTTTGAATAGAGCCTAAAATTATGGCGTATGGTATGAGAATAATGTAGAAGTAGAACTCATGAGTTTTCGGTATTCTGAGGATCAAAACATTCCGGAATAGGGTAATAAATTAGTTTGAATAGAGCCTACAATAAACCGGTATAATTTTTCTATATTCATATTCGGTTTGTATTTTTAACGTACTGCCGGAATGGGGTGAATGTAGTAATAAAACTCATGAGATCTCGGTAATCTGAGGAGCAAAAAATTATGGAATTGGGTAATAAATTATTTTGAGTAGAGCCTAGAATTATGCCAATATAATTTTCTCCATATTCATATTCGATTTGTATTTTTCACGTATCTCCGGAATGGGATGAATGTAGTAGTGGAACTCATGAATCTCGGTATTCTGAGGAGCAAAAAATTCTGGGATAGAGCAATTAATTAGTTTGAATAAAGCTTAAAATTATGCCGTAATAATTTTTTGCATATTCATATTCGATTTGTATTTTTCACGTACTGCCGGAATGGGATGAATGTAATAGTAAAACTCATGAGTTCTCGGTAATCTGACCAAAATTTCAAAATAAGATAATAAATCAGTTAGAATAGAGCCTAAAATTATGGCGTAATCAATTTTTCCATATTTATTTGAGATTTGCATTTTTCACGTAATGCCGGAATGGGATGAATGTAGTAGTAGAACTCATCAGTTCTCGGTAATCAGAGGGGCAAAAAATTCCGTAATAAATTAGTTTGAATAGAGCCTAAAATTATTATGTCATTCAAAATATTCTGAGGATTGAGTTCTGCTAGCTTAAGGGTAAAGCTAGCAGAATCCAGTGTTTTTTGAAAAAAACGTAAATTCAGAAATTTGGAAATGGGTTCAAACGTGAGCCTAATATTATGGTGTAATCAGATTTTACATAATATATCGATTAGCTTGGTGGTTTTTCTAAACTAAATGAGCCTAAAGGGCTTCTATACTATTTTCTCTATACTTATTACTTTATTACTCAAAACCATTAGCTATTCAGTTTCGGATGTGTCTATGGGACTTTGGTGCCCGTTGTAATAATTTATGATGATTTATGATGACGTCCTTAAGGGATATTGTATGTGACTCAGAGTTTATCGTATGAATTGAAATTTCTACCCGTTCAAATGTTTTTATATATGTAGTAAATTAGTATATAATCAGCCCTCCGTCTGCATTTTTGGGTTTATTATTTATTATTATTATTTATGATTCTGTGAAAGTTATGAATACATTAAGTTTCAAGAAAATAGTTGAATCGCTGTTGATTAGCAAGATATATTATAGTGTAAAGGAGTATTTAGATGACAGAAATCTGTTGTAGTGATTTGTAAATTTGTATTGATATAACTTGTTCTATTCCCAACACTGGGTCCAACAGGATCAATAAATTATTATTTATTTAAATATAATTAAAGTTTGCAATTTTAGTGGCTTACTTTTGTTGAGATTAGATCCTTGTATACAAATAATTTCTAATTTAATTCATTTTGTTAGTAGTTATATCAAGTTCACTTTGTTGAAAATGCCGTTAGCAATGATGGCATTCCATTAAATTGAATTAATATCATTATAAACTTTATAAACCATATTCTTCAACTGGATCTTGAAAAATCAATACTCCATTTAACGGGTAGGTTGAACTTCTGAATTTTTCCTTCATTTCGCGAACGACTGAAATAAGTTTCGACAAGTTACATATTGTAGATATTTTCAAACATAAGGAGCTATTTGGGTGAATAATATGACCGAGAACTAGCCTATATGAGCTCATACATTTGGAGTCTAGATTTTTACGAAAATTTCAGTTAAAACATGAAAATTTACACTTGAGAGATTTTCAAACACAAAGATGTACAAGGACAATATTAAGACTTGAGAATGAAATATTTAGAATCATCTATCAGGCTGGAATTTAAGCAATATGAGGATTATTTGATCTGAAAATGAACTAGAAGATTTCCTACATATAGAAATCATCTTTGATAGAGATGAGGCAACAATTCCAAGACACAAGAGAAGAGAACAAGGTAGGATTGAAATAAGTATCGTTTTCAATCTATATCAGAATAAGGGATTACAGAAACTTCTTTTTTCCCAAAAAAATGAGAAAGGGCTTTTGTGAGCATCATGGAATTTTTTCACGAAATGTCGTCCTTTTTGCATCTTCTTACATACTGTCACATCTTTGATTCTCCCTACTCGGTAATAACCGAAAAAATTGGAAATAAATAGATCCGTTCCCTCAGTTCCCTGAAAGATATTCTGCGGTTCATAACCGGTTCTCAGATCAAAAAAAAAAAATATTATTGTTTCCCGTGTTCAATTTTGGTATAACTGACTACTGAATTTAGAATCCCAATTACCTATATGATCTTCACGAAATTATGTACGAACATTCGTTCCACTATTTTGCAACTGATTTTTATGTTTGACTTCAGTATTTCGTATTAAAAATGTATGGATTTTTGACAAAATGATAAACAAAATATAAAAATACGCCGCAGTACAGCGTAATGAATATATCTAATTCTCAAAGAAAAGTTACAGCAAAACTATCAAGCTTAGGGCTTTATTATATAAACAATTCGAGGACATCGGGTGTGGTAGTCAATTTACTGTAGTCGATATAAATAAGTTGATTTATTACATAAAATATGTTTAATTTTTTTTTGTAGGCAAGTTGAAAAATCAATTTTTACGATTTCATTTTTTTCGATATTTAATCTTAAAAAATTATGGATCTCGTACTCAAGATAGGAGGAATTAAATTAAAATTATATTTCTCGTGTAAAACCTTCGATGGATTTTTTCGATTCTATTCATGGATTCTACACATTCTAAAGAGTAAATTGTGAACATTTTTTGTGGATTACAAATGTTCAGACGTGGTTACAGACCCGACTTCTGGGGGGGTGAGGTGAACTTTTAGACAACTTTAATTTAGAAATTGAGTTAAATTCATTTTTTGCTGATCTTGTAATTATTTTAGCCTTAGTATGTAAAATTCTAGGGAGGGAGTAGCTAAAGTGAAAATGACATTTTCTCAATTATGAAACATTTTGGAATTATCTTACAATTATTTCAAATTCAGTTAACCGTTGAATATAAATCACTTTTTGAAAAATCTGTATTTCTTCAAATGTAACGACTAGTATGTACAAAATTGAAATTTAATTGCATGTAATTAACATTATCAGTATATTTCTTCTTCTTTTCAAAATTCTACCTGAATCTTGGGATATATAAGAACCACTTTGCCTGAAAGCTTCAGTTGCTATCTAAACCAGAACTAGTTGGTATCTATTCTGAATTTGTGCCGAAAAATTGAGAGATCATGAATTTCTTAAATAATATTTCAGAAAATTGTTTTTTGGATTTTATTGTAAATACATGTTCAGCTGAAAATGCTGTTGAGTATATTGAATCTGAAAAGATGAATTATCAATTTTTGAATTGGTATTTGGTTGAGTTAGTGAAGAAAAGAATGAGAGAAAATGTTGGATGTAAGAGAGACCTCGAAGTGATATCCTGTGTTTTAAAAAATGGAGCAGATCCAATGACAACTTGTGCAATAGATGATAATAGAAACAATACATTAATCAATTTGGCAATAGAAGATAATGGTGAGTTGATATATTTTTAACAAATTTAATTTTGCGATATCATTAAATATTTATAAAATATTTCATCGCGAAGCACTTCTCATATTTTCTGTTTTATGTTTTTTATCCCGACTCTCCTAGACCTCTGAGAGCTTAGAGCTTGTACGAGTTATAAAGAGCAGTTTTGTTTTGTGTAGATTTCGTTACTGTGTCCCATCGTCAATCATCATTTCTACTCAACGTTACTTAAACTTTAAATGAGACATCAATATTTTGATCCATCGTACTCATCGTAGGTTAGTGTTCAATATGATAGATATTTTTATTAATAATTTTTTAAAATGAAACGAATTTCGAACTATGTTCTCATTTGCAATATCAAAACTGGCGGTTTTCTCTCTCGAATCTTTCAAGACGTCCTTATTATCTCTAGTCTCCTCTTGTGTAGAAAGAATAGCCTGGCCCTTTTTGCCATTTATTTGATATTCCTTTAATTAACCATATTCGCATATTCGAAAATATTTTATATTTTCTTTTTTTTTCTTGTTCTTCTGATTCACGGGGATGGCTTATTAGACGTTTATAGAAATCTAATCATAATTTTGAGTTGAAAATTTGCATATTGGGGTTTGAGACAATGATCTTTCTCCCTAAAATATTTTCAGATCACTACAACTTCCGGTTATACCGGAAACAGACTACTAATTCCTCATTTCAAATGGCACACCCAGTATATTATTGCATCATTAGATAGCTTTTTTATGACAATTTTGTCAACATGCCATACCTTGAGTAGAAAATCAACGGTTCATGAGTTAATGGGATTCTCATGAAAAAAATGGTGGCAATGAGGACTAACTTTTTTTCAATATTTCGGCAGAAAAGGCTTTTTTAGAATGTTTTTTTCGATTCTACAAATACGTAGTATTATGAGACTGTATGCGGTTTGGACCAAAAATGTACAGGGTATTTATAAGTGGATCATGAACTTGGACAACTCAAATTCATCAAAACTCATAATTATTATTATATTTTTTATTATTTCAGTCGATTCAGTATTCATTTTAGGTATAGGGTTTTCTTAAATAAATCCCACCATTTTTGTACGTAGAATCGACTGAAATAATAAAAAATATTTCAATTTGAAAATCTTGAGTTTTGATGAATTTGAGTTGACCAATTTCATGATCTTCTTATGGACACCCTATACAATTTTGGTCCAAACCGCGAACAGTCTTATAATAACACGTAATTGCAAAATCGAAAAAGAAAAATTTTTTTTAAAAAAGCTTCTTCTGCCGAAATATTCGAAAAAATATGAGTCCTCATCGCCACCATTTTTAATCATAAGAATATAATTAAATCATGAACCGTTAAGTTTTCACCCAAAGTATGGCATATTGCCGAAATTGTCATCAAAAAAGCTATCTAATGATGCAATAATATACTGGGTGTTCCATTTGAAATAAGGAAGTAGTAATCTGTTTCCGCTATAACCGAGAGTTGTAAAGATCTGAAAATATTTTAGGGAGAAAGATCATTGTCTCAAATCCATATGCAAATTTCCAGGTCAAAATTATGATTAGTATTCCATAAACGTTTAATACCATCTCGGTGGATCACCCTATTATCTTCTCACTTAGTATAACTAATTATCATTTCAAGAGTCTTCATATTTGTTTTAGATCATTAATCTCGTGTTTCTGCATCCTATGCCAACACTAGTTGTAGGATTTTTTTATATTCTCCATTAGACAAGAATGGCTATTAACAGTTACAAGTTATAACAAAATATTAATTGATCATAAGAGAAATATCATATATTTAATTTACTCATTTAATTTCAGATGTGGATTTGATCATTTTGTTCCTGCCATTCTTAAAAAAATTCTACGATCTTCGATTTGAATCTATTCAACATTATCGATTCTTTTGCAATGGTAACACTCCCTTACACATAGTAGTAGCAATGGCAGAACCACACATCACAAGATTATTATTAATGCTCGGTGTCGATTGTGAAGTGAAGAACAAAAATTTGGAAACACCGCTTTTCATCGCAGTTGAAGGCAACCTGATGGAGCAAGTAAAAATTCTTCTAGAAGAAGGAGCTGACTTCAAAGTGAGGGATAAAAACGGTGATACTATACTTCATAAGCTATGTCGTGAAGAAAAAAGAATAAACTTAGAAATGTTTAAAATGTTATTAGACATTGGTTGTGACATCAATTCAATTGGCAGATTTGGTTTGACACCTTTGCATCTGCTTGCCAAGTTACACTACAAACGTGAAGCAGTATCCTGTGCCAAATTACTGATCCAAAGAGGAGCTAAGATCAACTTACAAGACGAATCCGGTAATACAGCTCTGCACACATTAATGTACAGTTGTGATATATTAAACTTCATCCCGTTTTTAAATTTACTAATGGAAAGTGGAATTGACGTGAAAATAGTTAATTCTCAAAATAAAACGTTCTTTGATGTAATAATGGACTGCCACTTTAGAAGACGAACTGTTTTGAAACATCTAGTTCTTTTAAATGTCAGTGGAAAGTGCCAAATGGAATTCAACCCTACAAGTAATAATTATATATTGTTTGATTTGGAAGTAGCTTGTAGAACAGAATTGTACATTTTGGAGTCTCGAAAAATATTCGGATTGGATTGTTCTTATTTGAGAATCCTCACCTCGGATAGAAATCAAATATCCAAACTCTGCAATAACCCAATTCTGAGGTCAACCATGATCACATTCAATGAACAAGAATTTCCAATTTACGGTCTAAGACTTAAAAGCAAATTTCAGGCTGGGTTGAAAATATTTCACGAAGAAGAAAATGCTTTAAAATTTCTCAGTGTGATCTCGAACGGAAGGCTGAATTTTTATTGCATGAAAGAAATTTTAAAATACATTCCAACAAAAGAATACTATAAATATGAAAAATGTCTACCGCAAGAAACTATCGCCGAGGAAGCTTCTTCTTCGAATAAACGGAAGGCCAACCAGGTGGAAGAAAGCGAGAATAATGAAGTAAGAAAAATCAGAAAAATTGTTGAATAGAAACAGAAAGTGATAAAGCAAGAAAAAATGAAATTTCTGCAACAGCATGTGAGAATATAGTTTTTCGGCAACCGTCCGGGAAGTGCTCACTTCCCGGACGCTTTTTCTCTGAGAAAGTAGCATTTCCCGGCCTAGTCCGGAAAGTACGTACTTCTCGGACTAGGCCGGAAAAGAATCATAGAATCCATAGGAACCGAGATAACGGCTGACAGTTCATATGAAATTAGTTGTCAAAAATTTGCATGTTTTTTGATCGCAATCGCAATAAAATATGGAAAGCAGCAGCGATAGTGTTATTTTACATGATTGCCGAAAAAATATTCTACGCAACACGCCCGAAAATGGTTTTTTTGGACTCACAGACTTCCTGGACTCGCTTACGCTCGTCCTAGAATTTTGTCTATTCGTCCAAAAAAACCCTATTTTCCGGACTTGTTACGTAAATTACTATATTGATACTATTTTTTCTAGATTATAGGTATTTTTATGAAATAATTTATTTGAATTATTCGATATGTAAATTTCTGATTCTACAATTTTGTGTGTTATGTATATATATATGTATATAGATCGCAATATTAGTTATGTTTAGATAACATTTTTTTAACACAATATAAGAATAAAGTTCACAGTTATAATTAAGCTTTTTCAATTGTTTTAATATTTGTGATTCAGAAATACATTTTGTTCCCAATGTTTTCGTTTCCTTTCCATTCATATTCAGATTTTCTTCTTCAATGATTTGGTGAAGAAATTCAATATCATACCTATCGAAATGGCAATTTTCGTTCCTTCAAGAAAATTGTTCCAAAAATGGTATTTTTCTGGAAGTTTATTCTGTTTTAATGACTTGTCATAGACCAGGAAGTTTTGACTTCAGATTAATGTTCAGAAAACTGAATTTATATATCTATTGATGCAAAAATTTACCTGTGCAAAATCTAATGAAAAAAATATGATAATTTGAACAAGCGATCAAAATTTTCGACGCTACCTTCTTAGAGAATCAATAAGAGTTGGTAAATAAATACCAAAACTTATAATTAATCTATTCATCACAGCTACCTAACTGGATCTTCATAGGATAATTTGGATTTTCCTGAAAATTGCTATAGAGAGCTGTTAGAATTTTTTTCTCGAAATCAATTACAGATACGACAAAACTTCAACAATAAAAAAAATATAGTACTGAACCAGAGTTTTTTGGAATATACAGGGTGTTTCAAGTTCGACGGCCTTTTAGACGTTTCTGGAGAACGGGGTCGATTTGAAACCTGAAAATTCGGAATATGACATTGATGCTCTTCTTCTTCTTCAGCCTTCCCTCATCCACTCCTGGATGTAGGCCTCTTTCATCTTCCACCATGCTGTCCTGTCCTGCGCTATCTGAAACCATCTATTTCCCGCATACTGCTTTATATCATCAAGCCATCTTCTCTGTGGTCTACCTACACTGCGTTTCGTCGTTCTTGGTCGCCAGTGTGTTACTTTCTATCTATATTTTAAGGTTACTTTATATGTCCATCTCGATTTGTCCTGTCGAGCCACGTGTCCTAACCACTGCCACTTCAATTCCGCTACACGCGCTATAATATCTACGACTCTAGTTCTTTGTCGGATTTCTTCATTCCTTTTTCTGTCTCTAAGACTGACATTGAGCATAGTTCTTTCCATCGCTTTCTGCGTCACCCTCAGCTGGTTTGCGGTCCTCTTAGTTATTGCCATAGTTTCCAGGCCATATACCGGTAATATGCAGGCATCGGAAACTTTCCTTTTAAGGTTTATCGGGATGTCGTTATTCCTGAATATATATTTCATCCTTCCAAAAGCCATCCAAGTTATCCTGATTCTTCTTTTTATCTCTGCTGTTTGATTTTCTTTGCTGGTTCTTATTGAGTGTCCTAAATATATATATTCTTCTACATTTTCAAGTTCTGTGCCGTCAATGTTTACGTGTTCTGTGCATGATGCTCTATTCAGCTAAAATATTTTCGAAGTTCCACCACTTTCGGTTATACGAATTAAAAAAAAAATTATCAAAAAATTTTTTTTTTCATTTTATGCCCCACATATTATCAAGATTAGATATTTAAATTTCTATGGTCATAGAGTATTATTGCTAGTCTGTCTGGAAACAGATCGAATGAAATTGACCCTACGTATAACATAAATTCATAAAATCTGGAATCTGAATTATTCAATTTAAGAGCATAAACATGTTTGTATAATACCCTTATTTCTTACCGTAGAATCCAACGAAATCACAAAAATATAAGGTTCTAATTTGAAAATCGAAAGTTATGATCAAATTTTGTTCACAATTTTTGAAACACCCTGTGATGATATTTCTCAAGTTCAAGATATGCACGATATTCCTTCATTACTCTAGTTTGAGAAAGTGAATTGAGTATATAGGTACGCATAGGATAATCACATTGAAAATAATTCACGTAATAGTGACTATGGAAATCCTCTCTTTTTTTCGGTTGTTCCTTAATATTTTGAGACCTATAAGGACTAACGCCATAACTTTAAAAAAGAGTAATTGAAAATGGAAATATCGATAATATATAAGACATAAAATGAAAAAAAAAGTTTTTTTTTGAAAAAAATTGTTTTAATTCTTGTATAACCGGAAGTGCCGGAACTTCGAAAATATTTTAGCTGAATAGGGCATCATGAACAATGTCATATTCAGAATTTTCAGATTTCAAATCGGTTCCGTTCTCCAGAAACGTCTAATAGGCCGTCGAACTTGAAACACCCTATATATGCCAATCGAAGTCAAATATCTTGTGAAGGAAAGGTACTATGAGAAAAAAACCCCTGTATCTCAAAAACAAAGCGATTGCAGACTCATGTTATAGGACTTTTTTACTTGAAATGATTCGAGAAATCTGACATTTTCATTTGTACCTCCAATTTAGGAGCAGCGTTTAGATATAGTCAAATCAAAACTGATGTCTTTACAAATAAATTGCAATTTGAATGAAGCACAATAAATTGTACAACACAGCCCAGACAATTTTTCGATGCGAATTACTCACTTCAGTTCTTTGATAAGTACAGTATTGAAATTTTGTGACGGATATGATACAAAAAACCGAAAACAACAGGTAAGTGTATACCGATGACGAATGCAAAATTCACAGATGGTAATAAGGGACGATGATATAATCATTACATCTACAATTCGCCTTTTCAGGGCAAATGTATGTACATTTGTTGAATAAAGTCGGTTTATTATTATTATGATTTACCCTATCGATAATATGGCCGTTATAATTATTACGAGCTTCACCTTCGGCAGTCCAGTCCTTCATAAAAACATCGATGTATACGGATACATATGACAATTAATGTAAAAGAAAAAGTATATATTTTTGAGGTTAATAAATATGATTTATTTTATATGATTTTTCAATGATATTTCGTAAATCTAAATATCTGAACTTTATGCTGAAATAGCCTATCTTTACCCTCAGTTGAAAATTCAATTGTACTGAACAAATCATTGTTCATTAGATCACTAAATATTTATCAGAACAAGGAAATCAATCATCCCTCTGAAAAGAATTGCGAGATAATTTTTTGTTGTGAGAACTTTAGGTATAACATCTTTCCACAAAATTGCTATTTTAAAACCATATACAGTATTAATTGGTTCAAAATAATTTATTTCATAGTAATCAATTGAATCAAATCATTATTTATTGATACAACTAAATATTCCTTCGTATGAATAAATTAGGTTATTTCATTTCACCAACAAAACATAATGAATGGATACATTCCATCCACGTACGGGCTGTACTAAGCTTGTTTGAAATTAACAACTACATTGACAAACATACTGTATATACAAGAAATTTATTTGTAGCCACATGGTTATGTGTCTGCTCTGTTTTCCTCTGATACCTACTCTGATGATAAAATACCTAGAATATCATAGTTAACTACAATAAAAATATTGAGGACATGTCTATTTCTAAAGATTTAATTCTTTCAAAAACTTAATTTTGCAATGATGATTTTTTCAGGGATAGCATCAAAAAATGTTGTGCTTTTTCATTTGAAGAAACTCACACTTCTCTAATTATATTTCATGTATTTCAGATTTTAATTACATTTGATTCTTTAGTGAAATAATTTCTAAGAAAATCTAAAGCCTTAAATCTGTGAGATATTTTATTTTTATCTTCTTTTGGCATTTCAGCATAAGTTTGGTTAAAGCCTTCAGGTTGAAAACAAGGATCCCATCCAAACTCTCTAGACCCCCTTGGATTTACAATCGTACCATCAGTAATTCCTTTGAATAATACAACTTCTTCAAGTGCATTACCTGAATAATATAATCGAATGCATCTTGAACGAGTTAGTTCATATTGATGTTTTACCTGAATGATATGCAAAAGTACATATAGCTTGTGCAGTTTTGTCGTCAAAACCTGCAAAAAGTCGAAATAACCCTTCGGGTCCTAAGTTACCTAAAAACCATTTAATATATGGACCAGGTAATCCTTTGAGAGCATTGAAACAGAGACACGTATCTTCTACAGTTACTGGACCTTTCACCATTGAACTAGCTTCCAAACATTTTTTTTTACAAATTTCATCTATCTCTCCTTGTAACTCCGGTAAATCAATCTTAGAGCTTATAATATCTATGGGGAAAGACGGTCCAATTATCTGTTTCAATTCTTCCAATTTTTTAGCATTCTCTGTTACAAAAACTTGGAATGATCGGCTAGTAATATATGAATTTATTATTTTTATTATAAAAGGTGGAAACTTGGTTTGGAGTAATTTAAAAATTGTGGCCTTCGTGCCAGAGTGTGTCAAATGCCTTTTCAATATCGAGATTTAACATGGCTGTAATTTTTTGTAATTAAAATTTTTAGTTATTTGATCTGTTATTGTTCCTAATTTGGAGTATGGTGCTGTGGGAAGGTCTAAATCCAAATTGTTCATCAATCAATTCTTTGTGTTGAGTTTCATGGTCTTTAATCCTGTTGAGGATAATTTTCTCAAGTACCTTTGACAAGGTTGGCAGAAGGCTGATAGGTCGATAATTTGCCGCGTACTTACGATCTTTCTTTGCCTTGGGAAAGGAGAGAACTATGGCATTTTTCCATTCATTTGGAAAGTAATTAAGTTTGAGGCAGCTGTTGAATATGTAGCAAAGCTGAACAATGGCTTTTCTTGGGAGGAATTTAAGTGTTCTGTTATTAATTTTGTCTTCGCCCGGTGCTTTTTATTTTTGAAAGATCTGATGATATGACGAATTTCGGTTGAGGAAGTTAGTAATTCCAAAGTTTCTTTAACGATTTTTTGAGAAGGATTCAGCCAGATGTTCAGCTTTGGAGTAGTTATCGAAAATTAGACCTTGTGCTCCATGCAAGGTTGAAATTCCAGCCGAAGGTTGATTTGTTTTCATCGAACGCATTATTTTCCACATTTCGTTGGAGTTTGTTAGGTTTTTCGTAAAATTTCCCCATTTTTCACTTTTTAAAGAGTTTGTTATACCTCTAATAAGATTAACTGAATTTCTATATTCCTGATATAAAACTACACTGTAATTTCTTTGCAGTCTTTTTCTTATCTTGTTTTTCATTTTAATGAGTTCCCGCACATACGGGGGTAATTCTAAATGGTTATTATCCGGGTGAGTAGCCTTGTTTGTCGCTGGATGTAGACAAAGTTTTATTGTTTTAGTGAGATTGAAAATTTTTTTGTTTATGTCATTTTCGGAATTTATGTTAGAATTTAAATTTAGAATTTGATCAACTAATTGTTTGAAAAGTTTCCAGTTTGTGAAATAACTTATTTCTTCTTTATGCAGCGGGCTTGAATTCATTTTGGGAATTATTATTATTATTATTATTATTATTACAAGGTAAAGAGTTGAGGCCAAGCCTATAAACTCACAAAAATTGAAATATATGAAAAAATACACCGAAACTTAAAAAAATGCATTACAAAAAAAAAAGCAATTCACAGCTCCACAAGTAGCACTCACTCGCGACGAAACCAGGTGTCATAGTTGTTTTTAAAAGAGTTCACAGAAACTGAGTTCACCACCGATGAAGGTAAAGAGTTCCAAACGGTAAACACGCGGTTTGTGATGAAGAACTGTCTTTGGGATGTCTTGAAACTTTCCTTCCTCAGCTTGAAAGCGTGACCTCGCAGACGGTCGTCCAGGTTCAACTTGAAGAGACCACTGAGGTCAACTCCAAAAAAGTTGTGAAGAGCACGAAAAGTAATGATGAGATCACCACGCAGCCTCCTGTCATCAAACGTGGACAGATTCATGATGGACAGTCTTTCACCATAACTGGGACGTAAGATGCCGTAGGGCAAACGAGTTGCCCGTCGCTGGACGCTCTCCAACAATGCCGAGTCTCTACTCAATGAAGGACTCCACACAGGGCCAGCAAACTCCAGTATGGGTCTCACGTAGAGTTTGTAAAGGATAGCACAGGTGGAGGGATCACATCTACCAAAAGCTTTCTGAACCATAAATAAAGTTCTTTTGGCCTTGTTTACCGCCTGAAGAATGTGGTCGGACCAGCTTAGATTCTCTGACACAATTACACCAAGGTCAGCATGACTACTACAAGTAGCGATGGGGTTGTTGTTTATATAGTACTGACGACGGGGATTGCGAGCACCCAAGTGCAGAACAACACACTTCTCGTAGTTCAGAGGCAGCCTCCACTCCTGGCACCAATGGTTCAATTTCTCCATGTCTTCCTGAATCAGATGAGCTGCCACGTTGGGGTTACCGAATAATTTGGTATCGTCGGCAAATTGGGAACACTGAGAGTTGAAGATCTTGGGTAAATCAGAGATGTAGAGGAGAAAAAGTAGTGGACCCAAAACAGAACCCTGTGGAACTCCACTTCCAACAGGTCTCGCCGAAGAGAGAGATTTATCGACTCGAACCTGGAAGGTTCGATCGGTAAGAAATGCTTCAATCCAAGAAAGCAGGCGGCCGCGGACCCCAAGATGTTCGAGTTTATGTAAGAGAAGATCATGTGGTACACGGTCAAATGCCCGAGAAAAATCCAGATAAACAATGTCGACTGGAAAGCCTTTATCAAGGGACTCGGACCAGGAGTTTACGCATTCAAGGAGGTTAGTAATGACTGATCTACCAGGAAGGAAGCCGTGTTGACATTCGGGAATAAGGTTACCGCTAATTGCAAACTCAAGGACACCACTCAAGATGATCTTCTCGCACACCTTTGCCACAATCGGAACCAGACTAATTGGACGATAATTTTCTGCGTCACGTTTATCTCCCTTCTTGAAAATTGGCGTTACAAGTGCATTACGCCAAGCAGAGGGTAGGCAGGATGTTTGAAGTGAACGTTTGTACAAAATAGAAAGAGGATACGAAAGAGGTTGGGCACATTCCTTGAGTATTTTAGCAGTGATACCATCCGCACCAGGAGAGGAGTTAACATTGAGTGAAGATAAATGGGCTTCAACGACTGCAGGGTCGAAAGAAGACTCTGTTATTTCAGAAGAATTCCTCTCAACGTTCAATCTTGGAAGTTGGTGGGCTCCTCTTGTAAAAGAGGCAGCAAAGGAATCAGCTAGGACGTTTGCCGTCTCCTCGGGACAGGAGCAGGGAGTATTGCTAGAATTGCGAACCAATGGTATGTCAACTTTAGAATTAAGGGTTGATCTGACGTATTTGAAAAACTTTTTATTGTTCTTAGAATGTATTAGATTGGATTCAAATTCCCTTTTGGAATCGGCAATTAGTGATGAAAGTGAATTGGAGAAACGTCGGTGGTCTTCGTAGTCTCTTACTTGCTTACGACGTAGGTAACGTTGCCATATGGACTTCTTGTGACGTATTAGTCTAAGGATATTTTGACCGATCCAGGGCTTAGCTGGTATGTAAACAATATTTCTCACAGATGAGCATTCATTGGTCAAATTTAGAAGGGTTGTGGTAAAAACAGCCCACATCTCCTCAGTATCAGTATTGGGCGCAAGAAGTGTACTCCAATCGACGTCCCCCAGTCTCAGACAAAGTTGATGATAGTCTATGATTTTCAAATGTTTTCTTGACCTATTGGATGGTGTACGCGATCTCATATGAATGGTGGAGAGTAAGATAATGTGGTTTGATTTGCCTAAGGGTGGATATTGTTCAATCTTGGAAACAAGGTCAGTATCGTTCGTTAGCAATAGATCCAGAAGAGAAGGAGTCTGCAAACTGCGAAAGCGCGTAGGAAACTCCACCAGTTGAAAGAGGTTGTAGTCGCGGATAGCGTCTACATAAACGCTAGATGCCGAATTATAGGTCTTTGATGTCATAGGCCATTCAACATCGGGCATGTTGAAATCACCAGCTATATATAGATTGCGCTTGGTCGTGGAAAGACTACCCAGATGAGCAGCCAGTGAAGTATCGGATTGGCAAGGGCGAGGTCGATAAATGCAGCCGATGGTAAAGAAGCAAGACTTCTCCTCCAACAGATCAAGGAATATATTGTCAATTCCTGGCAGGTCAAGGTTAGTTACTTTCAGAGAAAAAGATAAAGAGATATTCGTGGCCACATACATGCAAACACCACCATGACCCACAGTTGTTGTACTGTCCTGCCTATAAATCAAATAACCGGGTATGGAAACCAGTGAGTCTGGAATACCAGGATGAAGCCAGGATTCCGCAATCAAGATGAAAGTTGGATGATGGACGTCCACATAAGCTAACAATTCCAAGTACTTGGAGAACAGAGACTGTGCGTTGGTATAAAGGATGGTCCACTCATGGAGAATGTCTAGTTTTTTGCGCTCTTAGAAGTGGAGATCTTTGTGATAGTAGGCTTACCGGAGATATATTTGATGTTGATGTTAGACTCGCCCGCGTCGATTCTGTGCTTTAGTTCGGCACGCAAATCATTGAGCTCTTTTACTTGTAAAGGTGTTTTATCGTCAGTAATGCTATATTTCCGCCAGTCGCGTACGCTGGCGATGACTCGCCTGTCTTTGAGAATTCTCGTGACTATCAGTGGGTTGTTGAAAGATACCTTGAGAATTCTTGGACGGTTGTTAGTCGATACTCGTATTCTAGAGATGGAGGTACGTTGCAAATTAGCATCTGGATTCACGCGGTCGAGAACTTGAGAAACACTCGCCTCGTCATCCGCGGGGCTAGCTTCAGGAATTCCGCGAATCAGTATATTGTGGGACCTACGTAAGCGTTCCAACATTTCAGCCGGCTGAATCTCAATCTCGGATATCTTGGTGCTGGCGTTATCAATCGCGACGGAAAGTTGTTCATTCGATTCCTCTAAACTCCGCATTTTAGAAGTGCAGGCCTTGATATCAGTTTCGTGCTTAATGATGGAGTTGGAATGTTCATCGAGAAGGCTCTCATGACGGCGCAAATCCTCAGAATGTTCCTTCAAAACAGACTTGCACTCGGATAAATCTGACTGTATCGCTAGTTGGGTGGATTTTATGGTAGACATATCAAGAGACATTTCGTTTAATTTTGCCATAATGGCAGCGAATTGATCACCACTGAGTGAGGAAGCCGAGGAAGGCTGTGAGTTTAAAGTCGAGACCGGTTTATTTAGATGCTGGGAAGGGGATGATACCGATCCACTACGAAGTGAACGACCCTCCTTCTTACAATAGCTACAGATCCAATCTTTATCAATCAGACCCAACTCATCAGGCAGCAAACACAAGCACTCCACATGAAAATGTTTCTTGCATTTAGAACAATTTGTGAATTTGGTGGAGGCTGTTTGTTTCGAGCATATATGGCATTTAGCCATTTTCCTACTGTATATTCTGGGTTAAATGGAAAGGTGGAAAGGGAATTTACGAACTTCACTCTCTTGGGCCGATAAGAGAGACTTACACAGATAAGGTTGGCCACGGGAAGGAATAGGGAGGTAAATAGATGAAGGATTTAAGTTTATATGACCTAACAATGTGAAAACGACCCTGCCAACAGTGCGAAGACTTACGACGCCCACGCTGTTGAGTTTGGAAGCAGACTTGTATAGTTCTCCCGTCAAAGCAAGAAAGGTACTGAGCGGCAGGCAAACAAACCAAGCGGAAAACGAAGCGAAGCGTACCGACGCAACGTAGGTATCACGCGCAGCTGGAGGGGTTATCGACGCAATGGAACTGCGTATATTTAGTAAACAATGAACAAGTCAGGGCGAACAAGAAAAAATAGAATACAAAAAACCCAATTTAAAAGGTTATATTCTTCAGATTATCTGTGGTTTCCATACCTCGGGAAGCACAGGAACCATCACTCAAAAATTCACTATAAAAAGATCGGTATTTCTTGAAGAAAATATGCAACGATTAAGGAGTAGCTCGTAAGACGTGTTAACAGTTAGATTCCAAATATATATATATATATATATATATATATAATTGTTGCTAATACCGGAAAATGGTCTGAATATAATGCCTGAATAGAAAAAGGTTGAGAAATCTGCAGGTTCTTTGTTGACATCAAGTCAATTGTAGAGGGTGAACTTTGATGGGTCGGATAATAAGAGAAAGAGTTTCTTGGGAAGTTTAAAATGAAATTTGTTTTGTCTAAGTAGGTAATCCTTAATGATGGTGCCATTACGGTTAGAGTTAGTACAATTCCAAGAAGGGTTTCTACTGTTGAAATCGCCCGCAATTATTACTTTGCTACCTAGGCCTTAGAGATAGTCAATTTCTGAGATATCCATTGGTGTTTGATGACCTTTATAAAAAATTATGATGGTAACATTTTCAATTTGAATAGCCTGTGACTCAGAATTTCAATAGGTTTGAGATGTTTCCTGTAATGAATAAAGAGCCCTCCACTGGTTGTTTTGGGTTTATTTATGAAGTAAAAATTTGAAATTTTAGGCGGTTTCCGTTTATTAAGTCTAGATTCTTGTATGCAAATAATTTCCGATTTTATTTCATTAGTCAAGATTTACAGTTCGTTAACTTTGTTTGTAATACCATTGGCATTCCAGGAAATTATGTTGATGTCTTTCTTTTGGGCCTTATAAACCATTTTTCAGCCAATTTTTGGAGTATCATAATTTTGTCTAATGGCGAAACGATGGCTTTAAATTGTTCTTTCATTTCTCTCACGATTGAGATTAAATGAGCTAAATTGCATATTGAGTTCAATTCGTGGATTTCTTTCAGGAGCGTTTGAAATTCATCTACATTATCTGAATTAGATTCCGGTGAAATTTTTGTTTGTTGAGAATATGTTGGCAGGTTTCTGTTGACCATGTCTACATAAGATATTTCTTGATTGGGTTTTTGATAGAATTAATTGAAAGGGATGGCGTTCGCTTTTCAGTAATTTTGGAATTCGATTCCGTAATATGAGACGATTTGTTTTCATTAATTCAACGTACCTTAACATTTCGGGACACTTGGAGTAGTGAGCTGTGTGTATTTTTCCTAATGTACCTTCACATGGTCTATTTCCTTGATTTTTTTAAATCTTGGATTTGACCGTCCTTGGGTATATTCACTAAAAATGAGTGTGAATCTGGATTCCTCCCTTATATTTGTGCATTGAATGTCTTCGGCTATAAATTTTCCGTCTCTGGCCAATTCTTGTATGATGTAATTTTCCGTCATGAAGCTGGCTGCTTTTAAGATTTTTTTTTTCTTATCTGATCTCCAGGTCCCCCGCAACTGCGCGTGCACCGCACGCGGTCGCCAAATCCAATTATAGACCTCATGAAGAACCGAAGGTTTATGAAAAAGATTCTTTCAAATTTTTTCCACAATTTTTTTTCCAACTTCTTTCTTGCAATTTATGCAAATTTCCTCACGTCGCAATCGGTATGAAATAGCCAGATTTCTATTATACGATTCTTTATGAGTAAATGAATCATAAATAATCATCCCTTTGTCGGTACGGGATTTCTTTATAGGCCACTTGCACCGGACGGCGGGCACCATTTCTTCGATTATCACTAACACACGCATATGGTAAACATAAACAATCATAAATACCGAAACGACGGCCTTAAGCTAGGGGAATTACTCAAACTCACTTTCGACACCATCTGTAAGAAAAATATTACAAGTTACGGAGAATTTCTGAAACTACCAAAATCTACTTGCTGCGCTATAACAGCGAAAGGCGGCGTAATTAAATAATAGATATTTTATTTCGCCAAGTTTAAGAGTCAAGAATTTAAATACTGAAATAATTAAAAATTGAAAATATTTGTGTTTTGTGTAATTGTGTTTTGTTTAACTGTTTTTTGTTGTGATCAAATAAAATTTTATGAAATGGTAAGTACCTTTCCAAGGTTTTTCTAAAATACTTTTTGAATATGATAATGAGAACTTTCCCAAAACTGTCTGAGATGATTTCGTCTTTTGATCCTGTGATGAGAGAGCACATTAGTCGAGTGAAAAACTCACAAAAAAATTCTTTAAGAATGACCCATTAGGGTAAATGCACTGGTTAGCCGACCGGCACTGGTCCTCGACCATTCCGTGATTTGAGATAAAATAATAATAAAAATATATCATATAGTGCAAAATATTTTCGCGGTACGTGTTCTCGACCATTCTACCCTTCCAAGATAGTTTGCATAGTAGTGGTATAGGTCAAAGTTTTCGCGCTAAAAATTAGTTTATAATCGTCTATCATAGAATAGGGTTCTTTCTCGTCCTCTCTTAGAAAAGTGCTTTGTGATATATGACCAGAAAATAGTAATTATTCCTTATTTTAAATGAATTAGGTGTGTATTTTTTGTTCCATATCAACTATAAGATATATTTTTGAGTGTATTTCAATCAAAAAGCAAATAAATGTATATTTTTTTGTTCAATATTCGGCGGTCGCGAACTGGTATTGGAAAATTTGTATCTTTTATTTCTCGACCAAAGTGGTCAAGAACCAATATGTTACTTCAAAAATTGTTTATTTCAACCGATATATTTCTGTTTGATCATTTTCGTTTTTTTTTCGATACCTTATTTCATTTATATATCTACTTTCTGAATATTAGTTTGCGACCACCGAATTAACGTTGAAACACTTTTTCTACCCTTTATTTATTCGCGGTCGAGAACCAATTTGATTGTACTTAATTCTCGACCACTGGTGAACGGTGTTTTATATTTTATTTACTCATTAGTTTCTTAATAGATATTAATAGCAAAATAACCAAATAATGTTGTATGAGTTGCTATTTTGAAATATTTATAGGAAGTGGAAACTTTTGCAAAATAATTTTTTTTTACGTTCCGAGTGTTTCTTACTTGATTAACTCATCTGAAACCCATCTGAGTGATGTCGATGGTACGGTACGAAAGTAAGTACTAATCACTCATCTCGCTCTAAAGTTTTTTATACAATTTTTAAGTGGAGCGGCCACTATTATTAGTGGTCGAAAAAAAAAAATGGTCGAGAACTCTGCGGCGTGGTCGAGAACCGAAGGTTATTGAGATTTTCTATATGTTTTCACATTTCATAGGTTAAATGCGGAAAGAACGGTTAAAATTATATGACAAATCATTTAAAACTCGCCAAAGAATCGATTAACACCAACACCATTAAAATTTGATAAGTTTATGTGTGAAAAAATCGTGCTCGAAATCGATGTTTCTGTTAACTGGTTGAGAACCAGTGCATTTACCCTATTTAGGCTACCAGATACAAAATAAAATTAAATTTAGATATTAAAATCATGAGAGGTCAAGGGTCTGATAATGGGGCGAATATGCGCGGAAAACATATTGGTTTACAAAAACGCACACTCGATGCTAATCCTAGGGCATTTTTTACGCCATGTGCTGCACACAGCTTGAATTTAACTGAAAATGATGCTGCTAAGGTTCCAAATGAAAAAGTGGACTTTTTTAATATTGTACAAGAACTTCTCTTCTCTTCTTTTTCTCTTCATCCACAAAAAGATTGGAATGTTTTAAAAAAGCATGAACCTCAGTTACATCTAAAACCCCTGAGTGATACTAAATGGTCAAGTAAAATTGATGTTAAAGTTTCATTTTATTCAAATATGTGATAGCTTTTTAGAAATAGCAGAAAATGATACTTTCAACATAGAAACTAGACATAAAGCAAGTTCTCTTTTATTAAATATTCAATCTTTTAAATTTATTTGTAGTATAATAATTTGATATGATGTTTCATTCCAGATTAATATTTTGAGCAAAGTGTAGCGATTGACATTAAAGTGCACCAAAACTATTTGAAGAATTTAGTTGATAATTTCAAAAATTATAGAGATGATAGGTAATGTATTCCAGGAAAAACTTGCTGGAGATAGAGCAATGTTTATGCCTTTATGAATAATTTATAGAAGAATAAATCTTAAGTTTTGAAACATCTGTAGTTTCATAATAAAATCAAAATATAATGCGCTTTTAGTCGTATGCTTAAATGAAATAATGAAAAATTTGAAAAAATGTATTATGTAACAACTGACAGCATTGAGTTCTTAAGGCAATGAAGATTGCTGACAGATTTTAAACCATTCTGCGCTAAATTCTATAATCACCCAGCAGCGCTTTTCTCCACCTCCCCCCTTGAAAGGGCGCCAAAATATGTTCGGCACGCGGGCGTTGATGACCCTTGCGGGGGCCCTGCTGATCTCTAGGAGTGTGGAAGAAATACTCCATGTCTTCTTCTTTGAGGCCTGCTATTAATGCTTTGTGATCTCTTTCTTCTAAGTTGGTTATTTTAATGTCATTCTTGTTGTAGCTTATTGTGTATTTATTGTTCATTACTGATTTCAATTTCTGGTGAAATCTGGTATAAGACTCTATTTTCTGTGTGATTATCACTGGTGGACACTTTTTCACTACCGGATTTTGGATTATTTTTGGGGCTGGAACTGAGGCCGAGATTTCAACTTCCATTTCTGATTCGGGATCCAGTACCTCAAATGAATTTGAAGATATAATTTTATTTTGTTAAGGAGGTTTTGCCGTTTTAGTTGGAGTTTGGAACTCCGAAATTTCATTTCAGTTCACCGTCAAAGACGTCATGTTATTCATATTGGTTGTCTTGTTGATACGCGCTAGGCGTTCAACAGAGCTTTTTGTGAGGGCGGACCCTCGATACGGATTGTAACGTATATCACTAATTCTGATCACTACTTGAAACTTCACTTAGCCGAACTCTACGACACCAGGTCACTCATAACACTTGAACGATGATCTGCTGCTACGTGGTCATAACATCAAGCTTTATCGTGAGAATTTTGGACACCCAGCAAAGGAACATTTCATCTCCAAACGCATGTTCCTGGCCTGGAACTGGAACAGACTATTTCTCAGAGTAATCTCTGGTGATTACTCTAGCTGAGCTGATTCCAAAAATGTATCACATGTTGATTCCAATTGGTACATGGTCGAATTTGAATAATAGAGAATGTTACGCGTTACTTTATGAGCACACACAAAACTATGGTATTTTTGTCCACCCTGTACCAATTGGAATCAACATGTGATACATTTTTGGAATCAGCTCAGCTAGAGTAATCGGAAAATTGAGACAAAAAAGGGGTGCTACATTTAAAAAAAATAAGGTGACCTCATTATTCGAAAGTAATTCATCCTGTATATTAGATTATTATTTTAAAATACGGTATCACGAAATCGACTAGTGTTTTTTAAAATGATTTGAAAAAATGAAATATATACAGAGTGGTTAACATATTGATTGCAACTTCATTTTTTCAAATTGAACACCCTGTATATTTTTCGATATTTATATATCGTGGCAACGATATATGACATACGTTTGTCATTGATTGAAACTATTCATGGAATATGCACTACACAGAAGCGGAAAAATTTGAAATATTTTCACTTTATGTGAAGAACAATAAAAATAAGAAAGCTACAAGGAGAGAATATATGGAGTTGCATCCAAATCATCGAATTCCAATTCATAGTGGAAAACGAATGCCATATCGTTTCCAACGAGATGGCATTTGAATGGTTGTAGTAACAGAACCGTTTAATATTTTACAATTCTATTTTCATAATCGTGATTGATAATTGAAGGAGTACAATTGTACAAAATTTCATCCATTTCGGGTGAAATTTTTTTATCGCTGTAGACATGTAAAAAAAAATTTGTGTTCGATTTTTGAAAAAATTTTTGCACAGAAATTCTTAGAAAATTGTGTTCATTCAGAAACTAAAATTCGATTTGACCACCGGAAAAAAAAATTAGGAACGTTGCAGGTTTTCCGCCATTTTGTAATTCTTTTTTCGGATTTCATCAACTTTTCTGAATAGAGGACCCAAAACTACTGAGATTTGACCAAAAACCGTTTCTTTGAGTGTTATACAAAACTGACCACACCCATAAGAATATTGCTCAAAATTGACGTTTAACACCCTGTATCTCGCTTATGCGTCGAAAACGGGATATATTGTATAAGGCAAAACTGATTCTCCCGATGTCCTCTACACGAATATATATGTTTGTCCAGTTTATGATGAAACACCCTGTATATTTCGTTTTGTGAAATCATTTTAAAAAACACTAGTCGATTTCGTGATACTCTTGTAGAAAACATTTTTTTGTACCTCTTTCAGTAACAAAGTTAAAGGGGGGGTCAAATTATGGTGAAAACCCGGTTCTTCTCAGCAAGGACTTCACACTTCAAAGTGTATTGAAAGATCGTCCAACAGTGACCGTAATGGATGTGAAAACATTTAAAATGGGGAGTGCATGCCTCATTTCAGGAAAAAAACTATAAGCCTCCTCCAAAAGTGAAGCCACTTCAATATCTTTAAATTTGTCTCCTGCTAAATCTTTTTTTCCACAGATTATACCACAAAATATTTTGCAGAGATAAAAACCAACTCATAAAGCTTCATGAAAAATTTTTTTTTGCTTTACTGCATTTTTTGTATTATTAATTTCTTCATAGTATATCTACAAGTTTATTTACAAGGGGAAATAGGACATATTCATTTAATTTATAATTAGCTTCTAACTCTTGGTCATATCAAATGGACTATATTTTTAGATTGTTTATTGATTTTCTTATGTAATTTTAATGTTTTTCTAGAAGTGTATCGGCCAAATAAAACACATATAAATACTTATCAGGTGGGGTTAAGTTATAGTTGAAGATTATCACGTCAAGGTGACATGATGTGTTAATTTCTGCTTAATTTTGATATTAGCGTTTTGGGATGTATTAGTGCACAAATATTTCGTTTCATCTAATTTATTATACATATTAGTACATAAACTCGAAAAATGTATTTGTTTGTAGATATTTTCTTGGATTGGATTGTTTACAATTTTTGTTGGTCAATGGAAATATGTAACACAGAATTTTGTATCCTCTTTGTGCTATATTTTTCAAATGTTTTGAAATTCAAATTTTTTCTTAGGGTTGGGCTCATTCATTCAAGTGTTTTTTCGATTTTTATTAATATTAAGTTTGTAACGAAGTCTGATTATTCCAATAAGAATGATCAGGCTCCGTCTAAAGAATATTTCATTGTTTTCCGTTTAAAATAATCATTCTGATATATTCCGTAAATATTGGAATTAATTTATTAATTGTTCACCGCGATAATGAAAAAAGTCCATGCCTCATGTTTTTCAACCGACCAGGGCCTCGAATAATCCGAATGAAATAATATAAGAAATTATTTATTTCGGCGTTTTTACCGCCGATATATTTTTTTTTCCAGATGTTAGATTGCGTTCCGCCGAGAGAATTTTCTCGAAAAACGAGGTTTTTGTCGACATGAGGAGTCACGTGGGCTGAATTCTTTCATCGTCCCGCACCGAAGTTATAAAAGGGTGTAACCGGCCCAAAATCGGTATTCATGTTTAGGCATTCAGATAGTTATTCAGATTTAGGCGGTATAGAGATTCATATTTAGTAGTTATTACAGTAGTTAGTTATTCAGATTTAGAGATTTAGGCAGTAGATTTAGATATTCAGTTTAGAAAAAGACATTTTGGTTAAGGAGTTACAAAGTGATTGGACAATAGTAAAATTGGTAATTGAACGCCAATAGTTACAAATCCGTTTCTGGGGTCGAAAATCACCATTTTCATCAGTTAACTTACTTGTTAGTCATTTTTCTGGGGAGTTTGCCAATTTTTACTAGTGACTTTCTCACGAGTGAACATCCAAGGGTTTGATTTGATAGAGACAACGAGAGGGTGGTGTACCGGTGGAGTTTTTCAATGCGTTAGGATTATTTACATCCCTTCCCGACTCTACAAAATCCACGATTCTCAATCTCCATTTATCATATCCCGGCTCCCGGATCCGACTAACTTGTTCAACGGTTCTGACTGACATTAAATTGGTGAGGTAAGGACACAGTAGTTGTAGACAGTACAAATTATCTCAGTAACCGAATTTAAGTATACATATTGATACAGTTTATACTTTTTCTGATTTCCCGTTTTGCTGAGATTGTCTGTATTGTAGAATTGAATCAGTAAACCTATTAAATCTTTTGCGTTGATTGTTACTTGGTCACCGCTACCATCCTAGGTGACACCGAATCCTGTCTTCACTAAGCTACCCTGGTAAGGTTTGTCAATTTCTCCCTAAAATTGGCTGGCGCTCGAGATACTACTGCAAAGTGCTGAAGGGCAATTGGCAGAGGCGCACAGTGACGCAAAAAGGAGCGTTACACGTTATTTCCAAGTTTTTTTAGTTTTCTTTTATGGGTGAAATGGAGAAGTAATTTGACTTGAATCGACTTTTACCTTCCATTTATATTTCATCAATTAGTCTGTGTTGTTGAATATATTTAGCTTAATTAGGATTTGACGATTCTGACATAATTGCTGTATGGTCTGCAAATATTCTCAATTTTGTTTGTATTGATTGCGGTATATCGTTAGTATAGTAATTATGTAGCACTGGGGATACTAGACCTCCTTGTGGGACCCCTGCTGTGATGGAGATTGAGTCTTTTCAACAATGAAACAATGACATTATCTTTATATATCCAACCCCTGTCAGATATGAATGTATAATTGAAATGATGTATGGGGGTTATATTGTTTGTAATAGTTTGAATATCGATTCTTTGTGACAAATGGTGTCGAAATCTTTCCCAATATCTAAATTTAACATTGCTGGGGTTTTGTTGTATGTGATAAGATTTATTAGATCATTTATTGTAGCTTTCATTTTCTAATTCAAGTTCTGTTTTCAACGAATTTTCTCGAAAACTTTGGGCATCGTTGATAAAAGGCTTGTGGGTCGATAGTTTTTTGCAAATTTTGTGTTTAAAGAAAAATTTATTTTTGAATTCAAATTTAATTTTCCATTGATTTGATTTGAGAGAGCTGATTATTTCTCTAATTTGATTTACTGAATTTCTTTATTGTCCGGTAAGAATCTTTGTTATAATTTCGTTGAAGATTTTTTTAAGCTCACATAAGATGGAAAGTCTATTTCGGTTTTATCCGGTAGAATAAGTTTTTTATTAGAATATCTATACAGGCTGGATTTGATAGTTTTTGTCAAGTTGCATTTGCCTACCTTATTTACTGAATTTAATTGCCCATTTGAAGTTTAGGTATTTCATACTGATTCCTTGAATTGGCCCCAATCTGTTGAGAAACTTAATTGATGTTTAATCATCGATGCCGTATTCACTTTAGGTATCATCGCATATTGGTCAGAGTATCTGAATGGTGAAGGATTCGGAGATTTGAAAGTTATCATGAAATTTGTCGTAGACAGAGTTCTTTGATTAGCTGGGTGAAAAGTATAGAAATTTCTAGGAAAATTTATGGGAAAAATTGAGTTATCTAGGTACCTTTTCAGAAGGGGGCCATTTTTTGTTATCAAGATAGATCAGTTCGGGATTGGACCGAGATAAGAGGGGCTGGTGAAATATTTCGCTTGGCGGAGTACCGTACAACTTTTGCCATGGTGATCGCCAACGTCAGAGGGACCAGACAGAGCAAATGAAAGAAAAAGAACAGTTCCAGGAGAGGCAAAGGCGTAGATCTTTTTTTTTTCTTGAGGGGGTAATCGAAAAAATTTTTTTGACGACAACGTTTACTCATATCTGTAATGTGATAAAAAAAGTTTGATAATGAAGTTTGAACCAAATTACTCGAAATAATTTTTTATGACCAATTTGGTTGTTCTTACTTTATACTGGATGTTCCTAAATTAGAGTTACAGAGGAAAATGCGAGATTTCTTGGATAATTTTAGGAATAAAAAGTCCCATGAATATAATCCCGCAAACGCTTTGTTTTCGAAATACGGAGTGTTTCTATAGTGTGTTGTACTTTTTAGCGATGCTTATATCAGCTTATCAAATCTTTATTAATCTTCGCTACGGAGTGGGTAAATAAGTACCAAAACTTATAATTAATTCATTCATTACAGCTTACTAGCTGGATCTTTATAATAATTTGGATTTTTCTGAGGATTACTAAACAGTTGATTGAAATATTTTTCTCGAAATCGATAGCAGATACGATAAAATTATAACAAACTAAAAAGTGTATTATTGGACCTCAGTTTTTTTTTTCCTTTTTAAACTACCAGCGGTTCACCAAAAAAAGTTTTGAAGGAAATAATCAGGCACCCTTCCAGAAGAAATATCACCTTGAATTTGCATTCAAAATGAGCATATAACATGATGAAAACTAAAATTGAAATATCTATGGTCAATTCAAATTAATTACCTTGTGAAGGGAAGGTTCTATGAGTGAAAAAAACCTCAAACTTTAACACCTGTATCTCAAAAACAAAGTGTTTAAGGACTCATGTAATAGACATTTTTTTTTAAATGATACAAGAAATATATCATTTTCATTTGAACCTCCAATTTAGGAACATCGTGTAGATATAGTCAATTCCAAACTGATGTCTTCACAATTGAATTGCAATTCGAATGAAACACGAAATGGTACAACACATCCCATACAATTTTTCTATGCGAACTACTCAGTTCAGCTAGCTTTACGGTTAAGCTAGCAGAACCCAATCGCAAATAAATTCCTCAGAATAATTCGAATAACATAATAATTTTAGGTTCTATTCAAACTAAATTATCAATCTATTCCGGAATTTTTTGCTCCTCAGATTACCGAGAAGTCATGCGTTCTACTGCTGCTGTTGAATGTTGCATTAATAAAACAAATGTTATTATACTTTGCATTTATAGACCTCCAAGTGGTCATATTGAGGTATTTTTCGATAAACTAGAAAGCATATTAAACAGCAATATAATGACTGGTAAGACTATTTTCATAGCAGGGGATTTCAACATTGAAATGATTAGGGAAAATAATAATAAACACCGTCTTCTAAACCTACATAATTTTTATTCCATAAGAACAACAGTCATGGAGGATACCAGAGTCACTGATCATTCGAAAAGTTGCTTGGATAACATTTGCACGAACATACAGTATAATCTGAGAGCCAAAATACTTGTAGCTCATATATCTGACCATTATGGGCAGAAATTAGAGTTCACTATAGAAAAATGCAACAAAGTCAAAGCTGAACGCAAAAGATTCTTTTCTGATGAATCTAAGAATAAGTTTATAGAGGAACTTAAATTACAATCCTGGGAGAATGTATTTTCAATTGACAAAAGAGATGTGAATGAACAGTGGCGGATTTTCATCAACAACTATATAAATATTTTCAACCAGTGCTTTCCACTTACCTTGACACGTACAACTAAAAATAAAAAATACAAAAAAAGTAAAGAAATTGAGGAAATCAAACAACATCTGGATATTTTATTATTGCTTTCCACAACTCAACCATCTTATAGAACTCAGTACAATGAAACCAAAAAATATTATGATCAAATTTTAAAAAAAGAAAAACAAAAAATGCTTCAAGATCGTGTCAAAAAATCTGATTGCAAAATGAAATCTATGTGGACAATATGCAGAGAACTAACAGGAAAGAACAATCAGGTGGATCACAAGGTATTCAGGCATAGGATGTCATTGCCAAACGATTTCAATGAACATTTAATTGAGGTAGTCAGAAATTTAGTGGACAAGCAACATGAGCCTTTTGAGTGTAACATAGCGGAGAATAACCAGTCACTGTTTTTAAGACCAGTAAATGTAGGAGAACTAATACAGCTATCCCTAAACCTGAAGAATAAATATTCCAGTGGATATGACGATATTCCAACATGTATTGTCAAAATTACAGTGAAACATGTTGCATCAATATTGTGCTATATCATAAATAACTCCATGAAATTTTCTGTTTTCCCAGATATGCTGAAGTTCGCTATTATAAAACCGCTCTATAAAAAGGGAGACCCAGAGAATCTTGATAATTACAGGCCCATAAGTCTGCTCCCCGCTTTCTCCAAGGTGTTTGAATTAGTCATGTGTTCAAAACTGGTGAGTTTTTTTGCTGGGTGTGGACTGCTGTCAAACTCTCAGCATGGATACTTGAAGGGAAGATCGACAGGCACAGCTATCTATCAGTTTGTTAATATGATCTTACAAGAACTCGAGAATAAAAATTTAGCAATAGGACTCTTTTTAGATCTGAGTAAGGCATATGACTGTGTAAATCTGGAATATTTGTTGATGAAGCTTGAAAGATACGGTATAAGAGGTGGAGCACATCAATGGATCCAATCATATCTTGTTGATAGAAGGCAGCAAGTGGTTATCAATAACAACAAGTCAGGTACAGTAGCCAAAAATAGAGGTCTAGCTCAAGGAAGTATGGTAGGTCCAATCCTGTTCATAATTTACATTAATGATCTGACTATGGATGGACTGGTGGAATATGTAGATGACACGAACCTGTTGGTATCCGGAAAGAATTTCCCAGAGGTTAAAGAAAGAGCTAAGACCACTCTTTCAGAAGTTGCTCAATGGTTTGACAGGAATGAATTGTCAATAAATGATACAAAGACTAACTATGTAACATTTCGTACAAAAAATTCGCAAGTGTGTGCGGAAGACAGTATTTGTATAGAAAATCTTGAGGTGAAGCCTGTCGGAGGCACAAAATTCCTTGGGATATATATAGACGAGTTTCTGGACTGGGGTACACATTTGGTCAACACTGGATTGAAACTGAGTAGCATCGGATATGGTATTAGAGTAGTGGCTAGGTATATGGACAAGGAAACTTCGAAAATACTCTATCAAGCCAATTTTGAGTCAGTTCTTAGATATGGAATCATTTTCTGGGGATGTAACTCCAACATACAAGCATTATTCGTTGTACAGAAGAGAACTATAAGATCTATAAATAGTATGAAGTTTAGAGATTCATGCCGAGGTGTTTTCAAGGATATGGGTATAATGACAGTTTATGCTCTGTACATATATGAGTGTTTGGTTTTCCTTTTCAAGCATAAAAATAAATTCGAGAGTGAATATACTCATCATTATAAGACGAGAACTTTAGATCTGAACTGTCCCATACATAGACTAACATTGACAGAGAAAGGACCCTATTATATAAGACTTTATAATAAATTACCTAATTGCTGTAGAATGTTAACCTTTCCAAAGTTTAAAAATGTCATAAAGAAAATGTTAATTGTTTTAGAACCTTACTCAGTTGGGGATTATTTGAATTGTGATAATCTGATGAATTATATTTGAGTTATATGTATTTCTGTGCTGACGTCATTTCTTTTCACTCGTGTACATGTACATAGAGATGTTTTGAAATAAAGGAGTTTATTATTATTATTATTATATTATTATTATTATTCCCATACCGACAGTACGTGAAAACTGCAAATCTCATGTGAATATGAAAAAAATGATTACGCCATAATTTTAGGCTCTATTCAAACTAATTAATTACCCTATTCCGGAATTTTTTGCTCCTCTGATTACCGAGAACTCATTAGTACTTCTACTACATTCATCCCATTCCGGCAGTACATGAAAACTGCAAATCTCATATGAATATGGAAAAAATGATTACGCCATAATTTCGTTTTGGATTATAGGTACGTTCTCCCCCTATAGGAAAAGTCCAGTACTACCGATGAAATATCGGTAATCTGAGGAGCACCAAATTTCATAATAGGGTAATAAAAGAGCTTGAATAGATCCTAAAATTATGCCGTAATAATTTGTTTCATATTCATATTAGATTTGCATTTTTCATGTACCTACCGCCGAAATGGGTTGGAGAACTCAAGAGTTCTCGGTAATCTGACGAGAAAAAACTTCTGAAATAGGGTAATAAATCAGTTTCAATAGAGCCCAAGATTATGAAGTAATAATTTTTTCCATATTCATATTCGATTTGCATTTTCCACCTACTGCCACACTGGGATAAATGTAGTAGAAGTACTCATGAGTTCTCGGTAATCTGAGGATCGAAAAATTCTGGAATAGGGTAATAAATTTGTTTGAATAGAGCCTAAAATTATGCATAAGTAATTTTTTCTATATTCATATGAGATTTGCAGTTTTCACGTACTGCCGGTATGAGAATAATGTAGAAATACAACTCATGAGTTCTTGGTAATCTGAGGAGTAAAAATTCCGGAATAGGGTAATAAATTAGTTTGAATACAGCCTAAAGTTATGCTGTAATCATTTTTTCCATATTCATTTTCATTTAATTTCATATTTGATTTGTATTTTTCACGTACTGCCGGAATGGGATGAATGTAGTAAAAGTGCTCATGGGTTCTCGGTAATCTGAGGAGCAAAAAATTCTGGAGAAGAGTGATATATTAGTTTCAATAGTGCCTAAAATTAAGCCGTAATCATTTTTTCAATAATCATATTCGATTTGTATTTTTCACCTACTGCCGGAATGGGAAGAATATAGAAGTAGAACTCATGAATCTCGGTAACCTAAGGGGCAAAAAATTCCGTAATAAATTAGTTTGAATAGAGCCTAAAATTATGGCGTATGGTATGAGAATAATGTAGAAGTAGAACTCATGAATCTCGGTATTCTGAGGAGCAAAAAATTCTGGAATAGGGTAATAAATTAGTTTGAGTAGAGCCTAAAATTATGGCGTATGGTATGAGAATAATGTAGAAGTAGAACTCATGAGTTTTCGGTATTCTGAGGATCAAAACATTCCGGAATAGGGTAATAAATTAGTTTGAATAGAGCCTACAATAAACCGGTATAATTTTTCTATATTCATATTCGGTTTGTATTTTTAACGTACTGCCGGAATGGGGTGAATGTAGTAATAAAACTCATGAGATCTCGGTAATCTGAGGAGCAAAAAATTATGGAATTGCATAATAAATTATTTTGAGTAGAGCCTAGAATTATGCCAATATAATTTTCTCCATATTCATATTCGATTTGTATTCTTCACGTATCTCCGGAATGGGATGAATGTAGTAGTGGAACTCATGAATCTCGGTATTCTGAGGAGCAAAAAATTCTGGGATAGAGCAATTAATTAGTTTGAATAAAGCTTAAAATTATGCCGTAATAATTTTTTGCATATTCATATTCGATTTGTATTTTTCACGTACTGCCGGAATGGGATGAATGTAATAGTAAAACTCATGAGTTCTCGGTAATCTGACAAAAATTTCAAAATAAGATAATAAATCAGTTAGAATAGAGCCTAAAATTATGGCGTAATCAATTTTTCCATATTTATTTGAGATTTGCATTTTTCACGTAATGCCGGAATGGGATGAATGTAGTAGTAGAACTCATCAGTTCTCGGTAATCAGAGGGGCAAAAAATTCCGTAATAAATTAGTTTGAATAGAGCCTAAAATTATTATGTCATTCAAAATATTCTGAGGATTGAGTTCTGCTAAATAAGGGTAAAGCTAGCAGAATCCAGTGTTTTTTGAAAAAAACGTAAATTCAGAAATTTGGAAATGGGTTCAAACGTGAGCCTAATATTATGGTGTAATCAGATTTTACATAATATATCGATTAGCTTGGTGGTTTTTCTAAACTAAATGAGCCTAAAGGGCTTCTATACTATTTTCCTTATACTTATTACTTTATTACTCAAAACCATTAGCTATTCAGTTTCGGATGTGTCTATGGGACTTTGGTGCCCGTTGTAATAATTTATGATGATTTATGATGACGTCCTTAAGGGATATTGTATGTGACTCAGAGTTTATCGTATGAATTGAAATTTCTACCCGTTCAAATGTTTTTATATATGTAGTAAATTAGTATATAATCAGCCCTCCGTCTGCATTTTTGGGTTTATTATTTATTATTATTATTTATGATTCTGTGAAAGTTATGAATACATTAAGTTTTAAGAAAATAGTTGAATCGCTGTTGATTAGCAAGAAATATTATAGTGTAAAGGAGTATTTAGATGACAGAAATCTGTTGTAGTGATTTGTAAATTTGTATTGATATAACTTGTTCTATTCCCAACACTGGGTCCAACAGGATCAATAAATTATTATTTATTTAAATATAATTGAAGTTTGCAATTTTAGTGGTTTACTCTTGTTGAGATTGGATTCGACAAGTTACATATTGTAGATATTTTCAAACATAAGGGTAAACAGGAGCAATATTTAGATCTATATATATATATATATATATATATAGATCTATATAATAAATATATATATATATAGATCTATATAATAAATATGTCGAACGGTGCGGAAGTGTGTAGGAGTTGCTCCGATAACTTTATTGTAAATTCTAAATCGGTTAAATGTGACTTATGTAATGATAATTATCATTCAGCTTGTGTGTCGATAAAGGACACATGTGTGAAAATAATTTTGGAAAACCCAAATTTAAGATGGTTTTGTGATACCTGTAATAATAAATTAAACACGGTATTAAGTAATGCACCGGTGTTTTCCACCACGAAGGCAGATGTAACTATTCAGAAAACTGAAATAGAATGCCTTAATCGGGAGATTTCTCTGATGAAAAAATCAGTAGTAGATCTTGATTATACTGTAAGTTTGCAGAAATCATTAATTAAAAATTACGAGGCTCAGCTCTCTTCAATTAATAAATATGTACCAGATGCTAATACTGTTATCAACCATCCTGATACAAAAAGTGCAAAACATAAAAATGCAAACAATCTGAATTTGATTGAAGGAGATGCTGGGTTGCCGGCTTGTGCCAATTTTCCTGCTCCTGAGCCTGCTATGGGTTTTCAACATTATAATCCTTCTAATGAGACTTTGAACTGCAGTGTTTCAAGAATACCATCTAATAAACATGAAACTAATATTTCCATCTATGATAAAAAAACTTCAAAGACTCATTTAAGTAAAAGTAGCACTAAAAATGAAAAAATCATTGATAAAAAAATGGTGAATTCTGCAATAGAGTTTGCTCAACAAGCAACAATGAAACGGCTGCAAACTATTGATATAGATAGTCAAAACAATGAGTCATCAGAGTTTAAATGGCAGCAGGTCAAAAAACGAAGCAAACAAAGAAGTAAAAATGTTGTCATGGGTAATGCTTCATTCAGTTCAGGAGTAAAAACTGTTCCTAAGCTCAGTTATCTGCATGTGTCTAGGCTTCATCCAACAACTAAGCCAGATGATCTGAAGAATTTGCTTTTGAAGTCATTTCCTGAGGTTGAAGTTGAGCCCCTTCAATCTAAACATCCTCAGATCTACTCTTCTATGAAAGTTGCTATTTATCAAGAACATTTCAAGGATGCCTGGCGTAAAGAAATCTGGCCCCAAGGGTCTCTAGTCTCTAAATATTTTTTATTCAAGAAGAAGGCACCCCCAGTAGAAATAGGTGCTCCTCAAGAAAGAAGGGACTAAAACCTTCAAATTCTTTATCGCTTATATTGCAGAATGTGCAGTGTCTTCGCACCGCATTTAATAAATTGAATTTATTAGCTTCTGAACATGAAGTCGATGTACTTATGATTGTTGAACACTGGAAATCCTTAGATGAAATAAAATTATATCAGATTGAGGGCTATATATTGGTTTCCCAATTTTGTCGTCAACATGGCAGGCATGGAGGGAGCGCCATTTATTGTCGTAAGTCCTTGAATGCTTTTGAAAGAACAGACTATGTGAAACTGAGTGTAGTTAATGTGATCGAGTGCTCAGCTATACAAATAAACCTCAGTAAAAGTAGTTTAGTAATTGTTTGTATTTATAGACCAAATTCAAAACCATTAGCTGATATGAATATTTTTCTTGAAAAATTTAACAATATACTTATAAAATGTCGATCTGAAAATTGTAAGTTTATAATTGCTGGTGATTTCAATATTGACGTTCTGTCATACTCCCGCGACTCTAGAGAATTTCTTTCTTTAGTTGAAATGTTTAATTTTAGCTTAAGTTTTGCATGTGTTACTCGTCCTCTATCAGGATCATGCTTGGATAATATATTATCGGATGTTAGCGGTTTCTGTGAAACATTGCAGTACCATATTTCAGATCATGTTGCCTTGAAATTGACAGTTCCTGATATATTAGTTGATAAGTGTCAGATACAGAAGTTTACTATAAGAAAAATGAATGAAGAAGTTGTAAATGACTTTCTTGAAGCATTGTCAAATGTTTCATGGGATAACATATATGATTCATCAAAAGATGTCAATACGAAGTGGTCCTCTTTCATCTCTATTTTTCAATCAATTTTTAATATTTATTGTCCCCTGAAGGAAGTCAAATACAGATCACGGAGTGATATTTGTAAATTAAGTCCGCATATTGTCGAAAAAAAGAAAATATTGGATAACCTTCTTGTTATTTCTGAATCACGACCAGAGTTCAAAAATCTGTACCGATCTTTTAAGAGACAGTATGACAACTCAATTACCCAAGCAATTAAATCTCATTACAGCAACTTCATAGCAAACTCTCAGAACAAATCAAAGGCTGCATGGAGGGTGATTCATTCACTATCAGGTAGGAGCACTGAGAAAAACTTGCCTTTTCAGTCAGGAAATCCTGTTGATCTTTGCAACAGTTTCAATGATATGTTCGTGGGAGACGTTACCAACCAGACGAATATTAAGAGTCCAGGAGCAATCTCATCCTTAAAATCTTCTCACCGTATGAGCAAGTCTTTCTATTTCTTTGATGTCACAGAGAGAGATGTTAGTGATGCTGTTAAGATGCTGAAAACCTCTAACTCTTCAGGTCACGATGGAGTTCCGATTTCTATCATAAAAAAATCCATTCATATAATAGGAGGCCCTCTTGCTCATCTTATTAATTGCGCTTTCCGAGAGGGTTGTTTTCCTGACGAGCTGAAGGTTGCTCTGGTTAAACCACTCTTCAAGAAGGGAAATAGCTGTGAGCTCAGCAGCTATCGACCTATCAGTATTTTATCCAGTTTTTCTAAGGTATTTGAGAAGGTTTTTGCCGTCAGACTCATCAGTTTTTTTCGGAAATTTAATGTTCTTGCTGATAGTCAGCATGGTTTCACGAAAGATAGAAGTACCGAGACTGCTATATTTGAGTTGCTAAATTCTGTTCTTTTGGCGCTTGAGAGTAATGAAATTCCATTGGCTTTGATGTTCGATTTGACCAAGGCTTTTGATTCCATCGAGCATGGAACCTTATTGGCTAGACTGGAGTTATGTGGGATTAGGGATATCTCTTTGAAATTTGTTGAGAGCTACCTAAGCAATCGACGTCAGAGGGTTGCCCTCGCTCTAGATGGTGCAGTCCACTTCTCTGGGGAACGATCTCTTACTAGGGGCGTTCCTCAGGGAAGTGTACTGGGCCCTTTGCTTTTTATTGTTTTTGTGAATTCCCTTTGTTATATTAAGACCTCTGCTAATTGTAAATCGATTCTTTATGCTGATGACAGCAATTTTTTGATTATATCAGGTGATGTCGAGTCCTGTAGCAGGGCTGGAATGGATACGGTTTTGTCTATTGATAGATGGTGTAATGAAAGTGGTCTTATTCTAAATCATGGCAAGACTCAAGGTATTTTCTTTTATGACAGCCAGTCGGTGAAGAACTATCCTCCTTTTTTGTGTCATGGTAACGGTCAAATTAAATTAGAGGATTCTGTTAATTTTCTGGGAGTTGCTCTAGATAAACACCTGCGGTGGGATCATCAGGTGTCTAAGTTGGGAAAGTCTCTCAACTCTTCGGCGTACTTGATTTTCATGATCAGGGACAAGTTGGAGAGTGCTGTGGTGAGAGCTCTCTACTTTGCTAGTTTCCAAAGTGTGCTAGCATATGGAATTATTTTTTGGGGCAGTTCGTCTGGTGCCGATGAAATTTTTCTCATCCAGAAAAGAGTGATGAGAATAATGAATAGGTTGGGCTTTCGTGAGTCCTGTCGCGGAGTTTTCAGATCCAATGGAATCCAAACCGTCTTTGGTCTTTACATTTATCGCCTATTTATCTTCCTTAAGTTACGGAAAAACTATTTTTTGCCATATGTCAATAAAAATAATACTCGACAGGTTTATCCTTTCCTTCTTCCTATTCACAGTACTACTAGGTTTGAAAGAGGGCCACTTTATATGGCCATGCGTTTATTTAATCTGCTTCCTAAGCAATTACAGGTTGTTGAAGATATAACCTTGTTTAGACGGCGCATTTACAATTTTATTTTGGATTGTGAACCTTATTCAGTTGATGAGTTTATTTCATTTTGTAGAAAATAAGCTCTTTTATTGACTTGTCTCTATTTTATTCGTTTGCATTGATTTTGATGTTGTGAATAATTTTTGAGATTAATAAATATTATTGTTATTATTGTTATTGTTATGACTGAATTTTCCACCATAAGCAGCTATTTGGGTGAATAATATGACCGAGAACTAGCCTTTATGAGCTCATACATTTGGAGTCTAGATTTGTACGAAACATTCAGTTAAAACATGAAAATTTACACTTGAGAGATTTTTAAACACAAAGATGTACAAGGACAATATTAAGACTTGAGAATGAAATATTTAGAATCATCTACTCGTATCAGGCAGGAATTTAAGCAATATGAGGATTATTTGATCTGAAAATGAACTAGAAGATTTCCTACATATAGAAATCATCTTTGATAGAGATGAGGCAACAATTCCAAGACACAAGAGAAGAGGACAAGGTAGGATTGAAATGAGTATCGTTTTCAATCTATATCAGAATAAGGGATTACAGAAATTTCTTTCTTCCAAAAAAAATGAGAAAGGGCTTTTGTGAGCATTATGGAATTTTTTCACGAAATATCGTCCTTTTTGCATCTTCTTACATACTGTCACATCTTTGATTCTCCCTACTCGGTAATAACCGAAAAAATTGGAAATAAATAGATCCGTTCCCTCAGTTCCCTGAAAGATATTCTGCGGTTCATAACCGGTTGTCAGATCAAAAAAAAATTATTATTGTTTCCCGTGTTCAATTTTGGTATAACTGACTACTGAATTTAGAATCCCAATTACCTATATGATCTTCACGAAATTATGTACGAACATTCGTTCCACTATTTTGCAACTGATTTTTATGTTTGACTTCAGTATTTCGTATTAAAAATGTATGGATTTTTGACAAAATGATAAACAAAATATAAAAATACGCGTAATGAATATATCTAATTCTCAAAGAAAAATTACAGCAAAACTATCAAGTTTAGGGCTTTATTATATAAACAATTCGAGGACATCGGGTGTGGTAGTCAATTTACTATAGTCGATATAAATAAGTTGATTTATTACATAAAATATGTTCAATTTTTTTTTGTAGGCAAGTTGAGAAATCAATTTTTACGATTTCATTTTTTCGATATTTAATCTTAAAAAATTATGGATCTCGTACTCAAGATAGGAGGAATTAAATTAAAATTATATTTCTCGTGTAAAACCTTCGATGGATTTTTTCGATTCTATTCATGGATTCTACACATTCTAAAGAGTAAATTGTGAACTTCTTTTGTGGATTACAAATGTTCAGACGTGGTTACAGACCCGACTTTTGGGGGGGTGAGGTGAACTTTTAGACAACTTCATTTTTTGCTGATCTTGTAATTATTTCAGCCTTAGTATGTAAAATTCTTGGGAGGGAGTAGCTAAAGTGAAAATGACATTTTCTCAATTATGAAACATTTTGGAATTATCTTACAATTATTTCAAATTCAGTTAACCGTTGAATATTGATCACTTTTTGAAAAATCTGTATTTCTTCAAATGTAACGACTAGTATGTACAAAATTGAAATTTAATTGCATGTAATTAACATTACCAGTATATTTCTTCTTCTTTTCAAAATTCTACCTGAATCTTGGGATTATAAGAACCACTTTGCCTGAAAGCTTCAGTTGCTATCTAAACCAGAACTAGTTGGTATCTATTCTGAATTTGTGCCGAAAAATTGAGAGATCATGAATTTGATAAATAATATTTCAGAAAATTGTTTTTTGGATTTTATTGTAAATACATGTTCAGCTGAAAATGCTGTTGAGTATATTGAATCTGAAAAGAAGAATTATCAATTTTTGAATTGGTATTTGGTTGAGTTAGTGAAGAAAAGAATGAGAGAAAATGTTGGATGGAAGAGAGACCTCGAAGTGATATCCTGTGTTTTAAAAAATGGAGCAGATCCAATGACAACTTGTGCAATAGATGATAATAGAAACAATACATTAATCAATTTGGCAATAGAAGATAATGGTGAGTTGATATATTTTTAACAAATTTAATTTTGCGATATCATTAAATATTAATAAAATATTTCATCGCGAAGCACTTCTCATATTTTCTGTTTTATGTTTTCTATCCCGACTCTCCTAGACCTCTGAGAGCTTAGAGCTTGTACGAGTTATAAAAAGCAGTTTTGTTTTGTGTAGATTTCGTTACTGTGTCCCATCGTCAATCATCATTTCTACTCAACGTTACTTAAACTTTAAATGAGACATCAATATTTTGATCCATCGTACTCATCGTAGGTTAGTGTTCAATATGATAGATATTTTTATTAATAATTTTTTAAAATGAAACGAATTTCGAACTATGTTCTCATTTGCAATATCAAAACTGGCGGTTTTCTCTCTCGAATCTTTCAAGACGTCCTTATTATCTCTAGTCTCCTCTTATGTAGAAAGAATAGCCTGGCCCTTTTTGCCATTTATTTGATATTCCATTTAATTAACCATATTCGCATATTCGAAAATATTTTATATTTTCTTTTTTTTTCTTGTTCTTCTGATTCACGGGGATGGCTTATTAGACGTTTATAGAAATCTAATCATAATTTTGAGTTGAAAATTTGCATATTGGGGTTTGAGACAATGATCTTTCTCCCTAAAATATTTTCAGATCACTACAACTTCCGGTTATACCGGAAACAGACTACTAATTCCTCATTTCAAATGGCACACCCAGTATATTATTGCATCATTAGATAGCTTTTTTATGACAATTTTGTCAACATGCCATACCTTGAGTAAAAAATCAACGGTTCATGAGTTAATGGGATTCTCATGAAAAAAATGGTGGCAATGAGGACTAACTTTTTTTCAATATTTCGGCAGAAAAGGCTTTTTTAGAATGTTTTTTTCGATTCTACAAATACGTAGTATTATGAGACTGTATGCGGTTTGGACCGAAAATGTACAGGGTGTTTATAAGTGGATCATGAACTTGGACAACTCAAATTCATCAAAACTCATAATATTTTCAAATTAGAACCTATATTTTTTATTATTTCAGTCGATTCAGTATTCATTTTAGGTATAGGGTTTTCTTAAATAAATCCCACCATTTTTGTACGTAGAATCGACTGAAATAATAAAAAATATTTCAATTTGAAAATCTTAAGTTTTGATGAATTTGAGTTGACCAATTTCATGATCTTCTTATGGACACCCTATACAATTTTGGTCCAAACCGCGAACAGTCTTATAATAACACGTAATTGCAAAATCGAAAAAGAAAAATTTTTTTTTAAAAAAGCTTCTTCTGCCGAAATATTCGAAAAAATATGAGTCCTCATCGTCACCATTTTTATTCATAAGAATATAATTAAATCATGAACCGTTAAGTTTTCACCCAAAGTATGGCATATTGCCGAAATTGTCATCAAAAAAGCTATCTAATGATGCAATAATATACTGGGTGTTCCATTTGAAATAAGGAAGTAGTAATCTGTTTCCGCTATAACCGGGAGTTGTAGAGATCTGAAAATATTTTAGGGAGAAAGATCATTGTCTCAAATCCATATGCAAATTTCCAGGTCAAAATTATGATTAGTATTCCATAAACGTTTAATACCATCTCGGTGGATCACCCTATTATCTTCTCACTTAGTATAACTAATTATCATTTCAAGAGTCTTCATATTTGTTTTAGATCATTAATCTCGTGTTTCTGCATCCTATGCCAACACTAGTTGTAGGATTTTTTTATATTCTCCATTAGACAAGAATGGCTATTAACAGTTATAAGTTATAACAAAATATTAATTGATCATAAGGGAAATATCATATATTTAATTTACTCATTTAATTTCAGATAAGGATTTGATCATTTTGTTCCTGCCATTCTTAAAAAAATTCTACGATCTTCGATTTGAATCTATTCAACATTATCGATTCTTTTGCAATGGTAACACTCCCTTACACATAGTAGTAGCAATGGCTGAACCACACATCACAAGATCTTTATTAAAGCTCGGTGTCGATATTGAAGTGAAGAACAAAAATTTGGAAACACCGCTTTTCATCGCAGTTGAAGGCAACCTGATGGAGCAAGTAAAAATTCTTCTAGAAGAAGGAGCTGACTTCAAAGTGAGGGATAAAAACGGTGATACTATTCTTCATAAGCTATGTCGTCAAGAAAAAAGAATAAACTTAGAAATGTTTAAAATGTTATTAGACATTGGTTGTGACATCAATTCAATTGGCAGATTTGGTTTCACACCTTTGCATCTGCTTGCCATGTTTCACTACAAACGTAAAGCAGTATCCTGTGCCAAATTACTGATCCAAAGAGGAGCTAAGATCAACTTACAAGACGAATCCGGTAATACAGCTCTGCACACATTAATGTACAATTGTGATATATTTAAGTTCATCCCGTTTTTAAATTTACTGATGGAAAATGGAATTGACGTGAAAATAGTTAATTCTCAAAATAAAACGTTCTTTGATGTAATAATGGACTGCCACTTTAGAAGACGAACTGTTTTGAAACATCTAGTTCTTTTAAATGTCAGTGGAAAGTGCCAAATGGATTTCAACCTTACAAGTAATAATTATATATTGTTTTATTTGGAAGTAGCTTGTAGAACAGAATTGTACATTTTGGAGTCTCGAAAAATATTCGGATTGGATTGTTCTTATTTGAGAATCCTCACCTCGGATAGAAATCAAATATCCAAACTCTGCAATAACCCAATTCTGAGGTCAACTATGATCACATTCAATGAACAAGAATTTCCAATTTACGGTCGAAGACTTAAAAACAAATTTCAGGCTGGGTTGAAAAGATTTCACGAAGAAGAAAATGCTTTAAAATTTCTCAGTGTGATCTCGAACGGAAGGCTGAATTTTTATTGCATGAAAGAAATTTTGAAGTACATTCCAACAAAAGAATACTATAAATATGAAAAATGTCTACCGCAAGAAACTATCGCCGAGGAAGCTTCTTCTTCGAATAAACGGAAGGCCAACCAGTTGGAAGAAAGCGAGAATAATGAAGTAAGAAAAATCAGAAAAATTGTTGAATAGAAACAGAAAGTGATGAAGCAAGAAAAAATGAAATTTTTGCAACAGCATGTGGAGATCTAGTTATTGATACTATTTTTTCTAGATTATAGGTATTTTTATGAAATAATTCATTTGAATTATTCGATATGTAAATTTTTGATTCTACAATTTTGTGTGTTATGTGTATATATGTATATATATAGATCGCAATATTAGTTATGTTTAGGTAACATTTTTTTAATACAATATAAGAATAAAGTTCACAGTTATAATTAAGCTTTTTCAATTGTTTTAATATTTGTGATTCAGAAATACATTTTGTTCCCAATGTTTTCGTTTCCTTTCCATTCATATTCCGATTTTCTTCTTCAATGATTTGGTGAAGAAATTCAATATCATACCTATCGAAAAGGCAAATTCTAACCTTTCAAATATGCATTTATTTTTTGATGAGCATTTTCGTTCCTTCAAGAAAATTGTTCCAAAAATGGTATTTTTCTTGAAGTTTATTCTGTTTTAATGACTTGTCATAGACCAGGAAGTTTTGACTTCAGATTAATGTTCAGAAAACTGAATTTATATATCTATTGATGCAAAAATTTACCTGAGCAAAATCTAATGAAAAAAATATGATAATTTGAACAAGCGATCAAAATTTTCGACTTCTGTTCTCTGAACAGTACGCTACCTTCTAGGAAAATCAATAAAAGTTAGTAAATAAATACCAAAACTTATAATTAATCTATTCATCACATCAGCTACCTAACTGGATCTTCATAGGATAATTTGGATTTTCCTGAAAATTACTATAGAGAGCTGTTAGAATTTTTTTCTCGAAATCAATTACAGATACGACAAAACTTCAACAATAAAAAAAATATAGTACTGAACCAGAGTTGGAATATACAGGGTGTTTCAAGTTCGACGGCCTATTAGACGTTTCTGGAGAACGGGGTCGATTTGAAACCTGAAAATTCGGAATATGACATTGATGCTCTTCTTCTTCTTCAGCCTTCCCTCATCCACTCCTGGATGTAGGCCTCTTTCATCTTCCACCATGCTGTCCTGTCCTGCGCTATCTGAAACCATCTATTTCCCGCATACTGCTTTATATCATCAAGCCATCTTCTCTGTGGTCTACCTACACTGCGTTTCGTCGTTCTTGGTCGCCAGTGTGTTACTTTCTATCTATATTCTAAGGTTACTTTATATGTCCATCTCGATTTGTCCTGTCGAGCCACGTGTCCTAACCACTGCCACTTCAATTCCGCTACACGCGCTATAATATCTACGACTCTAGTTCTTTGTCGGATTTCTTCATTCCTTTTTCTGTCTCTAAGACTGACATTGAGCATAGTTCTTTCCATCGATTTCTGCGTCACCCTTAGCTGGTTTGCGGTCCTCTTAGTTATTGCCATAGTTTCCAGGCCATATACCGGTAATATGCAGGCATCGACAACTTTCCTTTTAAGGTTTATCGGGATGTCGTTATTCCTGAATATATATTTCATCCTTCCAAAAGCCATCCAAGTTATCCTGATTCTTCTTTTTATCTCTGCTGTTTGATTTTCTTTGCCGGTTCTTATTGAGTGTCCTAAATATATATATTCTTCTACATTTTCAAGTTCTGTGCCGTCAATGTTTACGTGTTCTGTGCATGATGCTCTATTCAGCTAAAATATTTTCGATGTTCCAGCACTTTCGGTTATACGAATTAAAAAAAAAATTTTCAAAAAAAATTTTTTTTCCATTTTATGCCCCACATATTATCAAGACTCCCATCAGTAATTAGATATTTAAATTTCTATGGTCATAGAGTATTATTGCTAGTCTGTCTGGAAACAGATCGAATGAAATTGACCCTACGTATAACATATAAATTCATAAAATCTGGAATAACTCTTGAATTATTCAATTTAAGAGCATAAACATGTTTGTATAATACCCTTATTTCTTACCGTAGAATCCAACGAAATCACAAAAATATAAGGTTCTAATTTGAAAATCGAAAGTTATGATCAAATTTTGTTCACAATTTTTGAAACACCCTGTGATGATATTTCTCAAGTTCAAGATATGCACGATATTCCTTCATTACTCTAGTTTGAGAAAGTGAATTGAGTATACGCATAGGATAATCACATTAAAAATAATTCACGTAATAGTGACTATGGAAATTCTATCTTTTTTTCGGTTGTTCCTTAATATTTTGAGACCTATAAGGACTAACGCCATAACTTTAAAAAAGAGTAATTGAAAATGGAAATATCGATAATATCTAAGACATAAAATGAAAAAAAAGTTTTTTTTTGAAAAAAATTGTTTTAATTCTTGTATAACCGGAAGTGCCGGAACTTCGAAAATATTTTAGCTGAATAGGGCATCATGAACAATGTCATATTCAGAATTTTCAGATTTCAAATCGGTTCCGTTCTCCAGAAACGTCTAATAGGCCGTCGAACTTGAAACATCCTATATATGCCAATCGAAGTCAAATATCTTGTGAAGGGAAGGTACTATGAGAAAAAAACACCTGTATCTCAAAAACAAAGCGATTGCAGACTCATGTTATAGGACTTTTTTACTTGAAATGATTCGAGAAATCTGACATTTTTATTTGTACCTCCAATTTAGGAGCAGCGTGTAGATATAGTCAAATCAAAACTGATGTCTTTACAAATAAATTGCAATTTGAATGAAGCACAATAAATTGTACAACACAGCCCAGACAATTAATTTTCCGATGCGAATTACTCACTTCAGTTCTTCGATAAGAACAGTATTGAAATTTTGTGACGGATATGATACAAAAAAACGAAAACAACAGGTAAGTGTATACCGATGACGAATGCAAAATTCACAGATGGTAATAAGGGACGATGATATAATCATTACATCTACAATTCGCCTTTTCAGGGCAAATGTATGTACATTTGTTGAATAAAGTCGGTTTATTATTATTATGATTTACCCTACCGATAATATGGCCGTTATAATTATTACGAGCTTCACCTTCGGCAGTCCAGTCCTTCATAATTTTTATCTATTTCTGATAACCACAATCAAAAACATCGATGTATACGGATACATATGACAATTAATGTGAAAGAAAAAGTATATATTTTTGAGGTTAATAAATATGATTTATTTTATATGATTTTTCAATATTTCGTAAATCTAAATATCTGAACTTTATGCTGAAATAGCCTATCTTTACCCTCAGTTGAAAATTCAATTGTACTGAACAAATCATTGTTCATTAGATCACTAAATATTTATCAGAACAAGGAAATCAATCATCCCTCTGAAAAGAATTGCGAGATAATTTTTTGTTGTGAGAACTTTAGGTATAACATCTTTCCACAAAATTGCTATTTTAAAACCATATACAGTATTAATTGGTTCAAAATAATTTATTTTATAGTAATCAATTGAATCAAATCATTATTTATTCATACAACTAAATATTCCTTCGTATGAATAAATTAGGTTATTTCATTTCACCAACAAAATATGATGAATGGATACATTCCATCCACGTACGGGCTGTACTAAGCTTGTTTGAAATTAACAACTACATTGACAAACATACTGTATATACAAGAAATTTATTTGTAGCCACATGGTTATGTGTCTGTTCTGTTTTCCTCTGATACCTACTCTGATGATAAAATACCTAGAATATCATAGTTAACTACAATAAAAATATTGAGGACATGTCTATTTCTAAAGATTGAATTCTTTCAAAAACTTAATTTTGCAATGATGATTTTTTCAGGGATAGCATCAAAAAATGTTGTGCTTTTTCATTTGAAGAAACTCACACTTCTCTAATTATATTTCATGTATTTCAGATTTTAATTACATTTGAGTCTTTGGTGAAATAATTTCTAAGTAAATCTAAAGCCTTAAATCTGTGAGATATTTTATTTTTATCTTCTTTTGGCATTTCAGCATAAGTTTGGTTAAAGCCTTCAGGTTGAAAACAAGGATCCCATCCAAACTCTCTAGACCCCCTTGGATTTACAATCGTACCATCAGTAATTCCTTTGAATAATACAACTTCTTCAAGTGCGTTACCTGAATAATATAATCGAATGCATCTTGAACGAATTAGTTCATATTGATGTTTTACCTGAATGATATGCAAAAGTACATATAGCTTGTGCAGTTTTGTCGTCAAAACCTGCAAAAAGTCGAAATAACCCTTCGGGTCCTAAGTTACCTAAAAACCATTTAATATATGGACCAGGTAATCCTTTGAGAGCATTGAAACAGAGACACGTATCTTCTACAGTTACTGGACCTTTCACCATTGAACTAGCTTCCAAACATTTTTTTTTACAAATTTCATCTATCTCTCCTTGTAACTCCGGTAAATCAATCTTAGAGCTTATAATATCTATGGGGAAAGACGGTCCAAGTATCTGTTTCAATTCTTCCAATTTTTTAGCATTCTCTGTTACAAAAACTTGGAATGATCGGCTAGTAATATATGAATTTATTATTTTTATTATAAAAGGTGGAAACTTGGTTTGGAGTAATTTAAAAATGAGGCCTTCGTGCCAGAGTGTGTCAAATGCCTTTTCAATATCGAGATTTAACATGGCTGTAATTTTTTGTAATTAAAATTTTTAGTTATTTGATCTGTTATTGTTCCTAATTTGGAGTATGGTACTGTGGGAAGGTCCTAAATCCAAATTGTTCATCAATCAATTCTTTGTGTTGAGTTTCATGGTCTTTAATCCTGTTGAGGATAATTTTCTCAAGTACCTTTGACAAGGTTGGCAGAAGGCTGATAGGTCGATAATTTGCCGCGTACTTACGATCTTTCTTTGCCTTGGGAAAGGAGAGAACTGTAGCATTTTTCCATTCATTTGGAAAGTAATTAAGTTTGAGGCAGCTGTTGAATATGTAGCAAAGCTGAACAATGGCTTTTCTTGGGGGGAATTTAAGTGTTCTGTTATTAATTTTGTCTTCGCCCGGTGCTTTTTATTTTTGAAAGATCTGATGATATGACGAATTTCGGTTGAGGAAGTTAGTAATTCCGGGGGAAGATTATAATTTTGGTTAATAAAAGATTCAAAAGTTTCTTTAACGATTTTTTGAGAAGGATTCAGCCAAATGTTCAGCTTTGGAGTAGTTATCGAAAATTAGACCTTGTGCTCCATGCAAGGTTGAAATTCCAGCCGAAGGTTGATTTGTTTTCATCGAACGCATTATTTTCCACATTTCGTTGGAGTTTGTTAGGTTTTTCGTAAAATTTCCCCATTTTTCACTTTTTAAAGAGTTTGTTATACCTCTAATAAGATTAACTGAATTTCTATATTCCTGATATAAAACTACACTGTAATTTCTTTGCAGTCTTTTTCTTATCTTGTTTTTCATTTTAATGAGTTCCCGCACATACGGGGGTAATTCTAAATGGTTTTTATCCGGGTGAGTAGCCTTGTTTGTCGCTGGATGTAGACAAAGTTTTATTGTTTTCGTGAGATTGAAAATGTTTTTGTTTATGTCATTTTCGGAATTTATGTTAGAATTTAAATTTAGAATTTGATCAACTTATTGTTTGAAAAGTTTCAAGTTTGTGAAATAACTTATTTCTTCTTTATGCAGCGGGCTTGAATTTATTTTGGGAATTGTTGCTTATACCGGAAAATGGTCTGAATATAATGCCTGAATAGAAAAAGGTTGAGAAATCTGCAGGTTCTTTGTTGACATCAAGTCAATTGTAGAGGGTGAACTTTGATGGGTCAGATAATAAGAGAAAGAGTTTCTTGGGAAGTTTAAAATTAAATTTGTTTTGTCTAAGTAGGTAATCCTTAATGATGGTGCCATTACGTTTAGAGTTAGTACAATTCCAAGAAGGGTTTCTACTGTTGAAATCGCCCGCAATTATTACTTTGCTACCTAGGCCTTAGAGATAGTCAATTTCTGAGATATCCATTGGTGTTTGATGACCTTTATAAAAATTTATGATGGTAACATTTTCAATTTGAATAGCCTGTGACTCAGAATTTCAATAGGTTTGAGATGTTTCCTGTAATGAATAAAGAGCCCTCCACTGGTTGTTTTGGGTTTATTTATGAAGTAAAAATTTGAAATTTTGGAAGGTTTCCGTTTATTAAGTCTAGATTCTTGTATGCAAATAATTTCCGATTTTATTTCATTAGTCATGATTTACAGTTCGTTAACTTTGTTTGTAATACCATTGGCATTCCAGGAAATTATGTTGATGTCTTTCTTTTGGGCCTTATAAACCATTTTTCAGACAATTTTTGGAGTATCATAATTTTGTCTAATGGCGAAACGATGGCTTTAAATTGTTCTTTCATTTCTCTCACGATTGAGATTAAATGAGCTAAATTGCATATTGAGTTCAGTTCGCGGATTTCTTTCAGGAGCGTTTGAAATTCATCTACATTATCTGAATTAGATTCCGGTGAAATTTTTGTTTGTTGAGAATATGTTGGCAGGTTTCTGTTGACCATGTCTACATAAGATATTTCTTGATTGGGTTTTTGATAGAATTAATTGAAAGGGATGGCGTTCGCTTTTCAGTAATTTTGGAATTCGATTCCGTAATATGAGACGATTTGTTTTCATTAATTCAACATACCTTAACATTTCGGGACACTTGGAGTAGTGAGCTGTGTGCGGGCGTCCACAATTCGCGCACTGGATTCCATCGTTGGTTCTAGTTTTAATTGAGCACTCTGTTGTCATGTGGTTTTTCACATGCATTCAACACATTTCGGTCCGCGGTTGCAGTTTGTCGATCCCTGACCGAACTTCTGGCAGCGGTAGCATTGCGTTATCCTCGTCTTTTTGGAGTATTTTTACCAATGTACCTTCACATGGTCTATTTCCTTGATTTTTTTAAATCTTGGATTTGACCGTCCTTGGGTATTGGGTATTGGGTATTCACTAAAAATGAGTGTGGATCTGGATTCCTCCCTTATATTTGCGCATTGAATGTCTTCGGCTTTAAATTTTCCGTCTCTGGCCAATTCTTGTATGATGTAATTTTCCGTCATGAAGCTGGCTGCTTTTACTATTTTTTTTTCCTTATCTGATCTCTAGGAGTATGGAAGAAATACTTCATGTCGTCTCCTTTGAGGGCTGCTATTAATGCTTTGTGATCTCTTTCTTCTAAGTTGGTTATTTTAATGTCATTCTTGTTGTACCTTATTGTGCATTTATTGTTCATCACTGATTTCAATTTCTGGTGAAATCTGGTATAAGACTCTATTTTCTGTGTGATTATCACTGGTGGACACTTTTTCACTACCGGAGTTTGGATTATTTTTGGGGTTGGAACTGAGGCTGAGATTTCAACTTCCATTTCTGATTCGGGATCCAGTACCTCAAATGAATTTGAAGATATAATTTAATTTTTTTAAGGAGGTTTTGCCGTTTTAGTTGGAGTTTGGAACTCCGAAATTTCATTTCAGTTCACCGTCAAAGACGTCATGTTATCCATATCGGTTGTCTTGTTGATACGCGCTAGGCGTTCAACAGAGCTTTTTGTGAGGGCGGACCCTCGATACGGATTGTAACGTATATCACTAATTCTGATCACTACTTGAAACTTCACTTAGCCGAACTCTACGACACCCGGTCACTCATAACACTTGAACGATGATCTGCTGCTACGTGGTCATAACATCAAGCTTTATCGTGAGAATTTTGGACACCCAGCAAAGGAACATTTCATTTCCAAACGCATGTTCCTGGCCTGGAACTGGAACAGACTATTTCTCAGAGTAATCTCTGGTAATAGTGTTAATTCTTTCTAGGACGCTTTGGATCGCTGATCAACTAGTGTTTATATTCGTTATTTCGTTGATGAGTGAATATCTGTATACACTGTGTCCGTAAAGTATGGAACAAATTAATTTTTAGCTCAACAGACCATCTTAAGAAATAATCCTGAAACACGTCGATTTTTTATTTTAATTTACCGTATTTCAATAAAATAATCTAATATACAGGGTGAATTACTTTCGAGTAATGATGTCACCGTAATTTTTTTTTAATGGAACACCCCCATTTTGTCTCAATTTTCCGATTACTCTAGCTGAGCTGATTTCAAAAATGTATCACATGTTGATTCCAATTCATTTTTGTTAAAGTGTAAGGACCAACTATTCAACTGTTTTTTCAATTTTTATTAATATTACGTTATTTCTTTTAGGTTTTTTGGATTTATTTTATGGGTGAAATGGATAAGTCAGTGTAATTTTCCTTGAATTGACTTTCACCTTCCATTTGTATTTCATTTGTATTAGTCTGTGTTGTTGAATATATTTAGCTAAATTAGGATTCGACGATTCTGACATAATTGCTGTATGGTCTGCAAATATTTTCAATTTTGTTTGTATTGATTGCGGTATATCGTTAGTATAGTAATTATGTAGCACTGGGGATACTAGACCTCCTTGTGGGACCCCTGCTGTGATGGAGATTGCGTCTTTTGGACAATCAAACAATGACATTATCTTTATATATCCAACCCCTGTCAGATATGAATGTATAATTGAAATGATATATGGGGGTGATTTTTTGTTTGTAACTTGTAATTGATTCTTTGTGCCAAACGGTATCTAAATTTAACATTGCTGGGATTTTGTTGTATGTGATATGATTTATTAGATTATTTATTGTAGCTTTCATTTTCTAATTCATGTTTTGTTTTCAACGATTTTTTCGAAAACTTTGAACATCGTTGATAAAAGGCTTGTGGGTCGATAGTTTATTGCAATTATTTTGTGTTTAGGGAAAAATTTATTTTCAAATTCAAATTTAATTTTCCATTGATTTGATTTGAGAGAGCTGATTATTTCTCTAATTTGATTTACTGAATTTCTTTATTGTCCGGTAAGAATCTTTGTTATAATTTCGTTGAAAATTTTTTTAAGCTCACATAAGATGGAAAGTCTATTTCGGTTTTATCCGGTAGAATAAGTTTTTTATTAGAATATCTATACAGGCTGGATTTGATAGTTTTTGTCAAGTTGCATTTGCCTAACTTATTTACTGAATTTAATTTCCCATTTAAAGTTTAGGTATTTCATACTGATTCCATGAATTGGCCCCAATCTGTTGAGAAAGTTAATTGATGTTTAATCATCGATGCCGTATTCACTTTAGGTATCATCGCATATTGGTCAGAGTATCTGAATGGTGAAGGATTCGGAGATTTGAAAGTTTGTAAAGTTATCATGAAATTTGTCGTAGACAGAGTTCTTTGATTAGCTGGGTGAAAAGTATAGAAATTTTTAGGAAAATTTATGGAAAAAATTGTGTTATCTAGGTACCTTCTCAGAAGGGGGCCATTTTTTGTTATCAAGATAGAACAGTTCGGGATTGGACCGAGATAAGAGGGGTTGGTGAAATATTTCGCTTGGCGGAGTACCGTACAGCTTTTGCCATGGTGAATGGTGATCGCCAACGTCAGAGGGACCAGACAGAGTCAATGAAAGAAGAAGAACAGTTCCAGGAAAGGCAAAGGCGTAGATCTTTTTTTTTTCTTGGGGGGGTAATCGAAAAAATTTTTTGACGACAACGTTTACTCATATCTGTAATGTGATAAAAAAAGTTTGATAATGAAGTTTGAACCAAATTACTCGAATTAATTTTTTTATGACCAATTTGGTTGTTCTTTCTTTATACTGGATGTTCCTAAATAAGAGTTACAGAGGAAAATGCGAGATTTCTTGTATAATTTTAGGAATAAAAAGTCCCATGAATATAATCCCGCAAACGCTTTGCTTTCGAAATACATAGTATTTCTATAGTGTGCTGTACTTTTTAGCGATACTAATATCAGCTTATCAAATCTTTATTAATCTTCGCTACGGAGTGGGTAAATAAGTACCAAAACTTATAATCAATTCATTCATTACAGCTTACTAGCTGGATCTTTATAATAATTTGGATTTTTCTGAGGATTACTAAACAGTTGATTGAAATATTTTTCTCGAAATCGATAGCAGATACGATAAAATTATAACAAACCAAAAAGTGTAGTATTGGACCTCAGTTTTTTTTTACATTTTTTAAACTACCAGCGGTTCACCAAAAAATAGGTCTGAAGGAAATAATCAGGCACCCTTCAAGAAAAAATATCACCCTGAATTTGCATTCAAAATAAGCATATAACATGATGAAAACTAAAATTGAAATATCTATGGTCAATTCAAATTAATTACCTTGTGAAGGGAAGGTTCTATGAGTGAAAAAAACCTCAAACTTTAACACCTGTATCTCAAAAACAAAGTGTTTAAGGACTCATGTAATAGACATTTTTTCAAATGATCCAAGAAATATATCATTTTCATTTGAACCTCCAATTTAGGAACACCGTGTAGATATAGTCAATTCCAAACTGATATCTTCACAATTGAATTGCAATTTGCCAATTTGAATGAAACACGAAATGATACAACACATCCCACACAATTTTTCTATGCGAATTACTCAGTTCAGTTCTTTGGTAACTACACTATTGATATTTTATGACGAGAATGATACTAAAAACCGAAAACAACGGGTGAGTATTTACCGATGATGGATGCAAAAATAACAGATGGCGGGTAAGAGACCCCCGTTAAGCTAGCAGAACCACTTTAGAATTTTCGATTTTTTTTTTGGGGCATAATTTTAGGCTCATTTTAGGCTAATTTATTACCCTATCCAAAATTTTTTTGCTCCTGAATTGTCGGAGAAATCGCGGTTTCTGCTAGCTTAACGTTAAGCTAGCTGAACCACCAAGCTAATCGATATCTTGGGGAAAATCTGATTGCACAGTAATTTTAGGCTCTTTTTAGGCTCACGTTTGAACCCATTACCAAATTTCTGAATTAACGTTTTTTTGAAAAAACCCTGGGTTCTGCTAGCTTTACAGTTGAGCTAGCAGAACCCAATCGCAAATAAATTCCTCAGAATAATTCGAATAACATAATAATTTTAGGTTCTATTCAAACTAAATTATTAATCTATTCCGGAATTTTTTGCTCCTCAGGTTACCGAGAAGTCATGCGTTCTACTACTACATTATTCTCATACCGGCAGTACGTGAAAACTGCAAATCTCATGTGAATATGAAAAAAATATTACGCCATAATTTGAGGCTCTATTCAAACTAATTAATTACTCCATTCCGGAATTTTTTGCTCCTCAGATTACCGAGAACTCATTAGTAGTTCTATTACATTCATCCCATTCTGGCAGTACGTGAAAACTGCAAATCTCATATGAATATGGAAAAAATGATTACGCCATAATTTCAGGCTCTATTCAAACTAATTAATTACCCTATTCCGGAATTTTTTGCTCCTCTGATTACCGAGAACTCATTAGTACTTCTACTACATTCATCTCATTCCGGCAGTACGTGAAAACTGCAAATCTCATATGAATATGGAAAAAATGATTACGCCATAATTTCGTTTTGGATTATAGGTACGTTCTCCCCCTATAGGAAAAGTCCAGTACTACCGATGAAATATCGGTAATCTGAGGAGCACAAAATTTCATAATAGGGTAATAAATTAGCTTGAATAGATCCTAAAATTATGCCGTAATAATGAACCGGTATAATTTTTCTATATTCATATTCGATTTGTATTTTTAACGTACTGCCGGAATAGGATTAATGTAGTAATATAACTCATGAGATCTCGGTAATCTGAGGAGCAAAAAATTCTGGAATTGGGTAATAAATTATTTTGAGTAGAGCCTAAAATTGTGCCAATATAATTTTCTCCATATTCATATTCGATTTGTATTTTTCACGTACTGCCGGAATGGGATGAATGTAATAGTAAAACTCATGAGTTCTCGGTAATCTGATCAGCAAAAAATTCCAAAATAAGATAATAAATCAGTTAGAATAGAGCCTAAAATTATGGCGTAATCAATTTTTCCATATTCATTTGAGATTTGCATTTTTCACGTACTGCCGGAATGGGATGAATGTAGTAGTAGAACTCATCAGTTCTCGGTAATCAGAGGGGCAAAAAATTCCGTAATAAATTAGTTTGAATAGAGCCTAAAATTATTATGTCATTCGAAATATTCTGAGGATTGAGTTCTGCTAAATAAGGGTAAAGCTAGCAGAATCCAGTGTTTTTGAAAAAAACGTAAATTCAGAAATTTGGAAATGGGTTCAAACGTGAGCCTAATATTATGGTGTAATCAGATTTTACATAATATATCGATTAGCTTGGTGGTTTTTCTAAACTAAATGAGCCTAAAGGGCTTCTATACTATTTTCCCTATACTATGGGACTTTGGTGCCCGTTGTAATAATTTATGATTATGATTTATGATGACGTCCTTAAGGGATATTGTATGTGACTCAGAGTTTATCGTATGAATTGAAATTTCTACCCGTTCAAATGTTTTTATATATGTAGTAAATTAGTATATAATCAGCCCTCCGTCTGCATTTTTGGGTTTATTATTTATTATTATTATTTATGATTCTGTGAAAGTTATGAATACATTAAGATTTAAGAAAATAGTTGAATCGCTGTTGATTAGCAAGGTATATTATAGTGTTAAGGAGTATTTATATTTAGATGACAGAAATCTGTTGTAGTGATTTGTAAATTTGTATTGATATAACTGTTCTATTCCCAACACTGGGTCCAACAGGATCAATAAATTATTATTTATTTAAATATAATTAAAGTTTGCAATTTTAGTGGTTTACTTTTGTTAAGATTAGATTCTTGTATACAAATAATTTCTAATTTAATTCATTTTGTTAGTAGGTATATCAAGTTCACTTTGTTAAAAATGCCGTTAGTAATGATGGCATTCCATTAAATTGAATTAATATCATTTTTGGGGCTTTATAAACCATATTCTTCTACTGAATCTTGAAGAATCAATACTCTATTTAACATGTAGGTTATACCCCTGAGTTTTTCCTTCATTTCGAGAACGACTGAAATAAGTTTTGACAAGTTACATATTGTAGATATTTTCAAACATAAGGGTAAACAGGAGCAATATTTAGATCTATGACTGAATTTTCCACCATAAGCAGCTATTTGGGTGAATAATATGACCGAGAACTAGCCTTTATGAGCTCATACATTTGGAGTCTAGATTTGTACGAAAAATTCAGTTAAAACATGAAAATTTACACTTGAGAGATTTTTAAACACAAAGATGTACAAGGACAATATTAAGACTTGAGAATGAAATATTTAGAATCATCTACTCGTATCAGGCAGGAATTTAAGCAATATGAGGATTATTTGATCTGAAAATGAACTAGAAGATTTCCTACATATAGAAATCATCTTTGATAGAGATGAGGCAACAACTCCAAGACACAAGAGAAGAGGACAAGGTAGGATTGAAATAAGTATCGTTTTTAATCTATATCAGAATAAGGGATTAAAGAAATTTCTTTCTTCCCAAAAAAATGAGAAAGGGCTTTTGTGAGCATCATGGAATTTTTTCACGAAATGTCGTCCTTTTTGCATCTTCTTACATACTGTCACATCTTTGATTCTCCCTACTCGGTAATAACCGAAAAAATTGGAAATAAATAGATCCGTTCCCTCAGTTCCCTGAAAGATATTCTGCGGTTCATAACCGGTTCTCAGATCAAAAAAAAAAATTATTATTGTTTCCCGTGTTCAATTTGGTATAACTGACTACTAAATTTAGAATCCCAATTACCTATATGATCTTCACGAAATTATGTACGAACATTCGTTCCACTTTTTTGCAACTGATTTTTATGTTTGACTTTAGTATTTCGTATTAAAAATGTATGGATTTTTGACAAAATGATAAACAAAATATAAAAATACGCCGAAGTACAGCGTAATGAATATATCTAATTCTCAAAGAAAAGTTACAGCAAAACTATCAAGTTTAGGGCTTTATTATATAAACAATTCGAGGACATCGGGTGTGGTAGTCAATTTACTATAGTCGATATAAATAAGTTGATTTATTATATGAAATATGTTTATTTTTTTGTAGGTAAGTTGAGAAATCAATTTTTACGATTTCATTTTTTCGATATTTAATCTTAAAAAATTATGGATCTCGTACTCAAGATAGGAGGAATTAAATTAAAATTATATTTCTCGTGTAAAACCTTCGATGGATTTTTTCGATTCTATTCATGGATTCTACACATTCTAAAGAGTAAATTGTGAACTTTTTTTGTGGATTACAAATGTTCAGACGTGGTTACAGACCCGACTTTTGGGGGGGGTGGGGGGTGGTGAGGTGAACTTTAAAGACAATTTTAATTTAGAAATTGAGTTAAATTCATTTTTTGCTGATCTTGTAATTATTTTAGCCTAAGTATGTAAAATTCTAGGGAGGGAGTATATCTAAAGTGAAAATGACATTTTCAATTATGAAACATTTTGGAATTATCTTACAATTATTTCAAATTCAGTTAACCGTTGAATATTAATCACTTTTTGAAAAATCTGTATTTCTTCAAATGTAACGACTAGTATGTACAAAATTGAAATTTAATTGCATGTAATTAACATTATCAGTATACGGGATGGCCACTTTTTCAATGGGATTGTATTGGTAACTTTTAAACCATAAGAGTTAGAAGGTCGGTCAAATAGAGAAAAAGTTGCATTCATAGAAGCATTGTCAAGCAGTTCAAACAAATCGAGATTATCAGGGCCGGTTATCGAGATATCATAAGAAAAGTAAATTCTGTCATTTTGATTCTTGGTTCTTTTTTTCCCACTTTATTTCAAATATTATCAAATAATGTTACAGGAATTTTTTATTCGACAGTAAATTGTTCTCAATTTGACGTAATCAGATTTCGTATCCAACGTTTCGTGCTCTCTGGGCCACCCTCAACCTCATTTTTTTCAATACGGACCTGCATATTTTATGACACTTTTCAAAATGACTTTTAACGCTAAATTCAACGATATATCATACAATGTCATTCAAACTTGATATTCAGGTGATTTTGACCCTTATCCAAATTTCTTTGGGTCGGATCTGTATTACATTTAGGTAACTTTAGTTTAATTAACAACATGCAATACATTTCGATGAGAAAATCAACTTACTCATCTTGAACTAAATGGAACATATCAGAATCAAATCAAGAAACAAGTAATAATTATTTACATATTTCAATTCATAATAGTAGTAGTAACTGTTATTTATTGTTAAACAAATGGCCACCGACCTAGGGTCCTTCAGCCTTATTTCATAATAATTAAACGAATTATCATTTAATGAAAGAAAAATCGAATGATTATTCGAAAGTAAATGAAAATGAATGAAGTGAGTGTTCGAAATGTCCACCATTTTGTAAAATGCACTTAACGGTTCTGGAACCCATACTTCTTATACATTAATTTGCTTATTTCGTCTTCTTGAATACCTTTCAATACATTCTCAATCTTCTCTCCACTATTGTTGGAATTGTCATTTGTTCCGTTGAAACAAATTACAGAATCGAACTTTATCTTGATATCATTACGATATAAGTTTTGCAAGACTTGGTATTCAAATTTAAAATCATTGTATTCGCGTCTCTTGATCATTTTATTAACAGCAGTTTTTGATAATTTGCATTCACTACAGATCCGACCCAAAGAAAATTGGATAAGGGTCAAACTCACCCGAAAATCAACTTTGAATGACATTGTATGATATATCGTTGAATTCAGCGTTAAAAGTTATTTCGAAAAGTGTCATGAAATATACGGGCCCGTATTGAAAAAAATGAGGTTGAGGGTGGCCCAGAGAGCACGAAACGTTGGATACAAAATCTGATTACATCAAATTGAGAACAATTTATTCATTTATTCACAATAATATACAAGTGAATAATTTTAACCCATCAACATTTTCCATGGGGCGTCAATACATCAATAAATTCTAGTTCAAAGTAGTTAAATAAATTTCATCAAATCTATAATAATCAAATGTAAATATAAATAAAGTCAAAATTTAAAATAAATTAACATTGAAATAAATTAAATAAAATCAATAAATTAACATTCAAAACAGGTTAAATCTTTAGACATTGATAGTCAATAATCGAGTATAAGACAAACATTATACATACATGACAAACTATTCAAAACGGCTAATCCAAAACTCATTCATTGGGTAGAAGGATTTTTTGTACAGAATTTTCTTTATTTCATGTTTCAACTTACTTTTGTTCATAACTTTGAGAGCTTCAGGGATCTTATTATATACTTGTATGGCCTCATGGTTAATGCTTAGCTGAGTCGCCGCGACCCTATGATATGGTGTTGAAAAGTTCCTCGCATTCCTTGTGGTGTAATTGTGGAACTCTCCATTTCGCGTCAGTTTCTCCTTGTTGTCGTGGATGTATAGGATGCAGGAAAGTATGTACAAACAGGTGAGTGTGAGTATGTTCTCCTCTTGGAAGTGACTCCTACAGCTTTCAGCACTCCCCAATCCACACAATATACGAATTGCATTTTTTTGTTTTGTAAACATCTTCTTCATTTCAGGTCCACCACCCCAAAACAGCAACCCATAATTCAAAACACTACTGAAATATCCATAATAAGCGATTTTGGCTGCTTGCTTTCCTGCCAATTGTTTAGATCTTCTAATGAGGTAAGTAGCTACTGACAATTTATTTTCTAATTCTTCTATGTGTTTCCAGAACTTCAAATTCGGTTCCAGATATATACCCAGGAATTTCAGGTTCATCTCAGTCGCGGGTTTAGTTTCAAAGGTGAGATATTGTGTCTTTTCCCTGTTTATTTTGAACTTATTTGCACTAAACCATAGTTCAGCCTGTTCAAGGATCTTTGATGAAATATCTTTGAGCTCTTCTTCAGTAGTACCAATTGTGAGGAATGAAGTGTCATCAACAAAGAGCACTGTGCTGTGTGATTTAACATTTGGAGGTAGGTCATCCATGTATATCAAAAATAATAGAGGCCCCAGTATGGACCCTTGAGGAACTCCACACTCCACACATCCCCAGTCCGAGTACTTATCCTGAATACAAACTCTTTGATATCTACCTTGCAAGTAACTACTGATCAACTTCAGCGGGACACCTCTAATGCCATAGCTCTCCAACTTCTGCAGCAAGATATCATGTTTAAGGGTATCAAACGCCTTACTCAGATCGCATGCCATCAGCCTGCACTTCTTTCTTGAGTCCAAAGCATATGCAACCTCAACCAGCACCGAAGTTATTGCTGTACTTGTGGACTTATTTTCTTGGAAACCATGTTGTTCGTGACATATAATATTGTACTTCGTGAAAAATTCCGAAAGTCTATCCTTCAAAGCAATCTCGAATATTTTGGAGAGGCTTGGGAGTATTGAAATAGGCCTGTAGTTTGAAGGTTCTGTAGTAAAGCGGATATTTGAAAATTATCGATATTATTAGAAATTATTATGCAGAGAGAATATACGTTAAATTCAAAAGAGTGATCGCGACTTGTTTAGACTGATCTTATCTTAGCATAAGGATGTTTTATTTTCCAATCAATGCTTTTCTTAGTAACCGTCTCACGGCCAGGGCCGTCGCTAGGGGGTAGACAGGGTAGGCGGTCGCCTAGGGCGGCAAAATTCAAGGGCGGCATTTCAAGCTTGATCAACAAAAATCACATCTGTAGCAATTCGAAGTACCAAACGAGATTTAATTCAGTCAGCGACAACAGGAAGGAATACCGACAAATTTAAATAACATCAAAAACCATAAAAGGTCCGCATTATACATTATACTCATATATGTATATCCAGATGTGGCGTGATCCCCTCATAGTGCTGTTTATGAGTTATTGACGCTAAAAAACCCATGCACTCACCAGGCTTGTCGGCGTTCCCTTTACGTTGCCGAATTTCATGGCCACTTGGGGTTCTGGATTATTTTTTTTTCAATTCCCTAATCAGAATGTTCATTCCTCAGAAGAGAATGCTAAATATAAGAAAACGATTCCATTTCATCACTTCCAACTGATACTTCTCAAGAAATATAAGAAGTGTTATTATTTCAAACGACATTCCATTATTTTATAATATTCTTCATTTTTTATATTAAATTAATTATTATTGGGCGTTTGCGCATCCAAATAAGATAATAGTTCAATCGCATCATCCAATTGTTTTACTCGATAATCTCAAAAAAAAAAAAACAAATTTAAACGAATTTCACTGATGATTTTTTGTATAAAATATTCACGATGTAAAGACATCTTTACATCGTGAATAAATATTCATCATATCAAAGAAAAAAAACGAAGTATCTGAAACCTGAACTCAATTCATATATTTTATCATTTATTCATTAGAATTCAATTAAGCACGTTTATTGATTATTTCCTCTGAGATTATTACATTCCACTCATTCTGAATCATCTATTGGATTAAAATTCGAATCCATAAAAAATAAAACGGTAGAAACGCTTGAGCTGGACCTCTATTGTCCAATATTAATTTTTAGCATTCTGCAGAGTTAGCTTCTTTAAGGCCGGGAAAATGGGTCTCTGTCTAGGGCGGCAAAATGAGTATCTGCCTAGGGCGGCAGTTTGGCTAGCGACGGCCCTGCTCACGGCGTTGGTGAAATCGATATATTTTTTACGGATAAGAAAAATAATAATAATCTTGACTTATCTGAGTTCGATACAGGCGAAAAAACCGTCAGGGTCTTACTCTGACGCAGCAAAAAGGTCTTAGGCGGAGTTGAAGTATGTTTCTTGCTGAGATCGACAGAAAAATTTAGTTTGAAGTAGAGGTAAGGACTCTTATTGAAAAAGGATGAAAAATGTTCTAACCAATGATCTAATTGACCTGGTATCATGAGGAGTAGTTAGGGCGGTCTTAGAGAAGTATGATGTTAGGATTTTTTGTGAAGGTCAAAGGAGTTAGTCAGTATCGCTTAGGGTCTCTTATTAAGAACGGTTAAATTAGGTCAGAAGTAGAAAACTAGGAATTTTTTGGGATAAAGTTAGAATTTGTTTTTTTTTTAGAATCTCTTTGGAATAAATTAGGTCAGATCGGAGTTCGCGGATCGGGAGTGAAGTGTTATATAAGGAATTACACGTTTCGAGTGAACAGTTTGGAAAAATTAAAACTAGGTTTAGGCAGGGCCTAAAATACTTACCTAGCATCGTGGGATAAGGGCAAGTTTTTGGTTATTTACTTTTTGGTTTATTTGTTGATGTTTGAATGTTTTTTTTTCAATGAAAATAAGTTTATTTGAGTAGTCCTGATTCTCCCAAATTCAAAGTTGATATATTGTTTCGTTTGTTTGAATAACAGATTATTTGAGACATTTTTTGTTTTATAAAATTTTGGCCGTTGAGTCAACATTTCAAGGGATATTCTAACTTTGGTTATTTTTATTTTTCTTTATTATATTTAATTTAAAATTTAAATCGATTTTCATTGACCCAATAAACTAATCCAGTCCCTAGAGAAGAAAATTCAACTAATAAGACCTGTCCATTGAAGCGACAGGCCGGACTTACGTATAAAATCTTTGGTAAACTTACATAATTATTAATTCTCCGAGACCTCTGGAAAGCCGCTCTTCCAGGGGTTAAAAGAACATCCCAACCGGAGATAAGTGAACGGTGGTCAACATTCGCTGACCAACCCGTTCATGACAGTTCAGATTTATCTTCTCCTTTGAATACAGGAATTATTTTGGCACGTTTTAACTGATCAGGAAAATAACCTTCACTGTAGCATCTCGTTATAATCTCTGCCAAAGGCTCTGCTATACTTGGAATGATCAGTTTCAACATGCTCGGTGACATGTCATAGATATCTCTACTTTTTTACCCTTGAGCTTCTTCGCTATCTTCAGGACATCTATTTCAGTTATTTCTCTTAAGAAAAATGAATTTCGCATGAATTTTCCTGCTTTTTTCCGTAGGTCTCCAAAACTAACGTCAACTTTTGGGCAGTTTTTCTCAATATCTTTACCTATTTTCAAAAGATGTTCGTTTAAGGTCATAGGATTTATTTCTGCTTCATCATGCTGTTTATTTTTTCCTTGATTACCCCTTATAACCGTCCATATTTCCCTGGTTTTGTTTGATGAGTCCTTAATTTTTCTAAGATTGTCTTTCCTCTTTATTTCAACCAATTTTTCCCTGTATAATCTTTTACAAACATTATATGCTTTTCCACTATCTGAATCTCCTTTTATATGATGTATCACTGAAAGCGCATCTAACCTGTTCTTCAATTCCTTGATCTCCCTGTTTTTCTTCAGCTTTGACACCCAATATCCTCTCTCAACTTTCAAAACCTTTTGAGGGCAAGTTAACTCATAGATCTCTAGAATTTGGGCCCAGAACCGGTCAAAGATCTGTCCCGCAGATAAGTCGGAATATACGAAATCCCAGCACTGACTTGAGAGTACCTCAATGAGTCGATCTATATTTTGTTTACCCAGATTTCTAACTGATTTACTTTTTCTTTTCTTAGGTTTCATTAACATACCAGAACATCGTAACACCTGTCCTCTATGGTCCGAAATATGTGGTTCTATCGTACATGGATCAGAGTCTGTATCACTATTTGAATATATATTATCAATTAAAGATGTAGTTTCAATTGATACTCTAGAAGGTTCATTAAATTTAGCATGGAGATTGAACTCACCCATTAGATTCTGCAGGTTTCTTCCATTTGTATTGCATCTTATTAAGTCACTGTTGAAGTCTCCAGCAACATAGATTTCTTCAAAACCCAGATTCATGCACCCCAACTCATCCAAACAGGACCGAAAATTTGTCAGAAACACCTCAAAATCTCCTTGTGGTGGTCTGTATACCCCAATTATAATTTTTCTATGAAGTCTCTCATAAACTCCTGCCAATTCAATGTGATTTTCCACAGAGTATTTCCTCACACACTCCAGTGGCAACATTTTCGAGTCATCTCTGTGAAGGATCAGAACTCCACCATATCCATTTGGTCTAGAATAATGGGCACCCTAGACAAAGTTCTGCACTATAAGTTGTTCAGTATGATTTTCCTTCAACCAGTGTTCAGTCAACACAGCAACATGTATATCTTCCTCTTCCAAGACCTTTTCTAGGAGTTCAACTGTATTTGTGATTGATCTTATGTTCAAGTTTAAAATGTTGTATGTCTTATCCTTGATGTTTTCTCTGTCCACGAAAAAATCGGTATCTTCTGATAGTCACTCCTTGAGGCCAAAACTCAGGCTTACTAACTTCTTCAAGTAGTTTATAATCTATTCCTACTTTGAAGGCTCTGCTTGAACTTCCTTCGTTCGAAATTAATTCCACCTGTGACTTTTTCCCTGGAAATTTATCCGAGAGGAACTTCATGACGTCCTCTGTTGTACATTTTATATTAATTTTCCCTACATATAGCCATGCTTTTTGTTCCGCTGATTGAAGTGCGCTGTTTATGTTTTAGTTTGTTCCCCTGATTTGGAGGTTATTTCTAGATGTTCCCTGTCTATGAATCGCTGCCACAGAATCCATGTTGTTATGAGTAGTTCTTAAAGTATTGTCATTGTTTAAGGAGAAGATAGTTAGTTACTTCGGTTCAAATATCATTGGAGGATATTGGGCAATATCGTTAGAGGGCGCCACTCCGGAAGAGGCCCAACATGATGGGTTGCCTATGTGCAATGTTGAAAATTCAGACTAGTATCAATTTTTGGGTATGGTGAACAACAGATGTCTCTAGTGCGTTTCTTGTTCAATCTTTATTCATCTTTCTGTCGTCGAGCAGGCATCGGAAGAAATTATCTTGGCCGCAATAAATTTTTATTACTCTTGCCGCATGCCGGCTAGCTGCATGAAAAAGGGTAGAGCCTCAGAGTAAGAAGTAAACTGTTTACTTCTTACTCTGAGGGTAGAGCTATTGTTCGAATCGTATTTTTCGTCATAATCAGCGTGACCAGATTGAAATATGGTGAATCTACTAAACTTGCCGCAGAAATCTACTAAAAATCTACCAACACCGTTCAGAAATCTACTAAAAATCTACTAACATATTTTTTGACGAAATTTCACAAATGACGCTGCATTAGATTTTAAAATTATTCAGAATACACTTTATTCTAATGTCTCTTATGGTTGAATTTTACTTCATGAATAGGATAAACAGTACAGATGCATACAGATTCGAAAATAAAACAAGATTTCATTTCAAAATTTAAACGACAAAAAAAAGGAATAAAAACCGAACAAAAACATATAGGATCAAAATAGCAAATATAAACAAACAAATTCATATATTTAAATGAACAAAAGTATATAAATAGAAATAAAAACTAAAATCTTTGGGCGAATTATAACATTAAATAAAGAAATGAAATACTACAGTTGAACATAAAAAAAATAAATGAAAAATAAGTATCAATTTGCAGTCAAATCATCGTCTTCAACATCCATATAGAAATTCTCACTATCCATCGATTCGAGCATATTTTTTGTAGGTTGAAAACGACAACAATAGCCTATCTCTCTAAGTCCTTCTTCAGCATGTTATAATAATGCTATCTTCTCATTTAGAAATCTGTTTCTATTTTTTGTTTCGATGCGGTTAATAGCCGAAAATATTCTCTTGCATTTGGCATTCGAAATCTGAAATATGCAGCCACCCAAATTTATCGATGAAATTCCAGTTAAGACATATTTTTTGCACTAAATAGAATACCAAATGTGAGATAATGGTATATTTTCAACGGAAGTTTACACACCATCTGTTTTTAATGAGACACCCTTCGGATATTCCATCATTCTTCGTATTTATTCTCAGCCGACAGCCACCAAAGAACTTTTATGATTTTATTATGTTTAAGTAGGTAAGTTCTTCTAGAAACACGTAGAACGTAGGACCTCAATGAGAATGAACAATGAATTGATTCATAGGAACAGTCTAGACATCCGAATTTCCATATTCCCAACCATCTCGATTATATTTTTTAAAAGTACCAAAAGCTACTAAAATCTACCAAAGGATTTCTTCCTACTAAAAACTCCATGAAAATGCGAAAAATCTACTAAAAAAGTAGATTTCTACTAAATCTGATCACACTGGTCATAATATTGTTTTAAAAGCTTCGTCGTCCTACCTTCAAACAGAAATAAAAAAAAAAATTGTCACGAGAAAAAAATTAGACATTCTATCTCTGTTGACAGGTAACAAAATATAACTTTCTCGAAATTACTTTTTTTCCCGGGAAAAAAGTGAGTGTAAAGATTATATATCCGGGAAAAAATTAGTCACTTTTTTGCCGGATAAATTTCGTGAAAAGTTATATTTCTTTCACTATAAAATCGTCGTTTTTCCTGTCACAGAAAAAAATTGTGTATTATACAAGGGAAAAAGTATTAGATTTTAGCACGAAGTTATGTTGTCTCCCGACGCGGAGCGGAGGGTGCCAACAAACCGAGAGTTATTTTTTGTATAACTATATATGAATCATTGATATATCTATATACTGTATATATATTATCAAAAAGCCCAATTACCATATAATGGTGTAGGGTGTTACATTTCAAATTAATTAATTTTCATTATATAATTTTAATTCGGAGCTCCGTAATCAAACTCGATATACTTGGAAAAAACAAGCGAGAAATTATTTTCAACAGTGTATACCATATTTGTTATGTGTACACTGAAAGAGAAAATCATTGATACGAAATGCTTATTTCCTCTTTTACCGATTAAAAAAACAAAGCAAGTAGTAATCGAAAGTTAAATTTTTGCTGATTATATATCCCCCCAAGAAATTATTCCACAATTTTATCAGATATTTCAATTTCTTTGAAAGAAGGATTTTTTCAATATTTTGTTGTATTCACATAATAAAATACCCATATTTCAGACGATTACAAAAATATTGTTTGTATATTAAATTCGTTTTGCCAGAACTCAATCGAGAGCATTCTAATCCGCATTCTCATAAGCCATTGAAAACAAACTCATTTCACACGAATACAAAAAAACTATGTATTTCCCCATTGACCAAGTTCGAGGTATTCTGAAGAAACTGAAAATACTTTTAATCAGATCAATACAAGCAATATCGGAAATTCCCGCAAAATAACATCAAACCCTACGAAGGTTTACCTCCCCCAAAATAGAGATTTCTGTTTTCCTTCAATAAGCCGTTCATCTTCACCAGAAACAAATAATGTTTCTACAGATAGCTCTTACATTACAGATCTGGTAGATCTTCCATCTATTGATGAGATTGAGGACGGAATAAGGAAGAAAAGTATGGAAGAAGAAATCAAATCGTTGAAAGAAAAACTACAAAAATCGAGGAAAAAAAACAACAATCTGAAAACCCAAGTGACTGAAGCTAAAAAAAGAATAAAGAAACTCCAGGTTTCAAGAAAAATGTAGCCAGATACAACACTTTTGCCAGAATTTTCAACAGCTATAGTTGCAATGCAATTCAAATCTCAAAAACGGAAATTGTGGACGACTGATGAGAAGAAAACGGCTCTCAGCATATATTATAAGGGACCTGCTACGTATAAATTTTTGCGTAGGAAAAACGTTGTTTTACCAGCCATTTCTACATTGAAGAAATTCCCTTCCTTTAGTTCTAAGAACTTTTAATGTTGACGTCTTTTGTTATCCTGTATAAGAATTTGAAAAATAAATCTTGTTAAAATTTCATAGCTTGGTGTACTTCAACTTCATTGATTGGAAACCTTCCGAGGAATCTGGAATATTATTCAATGCTTAACGCCGATCTGAGAGGGGAAACTTATATGGAATTTTATAATTTTATTTTTCATGAAAAATCTCTTTGCAAACCAAAATTCGATATAATTTGAATCAGATATTCAGCTGAAAAAGTCTTATATGTATATTCATAAATTAAACATTCACGTCCTATCACAAAACAAATGAGATTTTCACAAAAAAGTTTTTTTGAATCAAATTTTCTTTTTCTTTTGGCAGTATTCCAATATTTTAGTTACCTATTTGAGGTAGATAACCTTGACATGAAACTATTCACTGATAACAATTTTACATAATCAATTAATTAAATTTAAAATTATCTTTTCGAAAAACTAAAAAATAATCTTATACTTATTTTTCTCCAGTCACAGTATTTCTTTTCAAACGCAAATCAGATCATACATTCCCTTCACGATTTTCATTTCAGATAATCCGGTCCAGAGATATCGTGATCACCGCAAAATTGTTTTTTTTGCGGAGCTCTAGGAGATCGGCGATAGCAACATTCGCGAAGATTATTTTGACAAATAAAAAATATGTTAATATATTATAAGGTTATTATAATATGTACGCCAATTTTCAAATTAATAAATTGAATAGTCTGCGCGAAAAAAAATCTTGAAAATCCGTCTTTTTGAAGCCTTCTAACTGTATGTAAGCCCTTAACAGAATGAACGAAATCCGATAACATACCCCGTTACGACCAAAGCAATAAAATCCCAAGCTCGAAACCTGGGTCATAAACTCAGTCTATTCAACATCGAAGTGTTTCTACTTTACTTGGCTCCGATTAGTTACTCTTCACGTCAAGTTTTATACCTAATGTAGAAACCTCTTTACCGACAAATGATTATAGAAATAGCCGCCTAGAGAGCGCATTAGGATGGACCCAAAAATTCTGAGTTTGCCACATAATTCTAATAGGTACCGCCACATACGCACATCCAATGCCCTTTGCAGGGCGAGTAACCAACCTTAGAACATTAATAAGTAATATCTATATTCTAAGTAACCAACTATCTTCTCCTTAAACAATGGTATTGTTTATATTTGTGATTTCTGTTTTTTGTAGATTTCTGTTTACCGTCTGGTTTTCCTTTGTGACGCTAGATGGTGCTATTTTAGGGATGCCTTTCGTTTCATCAAATGAGACGGATCTCTGACGTGACATTACCGGTTGACTTAACATTAGTTCATTTGCGCTACTCACGGTTGACGGTTCTGACTTCGAGGCCCCATTGACATCCACTGGGATTTGTTTACAATTTGTGTTCTATCTTTTTTTTATTGTTTTCTGATATAACCTGACTTTTTCTAGCATCTTCCTTTTTCATTAAATCTATTATCAATTCTTGATCTTTTACTCTTTTTTCCAATTGGGTAATTAGTTTCTCACTCAAACTTTTATCCATCTTGATATGCTTGCTGTCCAAGGCGCTTTCCGAATTTCGGTCTTGTGAATTTTCCACTTTTGAACTTTCCCCTTCACTTAATTTGGAAAGGGCCACCAATACTACTCCACCAATTTTAGCACTTGCTGGTAACTTTTTGAAAATGATATATTCAATTAAGTCATCTTTTTTCCATTTATTCAGTTCGGTTTGAAGTTGCACTACATTCACTTCAGCCATCTTGAATTTACTGTCCAATAAAAAATTCCTGTAACATTTTTTGTTAATATTTGAAATAAAGTGGGAAAAAAAGAAAAATCAAAATGACAGAATTTACTTTTCTTATGATATCTCAATAATCGGCCCTGATAATCTCGATTTGTTTGAACTGCTTGATAATGCTTCTATGCATGCAACTTTTTCTCCATTTGACCGACCTTCTAACTCTTATGGTTTAAAAGTTACCAATACAATCCCATTGAAAAAGTGGCCACCCTGTATTTCTTCTGTTCAAAATTCTACCTGAATTTTGGGATATATAAGAACCACTTTGCCTGAAAGCTTCAGTTGCTATCTAAACCAGAACTAGTTGGTATCTATTCTGAATTTGTGCCGAAAAATTGAGACATCATGAATTTCATAAATAAAATTTCAGTAAATTGTTTTTTGGATTTTTTTGTAAACAGATGTTCAGCTGAATATGCTGTTGAGTATATTGAATCTGAAAAGATGAATCATCAATTTTTGAATTGGTATTTGGTAGAGTTAGTGAAGAAAATAAAGAGAAGAGATTTTGGAAGGAAAAGAGACCTCGAAGTGATATCCTGTGTTTTAAAAAATGGAGCAGATAAAACGACAACTTGTGCAATAGATGATATTAGAAGCAATACATTAATCAATTCGGTAATAGAAATTAGAGGTGAGTTGATATATTTTTAACAAATTTAATGATATCATTAAATATTTATAAAATTTTTCATCGTGAAGCACTTCTCATATTCTCTGTTTTATGTTTTCTATCCCGACTCTCCTAGACCTCTCAGAGCTTAGAGCTTATATGAGTTATAAAAAGCAGTTTTGTTTTGTGTAGCCTTAGTTACTGTGTCCCATCGTCACTGATAATTTCTACCCAACGTTACTTAAACTTTAAATGAGAGATCAATATTTTGATCCATCGTAGGTTAGTGTCAAATAAAATATGATATTTTCATTAATAATTTTTTCAAATTAAACGAACTTCTGTTCTGATTTGCAATATCAAAACTGGCGGTTTTCTCTGTCGAATATTTCAAGACGTCCTAATTATCTCTAGTCTACTCTTATGTGGAAAGAATAGCCTGGCGCTTTTTGCCATTTATTTGATATTCCATTTAATTAACCATATTCGCATATTCGATAATATGTTATATTTTCTTTTTTTTTCTTGTTCTTCTGATTCACGGGGATGGCCTATTAGACGTTTATAGAAATCTAATCATAATTTTGAGTTGAAAATTTGCATATTGGGGTTTGAGACAATGATCTTTCTCCCTAAAATATTTTCAAATCTCTACAACTTCCGGTTATACCGGAAACAGACTACTAATTCCTCATTTCAAATGGCACACCCAGTATATTATTGCATCATTAGATAGCTTTTTTATGACAATTTTGGCAACATGCCATACCTCGAGTAAAAAGTCAACGGTTCATGAGTTAATGGGATTCTCATGAAAAAAATGGTGGCAATGAGGACTAACTTTTTTTCAATATTTCTGCAGAAAAGGCTTTTTTAGAATTTTTTTTCGATTCTACAAATACGTAGTATTATGAGACTGTATGCGGTTTGGACCAAAAATGTATAGGGTGTTTATAAGTGGATCATGAACTTGGACAACTCAAATTCATCAAATTCATAATATTTTCAAATTAGAACCTATATTTTTTATTATTTCAGTCGATTCAGTATTCATTTTAGGTATAGGGTTTTCTTAAGTAAATCCCACCATTTTTGTACGTAGAATCGACTGAAATAATCAAAAATATTTCAATTTGAAAATCTTGAGTTTTGATGAATTTGAGTTGACCAATTTCATGATCTTCTTATGGACACCCTATACATTTTTGGTTCAAACCGCGAACAGTCTTATAATAACACGTAATTGCAAAATCGAAAAAGAAAATTTTTTTTTTAAAAAGCTTCTTCTGCCGAAATATTCGAAAAAATATGAGTCCTAATCGCCACCATTTTTATTCATAAGAATATAATTAAATCATGAACCGTTAAGTTTTCACCCAAAGTATGGCATATTGCCGAAATTGTCATCAAAAAAGCTATCTAATGATGCAATAATATACTGGGTGTTCCATTTGAAATAAGGAAGTAGTAATCTGTTTCCGCTATAACCGGGAGTTGTAGAGATCTGAAAATATTTTAGGGAGAAAGATCATTGTCTCAAATCCCAATATGCAAATTTCCAGGTCAAAATTATGATAAGTTTTCCATAATCGTTCAATACCATCTCGGTGGATCACCCTGTATTTCTTATATTCTCACTTAGTATAACTAATTATCATTTCAAGAGTCTTCATATTTGTTTTAGATCATTAATTATAATAATAATAATAATAATAATTTTATTCATCTCTTGAGACATAACAAAATATGTATGAGACAAGTCAAGGTTATACAAAATTAAAAACTAATTCTAATCTACCCAACCAGGAAGCTATTATCCATCAAATATTCCTTAATACTATAATAACATTTCCTAATCAATTCACCTTTGACTAATTTTTTGAATTCTTTCTTTCCCAATAATTTAACAACTGATGGTACATGATTATATAAGATAATTGCCTGATGAGCAGGAGATGTTTCAAATTTGGCAGTTGTGTGAGAAGGAATACACAAAGTAGCCGAATTTCTAGTAGAATAACCATGAAAATCAGATAACTTAATCATTACGTGTTCATTTTCCTTAACATATAGTCAACATTTATATATGTACAAACAGCTGAGTGTGAAAAATTTCATGTTGTCTGAAAATAGGCCTACATGAATCACGAGAATCTAAGTTGAAAATAAGAGGTATAATTCTTTTTTGTGAAATAAATACTCTATTGGACTCCACTGAATTACCCCATAGTAAAACATTATAACGTAAAAAACTATACACCAAACTGTAGTAAATACTTATTACAGAATGGAGAGGAAGCGAGTCATTCACTCTGCTGATCGCATAAAATGAGCTTCCTAATTTCTTGCAGACCGCCTCAACCTGTCGATCCCATCTGAGTGAGCAATCCAAGTGAATGCCCAAAAATTTAACTGAATCACCAGATATTATTTGCTCACCAAAACATTCAATCTTCAGTCGTTCCCCACTAGTGTTTCTAATACGAAAATATAGACATTCCGTTTTCTCAATATTGAGTATCAGTGCATTAGCGCAACACCAACTCTCAAACCTACTAATCAGTTCATTGCACAATGTCCTGAGGCCCCCAGGGCTCCGCGCTGAAACCGCCATTGATGTGTCATCAGCAAATATGACCAATTTTAACTCTAGATCACGACCTATATGATCCGGTAAATCATTTATGAAAAGAAGAAATAAAAGCGGTCCCAGAACAGAGCCCTGCGGAACTCCCAGTAACATTTCATTCTTGTGAGATGTAAAGTGACCAATTTTTACAAATAATGTACGATCAACAATAAAACTTCTGATCCATTCTAAGAACACACCGCGAAAACCCACGTTATAGAGCTTACTCTCCAATAACTCGGGAGACAGTACATCAAAAGCACGTGTCAGGTCAAAAAAGAGACCTGCAACAAAATGACCTTCATCTAATTTTTTATAAACGAAATCAATAAATGAAAAAGCCGCTGTTTCAGTGGATCTACATTTACGGAAACCATGTTGACAGTTTGTAATAATCTTGAAACGTGTTAGAAACGACATCATTCTAGTGTATATGATCCTCTCGAAAACGATAATTTGCAATATTGCAAGGGTCGCTTTTTTTAAACACTGGGACGACCGAAGCCGATTTCAAATATGAAGGAAATTTGCCAGTGTTGACAGATAAATTAATTATATGTGCAAAATGATCAGCAACAATATTCACTATGGATTTCAATATCTCTACAGAAATGTTATCAACATCAGAATTTTTTTTATTCTTCTAGGATATGACACTACTTATAACCTCGTCTCCAACAACTGGTAAGAAGAAGAACGTATTCAGTGATTGCAAAGATGTAGTACATGCCAGTGACGGTGAACAACCAAAGTGATCCTGTAGACTCACTTGGGCAATAGAGCAAAAATAATCCGCAAAGATATCAACAATCTCGGCAGGTTCCGAATATAGTTTTCCATCATGCTTAAGCTCTATGTTCTGACGAGAATTTTTTTTCCGTCCAGTTTCCCGATTGACAATATCCCATACAGTTTTATTTTTATTTGATGAATTTATTAACATATCATGATAATAATCAAACTTAGTATTTTTAAGTAGTTTTCTGAATTCAATTTTTGCTTTCTTATAGATCTCACAAGAATTTTGGGTATTCAAATTTTTATTCAACAATCCTAAATTTTTTAAAGTCTTTGCTGGCTTGTATAACGTTCGTATTAATCCAGCCCTTACCATTTCTAAACTTACAGTTTGCTTGCCTCATAGGACATGTCATTTCTAAGCAATAATTAACAATATTGAAAAATTCATTGAAACAATCATCAATATTCATGTACGAATAAATGTGATCAAAAGATACATTAGACATATACTCAACCAAATTAACTAGAGAATGAGCTGTTACACTTCTGACTGACGCCTGCTTATAATTACATTCAACATTTAGAGTTGGTTTTAAAAGGTATTCCGAAACAATTACTTTGTGATCACCAACATGACCCTCAATTACTCTAGTTTTACATCTCGAACTGGCATCAGTAAGAATGTAATCTATTTTAGAAGTAGATGTTAAATTGTTTACATTGGTAAAAACTCTAGTAGGCTCTAGGGAGGTGACCCTTAAGTCGAAACAACATAATAGATCATCAAGAAGATGCTTACGTGTGCATGCAGTATTCAAATAATTTATATTGAGATCACCGCAAAGAGCTAATCTATCAGCAACCTTAATACAGTGCTGTCGAGGAAGAGAGTAAAATCCCCATCAGGAACTCTATATGCATGCACTTATTATTATTACACAAATTTTATAAGGTGTGTGAATAAGTCTTTCCCGTTTTTTGTAAGAGATGGCGCCACCAATACTGTGCGAGTATTTAATGGTTACATATGTCATAATCAAAGCTTATTCATCTGTCAACAATTCCACACTAACACATTAGTTGAAATTTTCTCGCATCATAAATTTTTGAAATCGTGAAAATGTCGAAATTTGAGCCGAGTCGACGTCATTTGCGGGAAGTTTCATTTAATTGGTTCAATTTGAAGAAATCTGCTGCCGAGGCGCTTCGGTTGCTTCAGGAAGCTTATGGAGAAGGTTGTGTCGATGATTCAAGTGTTCGCGGATGGTTTCGACGCTTCAAAAGTGGCGATTTCGACGTGGAAGACAAGGAGCGTTCCGGGCGGCCGCAAATCTTTGAAGATCAAGAATTGGCGACTTTGCTTGATGAAGATTCGTGTCAAACGCAAGAAGAACTTGCTGAAGCATTGGGAGTTGACCGAACAACCATTTCCAAGCGTTTGAAAGCCATGGGAATGATCCAAAACCAAGGAAATTGGGTGCCGTACGAACTGAAGCTGAGAGACGTCGAACGGCGTTTTTTCACTTGCGAACAGCTGCTTCAGCGACATAAAAGAAAGGGTTTTCTGCATCGTATCGTGACTGGCGATGAAAAGTGGATCCGTTACGATAATCAGAAGCGAAGAAAATCATGGGGACTACCCGGCCATGCATCATCATCGACGGCCAAGCCAAATATTCATGGCGCCAAGCTCATGCTCTGTATATGGTGGGACCAGCTAGGTGTGGTTTACTATGAGCTTCTGAAACCGAATGAAAAGATCACAGGCGAGGTCTATCGACGACAATTGATGCGTTTGAGCCGCGCACTGCGAGAAAAACGGCCACAATACTCCGACAGGCACGACAAAGTTATTTTGCAACATGACAATGCTCGCCCACATGTTGCACAGCCGGTGAAAACATACATAGAAACGCTCAACTGGGAAGTCCTACCCCACCCGCCGTATAGGACAGACATTGCTCCGTCTGATTACCATCTCTTCAGATCGATGACGCATGGCCTGGCTGACCAGCACTTCCATTCCTACGAGGAAGCCAAAAAATGGGTGGATGACTGGATAGAGGCCAAACCGGTCGAATTTTTTCGCAACGGGATTCGTATGTTGCCAGAAAGATGGGGAAAAGTTGTAGCTAGCGATGGCCAATACTTTCAATAATTCATTTGTAACCATTTTTTCACAATAAAGGCTCAAAATTTGAAAAAAAAACGGGAAACACTTATTCACACACCTTATAATATCTGGAAGAGTAACCGTCACTCCACAAAACTCAATTTGTTTTTCCACTGAGAACTTTGAGATTCCAACATCTTTCACTTGGAGACCATCACTTGCATATATGACAACACCCCCATGACCATAAGTTTCACGACAAAAGGAGGCCACCTGAATATATCCGTGAATAGACATGACTATTTCGCTATTACACCAGTGTTCACACTAGCAATAAAAGGGCGTTCAACCTCAAATAAAAGTTCCAGATTGTTCAATTTGTTGAATAAGGATTGAACATTTGCGTGAATAATTTTGAATGGTTGATAATCCATTTTTACTTCTCGGAGATTTTCACTCGACTTGGGAAAAAATAATGAACGCTTGCATTGTTTGGCCAATTTGCAGGATTTTTAACTCTATCAAGTTCGCTGTGTTTTACAAGAAGGAGGCATATATTTCAGGATAACGTGAATTAAGGAGTTCACATTTCACATAAGTGAACTTTTTGGCAAGAAAATTCTGAAGATCTGCTACAGAAGTCGTTGGGCTAAGCCTAGATACGTGGAATGCTTTGACTTTTTCAACACCCTGAATTGTAGGAGACTCAGTACTCTCTCCGACCACTATAGCTGGTCTATTTCTTCTGTTTGTTTTTTTTTTGTTTTTACGGTTTTCCATTCATCACCGTTAATGTCTTTGGAATTATCGCTCTTGGCAATTTTAATATTTGTTATTTTAGAATTAGCTTTTTGAACTGCTTCATTAACCTGACTTATTGTAATCGGTTGTTTTTGTTTACTCAATTTAGTTTGGGGGAGACCCGTATTGGCTGATCTCACCGCTTGATCAAATCTTCCTTCCACAATTATACTTGACGCAAGATCGCGAGTTGCAGCACTCGCATAACTACCAGTATTTGACACTTTAGCGGTCTCGCCAGTGTCGGTGTTTACAGTTTTCCTATCTGATTTGATTATCTTATCATTACGTATGTGGGATTTCTTCATTGCACATTGGCTACATACCCGGGAATCGTTTTCCAATGTTAAGATTTTATATTTCAATAATTTTGCATTTTCCTCAAGTAAACGATTTTTATTCTCTAGTTCCTGAATTATTCTCAGTAATAAATCTCGATTTGAAGAATTGCCTGTGATGTGTACATCGGAATCGAGATTTTCAAAATCCGGATATTCCTCTTCGTCAGATTTTAAATCGAAGAAAGTTGTAAGATCTTCATCACAGCACTTTTTGATTTTCAAAGCACAACTACGGTGAAATACTTTAGGGCAAATTTTGCATTTTAGCCCACTTTTCACACCCGAATTCTTACATCCACCACACTTGTGAGGATTAGCACGCAAATCGACATTCATTCCGTCCGTCTTCATTGACAACATATTTACCAATGTAAAATCATCCTTCCGCAGGATTAATCTCGTGTTTCTGCATCCTATGCCAAAACTAGTTGTAGGATTTTTTTATATTCTCCATTAGACAAAAATGGCTATTAACAGTTATAAGTTATAACAAAATATTAATTGATCATAAGAGAAATATCATATATTTAATTTACTCATTTAATTTCAGATGTGGATTTGAACATTTTGTTCCTGCCATTCTTAAAAAAATTCTACGATCTTCGATTTGAATCTGAACATTTTCGATTCTTTTGCAATGGTAACACTCCCTTACACATAGTAGTAGCAATGGCAGAACCACACATCACAAGATCTTTATTAAAGCTCGGTGTCGATTGTGAAGTGAAGAACTATAATTTGGAAACACCGCTTTTCATCGCAGTTGAAGGCAACCTGATGGAGCAAGTAAAAATTCTTCTAGAAGTAGGAGCTGACTTCAAAGTGAGGGATGAAAACGGTGATACTATACTTCATAAGCTATGTCGTCAAGAAAAAAGAATAAACTTAGAAATGTTTAAAATGTTATTAGACATTGGTTGTGACATCAATTCAATTGGCAGATTTGGTTTCACACCTTTGCATCTGCTTGCCATGTTTCACTACAAATATAATGCAGTATCTTGTGCCAAATTACTGATCCAAAGAGGAGCTAAGATCAACTTACAAGACGAATCCGGTAATACAGCTCTGCACACATTAATGTACAATTGTGATATATTTTTGTTCGTCCCGTTTTTAAATTTACTAATGGAAAGTGAAATTGACGTGAAAATAGTTAATTCTCAAAATAAAACGTTCTTTGACGTATTAATGGACTGCCACTTTAGAAGAATAACTGTTTTGAAACATCTAGTTGTTTTAAATGTCAGTGGAAAGTGCCAAATGGATTTCAACCCTACAAGTAATAATTATATATTGTTTGATTTGGAAGTAGCTTGTAGATCAGAATTGTACCATTTGGAGTCTCGAAAAATATTCGGATTGGATTGTTCTTATTTGAGAATCCTCAGCTCGCATAGAAATCAAATATCCAAACTCTGCAATAACCCAATTCTGAGGTCAACTATGATCACATTCAATGAACAAGAATTTCCAATTTACGGTCGAAGACTTAGAAAAAAATTTCAGGCTGGGTTGAAAATATTTCACGAAGAAGAAAATGCTTCAAAATTTCTCAGTGTGATCTCGAACGGAAGGCTGAATTTTTATTGCATGAAAGAAATTTTGAAATACATTCCAACAAAAGAATACTATAAATATGAAAAATGTCTACCGCAAGAAACTATCGCCGAGGAAGCTTCTTCTTCGAATAAACGGAAGGCCAACCAGTTGGAAGAAAGCGAGAATAATGAAGTAAGAAAAATCAGAAAAATTGTTGAATAGAAACAGAAAGTGATAAAGCAAGAAAGAATGAAATTTTTGCAACAGCATGTGAAAATCTAGTTATTGATACTAATTTTTCTAGATTATAGGTATTTTTATGAAATAATTTATATGAATTATTCGATATGTAAATTTCTGGTTCTACAATTTTGTGTGTTATGTGTATATATGTATATAGATCGCAATATTAGTTATGTTTAGATAACATTTTTTTAAAACAATATAAGAATAAAGTTCACAGTTATAATTAAGCTTTTTCAATTGTTTTTATATTTGTTATTCAGAAATACATTTTGTTCCCAATGTTTTCGTTTCCTTTCCATTTATATTCAGATTTTCTTCTTCAATGATTTGGTGAAGAAATTCAATATCATACCTATCGAAAAGGCAAATTCTAACCTTTCAAATATGCATTTATTTTTTGATGAGCATTTTCGTTCCTTCAAGAAAATTGTTCCAAAAATGGTATTTTTCTGGAAGTTTATTCTGTTTTAATGACTTGTCATAGACCAGGAAGTTTTGACTTCAGATTAATGTTCAGAAAACTGAATTTATATATCTATTGATGCAAAAATTTACCTGTGCAAAAACTAATGAAAAAAATATGATAATTTGAACAAGCGATCAAAACTTTCGACTTCTGTTCTCTGAACAGTACGCTACCTTCTTAGAAAATCAATAAGAGTTGGTAAATAAATACCAAAACTTATAATTAATCTATTCATCACAGCTACCTAACTGGATCTTCATAGGATAATTTGGATTTTCCTGAAAACTACTATAGAGAGCTGTTAGAATTTTTTTCTCGAAATCAATTACAGATACGACAAAACTTCAACAATAAAAAAAATATAGTACTGAACCAGAGTTGGAATATACAGGGTGTTTCAAGTTCGACGGCCTATTAGACGTTTCTGGAGAACGGGGTCGATTTGAAACCTGAAAATTCGGAATATGACATTGTACATGATGCTCTATTCAGCTAAAATATTTTCGAAGTTCCAGCACTTCCGGTTATACAAGAATTGAAAAAAAAAATTTCAAAAAAAATTTTTTTTTCCATTTTATGTCCCACATATTATCAAGACTTCCATTCTCAATTACTCTTCGCTAAAATTATTGCGTTAGTCCTCATAGTTTTGTTGAGAAAAAACCGTAAAAAAGAGAGAATTTCCTTAGTCGTGAATTATTTTTACTGTGAATATCCTATGCGTATACTCAATTCACTTTCTTAAACTAGAATGATGTTGGAATATCGTGCATATCTCGAATTTGAAAAATATCATCACAGGGTGTTTCAAATATTGTGCCAAAAATTGTGAACAAAATTAGATCATAACTTTCGATTTTCATTTTGAACCCTATTTTTTTGTGTTTTCGTTGGATTCTACGGTGAGAAGTAAGGGTAGTGTCCAAACATGATTATGCTCTTAAATTCAATGATTCGAGAGTTATTCGAGATCTCATAAGATCTCGAATAACTCTCGAATCATTGAATTTAAGAGCATAATCATGTTTGGACACTACCCTTACTTCTCACCGTAGAATCCAACGAAAACACAAAAAAATAGGGTTCTAATTTGAAAATCGAAAGTATAACATAAATTCATAAATTTATGTTATACGTAGGGTCAATTTCATTCAATCTGTTTCTAGAGTGCGTTTCAAATCAGTATTCTATGATCATAGAAATTAAAAGATGCAATTATTTCGAAGTGACAGGTGTACTCATTATTGAAGCTAGAAGATTATAATTTCACGATATAAATCCTCGTTATTCAAATAATGAAATTCTGGATCTATTCTATATCCACGGTGAATGCAACAGAATTGTTTCGAGAACTTGTCGAGCATTCAATCAGAAATATCCACATGCACCACCAATTGACGAGAAGATATTTCGGAAGTATATTTCTGTACGAGCTTTAAACATTATATTCCCGAATTCACTGCCTTTTTATTGAAATTAACGGAAATTTTGTATTGAAATTTTGTGACGGATATGATACAAAAAACCGAAAACAACAGGTAAGTGACAAGTGTATACCGATGACGAATGCAAAATTCACAGATGGTAATAAGGGACGATGATATAATCATTACATCCACAATTCGCCTTTTCAGGGCAAATGTATGTACATTTGTTGAATAAAGTCGATTTTTTATTATTATTATTTACCCTACCGATAATATGGCCGTCATAATTATTACGAGCTTCACCTTCGGCAGTCCAGTCCTTCATATATTTTTATCTATTTCTGATAACCACAATCAAAAACATTGATGTATACGAATACATATGACAATTAATGTCAAAGAAAAAGTATGTATTTTTGAGGTTAATAAATATGATTTATTTTATATGATTTTTTAATAATATTTCGTAAATCTAAATATCTGAACTTTATGCTGAAATAGCCTATCTTTACCCTCAGTTGAAAATTTAATTGTAATGAACAAATCATTGTTCATTATTCAATTATTCCTCTGAAAAGAATTGCAAGATAATAAACTAACAAAACATGATGAATGGATACATTCCATCCACGTACGGGCTGTACTAAGCTTGTTTGAAATTAACAACTACATTGACAAACATACTGTTTATACAAGAAATTTATTTGTGAGCCACATGGTTATGTGTCTGCTCTGTTTTCCTCTGATACCTACTCTGATGATAAAAAACCTAGAATATCATAGTTAACTACAATAAAAATATTGAGGACATGTCTATTTCTAAAGATTTAATTCTTTCAAAAACTTTATTTTGCAATGTTTTTTTTTTCAGGGATAGCATCAAAAAATGTTGTGCTTTTTCATTTGAAGAAACTCACACTTCTCTAATTATATTTCATGTATTTCAGATTTTAATTACATTTGAGTCTTTGGTGAAATAATTTCTAAGTAAATCTAAAGCCTTAAATCTGTGAGATATTTTATTTTTATCTTCTTTTGGCATTTCAGCATAAGTTTGGTTAAAGCCTTCAGGTTGAAAACAAGGATCCCATCCAAACTCTCTAGACCCCCTTGGATTTACAATCGTACCATCAGTAATTCCTTTGAATAATACAACTCCTTCAAGTGCATTACCTGAATAATATAATCGAATGCATCTTGAACGAGTTAGTTTATATTGATGTTTTACCTGAATGATATGCAAAAGTACATATTATAGCTTTTGCAGTTTTGTCGTCAAAACCTGCAAAAAGTCGAAATAACCCTTCGGGTCCTAAGTTACCTAAAAACCATTTAATATATGGACCAGGTAATCCTTTGAGAGCATTGAAACAGAGGCACGTATCTTCTACAATTACTGGACCTTTCACCATTGAACTAGCTTCCAAACATTTTTTTTACAAATTTCATCTATCTCTCCTTGTAACTCCGGTAAATCAATCTTAGAGCTTATAATATCTATGGGGAAAGACGGTCCAAGTATCTGTTTCAATGCTTCCAATTTTTTAGCATTCCCTGTTACAAAAACTTGGAATGATCGGCTAGTAATATATGAATTTATTATTTTTATTATGATATAAAAGGTGGAAACTTGGTTTGGAGTAATTTAAAAATGAGGCCTTCGTGCCAGAGTGTGTCAAATGCCTTTTCAATATCGAGATTTAACATGGCTGTATTTTTTTGTAATTGAAATTTTTAGTTATTTGATCTGTTATTGTTCCTAATTTGGAGTATGGTACTGTGGGAAGTTCTAAATCCGAATTGTTCATCAATCAATTCTTTGTGTTCAGTTTCATGGTCTTTAATCCTGTTGAGGATAATTTTCTCAAGTACCTTTGACAAGGTTGGCAGACGGCGGATAGGTCGATAATTTGCCGCGTACTTACGATCTTTCTTTGCCTTGGGAAAGGAGAGAACTATGGCATTTTTCCATTCATTTGGAAAGTAATTAAGTTTGAGGCAGCTGTTGAATATGTAGCAAAGCTGAACAATGGCTTTTCTTGGGGGGAATTTAAGTGTTCTGTTATTAATTTTGTCTTCGCCCGGTGCTTTTTTATTTTTGAAAGATCTGATGATATGACGAATTTCGGTTGAGGAAGTAAGTAATTCCGGAGGAAGATCATAATTTTGGTTAATGAAAGATTCAAAAGTTTCTTTAACGATTTTTTGAAAAGGATTCAGCCAGATGTTCAGCTTTGGAGTAGTTATCGAAAATTAGACCTTGTGCTCCATGCAAGGTTGAAATTCCAGCCCCATGTTGATTTGTTTTCATCGAACGCATTATTTTCCACATTTCGTTGGAGTTTGTTAGGTTTTTCGTAAAATTTCCCCATTTTTCACTTTTTAAAGAGTTTGTTATACCTCTAATAAGATTAACTGAATTTCTATATTCCTGATATAAAACTACACTGTAATTTCTTTGCAGTCTTTTTCTTATCTTGTTCTTCATTTTAATGAGTTCCCGCACATACGGGGGTAATTCTAAATGGTTATTATCCGGGTGAGTAGCCTTGTTTGTCGCTGGATGTAGACAAAGTTTTATTGTTTTCGTGAGATTGAAAATGTTTTTGTTTATGTCATTTTCGGAATTTATGTTAGAATTTAAATTTAGAATTTGATCAACTAATTGTTTGAAAAGTTTCCAGTTTGTGAAATAACTTATTTCTTCTTTATGCAGCGGGCTTGAATTTATTTTGGGAATTGTTGCTAATACCGGAAAATGGTCTGAATATAATGCCTGAATAGAAAAAGGTTGAGAAATCTGCAGGTTCTTTGTTGACATCAAGTCAATTGTAGAGGGTGAACTTTGATGGGTCGGATAATAAGAGAAAGAGTTTCTTGGGAAGTTTAAAATGAAATTTGTTTTGTCTAAGTAGGTAATCCTTAATGATGGTGCCATTACGTTTAGAGTTAGTACAATTCCAAGAAGGGTTTCTACTGTTGAAATCGCCCGCAATTATTACTTTGCTACCTAGGCCTTAGAGATAGTCAATTTCTGAGATATCCATTGGTGTTTGATGACCTTTATAAAAATGTATGATGGTAACATTTTCAATTTGAATAGCCTGTGACTCAGAATTTCAATAGGTTTGAGATGTTTCCTGTAATGAATAAAGAGCCCTCCACTGGTTGTTTTGGGTTTATTTATGAAGTAAAAATTTGAAATTTTGGGCGGTTTCCGTTTATTAAGTCTAGATTCTTGTATGCAAATAATTTCCGATTTTATTTCATTAGTCATGATTTACAGTTCGTTAACTTTGTTTGTAATACCATTGGCATTCCAGGAAATTATGTTGATGTCTTTCTTTTGGGCCTTATAAACCATTTTTCAGACAATTTTTGGAGTATCATAATTTTGTCTAATGGCGAAACGGTGGCTTTAAATTGTTCTTTCATTTCTCTCACGATTGAGATTAAATGAGCTAAATTGCATATTGAGTTCAGTTCGCGGATTTCTTTCAGGAGCGTTTGAAATTCATCTACATTATCTGAATTAGATTCCGGTGAAATTTTTGTTTGTTGAGAATATGTTGGCAGGTTTCTGTTGACCATGTCTACATAAGATATTTCTTGATTGGGTTTTTTGATAGAATTAATTGAAAGGGATGGCGTTCGCTTTTCAGTAATTTTGGAATTCGATTCCGTAATATGAGACGATTTGTTTTCATTAATTCAACATACCTTAACATTTCGGGACACTTGGAGTAGTGAGCTGTGTGCGGGCGTCCACAATTCGCGCACTGGATTCCATCGTTGGTTCTAGTTTTAATTGAGCACTCTGTTGTCATGTGGTTTTTCACATGCATTCAACACATTTCGGTCCGCGGTTGCAGTTTGTCGATCCCTGACCGAACTTCTAGCAGCGGTAGCATTGCGTTATCCTCGTCTTTTTGGAGTATTTTTACCAATGTACCTTCACATGGTCTATTTCCTTGATTTTTTTAAATCTTGGATTTGACCGTCCTTGGGTATTGGGTATTCACTAAAAATGAGTGTGGATCTGGATTCCTCCCTTATATTTGTGCATTGAATGTCTTCGGCTTTAAATTTTCCGTCTCTGGCCAATTCTTGTATGATGTAATTTTCCGTCATGAAGCTGGCTGCTTTTACTATTTTTTTTTCCTTATCTGATCTCTAGGAGTATGGAAGAAATACTTCATGTCGTCTCCTTTGAGGGCTGCTATTAATGCTTTGTGATCTCTTTCTTCTAAGTTGGTTATTTTAATGTCATTCTTGTTGTACCTTATTGTGTATTTATTGTTCATCACTGATTTCAATTTCTGGTGAAATCTGGTATAAGACTCTATTTTCTGTGTGATTATCACTGGTGGACACTTTTTCACTACCGGAGTTTGGATTATTTTTGGGGCTGGAACTGAGGCCGAGATTTCAACTTCCATTTCTGATTCGGGATCCTGTACCTCAAATGAATTTGAAGATATAATCTAATTTTTTTAAGGAGGTTTTGCCGTTTTAGTTGGAGTTTGGAACTCCGAAATTTCATTCCAGTTCACCGTCAAAGAGGTCATGTTATCCATATCAGTTGTCTTGTTGATACGCGCTAGGCGTTCAACAGAGCTTTTTGTGAGGGCGGACCCTCGATACGGATTGTAACGTATATCACTAATTCTGATCACTACTTGAAACTTCACTTAGCCGAACTCTACGACACCAGGTCACTCATAACACTTGAACGATGATCTGCTGCTACGTGGTCATAACATCAAGCTTTATCGTGAGAATTTTGGACACCCAGCAAAGGAACATTTCATCTCCAAACGCATGTTCCTGGCCTGGAACTGGAACAGACTATTTCTCAGAGTAATCTCTGGTGATAGTGTTAATTCTTTCTAGGACGCTTTGGATCGCTGATCAACTAGTGTTTATATTCGTTATTTCGTTGATGAGTGAATATCTGTATACACTGTGTCCGTAAAGTATGGAACAAATTAATTTTTAGCTCAACAGACCATTTTAAGAAATAATCCTGAAACACGTCGATTTTTTATTTTAATTTGCCGTATTTCAATATAATAATCTAATATACAGGGTGAATTACTTTCGAGTAATGACGTAACCGAAATTTTTTTTAATGGAACACCCCCGTTTTGTCTCAATTTTCCGATTACTCTAGCTGAGCTGATTTCAAAAATGTATCACATGTTGATTCCAATTCATTTTTGTTAAAGTGTAAGGACCAACTATTCAACTGTTTTTTCAATTTTTATTAATATTACGTTATTTCTTTTTGGTTTTTTGGATTTATTTTATGGGTGAAATGGATAAGTCAGTGTAATTTTCCTTGAATTGACTTTCACCTTCCATTTGTATTTCACCAATTAGTCTGTGTTGTTGAATATATTTAGCTAAATTAGGATTCGACGATTCTGACATAATTGCTGCATGGTCTGCAAATATTTTCAATTTTGTTTGTATTGATTGCGGTATATCGTTAGTATAGTAATTATGTAGCACTGGGGATACTAGACCTCCTTGTGGGACCCCTGCTGTGATGGAGATTGCGTTTTTTGAACAATCAAACAATGACATTATCTTTATATATCCAACCCCTGTCAGATATGAATGTATAATTGAAATGATGTATGGGGGTGATTTTGTTTGTAATTTGTAATTGATTCTTTGTGCCAAACGGTGTCTTTTCCAATATCTAAATTTAACATTGCTGGGATTTTGTTGTATGTGATAAGATTTATTAGATTATTTATTGTAGCTTTCATTTTCTAATTCATGTTTTGTTTTCAACGATTTTTTCGAAAACTTTGAACATCGTTGATAAAAGGCTTGTGGGTCGATAGTTTATTGCAATTATTTTGTGTTTAGGGAAAAATTTATTTTTAAATTCAAATTTAATTTTCCATTGATTTGATTTGAGAGAGCTGATTATTTCTCTAATTTGATTTACTGAATTTCTTTATTGTCCGGTAAGAATCTTTGTTATAATTTCGTTGAAGATTTTTTTAAGCTCACATAAGATGGAAAGTCTATTTCGGTTTTATCCGGTAGAATAAGTTTTTTATTAGAATATCTATACAGGCTGGATTTGATAGTTTTTGTCAAGTTGCATTTGCCTACCTTATTTACTGAATTTAATTTCCCATTTAAAGTTTAGGTATTTCATACTGATTCCATGAATTGGCCCCAATCTGTTGAGAAAGTTAATTGATGTTTAATCATCGATGCCGTATTCACTTCAGGTATCATCGCATATTGGTCAGAGTATCTGAATTGTGAAGGATTCGGAGATTTGAAAGTTTGTAAAGTTATCATGAAATTTGTCGTAGACAGAGTTCTTTGATTAGCTGGGTGAAAAGTATAGAAATTTTTAGGAAAATTTATGGAAAAAATTGTGTTATCTAGGTACCTTTTCAGAAGGGGGCCATTTTTTGTTATCAAGATAGATCAGTTCGGGATTGGACCGAGATAAGAGGGGTTGGTGAAATATTTCGCTTGGCGGACTACCGTACAGCTTTTGCCATGGTGAATGGTGATCGCCAACGTCAGAGGGACCAGACAGAGTCAATGAAAGAAGAAGAACAGTTCCAGGAGAGGCAAAGGCGTAGATCTTTTTTTTTTCTTGGGGGGGTAATCGAAAAAATTTTTTTGACGACAACGTTTACTCATATCTGTAATGTGATAAAAAAAGTTTGATAATGAAGTTTGAACCAAATTACTCGAATTAATTTTTTTATGACCAATTTGGTTGTTCTTTCTTTATACTGGATGTTCCTAAATAAGAGTTACAGAGGAAAATGCGAGATTTCTTGTATAATTTTAGGAATAAAAAGTCCCATGAATATAATCCCGCAAACGCTTTGCTTTCGAAATACATAGTATTTCTATAGTGTGCTGTACTTTTTAGCGATACTAATATCAGCTTATCAAATCTTTATCAATCTTCGCTACGGAAAGGGTAAATAAGTACCAAAAATTATAATCAATTAATTCATTACAGCTTACTAGCTGGATCTTTATAATAATTTGGATTTTTCTGAGGATTACTAAACAGTTGATTGAAATATTTCTCTCGAAATCGATAGCAGATACGATAAAACTATAACAAACCAAAAAGTGTAGTATTGGACCTGAGTTTTTTTTACATTTTTTAAACTACCAGCGGTTCACCAAAAAATAGTTCTGAAGGAAATAATCAGGCACCCTTCCAGAAAAAATATCACCCTGGATTTGCATTCAAAATAAGCATATAACATGATGAAAACTGAAATTGTAATATCTATGGTTAATTCAAATTAATTATCTTGTGAAGGGAAGGTTCTATGAGTGAAAAAAACTTGAACTTTAACACCTGTATCTCATGTAATAGACTTTTTTTAATGATCCAAGAAATACATCATTTTCATTTGAACCTCCAATTTAGGAACACCGTGTAGATATAGTCAATTCCAGACTGATATCTTCACAATTGAATTGCAATTTGAATGAAACACGAAATTGTACAACACATCCCACACAATTTTTCTATGCGAATTACTCAGTTCAGTTCTTTGGTAACTACACTATTGATATTTTATGACGAGAATGATACTAAAAACCGAAAACAACGGATAAGTATTTACCGATGATGGATGCAAAAATAACAGATGGCGGGTAAGAGACCCCCGTTAAGCTAGCAGAACCACTTTAGAATTTTCGATTTTTTTTTAGGCCATAATTTCAGGCTCATTTTAGGCTAATTTATTACCCTATCCAAAAATTTTTTGCTCCTGAATTGTCGGAGAAATCGTGGGTTCTGCTAGCTTAACGTTAAGCTAGCAGAACCACCAAGCTAATCGATATCTTGGGGAAAATCTGATTGCACAGTAATTTTAGGCTCTTTTTAGGCTCACGTTTGAACCCATTACCTAATTTCTGAATTAACTTTTTTTTAAAAACCCGGGGTTCTGCTAGCTTTATGGTTAAGCTAGCAGAACCCAATCGCAAATAAATTCTTCAGAATAATTCGAATAACATAATAATTTTAGGTTCTATTCAAACTAAATTATTAATCTATTCCGGAATATTTTGCTCCTCAGATTACCGAGAAGTCATGCGTTCTACTACTACATTATTCTCATACCGGCAGTACGTGAAAACAGCAAATCTCATGTGAATTTGAAAAAATGATTACGCCATAATTTTAGGCTATTATGGCGTAATCATTTTTTTCAAATTCACATGATCAATTCACAATTTTTTTGTGAAAATAAGGATACTCCCTACTTCCAAAGAATAACGAACGTTTCTACATTTATGTACAGACAACAGTAAACTGTGTTCAGTATTACCTGTTCCTAAATAGATCTGTTGAATAATTATGCATAGTTTTTTGCTAGATATCAACGAAGATCCAGTCCAGTCATAGGTGGCTAGGTTTTTTGAGTGCAATATTCGAATAAGTAGCCTAAATGAGCCTTAAGGGCTTCTATACTATTTTCCCTATACTTATTATTACTTTATTACTCAAAACCATTAGCTATTCAGTTTCGGATGTGTCTATGGGACTTTGGTGTCCGTTGTAATGTCATAATTTATGATTATGATTTATGATGACGTCGTTAAGGGATATTGTATGTGACTCAGAGTTTATCGTATGAATTGAAATTTCTACCGGTTCAAACGTTTTTATATATGTAGTAAATTAGTAAATAATCAGCCCTCCTTCTGCATTTTTTTATTTTTATTATTTATGATTCTGTGAAAGTTATGAATACATTAAGTTTTAAGAAAATTGTTGAATCGCTGTTGATTAGTAAGGCATATTATAGTGTTGAGGAGTATTTAGATGACAGAAATCTGTTGTAGTGATTTGTAAATTTGTATTGATATGACTTATCCTATACCCAACACTGGGTCCAACAGGATCAATAAATTATTATTTATTTAAATATAATTAAAGTTTGCAATTTTAGTGGTTTACTTTTGTTAAGATTAGATTCTTGTATACAAATAATTTCTAATTTAATTCATTTTGTTAGTAGGTATATCAAGTTCACTTTGTTAAAAATGCCGTTAGTAATGATGGCATTCCATTAAATTGAATTAATATCATTTTTGGGGCTTTATAAACCATATTCTTCTACTGAATCTTGAAGAATCAATACTCTATTTAACGTGTAGGTTATACCCCTGAGTTTTTCCTTCATTTCGAGAACGACTAAAATAAGTTTTGACAAGTTACATATTGTAGATATTTTCAAACATAAGGGTAAACAGGAGCAATATTTAGATCTATGAATTAATTTTCGACCATAAGCAGCTATTTGGGTGAATAATATGACCGAGAACTAGCCTTTATGAGCTCATCCATTTAGAGTCTATATTCGTACGAAGATTCCAGTTAAAATCATGAAATTTACACTTGAGAGATTTTTAAACACAAAGATGTACAAGGGCAATATTGAGACTTATGAATGAAATATTCAGAATTATCTCTCAGGTAGGAATTTAAGCAATATGAGGATTATTTGATCTGAAAATGAACTAGAAGATTTCCTACATATAGAAATCATCTTTGGTAGAGATGAGGCAACAACTCCAAGACACAAGAGAAGAGGACAAGGTAGGATTGAAATAAGTATCGTTGTTTATCGATATCAGAATAAGGGATCACAGAAACTTCTTTCTTCCCAAAAAAATGAAAAAGGGCTTTTGTGAGCATCATGGAATTTTTTCACGAAATGTCGTCCTTTTTGCATCTTCTTACATACTGTCATATCTTTGATTCTCCCTACTCGGTAATAACCGAAAAAATTGGAAATAAATAGATCCGTTCCCTCAGTTCCCTGAAAGATATTCTGCGGTTCATAACCGGTTGTCAGATCAAAAAAAAAAAAATGATTATTGTTTCCCGTGTTCAATTTTGGTATAACTGACTACTAAATTTAGAATCCCAATTACCTATATGATCTTCACGAAATTATGTACGAACATTCGTTCCACTATTTTGCAACTGATTTTTATGTTTGACTTCAGTATTTCGTATTAAAAATGTATGGATTTTTGACAAAATGATAAACAAAATATAAAAATACGCCGAAGTACAGCGTAATGAATATATCTAATTCTCAAAGAAAAGTTACAGCAAAACTATCAAGTTTAGGGCTTTATTATATAAACAATTCGAGGACATCGGGTGTGGTAGTCAATTTACTATAGTCGATATAAATAAGTTGATTTATTATATAAAATATGTTTAATTTTTTTTTGTAGGCAAGTTGAGAAATCAATTTTTACGATTTCATTTTTTCGATATTTAATCTTAAAAAATTATGGATCTCGTACTCAAGATAGGAGGAATTAAATTAAAATTATATTTCTCGTGTAAAACCTTCGATGGATTTTTTCGATTCTATTCATGGATTCTACACATTCTAAAGAGTAAATTGTGAACTTCTTTTGTGGATTACAAATGTTCAGACGTGGTTACAGACCCGATTTTTGGGTTGGGAGGTGAACTTTTAGATAACTTCAATTTAGAAATTGAGTTAAATTCATTTTTTGCTGATCTTGTAATTATTTTAGCCTTAGTATGTAAAATTCTAGGGAGGAGTAGCTAAAGTGAAAATGACATTTTCTCAATTATGAAACATTTTGGAATTATCTTACAATTATTTCAAATTTTTACCCGTAAACGATCATTCCGTATTTTCAGAGTACTTAATGACGATATGATTGTTTTGAAGTTTCAGTTAACCGTTGAATATTAATCACTTTTTGAAAAATCTGTATTTCTTGAAATGTAACGACTAGTATGTACAAAATTGAAATTTAATTGCATGTAATTAACATTATCAGTATATTTCTTCTTCTTTTCAAAATTCTACCTGAATTTTGTAATATATAAGAACCACTTTTCCTGAAAGCTTCAGTTGCTATCTGAACCAGAACTAGTTGGTATCTATTCTGAATTTGTGCCGAAAAATTGAGACATCATGAATTTCTTAAATAAAATTTCAGTAAATTGTTTTTTGGATTTTTTTGTAAACACATGTTCAGCTGAATATGCTGTTGAGTATATTGAATCTGAAAAGATGAATCATCAATTTTTGAATTGGTATTTGGCAGAGTTAGTGAAGAAAAGAATGAAAGGAAATGTTGGAAGGAAGAGAGACCTCGAAGTGATATCCTGTGTTTTAAAAAATGGAGCAGATCCAACGACAACTTGTGCAATAGATGATAATAGAAACAATACATTAATCAATTTGGTAATAGAAATTAAAGGTGAGTTGATATATTTTTAACGAATTTAATTTTGCGATATCATTAAATATTTATAACATTTTTCATCGTGAAGCACTTCTCATATTCTCTGTTTTATGTTTTCTATCCCGACTCTCCTAGACCTCTCAGAGCTTAGAGCTTATATGAGTTATAAAAAGCAGTTTTGTTTTGTGTAGGCTTAGTTACTGTGTCCCATCGTCACTGATAATTTCTACCCAACGTTACTTAAACTTTAAATGAGACATCAATATTTTGATCCATCGTAGGTTAGTGTCAAATATGATAGATATTTTTATTAATAATTTTTCAAAATTAAACGAACTTCGAACTATGTTCTCATTTGCAATATAAAAACTGGCGGTTTTCTCTGTCGAATATTTCAAGACTCCTCTTATGTAGAAAGAATAGCCGGGCCCTTTCTGCCATTTATTTGATATTCCATTTAATTAACCATATTCGCATATTCGATAATATGTTATATTTTCTTTTTTTTTCTTGTTCATCTGATTCACCGGGATGGCCTATTAGACGTTTATAGAAAACTAATCATAATTTTGAGCTGAAAATTTGCATATTGGGGTTTGAGACAATAATCTTTCTCCCTAAAATATTTTCAGGTCTCTACAACTTCCGGTTACACCGGAAACAGACTACTAATTACTTATTTCAAATGGCACACCCAGTATATTATTGCATCATTAGATAGCTTTTTTTTATGACAATTTCGGCAGAAATAGCTTTTTTTAAAAAAAAATTTTTTTTCGATTCTACAAATACGTAGTATTATGAAACTCTTTGCGGTTTAGACCAAAAATGTACAGGGTGTCTATAAGTAGATCATGAACTTGGACAACTCAAATTCATCAAAACTCATAATATTTTCAAATTAGAACCTATATTTTTTTTTATTTCAGTCGATTCAGTATTCACTTCAGGTATAGGGTTTTCTCAAGTAAATCCCACTATTTTTGTACGTAGAATCGACTGAAATAATAAAAAATATAGGTTTTAATTTGAAAATCTTGAGTTTTAATGAATTTGAATTGACCAAGTTCATGATCTTCTTATGAACACCCTATACATTTTTGGTCCAAACCGCAAACAGTCTTATAATAACACGTAATTGCAGAATCGAAAAAAAAAATGTTTTTTAAATAAACTTTTCCTGCCGAAATATTCGAAAAAATATGGGTCCTCATCGCTACCATTTTCAGGGAGAAAGATCTTCGTCTCAAATCCCAATCTGCAAATTTTCAGGTCAAAATTATGATTAGTTTTCCATAAACGTTTAATAGGCCATCTCGGCGGATCACCCTATTATCTTCTCACTTAGTATAACTAATTATCATTTCAAGAGTCTTCATATTTGTTATTGATCATTAATCTCGTGTTTCTGCATCCTATGCCAACACTAGTTGAAGGCTTTTTTATATTCTCCATTAGACAAAAATGGCTATTAACAATTATAAGCTATAACAAAATATTAATTGATCATACGAAAAATATCATAGATTCATAGATATACTTAATTTACTCATTTTATTTCAGATGTGGATTTGATCATTTTGTTCCTGCCATTCTTAAAAAAATTCTACGATCTTAAATATGAATCTATTGAACATTATCGATTCTTTAGCGATGGTAACACTCCCTTACACATAGTAGTAGCAATGGCAGAACCACACATCACAAGATCTCTTTTAAAGCTCGGTGTCGATTGTGAAGTGAAGAACTATAATTTGGAAACACCGCTTTTCATCGCAGTTGAAGACAACCTGATGGAGCAAGTAAAAATTCTTCTAGAAGTAGGAGCTGACTTCAAAGTGAGGGATGAAAACGGTGACACTATACTTCATAAGCTATGTCGTCAAGAAAAAAGAATAAACTTAGAAATGTTTAAAATGTTATTAGACATTGGTTGTGACATCAATTCAATTGGCAGATTTGGTTTCACACCTTTGCATCTGCTTGCCAAGTTTCACTACAAACGTAAAGCAGTATCCTGTGCCAAATTACTGATCCAAAGAGGAGCTAAGATCAACTTACAAGACGAATCCGGTAATACAGCTCTGCACACATTAATGTACAATTGTGATATATTTAAGTTCATCCCGTTTTTAAATTTACTAATGGAAAGTGGAATTGACGTGAAAATAGTTAATTCTCAAAATAAAACGTTCTTTGATGTAATAATGGACTGCCACTTTAGAAGACGAACTGTTTTGAAATATCTAGTTCTTTTAAATGTCAGTGGAAAGTGCCAAATGGATTTCAACCCTACAAGTAATAATTATATATTGTTTGATTTGGAAGTAGCTTGTAGAAAAGAATTGTACCATTTGGAGTCTCGAAAAATATTCGGATTGGATTGTTCTTATTTGAGAATCCTCACCTCGGATAGAAATCAAATATCCAAACTCTGCAATAACCCAATTCTGAGGTCAACCATGATCACATTCAATGAACAAGAATTTCCAATTTACGGTCTAAGACTTAAAAGCAAATTTCAGGCTGGGTTGAAAATATTTCACGAAGAAGAAAATGCTTTAAAATTTCTCAGTGTGATCTCGAACGGAAGGCTGAATTTTTATTGCATGAAAGAAATTTTGAGATACATTCCAACAAAAGAATACTATAAATATGAAAAATGTCTACCGCAAGAAACTATCGCCGAGGAAGCTTCTTCTTCGAATAAACGGAAGGCCAACCAGTTGGAAGAAAGCGAGAATAATGAAGTAAGAAAAATCAGAAAAATTGTTGAATATAAACAGAAAGTGATAAAGCAAGAAAAAATGAAATTTTTGCAACAGCATGTGAAAATATAGTTATTGATACTATTTTTTCTAGATTATAGGTATTTTTATGAAATAATTTATTTGAATTATTCGATATGTATATTTCTGATTCTACAATTTTGTGTGTTATGTGTATATATGTATATAGATCGCAATATTAGTTATGTTTAGATAACATTTTTTTAAATCAATATAAGAATAAAGTTCACAGTTATAATTAAGCTTTTTCAATTGTTTTTATATTTGTGATTCAGAAATACATTTTGTTCCCAATGTTTTCGTTTCCTTTCCATTTATATTCAGATTTTCTTCTTCAATGATTTGGTGAAGAAATTCAATATCATACCTATCGAAAAGGCAAATCCTAACCTTTCAAATATGCATTTATTTTTTGATGAGCATTTTCGTTCCTTCAAGAAAATTGTTCCAAAAATGGTATTTTTCTGGAAGTTTATTCTGTTTTAATGACTTGTCATAGACCAGGAAGTTTTGACTTCAGATTAATGTTCAGAAAACTGGATTTATATATCTATTGATTCAAAAATTTACCTGTGCAAAAACTAATGAAAAAAATATGATAATTTGAACAAGCGATCAAAATTTTCGACTTCTGTTCTCTGAACAGTACGCTACCTTCTTAGAAAATCAATAAGAGTTGGTAAATAAATACCAAAACTTATAATTAATCTATTCATCAGAGCTACCTTACTGGATCTTCATAGGATAATTTGGATTTTCCTGAAAATTACTATAGAGAGCTGTTTGAAATTTATTCTCGAAATCAATTACAGATACGACAAAACTTCAACAAACGAAAAAATATAGTACTGAACCAGAGTTTTTTGGAATATACAGGGTGTTTCAAGTTCGACGGCCTATTAGACGTTTCTGGAGAACGGGGCCGATTTGAAACCTGAAAATTCGGAATATGACATTGTTCATGATGCTCTATCCAGCTAAAATATTTTCGAAGTTCTAGCACTTCCGGTTATACAAGAATTAAAAATTATTTTTTTCCATTTTATGTCCCACATATTATCAAGACTTCCATTCTCAATTACTCTTCGCTAAAATTATTGCGTTAGTCCTCATAGTTTTCAAAATATTGAGAAAAAACCGTAAAAAAGAGAGAATTTCCTTAGTCACAATTACGTGAATTATTTTTACTGTGAATATCCTATGCGTATACTCAATTCACTTTCTCAAACTAGAATGATGTTGGAATATCGTGCATATCTGGAATTTGAAAAATATCATCACAGGGTGTTTCAAATATTGTGCCAAAAATTGTGAACAAAATTAGATCATAACTTTCGATTTTCAAATTAGAACCCTATTTTTTTGTGTTTTCGTTGGATTCTACGGTGAGAAGTAAGGGTAGTGTCCAAACATGATTATGCTCTTAATTCGAGATCTTATGAATTTATGTTATAAGTATTAGGGTCAATTTCATTCAATCTGTTTCTAGAGTGCGTTTCAAATCAGTATTCTATGATGATAGAATAGTTATTTATAATACAAGTGCAGAAGGCATTGATATTCTTCCACGAGTTCAAAATTCAAAAACGAGCCACGAAGTGGCGAGTTTTGGAATGAACGAGTGGTAGAATGAGCCTTCTGTACGAGTATTATACATTATTTTCTCTAATTCATTGCATTTTCATTGAAATTAATGAAATATTTCCATAAATATATTTTAGTGATTTTTTCATTGAAAAATGTTGGTTGGCAGAACTGATTTCTTTAAGGCAAATTGATGAATTGACAGATAAAGCCGTGGCGGAAAGTTCGGAATACCAACATAGAATAATAAAATATAACCATGAAAACTGTGCGTTTCTGATATGTTCTCGCACGATTTTGTTCTACAAGATGTGGAAGAATGAACGGAATAACCACAGAATTAGAGAAATTAAAAGATGCAATTATTTCAAAATGACAGGTGTACTCATTATTGAAGCTAGAAGATTATAATTTCACGATATAAATCCTCTTTATTCAAATAATGAAATTCTGGATCTATTCTTCAACTTCAACTTAATATCAAAATACCTACGATCTAAAATTTTGACTCTGAATATGGAAAAAACTGTTTTCGTTCCTTTCAGCAACTCTGTCGCATTTTGCCCCACTTTTACATCACTGGTGGTTGACGATCACTGCATGATACACTCAGCGGACACGGTAAAATACCTGGGTGTTGTGTTGGACAAACATCTTAGATGGAAACAACAAATTAACAAAATAGTCCAGAAATTGAGAACTCTAATACAGAAATTTAAAAATCTCAGAAGGTTTTGCGATGCCCAATTGTTGAGAACATTATATCTGGTGTTGGTGCAGCCTCATTTGACTTATGGTTTGCTGGGCTGGGGAGGAATTGTTAAAACTCATTTAAACAAGCTCGAAATAACACAAAAGTGGATTTTGAAAATCATATTGAACAAGCCCTATCGATTCCCAACTGACGAGCTCTTCAGGATTGCCGCTGTAATGGATATGAGGCAGTTGTTTTTCCTGGCGCTTGCGGTTCACCAGAGGAAGAACATTATGTCTGCAAGTTTCAATGAGCATGGTCATGACACCAGAAATAGAGGACAGCTCATATTATTGCCGACCTCATGTGGGACGAGGGGTCAGAGATCACACCTGTTTCTTGCGCCTCGAGTTTATAATGGTATCCCTCAAGTTTTGAAGATTCCTAGTATAATGACTGCATTTAAGAAGAAAATAAAAAGTTGGATCCTGAGTCAGTCAAGACACTTCATAGCCAGTATAATCGACATAAAGAACACCTATAACATACCGAATCAGTAGTCCTGGAGTCGTCAGTCTACTCGTGTTGCACCTTTAATCTGCCGTCTGTTGAGAATTCGTGGAAATTACGTCAAGACTTTTAAACTTGTACTTTTTTTTTTTTTTTTTTTTTTTTAATTCTCACACAAGGTTTAATCCTCCGGGAGCTCACCTTCGAGAAAATTTGATTTCTGTTTGTTTCATGTCACGATTTTTTTTTTTTTCTTTCAATATTTTCTTACATTGTAAAATGACTGTATTTTGTTTTGAATGTAGACTAATCATTAAATAAACATTATTACTATTACTATTCTATATCCTCGGTGAATGCAACAGAATTGTTTCGAGAACTTGTCGAGCATTCAATCAGAAATATCCACATTCACCACCAATTGAAGAGAAGATATTTCGGAAGTATATTTCTGTACGAGCTTTAAACATTATATTCCCGCATTCACTGCCTTTTTATTGAAATTAACGGAAATTTCTATAAATATCTATTAGTGATTTTTGCATTGAAAAATGTTGGTTGGCAGATCAGTTTTTTGTATCACAAATTTGACAGATAATAGAAAAATCCGTTCCAGTCTATTTTGTTCCACGAGATGTGCCGAAAATGAACTGATTTGCCACATAATTAGAGAAAAGTATATCCAGAATTTTGTCATTTGAATATCGAAAATTCAATTTGTGAAGCTTTGATAATGAAAATGCCTGTCACATGTAAAGTAATTAGATATTTAAATTTCTATGGTCATAGAGTATTATTGCGAGTCTGTCTGGAAACATATCGAATAAAATTGACCCTACGTATAACATAAATTCATAAAATCTGGAATAACTCTTGAATTATTGAATTTAAGAGCATAAACATGTTTGGATACTACCCTTATTTTTTACCGTAGAATCCAACGAAATCACAAAAATATAGGGTTCTAATTTGAAAATCGAAAGTTATGATCAAATTTTGTTCACAATTTTTGAAACACCCTGTGATGATATTTCTCAAGTTCAAGATATGCACGATATTCCTTCATTACTCTAGTTTGAGAAAGTGAATTGAGTATACCTACGCATAGGATTTTCACAGTAAAAATAATTCACGTATCTAATAGTGACTATGGAAATTCTGTTTTTTTCGGTTTTTCCTTAATATTTTGAAAACTATAAGGACTAACGCAATAACTTTAGGAAAGAGTAATTTAAAATGGAAATCTCGATAATATCTAAGACATAAAATGAAAAAAAGAGTTTTTTTTTTTAAATTTGTTTTAATTCTTGTATAACCGGAAGTGCCGGAACTTCGAAAATATTTTAGCTGAAATCATGAACAATGTCATATTCCGAATTTTCAGATTTCAAATCGGTCCCGTTCTCCAGAAACGTCTAATAGGCCGTCGAACTTGAAACACCCTGTATATGCCAATTGAAGTCAAATATCTTGTGAAGGGAAGGTACTATGAGAGAAAAACACCTGTATCTCAAAAACAAAGCGATTGCACACTCATGTTATAGGACTTTTTTACTTGAAATGATTCGAGAAATCTGACATTTTCATTTGTACCTCCAATTTAGGAGCAGCCTATAGATATAGTCAAATCAAAACTGATGTCTTTACAAATAAATTGCAATTTGAATGAAGCACAATAAATTGTACAACACAGCCCAGACAATTAATTTTCCGATGCGAATTACTCACTTCAGTTCTTCGATAAGAACAGTATTGAAATTTTGTGACGGATATGATACAAAAAAACGAAAACAACAGGTAAGTGTATACCGATGACGAATGCAAAATTCACAGATGGTAATAAGGGACGATGATATAATCATTAAGGTAAAAGCACCAGTTATCGTCAGTTTAAGCCAATTCACAGATTGATATTTCTAGTAAATCTACATCGCGATCACCAAAAGATTTCAAAATTTTGATATATTCTCCTCAGAATCTTCATTTTATGAAAGATACAAACTTTATCCAATAAAATTATTTTGAACCAAAGATATAATTAAAATAATAAAATTATAGGATTTTACCCGGTAATCGTCATATCCAACTTAGACCTATCCTAGTATTCGTCACAGCAATGTCGGAATGACCGTCAGTCAGAAAGGATAAGGAAATTGAATCAATAAACTATATGAAAAACAGACAATCATCGCAAAAACGTTTTATTCTAATTTTTCTTTATTTGCAAAGTGAACAATTAAACTTCTTAGGACTCTTAGAAACTCCAGCGCATATTTCATGGATCCAACATTTGCAGGATAAACATTGTATCATATCTTTCTCAGGTTCCCCTTCACATATTTTGCAATATCATCTTAAGGAAACATTTGTTTTTCTCTTCGTATCCTTACACAGCTTCTTTTTTCCTGCTATTTTCTTCTCGTGTTTTTTGTTTGCACTTTCTTCTCTTTTTTTTTTCAATTTTTCTAATTTTGTCTTCTTTTTCCTGTTCTTTCTTGGAATAATACTGTGCCATTCCATGGAAGTTGCCACGGCAGGCACCTTTTCTTTATTTTTTTTCTTTGAGGATTCGAACTTGTGGTAGATGTGGAAGGCCAATATAAAGTTTTTTTAAAAGGTGTTGGAAATTCTTCCATTATTGTAGATTCTTTTATAACGGCTTCTGATGGTGGTGGCTCGCATGTTGGTAGTTTCCTTAATTTTTCTTGTGAAGGCTGGTTGTATAGTGTTGCAGAAAAATCACTTTCCTCTCGATTTTCCTGTTTTTCCAAGTTGGGTTCTGCCATTTGGAAATTTGTCTTGCTTTCCTAATTGTTTTGATAATATTTGAACGCTATCTAGAAGTTGTTCTTTAGTTACTGGAAAACGAACAGATGCTAGATGAAGGATCCATTTTTCCAATAACATTTCCTCTTCGCTGGATAAAATGGAAGGAGGTCCCATTTTTCTTATAATGGGTGTTTTTCCTCTTAATTTGTCTGATAATGTCATTCTTGGTACTTTGAAAGCCTTCGCGGCTGAATAGATAGACATTCCATTTTCAACAGCCAAAAGAGCTTTATGCATATCATTTTCCGAATATCTGAACCGCTTTGATTGAATTTTTGTTGCGTATATCTGAAAAAAATCAGAGTTCGTCAGGTATAAGTCCCTATAATCGTCATAAGATTTTAAGCTTTTCAATTCGACAAGTCTTTCATAAAACACTATGACGATTACTGATCCTCGTAAACTTTGGAATTTCAGCATAATTATACGAATAAGAGCTAAGTCATTGTGTTTGAACAAAGTTGTTTTATGCAACTTTGATCTTAACGATAAATGTCCCAGTATTCGTCAATTTCGACGGTTACTAAGACATATTCTATCTGTAATGTACCTGTGTTCGTCACACTAGAATTACTATGTTTTTCGGTAGTTTACTTCCGAATTTCATTAGCAATAACGTTATTTGTTACTTTATTCCCGAAATAATCAATAAAAACTTCATTTTACGGTATTGGGAATCTATAGTAGCAATAATAATGTTACCACCTACCTTAACAGAATTGCTTAGCAAACACTGTAAACCGGTACTTTCTGAAACTCGACTTTTTCAACCCTGTTAAAACAACAGTGTTACCCACATTATTGTAACTAAAGTAGATAACACAAAATAATCACATTTTGAATTTTAAGCATAATTAATCACTTAAAAGCTAGATGTCTCTAGATATTTAATAAAACGGAAAATTGTGTAATTGGGACGAATACTAGATCACTGGTTCTTTTACCTTACATCTACAATTCACCTTTTCAGGGCAAATGTATGTACATTTGTTGAATAAAGTCTGTTTATTATTATAATCATTTACCCTACCGATAATATGGCCGTCATAATTATTACGAGCTTCACCTTCGGCAGTCCAGTTCTTCATATATTTTTATCTATTTCTGATAACCACAATCAAAAACATCGATGTATACGAATACATATGACAATTAATGTAAAAGAAAAAGTATATATTTTTGAGGTTAATAAATATGATTTATTTTATATGATTTTTTAATAATATTTCGTAAATCTAAATATCTGAACTTTATGCTGAAATGGCCTATCTTTACCCTCAATTGAAAATTTAATTGTACTGAACAAATCATTATTAGAATAGGGAAATCAATTATTCCTCTGAAAAGAATTGCAAGATAATTTTTTGTTGTGAGAACTTTAGGTTTAACATCTTTCCACAAAATTGCTATTTTAAAACCATATACAGTATTAATTGGTTCAAAATAATTTATTTTATAGTAATCAATTGAATCAAATCATTATTTTTTGATACAACTAAATATTCCTTCGTATGAATAAATTAGGTTATTCCATTTCACTAACAAAACATATGAATGGATACATTCCATCCACGTACGGGCTGTACTAAGCTTGTTTGAAATTAACAACTACATTGACAAACATACTGTATATACAAGAAATTTATTTGTAAGCCACATGGTTATGTGTCTGCTCTGTTTTCCTCTGATACCTACTCTGATGATAATATACCTAGAATATTATAGTTAACTATAATAAAAATATTGAGGACATGTCAATTTCTAAAGATTTAATTCTTTCAAAAATTTAATTTTGCAATGATGATTTTTTCAGGGATAGCATCAAAAAATGTTGTGCTTTTTCATTTGAAGAAACTCACACTTCTCTAATTATATTTCATGTATTTCAGATTTTAATTACATTTGATTCTTTGGTGAAATAATTTCTAAGTAAATCTAAAGCCTTAAATCTGTGAGATATTTTATTTTTCTCTTCTTTTGGCATTTCAGCATAAGTTTGGTTAAAGCCTTCAGGTTGAAAACAAGGATCCCATCCAAACTCTCTAGACCCCCTTGGATTTACAATCGTACCATCAGTAATTCCTTTGAATAATACAACTTCTTCAAGTGCATTACCTGAATAATATAATCGAATGCATCTTGAACGAGTTAGTTTATATTGATGTTTTACCTGAATGATATGCAAAAGTACATATAGCTTGTGCAGTTTTGTCGTCAAAACCTGCAAGAAGTCGAAATAACCCTTCTGGTCCTAGGTTACCTAAAAACCATTTAATATATGGACCAGGTAATCCTTTGAGAGCATTGAAACAGAGACACGTATCTTCTACAATTACTGGACCTTTCACCATTGAACTAGCTTCCAAACATTTTTTTTTACAAATTTCATCTATCTCTCCTTGTAACTCCGGTAAATCAATCTTAGAGCTTATAATATCTATGGGGAAAGACGATCCAAGTATCTGTTTCAATTCTTCCAATTTTTTAGCATTCCCTGTTACAAAAGTAAGACTACGTTTCATGTTTTTAAATAAGAGTTAAATTGAAAAAAAAAAACAGTCTATGAATAGAGAAGTTAGAGAAGTTCTTGTTCTACCAAATTTTCAAAATGACTTATTTGAACACGAACAAAATTATTTTTTTCAATGAGGTTATGGTTATTCATTGCTCACAGAATAATCTTAATTTTCTTTTTCTCATATTCAGCAATCAGCTTATTCATTTAGTGCCCAATATTTTTGGATGTGGGTTGTGGGGCTGTGGGCTTTCATCATAAAGAATCTTACATCATGGCTGTTCGTACTACCATCCCAAACGAATGCGTGGAGCTCTTGCAAAACAAAAGAAAGTATAGTTGCCATACCATCCAACAACAATCGGTTCGGAGTAACCTCTTAGCTTTTAGTGAAGAATTTACAACTTAGATTCTTAGAAACCCCTGACTATGTCTAGTTGCAAACGAAACATCAGGTGAAAAAACCTCCTAGAACACGGCTAGTTCAGACTTCAGAATTTTCTAAGTAGCATTCAATTAAATTATTTCCTGATTAGAAAGGAAAAGTTGCTTTGTTGTGCAATGTATGAGAAAACATTAATTAAATCGGTGAATATTCTAACAAATATTATCACAATAATGTATTTAAAAGGTGTGTGTGTCTGTTTTACAAGACAAGTGTTATCCTGTACGTGTAGACCGTTAATGATTCCTCGCAAGTTCTGCCTTCTGCTCTGCCTCACCTGCCGGTATCTTTGAGTATAAAATAACTAGTAATAAATAAAAATAGGTATTCTATACTCAAAGGCAAGGTCTATAGCAAAGATTAATCTTTGGTCTATAGATTAATAGCTCTTTGGAGTTTGGTTATCCCTATCCTCTGAGGTTATCCTGCAACTACTGCATTGTTGACAGCTGCTAACTGACGGCAGGCTGAAGTGCCCTATATCTCATTTGTTTACGCCGGCTCCTAATAGTGAATATTGAATAGGAAAAACAATTAGTCAAGGAGTTAAAATAATCTTCCAAAAGGAATTACATGAGAACAGCATAGTAAAATATGAAATTTCTGTGTTGATGTGTTCGACTGCAGTTTCAGTTTGTGCAATGTGATGCCAGAAAAATTCTTGATGTCCATTTAAGAATATATCTGATAAATTGAAACTCTAGCCATGATTTTTTCAACTCTCACTTTCATATTATGTATAACCACATCACTTGGAAAATTGCCAAGTCAAAAAGAGAGAAAGCTCATTTTGGAAGAACCAGTCTGCTCTCAATTGGTGAAATATTGTGATAGTAATAATATTGACCAAGGTCCCTTTAGTGATATAGGGACTCTAGAATGTGTACAAAATTTGAGCCCAGTTCAGTTAGCAAATTTAACTCTAGAGTGCCAGCATTTAATATGGGATCGAGAAAGAGAACTTATTTCAAATGATAATGTATTCAAATTATTAGAACCTCATTGTAGAAATGATTTTTCTCAGTTGAATTGTAAGTTGAAAGAAGATAGTTTTTATTTAAAATGTGTTGTGGATAACAAAGAAAATATTCATGAAGATGACTGTTTCAAAGCTGTTGGCCACTTAGAAAATATAGTATTTCAAGATTTTCGTCTAATTCCTTCTTTTATAAACGAGTGTACAGAAGATATTCAAAAACTTAGATGTGGTCGAATAGATACTTACAGTTTATCCCAAGCACAAACAGTTGTATGTCTTCAGATGAATATTCAAAATATCAGTAATTCCTGTAAAAAAGAAGTGCTCAACCTTGCTGAAATACAAGCAACTAATATTAAAATGGATCATGAATTATATATAGCTTGCAAAGAGGATCATTTGAGGTATTGCTCTCAATTCATAGCTGGAGGTGGGAGAGTTTTTCAATGTTTAATGCAAGTAGATCAGGCTAAATTATCATCTTTGTGTATTGCAAACTTATTTAGAAGACAAAAATTAATTTCCCAAGATTACAAAATAAGCAAAGGCTTGATGAGGGCTTGTAGAGAAGATATAAGGAGGACCCATTGTCGTAAACAAACGTCAAATGACAAAACAATTCGTTTAGCTCAAATACTTTTGTGCTTAGAGGGTGTTCACAAAAATGGAAGTAAGTTAGATCACGATTGTGAAAAAGAAATGTTGGAGCATCGAAAAATGCTGATGGCAGATTATAGGCTCTCTCCTGAAATTGTAACTGACTGTAAGTTGGAAATAAAAACATTATGTTTTGGAGTGGAAATTGGAGGAAAAACTATTCATTGTCTAATGGAAAATGCTAGAATATCTAAGCACACCAAGAGGAAAATTTCAAATACCTGTGTTAGAGCTGTATGTAGGAGTTACAATAGTATTATTATTAGTAATTTTTTGTTCAATTTCTCTAATATGAATGTTCTTAACACCCTATTAATATTTAGTTCTGAAATGTGGCTGTAGATCATCAATTAAATTGGTGGTGGGAGCTTTGTGACTTTGTTGAAGTTGAATGTGAGGTAGTAAATTATTTTTAAAAGTTTGAAGATTACTTTTACTATGTATTAAAATAACTACTTCATTGATACTTCCATATTGAAGCATTGTTTAGCAGTCCTATTTTTCTGAAAAACTATTAGTCCATGATCCAAAGGCAGCCATATGTTACTTATTTTCTTATTAACAAAATGTGTAGTGTTTGGCTAATGGGCTAATTTAGAGATATCAGGTATTTTTTCCTAAGCCAGGATAAGTTATTTTATATGAAATTTGTCCTATGTTGATACAGATTAGCAAATTTTGATTAAATTGTGTGCTATATACATAAAAATTATCAGACAGAATTCAAGAGAAATTAACACAATAAATGTACTTCTAACGCCTGATATCTCTAATTCGGCCTACAATTCAAATTAGCAAGAATCGAGTCCTTCACAATATAAAAAAATACTGTCTGATGCTAAAATTTTGTTGATAAGAATATAAGTGACATCTTTTGGCCCAGGGATCTTTCTCTATATTTTTATTGCTTTGTTTTGTATGATCGCAAACACAATATATTTATTTTTGTTGTTAATTAAATAAATGTTGTTTTTAAAAAACTCCAATATAGTATTTCGTGAATTTCAGATAAGTAATGAATTTAGATATAATTTTTTTTTACAGTTGGAGCAATTGGTTAGAGAAACAGATGCAGGTGAAGATTGGAGAGTTGATCCTGTTTTATACCAAGCTTGTTTTCCAGTAGTACAAACTCTTTGTAGAGATATTAAAGGCGGCGATGCCAGGGTTATGTCATGTCTTATGGACAATATCGGTGATGAACATATGTTAGATACTTGCGAAGATGCTTTGATGCAAATTCAGTATTTTGTCTCAAGAGATTTTAAGCTAGATCCTCAACTCTATAGGGCATGTAAAGATCATGCCATCAACATTTGTCATGCTAGTCGATCATGGGCTAATGAGATTAATCCTTCACTTGACAGCCAAGTCCTACCATGTCTCTACAGGTAATATACCATTATAATGTAATTTTAACATAACAGGGATAGTATGTAAATCTATTGATGATTCACTAACTGTGGGTTGATTTACCAATTAACTTGTTGATTGGCATTGAAATCTATTGTAGAACCGAAAATGAATTGCAATTGAACACAGGAATAATTTAATCTTGATAATCACATAGACATACATAGAGGGTAATTCACCAAGATGGCCTATTAGACGTTTATGAAAAAATAATCATAATTTTGAGCTGAAAATTTGCATATTGGGGTTTGAGACAATGATCTTTCTCCCTAAAATATTTTCAGATCTCTACAACTTCCGATTAAACCTGAAACAGACTACTACTTCCTCAGTTCAAATCAAATAGCACACCCAGTTTATTATTGCATCATAAGATAGCAATTTCGGCAATATGCCATACATTGGGTAAAAACCCAATGGTTCATGAGTTAATGGTGGCGAAGGGAATTCACATTTAGTTGAATTTTTCGGCAGAAAAAGCTTTTTTTCGGCAACCGTCCGGGAAGTGAGCACTTCCCGGACGGTTGCTTCTCCTCTGAGAAAGTAGCATTTCCCGGCCTAGTCCTGAAAGTACGTACTTCCCGGACTAGGCCGGAAAAGAATCATAGAATCCATAGCAACCGAGATATCGCCTGACAGTTCATATGAAATTAGTTGTCAAAACTTTGCATGTTTTTTGATCGCAATCGCAATAAAATATGGAAAGCAGCAGCGACAGTGTTATTTTACATGGTTGCCGAAAAAATATTGTACGCAACACGCCCGAAAATGGTTTTTTTGGACTCACAGACTTCCAGGACGAGCGTAAGCGAGTCCTGGAATTTTGTCTATTCGTCCAAAAAAACCATATTTTCCGGACTTGTTACGTAAATTACAATTTCGCAAAATTTTTTCTTTTTTGATTCTGCAAATACTATTATTATTATATTATAAGACTGCGGTTTAGACCAAAAATGCACAAGGTGTTCATAAAAAGATCATGAACTAGGACAACTCAAATTCATCGAAAATCAAGATTTTCAAATTAGAACCTATATTTTTCATTATTTCAGTAGATTCTATGTACAAAAATAGTGGGGGTTACTTAGGCAAACCGTATAACTAAAATGAATAGTTCAAGTTCAAGAGTTATTGAGGAAGAAACTTAAATGGGGAAAAACCGCAATCCTCACTGTGTGGAGTAGTCTGTGACTTCCTGAAAACAGAAAAAACTTGGATAACTTATGATTAGTTTTCCATAAACGTCTAATAGGCCATCCCGGTGAATCACCCTGTATAATGACATGGACTGGCTCTTATGTGACTTCTACAATGCTTTTCAGAGAGCTGTTGTGAAGGATAATAATTAATGGCAAAAGATACGAATTAGCTATAGGAATAACGCGTTTTTTAATTTTTTTTTTTAGAAATATTGAGTTTTTGGATGGGAAGAGTATCGAAATAGCTAAATGGATCACATTTAGGAACTGTATGTGACAGATTTTCATGAATTTCATTGAGTCCTATCTGAAAGAAGATATTTTTTCATTTTCTACTCCAGAGTTTTCAGAAAGTTCAGTATATAAAAAATATTTAAGATGATTGAATTTATATTTTATATCATGTAGCTACAAGTGTAACTAAACTTTAGCGAATCCAAAATTTGGGATAAATAATACTTACAAAAGAACATTTATGAAATTCTTAAAATTTTATATATGTTTTCTGTAGAAAAATAGCCCAAATATTTTTGAGAAATAGACTGAGAAAATATTGAGTGTTATTGGTTAAGAAAGTGGTACTTTTTGTATCAAAGGAGGATATTTCAGGTTTACGTTGCAATAGTATACATCTTCCTTTACTCTGGAGGTGTAAAGAAGTGCGGCGAATTTTATACAAGGGTTTATTATTTTCCCTTTATCATAACTTCAGATCTATGAAGGGTGGGCATTTGCTGTATAGTATTAATTATCATTGTAGTAACACATGTACTGAATATCATAATTTTATGGCTCCTTCCTGCGAAACTTTCGCTTCATAGGGATTGATGTAATAGTCCTCTGTTTTAAAGTGATTACAATACATTTTACGGCTGTGGCAGAAGTTTTTAAGTTTTTCCTCATTATTACATCACCCATTTGTCTCAGCACTTCATTTTCAGAAACCTGTAAATTTTTCAAGAAAATAAACGATAATCTCTGCTTACCCATGACAATTCACGTCCAACCCTTTTTTAGATCTAACAAAACAATTATAAGCTACACTTGAAGCAGGCATATTTGATATTGTTAATTAGTTGTGAAATTAGCACAAGAATTACAACAAACACTAAGTAAATCCATTTGAAACCATTTCATGGCTATCAAACAATTTTTCAATTCTGGAAAAAGTACCTCTTCGAGCGGGACTTGAACCCGCACCTCCGAATCGCTTGTCCAGCACTCTACCACTAAGCCACCGAGGAAGGTGATTACGTTAAAACCATTATTTACGTACTTAGTAAATCATTTAAGAATCAATTATTACCATGAGAAAACACGCACATAATCAATTCTCGAAACCAATGTTTTCCCATTAACTCTTCTCTCCTTGTTACAGTACACCGATATCAGTGGTCTTTCTCTATTATATGTCTATAATCATTAATTTTTTTCAGATATGCTTATCTTGAAGATAACCAACATCTCCAATTGAGTAGAAATTGTCTGCAAGAAGTTAAAAGAGTTATGAGACAAAGGGCACAGAGTGTAGATTTATACCCAGAAATAGAAGAACCCTGCTTGGAAGATTTATCAGAATTTTGCTATGATAAAACTAAAAAAGGAGAGGAAATGATGTGTTTGCAGAAAAATTTGGATAATCTTTCTGAAAGATGCCAAAAAGCAGTCGAAATGTTCACCGAAATTGAAGGCAGGAATGTAGAATTGAACCATTATATTATGAGTCATTGTAGACACCAATTGAAACAGTTATGTGATTTCAAAAGAGATGAAGGTGAAAAAATGGACTGTCTTATAGCCCATAAAAATGATCCTGTAATCAAAGAAAAACCTGCCTGTAGAGCTAGTATAGAACATTTCCAAATAATTTCTTTGAAAAACTATAAATATTCTTACAAGTTCAAGGCTGCTTGCAAAAAGCATGCCATGAGATTTTGTCCAAATCCAAAATCTTTTGTTGATGTGATACGGTGTTTGAGCGAAAAAATCACAAATGATACCATAAAAGGAGAAAGGAGTGTAATACCTAAAGAATGTAGACAACAAGTAAAAGCCCAATTATTTCAGCAGAGGGAAAATATTGATTTCACTCCAAAGTTGAAGGCTGCTTGTGAACAAGATATTCAAACTTTCTGCCCCAAAATTGAACATGGAAATGCGCAGGTTAGAATTTTCAAATCATATTTTTTTATGAAATTTCATAAATTCTGTAGAGTTGATTTTTATCATGTGTTTAACGTAAGATGAATACAATCATGGTGCAGTGTTGTTTTGGTAACATGACATATATTTGATAAGTATATCTAATTTTTTCAGTGATAAAGATCCATTGAGCATCCAAATAACTTATATAATATCCTTCATTCTATTATGTAATTTTGTCAAGATCTTCTCTCTTTTTACATATCGGGAAAGAAAACTAAGAACTGTAGTTGTGGCGCTTATCATGCTACAATTTAGTATTTGCCACTATTTTACATGTTTGTTAACGGTCGTTATTTATATTTTCTTAATTTATGAATTGATGAAAGGAAGCTTTGTGGTGGAACTTTAAAATTAAGGAACCTCTATTTATGAGATATAAAAATATCACTTTGAATAGTTTTTCAAAAATAATTTTGTTTAAGTTGATATTTCAACTTTTTATCTATTGAAGTTGAAAAAGTGAATGTAAATTAAGTACCTTTCATATTATTAAATTCCTAAATATCAAATGAGGAACTGGCTCAAGGTAGCTTCGTTATCTGTATACACATACAGGCGAAGAAGAAAACAGAAGAATTAAAATTTTATTTTTATACCATGCAATCAAGATGAAATGAAAGTTATTGCTGACTCTCAAGCCAAAGTGCAGGTTATATTAGGTCCATATTTCTTTTGAGTTTTTTTTTAGCAATAATGAAATTTCAGCAGTGGTGTATAATCAGAAAAAAAAGTTCTTTTTTTTTTTCTCGCCTGTGGTTAAATACCCTCGCAAACAATTTTTGTAACCTCCTATTCAGCATCTTTTGATTAGACAATAAATAACTTCAGAACTCATTGACTGATATTACTCTATAATACTTTTCCCTATGATTTTTTGTTTTGTTTTAGGTATTAGAATGTCTACAGTCAGTCTTCAAAAGACTATCAGAAAAATGTGAGAAGGAAGTGTTTAAAATTAAGAAACAAGAAATTTCAGATAATTCTGTCGATTATGCATTGATGACTATGTGTGCCGATACCATAAATATCTTCTGTCCACATCATGACAAGGACAATGTTCTTGAATGTTTGAAAGTAAATACCTGATTTCATTAATATATCTACCAGAAATTGTTATTCAATAATATTGTGCAACCGAAATAAAGATATTTAGATATATCCTCATTTAAAAGCATGTAATAAAATAGTCAAATTTAATATTTGAAATTTATATGACGCATTATAAGGTTTTAAATTGAAAAGCTTGTAATTTTCTATTTGGGTCCTATAGTTTTCTAGTAAAACACTCTTCATCAAAGAAAATGGCAAATTCTATTTTAATCATAGCCTACATAAACTATTTAAAGATGCATCTTTATGGTATAATAGTATTTTCTTTTTTAGAAAAATAAAGACGAACCAGGCTTTAATAAGAAGTGCCGTATCATCGTTCTACACAGAATGGTTGAGCAAGATACTAATTATAACCTGAATCCATCTCTCCAAGAACATTGTAAAACAGATATGAATAAGTTATGTAAGAAAGTTGTGAAACATGATGCAGGCTTTTATAATAACACAATGGATTGTCTCAAGAAAGCATTCAAGGAATTCAAACTCTCGGAAAAATGCGAAAAGGAGATGGCTCATATTCTGAGAGAACAAGTATGTAAATGAAACAAGTTTATTATTCTGTTGGGTAATATAAAAAGCAATTTCAAGAACATCAGTTAATATGTTCAACTGTCTAGGTTATGCAACAATTACACTGAAAAGGATTACATACAGTCCATTCAGGAATTATTGACATCGAAGTAGGCCATGAACGTCTAGTCGCGGCTTTATTTCTAGTTACAAAAATATCACTAAAAATTGCTATGATCCATCATAGAAATAATCAGTTTATATTATTTTCATAATTTTTCTATTCCAAAGATCCCAAATTTTCTAAATTACGAAGGGGCGCATACAGTCATGATTTTATAAAATGGAATTCAGGTTCTATAATGTGAATATATTGGAATGATATCACATTTCAAGGAAATCCAATGAAGAGATATCAATTCCTTAAAGAATCACCAATGGATGATCCCATTAAATATCATTTAAATATGCATATTCCTTTTCACCAAAGGCTCTTCAATAATTGTTGCATTCTTGATGGGCACTGGATACCATCCTACTTGCAAAATTCTAATCATATAACTCATATGGATCATTTTAACTGTGGTGTCTAAACTGGTGAAGAAAACAGAAAAAACTGGTTGATAAATTTAAATAGTGTAGCTAAGTGAATGAAAGAGCAATATCATAATAAGACAGAAATAAAATTCAAATAATCCATTTAGTATATGAAGATTTTTAACATCACAGTTGTACTGTAACTTTCAAAATTGGAACCAATTTATCAGTCGATGTGTAAATTACTTTCTAAAGTCACTATTTATTGAAACTGTTCATGACATGAATGATTGATAAACTTGTATGAAAAATATAGATACTATTTGTACACTCAAGTTTTCTTTTTTTTATTGAAATGTTTTTATACTATTTACAATTAAATTACATGAATCATTTTGAAATTTTATTGCATTCTTTTATTATCATTAAGTGGTTGAAAGGTAAAGAAATTCTTAAATTTACTCTTCTGAATATATTTTTCAATTGAATACTCAGTAAAAATTCTATAAAGCAATTAAAGTTTATTAGATATATGGATTACTCATTGAAGAATAAAAATCAGGTATAACAATACTTAATTTCAAAATAGAAAAGAAATAAACTATATATGCAATGCCAAGACTTCGTTTACAGATCTTTTTCATATAGCTTGATAATATAACTTCAGTCATGCTCCATGAATTTTTGAAATTCATCATTTGAGAACACATTATTCCAAATATCTGCTGAAAAGATATTAATTTGGCAACCAAATTATAAAATAATTCTCCCTTCATAGATTTATATAATCCTCATGATCACCACTGCCAAAACAAAACATCCAGGTAAAAATCCATCAATCGAGCATTATAAATAGTGCTCCTTCTACTTTTACCCTTGAATATACTTGAAAAACTTTTTGTTTTCTTACTAGAGTTCACTGTTGAATAAGACTGCCATTTTCAAATATTCAAGTTTCCTCCAGATAAATGAATTTCACATTTTGCTGCAATTATTCTCTGTATTCACCATGAAATCGTACTCAACTTATTATATTTTTCTGTATATCATTAAGAATTTTCTTTTTATTAACTGTTTTGAACTTGTAACCAATTAATTTTATGTAATGTTGTCTTTGACTTATTAAAATCCAGATGCCTTTTAGTCAAATTTTATCCAGACTGATATAACAATCATTCAATGATTCTTCGAAGGTGAAATCGTATTGCATAGGTTTTCTTCCACTAATAATCCAGGCTGTAATGACTTGCCTTATTTTTTAAAACAGTACTGTTAGAAAGATTCGAATAAATTGATCAATGTGTGTTTGAAATTGATACAACTTTTCAGTTTCAAAATTTCTTGGAACAAAACCAAAACACAAACAAACTGAACAATCTAACCTCCTGTCAATGACATTTCCAATGCCAACCCGAAATCTGCAATTCAAAATGTTACTGAATGCGCCAGTACCAACTTAATTTCGATTTTCCACAGCCACCCGGGATGTCAATAATTCCTGAATGGACTGTACATGAGTTTCAGAATTATCAGGGCGATTAAAAGTCTTCTTCTTCTTCTAGTAGATGTTAAGGTCTGTTTGTTGCTACCACTTTAAGGTCCGGCTTCCTGGAAGATAGAACTCCAACTATCTTTTCATCTTTTGTGTGGTCTTCCTAATGTATTTCGGCCTGCTGGTTTTCCACCCTTACCAATGTACGCTAGTCCATTCGTTTTACGTGGTCTCGCCAATTTCTTCTTCTCTTTCCCATCTCACTATATCTTTCACTTTACAAATAGATCTTAATGTTTTTCAGAATTTTCATCTCCACTGTTCTTAGGATGCTCTTCGTTCCATTCATGGATATTAAAAGTGTTAGACCCTAAAAGAATGATCATTATTATTACTATTAATATTATATTATTACTATTATTCTTCCTTTTTCTGATGATCTCTAATTCTGATATCTCCATCCTACATTTTAAAAATATAGGGTAAACTATGTTTTAAGTTTTATGTTTTTCTATCCAGACTTTCCTATGCCTCTGTTAGACAAATGCTGTATTTAAATTTCTGATGAATCAAACATGATTGTATTCCAATCAGACTAAAAACTTTCACCAATTTCAAGGCTCTAGATATCAACCTCAATCCACTTCTGAGAGCAGTCTGCAAAACAGAATTGGATACAGTGTGCATATTGGGTGAACACGATAATATCGAAGAATGCTTGAAGAAAGCACTTATAGCTAAAAAAATACCAACACCAATGTGTCAGAATGAAGTTGCGAATATGATAGAAGAATCTCAAGCTGATATCCAAGTGGATCCGCCGTTGCAACAGGCGTGTTCAGTAGATTTGATCAAATTTTGTGGTGAAATTCCTCAAGGGAACGGCCGGCGTGAGTATATCTTTTAGAAATTAGTTTTTGTAAACATGATAAACCTTTTAATACACTATATCTTTTTGGTGTTTACTTCTGAGCGAGACGGTTCGTGCTTGAAATACACATGCCTTCAGGCCTGTTTTTGAAGCCTGTGTCAGGTATGAATTCAACAAAACTTTTCTCCTGGAAATGTCAAATTACAAGTTGATCAACACATTTTTTATCTCTTTGACGTGAAAATTGAAATGAGGAAGGAGTAAGTTATAAGTAATGCGTTTTATAATTTCAATTCTTGTTTTATCATTCAGCTCAGAAAAAGACATGAAGGGTATGGTCCGTATATCACCTTGGTTACTATAGTTAGTAAGTTGGTGGCCCGTATATGTCAAATTCCTCAAAATTCGGTAAGTTATCTGTCAGCGGAACAACCGAACTTTTATTCTGGTTAAGTTCGGTAACCACGCCCACTCGGGTTGGTAGTTGTCATTTTAATTTTCAGATTATTGTTTATGAATATTTTCCATAACTTTTAACACTCAAAAACTTTATAATTTTAATTATGAAACAAATACCCTTCAGAGCCATTAATAACTATTAGTTATTTACAAATTAAAAAAGGATCAACCATTTATAACCTCCAAAATTCTGTCAATGAAAAATTTAGTTGACCATTGACAAGTGTCAAGCGGTCCTTAAATACGAAGCAGGTTACCCGAAACATTGAAAACCTCTAGTAACCGCTCTGAAATTCTCGGCGATATACAAGGCCATATTCGAAATTAGGCCTCTAAATTGACATGAAAGGCATAACCAGGGATTGCGTCAGTATTATACTCAAGAATATGGGAAGCTTGCTGCTATATAGCCATATATCTACATACTGTAAAGCATATAATTGAACTTGTGAATTTGAACTTCATATTAAGAATCGTTTTACTTTTCAGATATAAGATGTTTGAAGACATTGAAAGAGAACTCTCCGAAGAAATTATCTACAGATTGCCGGGATATGTTGTCCAAAAGATTGGAAATGTATGAAAATGCAGCTCAGGTAATTATAACAGAAAAAAACCCTGGCCAATTTGTTTACAAGAGTTTGTTATTTTGTGTTTTATACTAATTTATGCATCAATATCATTTTCAGGTTGCTCCACCTGAAAATCTTCATCAACTTTACTACCAAGTTGTGACTTCCCCTTCGAAGCATTATTTTTATTTAGTCATTTTTATGATGATTGGATCCATTTTCGTAGTGGGCATGTTTTGTGGAAGGGTATCACGAAGACACATGCTGATAAAGAATAAATAATAAACCAACGAGTTTCAACTACTGTTGGAAAACCAAAGTGTTGATATAGTAAGGGATAAGTGAAAAAAGTGAAATATTTTCATACTTTAGGGTCTTAAGAAATTTATAACAATTGAAATTATTATGCAATTTATATTTGAGAATTCGAATTTTCTTAGCATTTATTTTTCGATGGGTCTAAACAGTGAACAATAGTTACGGAATCACAACAAAAACAATTCACAATAGTACTTTCCTTTCTCTCTGATTTAGTTCCATTTTTGTGCAATGTCCAACTATTGCTTACTAAATAGAAATGATTGTAAATGCCGAATAACATTTTATTATTTATTTTGTTTATTTTATTTTTGCCTCTATGGAACAATATTATTGAGTTGTTACTATAAAGGGTTGCCTCTTTTGATAGCCCAATAAAAAGATTTATCAATAACCTCTAATTATTTTCAACAATAATTCCTTTGGGTTAATTTATTTAGAATGTATGCAGAACACAGCTGAGCTATTGATGAATGATGTTAGCTACACCTTATACAGGGTCTTTCACGAGGAACCTCACCCATATTTATACGGGAAACTACTGAACGTATTTTCATGAAATTCAGCACTTATAAGTATTTCACGATGCTGATGAAATCTAAAATATTTTCAAGGCATGCGCACCTCCGGTTTTTCTGGAAATGACGTCAACTTCCGTTTTCCAAATAAGAACACCATTTTTTTATTGCAGAAATAGATTCCTTAGAAAATTTCAAGTTATTTTGATGTAACATTTTTCAGTTTTGGTGGGAAAATTCTCTCTGAGCGGGAAAATTCGAAAATAGAGCTCCGCTGAAACAAGAATAACTTCGAGGTTTTTGAATGGAAAATTTTCATTTTTGGGATTTTTCAAGATGTAAGATTGATGTATCCACTTTAAAAATCGAAATCGCGATTCATGATACAGGGGGTGAAAAAATCGCTTTCAAAGTTAGGGATGACAAAATCGTGAAAAATCAATTTTTTCAAATTAGAACCCCATTTTTTTATGGCAGATATTGAATCTACGTTAAAAAATAATGTGAGTGTATGCATCACACCCTCGCCCTAAAGTGAATATTTTCTGAGTTATTCACAAAAAACTGTTTTTCGTCTTGAATTTTCAGCTATTTCTTTTCCCTTCACGCCAAAAAGATGAAATTTTCAGGAACTGTTACTTAAACCATGTTTTAGATTTTACTACCCTAATATGCAAGAGAAAAAAGTTACAGGTTGTTCCTAAATAGATGGTGAATTTTGATTCGAATTTGTATCGGAAACCTCTTTATTTCAACTAATCTGGGTCGGTCAGGAAACCTCTCAATGAACAGTCGAATCGTTCTATCTACAACTTTATTACATTCTCCATGAAGTAGAATGAGATTTAAATAACCTTCATTGGTAAAATTAGGCATAGTGATCGATTTTATAACTTAATACGAATTATCACCAAATTAATAGTAAACACAAAATGCTACTGAATAAAGAGGAATTTGGCAGATGTAATTAATGATATCTATCATTAAAAAAAAAGAATGTAAAACATGGTAAGTTTTTGCATATGGTTCATAAAGAATTATTTATTTATCACTGGAGAGAAAACCGATGGCCGATTAGTTGAAATAAAGAGGTTTCCGATACAAATTCGAATCAAAATTCGCCATCTATTTAGGAACAACCTGTAACTTTTTTCTCTTGCATATTAGGGTAGTAAAATCTAAAACATGGTTTAAGTAACAGTTCCTGAAAATTTCATCTTTTTGGCGTGAAGGGAAAAGAAATAGCTGAAAATTCAAGACGAAAAACAGTTTTTTGTGAATAACTCAGAAAATATCCACTTTAGGGCAAGGGTGTGATGCATACACTCACATCATTTTTTAACGTAGATTCAATATCTGCCATAAAAAAATGGGGTTCTAATTTGAAAAAATTGATTTTTCACGATTTTGTCATCCCTAACTTTGAAAGCGATTTTTTCACCCCCTGTATCATGAATCGCGATTTCGATTTTTAAAGTGGATACATCAATCTTACATCTTGAAAAATCCCAAAAATGAAAATTTTCCATTCAAAAACCTCGAAGTTATTCTTGTTTCAGCGGAGCTCTATTTTCGATTTTTTTTTCGAATTTTTCCGCTCAGAGAGAATTTTCCAACCAAAACTGAAAAATGTTACATCAAAATAACTTGAAATTTTCTAAGGAATCTATTTCTGCAATAAAAAAATGGTGTTCTAATTTGAAAAACGGAAGTTGACGTCATTTCCGGAAAAAACGGAGGTGCGCATGCCTTGAAAATATTTTAGATTTCATCAGCATCGTGAAATACTTATAAGTGCTGAATTTCATGAAAATACGTTCAGTAGTTTCCCGTATAAATATGGGTGAGGTTCCTCGTGAAAGACCCTGTATGTTACTGTCAGTAATAAAAATCAATGAAAGTGAATGACAGAAACGGTGTAGTACTAAAATAGAGCTTTGTAACTAAAACCATCCCGTAACCTACAAATGTAGTAAGGGCCAACTATATTATTGCAGAACAACATAAGAGTGAAGTTTGCATTCTATTGAAAGAGATGAATTTATTGATCACATATTCTAATTACTAATATATTTCAACAAGTAGTTCTATTGTGAATAGGAATAGAGTAATTTTCATTGAATACCCAAAAAATTATATATTTATCTCTGCCAAAATACTCATCAAAATATCTTAGGACATGAATTCACAATAATGGATTCGGAATTTTATTGGCTATATCAAACGTATTCCCTCACTACAAAATGGCACGGCGTTCTCAAGCCATTTCCGAAAGTGCGCCCTCTCTCAAGGGATTACAGTGTTTCATCCCGATGGAATCGTCAGTTGAACACTCAGTGATCCCTGCCGAATTACTTTCCCCATAACAGATATATATATCTGTTCTAAACAGCTGTATCTAAACAGCTTGGTAAATATATCCATATATATATATATATATATATATATATATATATATATATATATATATATATGGATATATTTACCAAGCTGTTTAGATACAGCTGTTTAGAACAGATATATATATCTGTTATGGGGAAAGTAATTCGGCAGGGATCACTTGGTAAATATATCCATATATATATATATATATATATATATATATATATATATATATATATATATATATATATATATATGGATATATTTACCAAGCTGTTTAGATCTTCCGAGGTATAGGCATCCCACGACGCCATCTCTCGGGCAAGCAAAGAGTTACTACAACGATAAACGACATAAAATTGGTTAAACTCTCAGAGTAATAATCTCTAATGTTTAGGTACGTGTTTATATCCAATTTTATCCTTCCATATTATTCGCATTAAGCAACAACAAGTAGGTATAGAGTATTTCTTAATATAGTTTTTTTATCAATCAGATATTAATCTTCAACGCACAATCATAGTTAAGTTCTTGTTCTAAACTTGAAGGATTCTGAATATCCTCGAAGAGAGCTACTCAACTAAAATTTGCTTTCAAAATAAAAACCTCAGTTATTCAGAGAAAAAAAAGATAACCAACTCGATCATAGTTTTCTAAAATATGATAGTTATGTCAGAAGTGAAATTCTATATTTTCAATTCAAATTTGTGTTAAAACTATACCTTTAGTGCATACATGAGGAATAATTATAAAGTATTTTAGGCCAACTAGAGTTCTGTGACAGTCAATTTATATAAAGTGATGAGTTTCAAAAATAATCTTTGGTTAGCTGTGAAGTTTTACTGGAAGGCTGTTTTCATAATTATCTACCCTTTACTTCTTCTTCCTATTTTCCTTATTTATGACAATATTCCAAATAGATGTATTTATGTGATAGTCCTGATGGCAGGACTCTGGATAACAGAAGCACTTCCGATTCCAATCACCAGTTTCATTCCTATTGCTTTCTTTCCGTCTATGGGAATCTTGGATTCTCGGCAGACTGTAGGGTGCTATATAACAGAACCCACTATTTTATTAATTGCTGGTTATATGCTAGCTCTGGCTGTTCAATGCAGTAATTTACAGCTGAGAGTTTCTCTTCATATCATCAAGATGGTAAGTGAAACGTGCTTTTTAATTATTCAATCCCAGGAATTAATTGAAATAATTTTCGGATTATATGTATTATGTATAGTATGTTCCAGACAATTTTTAAGGTGCGCTCTCTATCGGTGATTGCGACCAAAGGGGATTCCCCGCGCCCATCTGCCTCAATTTAGATACGTGAAAAGGGGTTTCCCGAGTCGTTCTTACTCGATTCACATATAAAACAAAGAGGGCTCGATTTTAATTAGATTTGAAAAAGGTATCGAGATTATGTATTATTTAAATTTCTAGTTAAATAAATATTCTTTTGTTTCTGTTTAATTTTAAAAATTGAGACTCTTGTAATATATTCCTTCTACTGAAAAATATATTGGAGAATAAGAAACAAAAGTTATAATAACTTTTATTACTGAGCTAACGGCCGATTTTGAAGAAAATAACTTCTATAGTTTACAGGTCTAACTTGAATAACGGAAAAAATATAATAACAAAATAATGAATATCTGAGATAAAAACTGTAGAACACACATAATCTAGCAAGATACGTAAATTATAAGAAATAACCTCAGAGTTATATACCGGGGGTATCTCTATTTTTTAATACCGTGTATTTTTATTGATCGGGAAGTCCCCGAGAGGCAAGTCAACCGATACATTTCTGTGTTCTTGTAGGCTGTGGTGGCGCAGTGTGTTGATATTACATTTTATTGTCAACTTTTGTGTTTAAAATCTTTAAGAGCTATAAAGATTTTTTTTCCAATAATTTTTACAATTCTGCGCTTCAATAAATACACTTAGTAAGACAACTCGGGATATTGGGGATGTAGTGACTTTGTGCACGCCATCTCTCGCAATCCCAAGAGAGAGGGAGAGACCTTCGAAATTGGCTGAAAATGTCTCGCCAAAGGGTATAAGAGACAAGATTTTTGAATTGAAAGCGGGACAAGTCATAACTTAACCATAGTGGCCTAGAGGTTTTATATTGTCGGTTCAAACATGAAGGATATGTTTTATTCTCAGATTGGTTTTAGTCCGAGAAAACTTCATGTAGGATTCACATGTGTTACAATGTTCATATCAATGTGGATTTCTAATACTGCAACTACAGCCTTGATGATACCTATAGTTTTTACAACACTAAAGGAACTTCAAGAACATGGTATAGGTAGAATATATGAGGAGGAAGTTCCCGAAGAACAAGATGAAGAAGGTGAGGATTTGTAATATGCAATGATTTCAATTTAATATGATATTCACTTCCAATTCAAAAATTTCAAAAAAAAAACTCATAGGCAATTTCAATAATGGAGGAATGATGAGATTTATTCGAAATATCTCAGTACCTACTATAATATCAAAAAATTCTTTTTTGCTTCGTAGGACCAGGTGAGCAGACCAGGCGTCCAACAAGATCAACCATGGGATTTTTTATCACAATAGCTTATGCAGCATCAATAGGTGGTACTGGATATCTAACTGGAAATGCTAGCAATTTGGCATACAAGGGCATCTATGAAACAACTTACCCAAACCTCAAGGTTAATAGTGGCCATTGGCTCTTGTTGTGTGTACCCTTTATGTTGATAACAACGTTCTTAACTTTCATCTGGATTGAACTTTTATACATGGGCCTCTTCAGGCCGAATTCTTCTGCTGCTCAAGAATTTCGAGCCTCAACGGAAGATACTTTGGCTGCAAAAACTTATATCGAGGAAAAACTTCGAACTATGGGTTGGATATCATTCCACGAGATAGCAGTCGCTATATGTTTTGTTACTGCAATTTTGTTATGGGTTTTGAGGCAACCACAATTTTTTCCTGGCTGGGCAGATCTTTGGGTATCATCTGGCACAACGGTAATGGAATTGAACAATTAAAATATATTAGTATTTTGGTACCTTTGATCCAGTTTTTACGAAATTCATATTGAATACTATTTCAACTATAGTAGCACATCTTTTGTACTTATAAGGAATTCAGGGACACATAGAATGACATTTTTGTTTTAATCTCTAAAGACGGGAGCCTCCATTTTCAGATAAGAAATTTTTATGATTATGTTTATTTATGTGCACTAAACTATTTTTTTTATTCAGAAAATATTCTGCAATTGAACCTAGATCAATGAAAAAATCTGAAAATGAAATGAATTGAAAATCATTTCCTTCTATGGAAATTATATTGAATCTTCAATTGAAGAGTCCCCGGTCTACCATAGTAAAACACATTTTTTTGGCAAAATTCGATTTTATGATTCATCATAGTTTCCTTCGAGGGCGATACAGCTATTATAGTGATCTTCCAACTTTTCGATATCATTTTCGTGGAACGATTTGTCGTTCGCTTCGAAATAGACCTCAGTTTCGGCGATTACTTCTTCATTGGCGCTAAATTTCTTTCCAGCCAGCATTCTTTTGAGGTCTGAGAAAAGAAAAAAGTCGCTGAGGGCCAGATCTGGCGAATACGGTGGATGCAAAAGCAATTCGAAGCCTAATTCATGCAATGCTGCCATTGTTTTCTTTGATTCGATACACGGCGCATTGTCTTAATGAAACAGCACCTTTTTTTCTTCAAATGGGGCCGTTTTTTTAACGATTTTATCCTTTAAACGATCCAATAACGCTATATAATAATCGCTGTTGTTGGTCTGGTCCTTTTGGAGGTAATCAATGAATATTTTACCTTTCGCATCCCAGAATACTGATGCCATAACCTTGCCAGCTGACTGTTGTGTTTTTCCTCGCTTTGGATTCGGTCATCGTGTGCAGTCCACTCAGCTGACTGTCGATTGGACTCCGGAGTGAAATGATGAAGCCATATTTCATCCATTGTCACATATCGACGCAAAAATTCAGGTTTATTGTACTTAAACAGCTTCAAACACTCAGAATCATTAACACGTTGTTGCTTTTGATCGATTGTGAGCTCGCGCGCCACCCATTTTGCAAACAGCTTTCTCATGCACACACATATTCGTGAATGATATGATGTACACGTTCAGATGATATCTTCACAATGTCTACTATCTCGATCAACTTCCCTTTATGGTCATTCAAAATTATTTTGTGAACTTTTTTGGTTTTTTCGTCGGTGACAGCCTCTTTTGGGCGTCCACTGCGTTCGCCGTCTTCGGTGCTCATTTCACCACGTTTAAACTCAGCATTTCAATCAATGATGGTTGATTTTCCTGGTGCTTCCCCGGAAACTCTTCATCCAGCCAAGATGAACTTTTTTTTTCCATCTTTTTTCAAATAACAAAAGTAGCTACACTAACAACGCAATATCTCACAAACTAATGATCGGACTGCAGTCAAATTTTCTCACGAGCGTTTGAAGGTTGGTACTAGCTGAAAATCATATGAATTCAATACTAGCTTTCTGTGCATCAGACCGGGGACTTTTCAATTTGCCCAATATACACATACATCAAACGCAGGCCCGGTCTGGCCAGGTCGGCGATCGCCGAGGGCCCCCGGCCAAGGGGGCCTTCTAGAAAATACTGTAGTTGAAGACTCGAGTGGACTTGCATTGTAAAAGGTGTTTTTTTTCGAGGTATATAACTAAGTTGGCATTACTGTTCAAGATGGCGACCGATTTAACAGCTGTCAAGTGATTTATTCTCAGTTTGGTTTGGCAATTCATCAAATTCAGCCAAACGATCATCAAGTAAGGCATAGATTCGTCGAATAGGCCCAAGAGGAGATTGCCGTTGTTCCCGATTTTCATAAGCGAATTTTGTTTAGCAATGAAGAGCACTTCTGGTTGAATGGCTACGTCAACAAACAAAACTGCCGCATTTGGAGTAAAGCTAATCCTCAAGTGTATGTCGAAACACCGTTATATCCAGGAAAACTGACTGTTTGGTGCGCTTTATGGGCTGGTGGAATCATTGGTCCGTACTTCTTCAAAAACGATACGTTACAATCAATGGTGATCGGTATAGAGCCATGATTACTAACTTTTTCATTCCTGAATTGAACAACCATGATGTCCAGGAGCTGTGGTTCCAACAAGACGGCGCAACATGTCACACAGCCCGTGCCACAATCGATTTATTGATAGACACGTTTGGTGACCGACTAATTTAACGTTTTGGACCTGTGAATTGGCCTACAAAATCTTGAGATTTAACACCGCTAGACTACTTTCTGTGGGACTATGTAAAGTCATTGGTCTATGCGGATAAGCCACAAACCCTTGACCATTTGGAAGACAACATTCGCCGTGTTATTGCCGATATACGGCCACAAATGTTGGAAAAAGTCATCGAAAATTGGACGTCCAGATTGGACTACATCCGAGCCAGCCGTGGCGGTCATATGCCAGAAATCATATTTAAAATGTAATGCCACAAGATTATCTTGCGGATAAATAAAATTCATGTCAGTCGAATAATCCATCGTTGTTTTATTGCAATTTAAAGTTCTATAGCTCTAAAAAAAACACCCTTTACAAGCGTGTAACTTCAGAATTAAAAATTATTCAAGAGCACGTTTTCGCTGCCGGGGGAGGTTCTCGTCTTATTTCCTGAAGGGGGCCTCAAATCAGCATCTAGCCGAGGGCCTCCAATGGAGCCAGACCGGGCCTGATCAAACGATCCGATGTTGCCATTCAAATTGAACCGATTCAATAATTTTTGGTTTTTTCTTCAGGTAAAAGATGCTACTGCTGCGATCGCCATTCTACTGGTTATATTCCTAGTGCCTAGAACTGTTAAATGTTTCTACATATTTAGTTCCGAAGAAGAAAAAAAACCGACGAGTCACTCAAACGGTCTGTTGACATGGAAGTACGCATTGAGGCGGCTCCCATGGTCATTGATATTTGTGATAGGAGCAGCTTTCGCCATCGCCGAAGGAAGCCACAAAAGTGGATTGAGTGAAAGAATGACCAGAGATCTAGAAGGAATGGAAACATATTCTCCATTTGGTGTTCTAGCTGTTTCAGCGCTTGTGGCTACAGTAATGACCCAACTGACCACTAATATTGCTGTATGTGTGATGTTGATACCAATATTGGCTACAGTTGCAAAGGTGAAACACGCATTTTAAGACTAGATCATGTTTCTTCTTTTAGTCAATTAGATTTAAATCTGCCCATTTTTGTTTAAGTATCGATCTGTGTTCATGGTAGCTGCAATATCATCTTTCTCCTTTCATTTCCCGCTCAGAAAGAAAACTATGAGAATATCGGGTGTCCCAAGGTGAGTGGCCTATTAGATTATTATGGAAACTATTGATGGTAAAGATTTCAAATTTTGTGGATAGATATTTGGCCATGTTAGGTACATTTTTAAAATAATTTCACATTTCCAGTGTTGCCGGATGTACGACAATTTGGCAACAACTTTGTTATTTTAAATGGGACATCCGGTATTTCTATTTTTTTTATGATACTCCATAAAATATTAAATCTATTCACTCTTACTTTTCCATCCCTATCTTCAACGGTTTTTGAGTTATTAATTATTTTTCGAAATTTTAGATCAAATTGGCGTATTACGAAAATGACTCTAGTTCGCTCAATATTTGAGATTTAAGTCAGAAATTTTGCAAGTCGTTAGATATTGATCTGATCTGTGTCACTGCTTCTGAATTATGGTTGTCAATAATACAGGACGGACCAAAAAAAATCATCATTTTCCAAGTTACAAAATAGTAAAAAAGTCTGTGTAAGTGAATAGAAAGATTGTAGAATTTGTTGTACTGATTCCAAAAATTGAAAAATATACTAGGTGTCTAATTTGAAAAAATAGACTTTTTACAATTTTGTAACTTGGCAGATGATGATTTTTTTTGGTCCGTCCTGTATTATTGACAACCATAATTCAAAAGCAGTGACACAGATCAGATCAATATCTAACGACTCGCAAAATTTCTGACTTAAATCTCAAATATTGAGCGAACTAGAGTCATTTTCGTAATACGCCAAATTGATCTAAAATTTCGAAAAATAATTAATAACTCAAAAACCATTTGAGATAGGGATGGAAAAGTAAGAGTGAATAGATTTAATATTTTATGGAGTATCATACAAAAAATAGAAATACCGGATGTCCCATTCAAAATAACAAAGTTGTTGCCAAATTGTCGTGTATCCGGCAACACTAGAAATGTGAAATTATTTTAAAAATGTACCTTAACTGGCCAAATATCTATCCACAAAATTTGAAATCTTTACCATCAATAGTTTTCATAATAATCTAATAGGCCACTCACCTTGGGACACCCGATATAAGGTGAGGTGTTTCCAGCCTGTTTTCATGATACAGTCTCTCTCAGTAGCTTGAGGATGAGGTGTTTTTACAGGGACTACTGATGGAATTATCATCAGTATGGCAACTCAGTGGTCTGTGTCATATACACTTCCATAGCGGGGCGTGGTTACTTTGCCATAGGGTGATGAGAATTGCGCAGTCTACAACGCCATCTCTCTCATTAACAAAGAACGACTATACACACCCCTGCCAGTACCGACGACGCCACCCTAGAGGAGGAGGGACGAAGCTGTGGCTTGATTGCCCTTGACTACGAACAGTACACAGCAAAAGACAAATAAGGGAAATGGAACAGATACACAAATTTATATAATTTATAACAACCCAACTTATTGGGTCCCTTATTTATTATGTTTTTTCCTTCTAACGACAGGGTTATTTGCGTTGGTTACTTGAATATTTCGTCGAAGGTACTTTCGGCGCCTAGTTGTATCAGATTCAGATATAATCACTGGCGGAACATGTGTGGGATCTTCGGTGCTCTTGAAGTCAGATAATGAGAGAGAGAAAAATGTCTTTATTGACTCAAGAAGATTCGTGGTAGTCGAGGGATTCTCTGACTAATCGGTTGGGTTGTTTCATCGCCTTCCCAAGAGTTTTGAGAGTGATTTAATGAAAAAATTTCTTCAACAGCGGTAGGTATGTCTGACGATGGAGTTGGGTATTGCGAACAAACAAGGGCGCATTGAAGGCGGTCCTGAGGAATTTATTCTGAAGAATTTGTAACTTATTCAACTTCATTGCTGAGGGTGCGAAAGCCCAATATGTTGAAGCATAAATTACAGTGGGATGGATAATGGTTTTATACAGGGTGTTTCATTGGGAAACGGAAATACTTCACAGATGCATAGGTGGCACCAAGGCGGTTCTGGAGATACCCCATTTATTGGGTCGTACTGTCTTCGTAGCCGAGAAACAGGGTGTTTAATGAATTTTGCCCGTTTCTTTCTGAGGCCATATCAAACGAACCACCCGGTATATTTTCTTCATATTTGGCAAATATGTTACTAATTTAGAGCCCAAACGTATCATGCAATAACCGCCTTGACAATCCAGTTCCGGGTTAACAAAAAATTATGAATCGTTTGAATCCTCGAAACAGCACCCTATCCATCGGAATTTGTTTTAATATTCGGAAACACCACTAAAAACTAAACTGAGACGTGTTCTTCAAATTTCCGCGTAGACAGTTTTACTGCACACATTTTCAACGTAAATGTGAAGTTTTAAAGAACTTGGATACCTGATAGTGGTTTGAAGTGACTTTTAACAATGAATTATCAAAAATATTGAATCCATAATTATTTCAACATTACTTTGTACTTCATCTTCACTTTTTAAATAACAATTTCGGTAATTCATGGATTGGTCGGGGAGGCCCTCATAATTGGCCTTCAAGATCCCCTGATTTGAATCCGGTGGATTATTATGTCTGGGGTCACATTAAATCGTTATTTTATTCCTCTGAAATCAATACTCGGGATCAGCTAATCAGAAAAATAGAAGAGGCTAGCCAGTAAATGGAAAACAATCCAAATGTGATACGGAAAGCAGTTCGAGATATTCTGAAATGAGCAAGAAAATGTTCAGATCAAAATGGAGGACATTTCGAGCCGTTTTTATAGTTATTTTTATAATTATTTTGTTATTATGTTTTTTGTTCATAATTGTTTCAAAATATACGATATCAACCTAATGCAACTCAATTCTCAATAAATAGAAACTGAAATAGTATACAGCTATAAAAAGGAAAACCAATGTAAAAATCAATTACAAAGTAATGTTGAAATAATTATGGATTCAATATTTTTGATAATTCATTGTTAAAAGTCACTTCAAACTACTTTCAGTTATCCAAGTTCCTAAAAACTTCACTTTTACGTTGAAAATTTGTGCAGTAAAACTGTCTGCGCGAAAACTTGAAGTACATGTCTCAGTTCAGTTTTAAGTGGTGTTTCCGAATATTGAAACAGATTTTCAAAATGCCGATGAACAGGGTGTTGTTTCCGGGATTCAAACGATTCATAATTTTTTGTTAACCCAGACCTGGATTTTCAAGGCGGTTATTGCATGAAACGTTTGGGCTCTCAATTAGGAACATATTTGCCAAATATGATGAAAATATACCGGGTGGTATATCCAGAACCGTCTTGGTGCCACCTGTGCACCTGTGAAGTATTTCCGTTTCCCAATGAAACACTCTGTATAAGATAAGTTTGATCTGAATTGATAAATGGACAGCGAAGACAATTTGGCAAGCACCTTTTACCCTTTTGGATAGCATATATAATCCAGGTGCTGGTTATATTTGGAAGTGGCTAAACTGTTTGAATAATCTCCGTCACTAGAGAAAAATAATGTTTTTCTGGGTCCAATTTGATTAGCCATCCTTCCAAACACTCTTTTCTTATAATCAATTTCATAGTTATTGGAATCAAGGAAGAGAAGAGATGATATTTTGTCGATTATTCCAATTAACACCTTCTTTACATTTTTTGCAGGCTACTGATGTTCACCCACAATACATAATGTGGCCTTCTACCATCGCATGTTCTTTTGCCTACCTTTTTCCCGTTTCAACTCCGCCGAATGCATTGATCGCCAGTCATATAAATTTACCAACAATAGAATTGATCAAGGCAGGAATTGGAGTGGCCATAATTTCCTATTTGGTGCTACTTCTCATCTTCGCAGTATTTTTGCCATTCCTCATGGATATCAATAAATTTCCATTGGATGCTTATATGGGTCTAGATGCTGGCATAACGACGACGGAAGAAGGATGAATTATTAGCAGATACAGAGTGAGCAAATATGGAATAAGTATTTCTGTTAGGAATATATTTGTTCTCTATTTAAATTATAATATATTATTGCATTTTTGATTGATATCATTTATTATTTAAAATTCGCTTATTCTAATCGTATATATCAGTACATTAGTATCTTAGAAATGCCTATTTCTTGAAGTGAACGTGGCAGTGAGGTTGGTGTGTCATGAACGGGTTGGTCACCGAATGTTGACCAACGTTCACTTATCTCCGGTTGAGATGTTCTTTCAACCCATGGAAGAGCGGCTTTCCAGAGGTCTCGGAGAATTAATAATTATACAACTTCACAAAGGTGTTATTTGTGAGTTCGGCCTGCCGCTTCTATGGACAGGTCTTTTCAGTTGACTTTCTTTCCCCATTTCAAACTTAAATACACTGCTCAACAATTGATAGGGATCACTTACTTGTTCTAAATTTATTTCTGAAATATTCGCTCCAAGATTATAAATTTAGTCAGATATCAGAGTATTTTCAGTTGATAATATGGTTCACTTGAGAAAAGAATGAAAAAATGGAAAGTTGGAGAGAAAAAAAGACTTTATTAGGAACACTCAAAATTCTGTGTTTGAATAACATAAAAATTTTATGATGAAACCACAAGAAGGCTGAAGTTTCGGTTAAGCTAGTACCTAGTTGGTCCCCCACGAGCTCGTCTCAAGCATTCTACCCTAAGAGGCATACTTTCGATCAAACGATTTATAAAATTGTGGGGCAAATTCGTCCAAATATCCCGTAAAGCGTTAGAAAGGTCCTCCAGGTTATTGATCGGTTGTTCTAAGGTTGACAATTGTCTAGACATCTCAGACCAGACATGTTCGATGCAATTCATGTCTGGAGAGTGGGCTGGTCAGTCCATCCTATCAATAGCATGAGTTTCTAGCGCTTCATTAACCAGACGACTACGGTGTGGACGGGCATTATCGTCAATTAAAATGAAATTCTCGCCCACAGCAGCCGCAAACGGAACAATTATGGGTTCAATAATCATATCGTGATATCAAAAATTCAAAAATATGGCGTCGAACGAGACGGACGTGTCTGATAGAGAGGCTGATGATTATGCAAATAATTGTGAAAATAACAGTGAAAAAGTGTTCAAATGCTGTTCAAAGTCGTGCAAGGTGTGCATATGCAATAGGTGTTTCGCTATTTTCCACGAAAGCTGCATAAAAAGAATGAAAAATGTGAAAATCATCAACGAAAGAATGATTGAATGCTGCGATAAGAAAAGTGAAGATGAAAGTGATAAGGATGAGTACAAATCCCTAAAAGTGGAAATACACTACCTGAAGCTCCTTGTGGAAGAAATGAGGGATAAAAACAACGTCCTAACATTGAGTAATAAACTACTTCAAGAAAAGTTAGGAGAGGTTAGTAAAGATCAAATAGATACAAACTGCGCCGTAATTCCAACCATCAAGATAACGGATGATAACAAACGTAAACAAACTGATCAATCATATGCAGACAGAGTAGGCACAAGAGAAAGTAGTTCCAGTGAACCCAGAAAGGAAAGTCAAACAACACAACGTAAACAAATATACTGTAAACAGGTTTCAATCCAAGAACAACAGATTAGATTACAAACCCAACCAATAAAGGCAATTAAAACTTCCAAAATAGAAATGGCAAAGAATGAAAAAAGCAATGAGGAGAATCATGAAAAAGAATACCAATGACAATACCAGAGAAGAAGACCGAACAGGAAAAGAATGGGGACAATAGGAACAAGCAATGAGACAACTAATGATGATTTCGCGGGAGTTCAGAAAAAACTTTGGATTTACATATATAGAGTAAATAAAGCTTGCTCCGAGGAAAAAGTACATGGATATATCAAACAAAAAACTGGACTTACCGATAATGAAGTTTGGACTAAAGAAATTCCAGTGAAAGGAAATGGTTTGAATAGATATGTTGTCACTGCACCGATAGACAAAAAAGATTTATTATATAGCTCAGAATTCTGGCCAAATGGAGTAGGGGTCAAACGTTTTGATTTTGATAAACATAGAGAATTCCTACAAACACTAAACATACAAAAAGAACCTTCTTTTTAGTAGATACACCTGCTGGTACATCACAAAGAAATACACAAAGACAAAATGAACATCCGAATATGTCTAATAAATTTGGGATTTTACATCAAAATGTTAGATCCATAGGCAATGCCAAAGAACTTTTAGAAGAAGCACTGAAGGAGAATGAGGAAGTGAAGGTGTTGTGTATATCAGAACATTGGAAGACAGAAGAACAGCTTCAATATCATGCAATAGCAAACTTTACATTGCAAACACACTTCTGCAGGGCGGAAAAAGAACATGGGGGAGTAGCCATTTACACCAAAAATGGGTTTCAAGTAAAGGAGAGGAAAGACATCAAAAAGATCTCAAAAAAAGGAAAATTTGAATGTGTGGCAGTTGAATATTATATAGGAAAAAGTAAACAGGTCTGCGTCGCTGTATACAATGACGGAAATGATGATATATTGACTGAGGGTATGGAAAAAATTTTACAAAAATTACACAATGAAGATGTGAAAGTGGTAATAGCAGGGGATTTCAATATAAATATGGAAAAAAAATCAAGTAAAAGACGCAACATACTAGATTTGATGGGGACATATAATGTAGAGCAGACAATTAATCAACCGACCCGAATAACAGGGAACTCAGCAACATGCATTGATGGTATTTTTACAAATAGTGAATTACTATATGAAGTCAGGATTTTTGATGCACACATATCCGATCACACAGCCCAAAAAATAGTATTCACCATTGATCAGGAAGAAACGAAGTTCAAATACAGACGTATGTTTTCAGAGAGAAATTTTCAACTCTTCAAGGATGCACTGAGAGAACAAAATTGGGATTCTCTGTATGAAATTAATAAGAAAGACATAAATAGCCAGTTTGATCACTTTCACACGTTATACAAGGAAATTTTCAATAAATTATTCCCAATCAAAAAAATTAAAGTGAGAGGAAAACCAAAAATGGATAAAATGGATCCTGAAACTGCAACCATTAAAGAGAAATTGGATATACTGCTAACGTTAAGCACACACGATGAATCGTTCAGGGAAATGTATAGAAAAACAAAATTATAATATGATAATCATTTGAAAAGGAGAACAAAAGATAAATTCGACAGGAAAATCAAAACATCTGAAAATAAAAATAAAACTATGTGGTCTTTCATAAAATCAATGAATAACTCTCAGAAAACAAATCAATTTCAAGTGAATGGAGATCCAACCCATATTGTCAATGATATGAACACCTTTTTCATAAATGCAGCTACAAGACTCACAGCAAATATAACAAGAAACAGGAGTGAATACCAGTATGTGGAAGAAAATAAATCCTTGTTACTGAGACCAATAAATTTAGAAGTAACCAAAGAAATTATAACGTCGTTGAAAAATAAAGATACAAGTGGATATGATGGAATATCAAGCAAAATAATAAAACAGACAGCTGAGGAAATAGTTAAACCTATGAATCACATTATAAACAACTACCTCAAATGTGGTATTTTTCCAGAAAGAATGAAAATAGCAATAGTCAAACCAATACATAAAAAAGGTGACGTTAATGAATACGGAAATTACAGGCCAATAAGCATCTTACCAAGCTTCTCAAAGATACTAGAAATAGCGTATTGTAGGCAGATCATGAATTTCTTAACAGAAAATGCGTTCTTCAAGGAAAGTCAGCATGGATATCGAAAGGGAAAATCGATTCAAACGGCTATTTTCAGGTTTGTATCGAAAATAGTGGAAGCATTTGAAAACAAGGAATATGCAATGGGAATTTTTTTGGATTTGACTAAAGCATATGACTGTTTGAGTGTAGATGAGTTGATGAGAAAATTAGAAAAATATGGCATACGAGGACCGGCTTTGAAATGGGCAAAGTCATATTTTGCATCTAGGAAACAAATGGTACAAGTGGAGTCACAGGGAAGAGTGTTCAATTCGGAATTGGAGGAAATCATTTTGGGAATTCCGCAAGGTAGTATAGCTGGCCCCCTTTTCTTCTTAATATACATAAATGATTTTGATGAATGCCTTGGAGTTGAAGAAGGGCAGGTGATTGCAGCAAATTATGTGGATGACACGAATCTATTAGCTATTCATAAGATTTTTTCAGAACTAAGGATGATGAGCGAAAAATTGATAAAAGAGAGTGAAAATTGGTTTGAGATGAACAACTTAGTACTCAACAAAGAAAAGACACGTTTGGTACTTTTCACACCCTCTAACATGAATAGCGGAAATTTAAGTATAAACCAAAATACCAATTTGGTAGAAGAACACACCAAGTTACTAGGAATGTATATTGATTCGAATTTAAATTGGAATGAACACGTGAATTACTTAAGCGGAAAGTTAAGAACAAATATCTATGGCCTGAGGACAATGGCACGATACATTGGATATGAAGCCCTGAAAGCTCTGTATCACGCGACGATAGAGTCAAGGCTGAGATTTGGAATGATTTTCTATGGAACATCGAATATAGAAGATTTGTTCATATTGCAGAAGAAAGCACTTAGAATAGTAAACAATCTGAAATACAATGAATCATGTAGAACTTACTTCAAGAAAAATGGAATACTGACAATATATGCCTTATATATACATGAGTGCTTGTTGTTTATGAAGAAAAACGACCATCTTTTCCAAAAATATCGAAATGAAAAATCATTCCACGAAACTAGAAGTTTGGACTACATATTTCCCAAATTCAAATTAACAACAAGCCAAAAACAAGTGGAATACAGATGCCTGAAACTTTTCAATTCATTGCCTGGCAATATAAAAGCAATTCAGGACACCAGAACTTTCAAGAAGAAAATATACAAGTTCCTATTAAATTTAGAGCCCTATAATATGGCAAGTTATACGGGATAAAATATATATATATGACACTGTTTCACTTCATTTTCATGATTTTGTTATGTAATATGATTTGAAATAAAGTACGATTTATTATTATTATTATTATTATTATCTCTGGCTGGTCATGGTGGTGTTCTGCAGAACAACCAACTCTGTGCGTTGGTTCAAACAAATGCCTCCCCATACACATATAGAACCTCCGCCAAAAGCTGTTGTGGGTACCATAAACTGTTCTGCATACCTTCGACCTCTTTCCCTCCAAGCAAGAATACGTTCATCGGAGTTGATCAAACGAAATCTAGACTCATCCGTTAATAAACATCGGCTCCAATCTTCAAGTGTCCAATTGCGGTGCTCCTCAGCCCATTGCCGTCGATGAACCCGGTGTTCCCTATTCAAACGGGGATGTTGTACCCTCTTACGTGCTCTCAAACCACGAACATGTAGTCGTCGTCTTACAGTATGGTTCGAAATTAGAACTCCTGTTGCAACTCTCAGTGATCTATTGAGCCGCGACGCCGGGTAAGTGGGATTTCTCCTAGCATTTAGGATCAAAAGACGATCTTGGGCAGCTGTTGTACTGCGCTGCCGACCTCCCCCATGAACATAAGCTACTGAGTCGTTTTGGATGAACCTATTCCAAGCCCGACTCACGACACTTTGCGAAACATTCAACCGCCGGGACACTTCTCGCTGGGACAAACCTTCCTGTATCCACCGTATGATTTGGTCCAGTTGCACAGGAGCCAAACGTCTTCTCGGCATGACTGATAAGCTGATATTGTTCTCATTTCTTCAATTATTGTCACCTTATGTGTTTGAACGAGAGAAAAAAACAGATTTAATAACAAATACCACATTGCTTTTCACTCCACCTGTAACAGCCTACAGATAATAATCGATTTTGTGAACAAGAGCCGATGGAGTGAGGAAGACTTTGATATAATCAACTCAAAACATCTTACTTTTTCCTTAGAGAACATATAATGTACAGATATTCACGAGATAACTTGAAAAAAATACAAATGAAGAGAAGTTCATAAGTGATCCCTAGCAATTGTTGATCAGTGTATAATTAAGCAAAAAATAAATATCCAAAATTACAATATCCACAAAATTTGTATATATTTGACTCAACGGCCAAAATTTGAGATTCAAAACAAATGTCTCAAATAATCTATTATTCAAACAAAAGAAACAAAATAACTCAACTTTGAATTTGGGAGAATCGGGACTACTCAAATAAACTTATCTTCATCAGATAAAAAAAAATAAGAATTAAATAGCCAAAAGATTGTTAACTTGCCCCTTATCACCGCTAGGTGAGTAAATAGGCCCTGCCTCTACCTAGTTTTAATTCTTTAACTTTTTCACACGAGACGTGTAATTCCTTTTCAATAACTCCTGTCCCGATTCACGCACTCCGAGCTAATCTATTTCTTACCAAAACAAATTTTATAACTTTATCCCAAAAAAAAATAAATCTAAACTTTATCAAAAATTGAATCCCTGCTTTTCTATTTCTGACCTGACTCTTCCTTTCTCAGAGCCAAAACTTTTCCTTTTCTTGAATACTTAAAATCCCTAAAACTCACTCATCTACCAATTTACCGTTCTATTTAACTTATCCTTATTAAATATTACTCTGATCTTGAAATAGAAATTGTTTTGCTCTAAGTCCGGTTTCGCGACCGTCGCACAGTGGGGCAAGATACCCAGAATGTTGGCAAAAAATCAGAAAACTGTTTTTAACTTGAGAAATCATTTATTTATTCATTAATAAGTTACAATGAAGCCCATTAAAAAATAAAAGTGTAAAAAAAACCACAGGTAGAGGTTCGATTTCCGGCAGAAAATAATTCGAGGCTACCAAAAATTAAGAATTTTAATGAATGATTTTCTCTAATGAAAAACAAAAAAAACAACTTTTATACATATTTTGATTATTTAGAAATCAGAATCGGTATCATTATAAATTTTTTCTTCTTCCTCTTCTTCTTCTGATGATGAAACTTTCAACAATTGCAAGCCCTTGGAATTTTTTATTGTTTCCTTTTTTTTATTTTCTCTTTGCTTGTAATTACTGGATCGCTACTGATCAAAAATAAATTGAAAATATCTTCGACGCGTCGTTCGAATTCTAAATCCTTCTCAATATGAGACCCTAAGCAATACTGATTTCCTTCTTAAACCTCAACAAAATCGTAACCACCCCAAAAATTGCCCAAGATACCATGCCAATTAGATCATTAAAAATTTTTTTATCCTTCTTCATTTTTTCGTCAACAGACCCCACCTTCAACCTCAGCTCAAGCTAGATTTTTCTGCTGTCTCGACTAGAACCATACTTCGATTTTGCCTAACGAACTTTTTGCTGTATTATCTGGGAACGACCATAATGGTTCTTCACATGTATCGAACTCAGATAAGTCAAGATTTCCCCGTATCTGAATTATTTTTCTTATCCCTAAAAAATATATCGATTTCACCAACGCAGTGAGACGATAACCAGGAAAAGCAATAATCGAAAATGAATACATCCTGCTTCTAAGATAAGATCAGTTTACACAAGTCACGACAGCTCTTTTGAATTTAACGTATATTCCTTCTCTGAATAATAATTAATTCAAATAATCTCAATTATTTCCAAATTTCCGATTTCTTCGAGTTCTTCGTAATCAATTGCAAATCAACAAATTTGCAAGTAATTTGGGATCTTGGGAGGCGTTCTTAACCAATTTTAAAGGTGCGTCATCTTCTCTCAGAAGGTTACAACGATGAAAATCATCAATATGGCAACTCGGTAGTCTCTGCCATATATACTTTCCCTCTCGATAGCGGAGAATGACTTTGCTTTGCCGTAGAACGGTTTGGTTTATATCCCAAGCTATGCCGTTCTACCGAAAATTTCACAGCCTGTAACGCCAGCTTTCGGGCTAGCCTCTATAGAACGTTTTTGCAGTAGGAGCTGCATATAAATGTTAAGGTACTACTGCATCTATTAAATATAACGGGTGTTTTTTTTTCGAGGTATATAACTTTAAGTTGGCATTACTGTTCATGATGGCGACCGATTTAACAGTTGTCAAATCATTTATTCTCAGTTTGGATTGGCAATTCATCATGAATAGACTCACGCCTGAACAACGCTTGCAAATAGTGCAATTTTATTTCGAAAATACTGGTTCTGTGCGGAATACCTATCGCGCACTACGTCCATTAGCGATGAAGCGCACTTCTGGTTGAATGCCTACGTCAACAAACAAAACTGCCGCATTTGGAGTGAAGCTAATCCTCAAGTGAATGTCGAAACACCGTTACATCCAAAAAAACTGACTGTTTGGTGCGCTTTATAGGCTGGTGGAATCATTGGTCCGTACTTCTTCTGGAACGATGATGGCCAGAACGTTACAGTCAATGGTGATCGGTATAGAGCCATGATGATTAACTTTTTCATTCCTGAATTGAACAACCATGATGTCTAGGAGCTGTGGTTTCGAAAAGACGGCGCAACATGTCACACAGCTCGTGCCACAATCGATTTATTGAAAGACACGTTTGGTGACCGCCTAATTTCACGTTTTGGACCTGTGAACGGCCTCCAAGATCTTGTGATTTAACACCGCTAGACTACTTTCTGTGGGGCTATGTAAAGTCATTGGTCTATGCGGATAAGCCACATACCCTTGACCATTTGGAAGACAACATTCGCCGTGTTATTGCCGATATACGGCCACAATGTTGGAAAAAGTAATCGAAAATTGGACGTCCAGATTGGACTACATCCGAGCCAGCCGTGGCGGTCATATGCCAGAAATCATATTTAAAATGTAATGCCACAAGATTATCTTGCGGATAAATAAAATTCATGTCAATCGAATAATCCATCGTTGTTTTATTGCAATTTGAAGTTCTATAGCTCTAAAAAAACACCCTTTACTTGAAATTAAAATACTTTGACAAAGTTTCACTGTATATTGTGGTTTACATGTACTACATGTATACTCGATCAAAGCGGTTGCATTGTGATATCTCTGACTAATAACAGCGAAAATAATACGGTTTTTACAGAATCTAAATTTGAATTTTACTATAAGTTGAAGAGAAGGTTATTAAGTAAAGATTTTTGGTTCAGTTAACTGTAGGCGGTCCCAGAAAATAAAGGAAAAGAAATAATAGTGTTATTTTCGATTCCATTCAAGAAGTTGTTGATATTCGTCGCAATAACTAAAGGTGAACATAGCCTGACATATTTGATTGATGATGTCAGAACAAGGAAGGAGTATAACGCTGGAAAATGTTTTCGATGAAATTATATCGGCAAAAAATGAAATTATATCAACCAAAAACGAACTGAGGAATAGCATTTCGGCCAGCGAAACTAGATTGCTTCTCGAAATTACGGAACTTAAGAGCAAAGTTAGTCATTTGGAAAGGGAAAACGAAACCTTAAGAGTAAGATTGGAGAGAGTAGAGAGATCATCAAATAAGAAAAACTTAATAATTTTTGGCATCGGAGGAAAGACGACTGATATAACTGCGGATAACCTTTGTCAGAAGCTATCAAACTTGCTAGATATTAAGATCAAGGGAGAAGATGTTAGTGACTTCTATCCATTAGGACGATCTGATGAAAGTCCTTTAAAGGTGGAGCTCGTGTCTTATTCCACAAAGAGGGCAATCTTGAGTAATGCTAAGAAACTAAAAGGCACTGGAATTTCCATAAAAAGTGATTTGACTTCTCAACAGCGGGATGACCTCGGAAAACTCAAGAAGCATCTAACTGAAGCAAGGGCCAATTATTCTTGCATATCTTACATTAAAGGAAGAACTCTGGTGATAGGAGAAGAAGTATATACTTTGGATGAGCTGGAACAGCAAGAAATTACAAAGAGACCGAATAGCGCCCCTGAAACCCCAATTAGAGTAGATAATGCAACCGAGATTGAGCATAGCCATGAAGAAATTATTCTAAATGAGCCATCAGCTGTTGCACAGGCATCAAATAAAACACCCACTCTAAAGACCCATGCCAAAAATTTACTGTACCTGAATAGAGCTTCCCCAGGGCTACCAGTCACGCGTGGAATGAAATTGAGAAATAACCCGACTAAACAGTAAGTGTTGTCCTAAGTGTAGTGAAAGCTGTGAAATACTTTTCAGCTGGACTAAATTTCACTGTTTTTATTGCTGCTGAGTGGGGTTAACTCTTTAATTCTAGTGGTAGATTGCTATTATATTTGGGACTGTTGTATTGCTTTATTTTTTGTTTTTGTTGAGGAGATTTGGGAGTGGGTTTTTGGCCTTGTTTTTATTACTCATATATGTATGCAATATTTTACGTTCGAACTATCTGAATAGCATTGGAGATCTGATTGGTTTTTCGATCTGCCAGAATGAACTCATACGTAAGGGAATATCAGAACGAAAATTTCGTAACCGAAGTCATCGGAGATGCTGAGGATTTAAAAAAATATGCCATTGATAAAGATTTCACAATATTACAGATGAACATCCGGAGCATACTGATGAACTTTGCAGAGTTTACTCTCTTTTTAGAGCACTCAACACATAAATTTGATATACTCATTCTCACGGAAACTTTTCAAATAGACGAATTAGAACTTTTTCATTTGAGTGGCTACAACTGTATTTATAATGAAGGAAAGTACAATAGAAATGATGGAATAGTGGTTTACGTTAGGGAGGATATTAAACATTCTAGCCGAATAGTGATGATTGGGGAAATAGCTGCGATCGAAACGGACGTGGGGGAAAAAGATCAAAAAGTAAAGATAACATCTATTTATAAATCTCCCCAGATAAAAATCGAAATTTTCAACGAAGAAATCTCTAACTACCTTCATAAAACGGAAAAATGCAATAAACATATTATAGCAGGTGATATCAATATTAATCTTTTATCGGATGAAATTGTCGTTGAGGAATATTTGAATAATATGTACACTTATGGGTTCGAATCGATAATAAACAGATGCACCCGTCCGAAAACCGGTAGCTGCATTGACCACATATTTGTTAAAGGAGTGAATACACAACACAATAAGCTTAACGGACTTGTCCTGGAATATTTGATAACTGACCACTTTCCAGTCATTATGTGTGCTGATTTGAAAATCTCTAAGAAATCCGAGAAAATGTGTAAGAGAACGTGTAAACAATACACCAATTATGAAGGTTTGAGGGAAGGTCTGCTGAATGAGGAATGGAAAGAGATCTATGGGGAAGGAGATGTGCATTATAAAACGGAAAAATTTATTAACATTTTAAAAAAATATATAGAAGACAACACCAAGACAATTCAATTCAATAACAAGAAGGTCGGACGGAAGAAATGGATGACACCTGCTTTGCTCAAGTTGATAAATAAGAAAAATTCACTGTACATGAGGCTGAGAAGAACACCACTCGATGAATCTCTTCAGCAGGAATATGTATCGGTCAGAAACAGATTGAAGTATGAAATAATTGGAGCAAAGAAAAAATACTTGCAAGAATATATACATAATGAACAGTCTGACTCGAAGGCACTTTGGGCCCAAGTGAAAGATTTATGTAATGACAGGAAACCCGAACCAGATGTTCAGTTTGCTGAGCTTCTTGATGATGAAATCTCTGATAGTACTGATGTTGCTGAGAAATTCAATAATTACTACACTTCATTGGGCAGGTCTTACGCTGAGAAAATTCAATCGCCAAAAAAAATCCCTCCTGAAATACCATTTTTGTCGCATTCGTTCTTCATTTCCCCGACTGATCCTACTGAGGTGGAAAAAATAATTGCTGAGTTGAAATCGAAAAAGGCAGTGGGATTTGATGGATTGCGAGCAGAAACCTTAAAACGGATAAGAAGAGAAATTGCACAACCTCTGTCACATCTGGTGAATCTTTATATATCTGAGGGAATCTTTCCGGACATACTTAAAATCGGCATTATAAGACCGATTTATAAAAATGGAGATAAATCCAGAATAAACAACTACAGACCCATAACACTGCTGAGCACCTTAGCTAAGGTAGTTGAAAGAATATTGAAGGTAAGAATGGTGAAATTTCTGGGGAAATATGAGATTCTTTCAAAAAATCAATTTGGGTTTAGGGAAGGTAAATCTACAGAGGATGCGCTGAAGGCTCTGATAGGAAAGATCTATAATTGTATGGATGAACAACAACCTTGCTTGGGAATTTTTATAGATCTTTCGAAAGCATTTGATACGGTATCTCATGATAAACTTTTAGATAAACTCTATGCATATGGTTTTCGTGGTGTCGCATATAATTTGATGAAGAGTTACCTGTCTAACCGAAAACAAATAGTGGAAATTAACGGACATAGAAGTGGAGAGCGTGTGGTTACTTATGGAGTTCCTCAAGGAACTGTTCTTGGACCACTATTATTTTTGATATATGTGAATAGCCTATTCGAGCTACGGACTAGGGGGGAAATGGTTGGGTTTGCTGACGATGTTGCCGTATTCCATCAAGGTGAAACTTGGGAAAATCTCAAACACATAAGCGAGGTAGACTTTTCGGAAATTATGCAATGGCTTCAATATAATTTGCTCACTTTAAATGTAGAAAAGACCAGATACCTGCCGTTCACGTCATACACCCCAGGATTACCAAATTTCAAAGAACTGAATATTTCATCTACAGTATCTATTCCAGAAACAGCCTCTATAAAATATCTCGGCATTGTTATAGACCGACATTTGAAGTGGGATGAGCACGTGAAATATATAAACAGAAAACTGAGAGGATTGCTGTATAGATTTAAATATGTTACAAGATATGTGGAGGACAGAAAAAACTTGCATATATTATACGATGGTTTGGTGAGCTCGCAAATATCATATGGAATTTTGGGATGGGGTGGGCTCTATGATAATCAACTGAAAAAAGTCAACATATTGCAGAAACGCATTTTGAAAATAATGTATCAAAAAGAAATTACTTACCCCATCCACCTGATATATGAATTGTCAAAAGTTTTGGACGCCCGGCAAATATACACTCTCAAAATTGTATGCGATATATACAAGAAAAAACTTCCCATGGATACATTACAGCATCACTACAACACAAGAGGAGAAAATAGATATGGCAGGCCTAGGAGCAAAAAAAAAATTGGGCAGCGGTACTACGCACATATTGCCCCAAGATTGATGGATCTCATTCCGGGAGAACTCATGTTAATTAAGAACTATGTGAAATTCAAAAAAAGTGCTAAACAATGGATATTGAATACAGATAAAAAAACTATTCACGGAATCATTAACCTGAGCAGTATGTAATTTTTTCAATGTTTTGTTCCGATTGTGACCTTATGTACTGATTGTGACTTTTTATTACACCAATTGCGACTTGTTGAACCGATTATGACTTTTTATACCGATTGTGACTTTCTAAACCGATTACGACTTAAATAGAAAATCTTGTTTTTTTTTTTTACACAAAGTGATGTTTTGTCAGAATAGATCATTTAGTTTTAAGTTTGCAACCTGTAAACGAATTCCTACCACGTACAGTCGAAATGACTCTGTGGATGTATGTAGTTTATGGTAAATAAACTTATTATTATTATTATTAGTAGGAGTACTTACCACAAGCGTAGTGAGGGTGAAATGTGGGAGAAGCAACATTAAATAAAATAAAAAGGGACGAGTTCTTTCATTTTTCAGAAAATAATTTGTTATTATCCCCTCTGTATACGCCCTTGTCTTGAATTCCTATTTGAGTTTTCGTAGCTTGAATGAGCATAATCAAATTTCGGAAATAAATAAAATGAAACTCCAAAAACTTTATAACTACCTCAAAAAATCTTAGGAGCTTTTTATTAGAATTAATCAAGGGATGAAAATAATATTTTTATTTTCAACGAAGTTATAAAACAGTATATCTATTAGTAAGTACATATTATATAGTTCATTTTATCACAAAGTTAAATGGTATTAGCTGGAAAAAAATACCTAGGTAAAAATTAGAATTTAAATTATGTTCTTCATGACAAGAATACGATGGTAAATGAAGAAATTGTTCTGAATGAATCATTTATTTCAATTCATTTGTTGAAAATTTCATCTTGTAGTGTTTTCATACAAGTTTTTGGAGATCAGTTTTAGTTTATTGTTCAATTTTCTTGGTAGCTGTTATTCCGTTTATTAAATTAAATTTAAATGAAAATAATGAATATATTATTCATATCTGTACAAATTCAAGAACTTCTTTCCGCTGGAGATAAGAATTTAATTTTTAGATGAATTGATCGAATGAAATAACATATATTGATGTAGAGTCTTGAATCTAAATAAGCCCTTTCAAATACGACTAAAGATCGCTTATCTGACTAATAGTTTTGAAAAAGGATGAGTAATGGCAGATATAGAGAAATTAGAGCAAATTTCAAAGACACTGAATCATCTCTTTGGCTGCTTTCTTCTTGTCGAATTTGTGGTTTGGGTGAAATTATACAATTAGATTCGCAGTCAATGTCTGTACAAATATCGCAAACAGTACTTTTAGGAGGTTTGTAGAATATTCTTGCTCTCCTTGCTGAAAAATATAGTCAAGTTGATCTCGGGAAACAAATATATTTTCGAGAATATACTTACAAGTATCGTAATAATCGTATAACACCACTGGTACTGGTCTATGATTAGCTACTTTGTATATTCTGAATGCTGAAATTGTCGGGCAGAACTCAATAACATTAGAGATGTTATTGAAGTATAGGATAACTTTGGTGAACTTGTTTTTCGATTCAACTTTTTGTACATTTTGACTAATTTCCAAGCTAGGCAAAGAATGGATATCGACAATGTAGCCAGATGGTAAATTCACCTCCATTACAGCCATATTGCTCCTTACATCATCGGTTGAGTTTTCTTTCTCGTTTACAAATCTGCAAATATAAAACATTCAGTGAGAAAAAGTCAGTGTGATGTCCATTAGCATTGACATAGTTCTAATGATGGGAGTTATGTGTAACAACAATTCGATTCATTCATATTTTGATATTTTCTTATTCTAGCCGTATAGAAGTCAGTTTTTCACCTGACGTATCGCTTATTACTGCAGTAAGCATCTTCAAAGGTGTAAAGTTAAAATTGCCCATGAGACTCTAAGACAAATTTCTAAAGGTGGTTTGGTTTATTTGGCAACAAAACTCCTACGCAGGTTTTTACAAATTTAATAAAATTAAAATATACATATAAATCGATTCTTTTTACTCTGAACAAATAATATTGAGATATAAACTAAACTTGAATTAGTTTTTAATGAATTACTGTGCTATTAGGATGGAACCACTTCTGTAGATTTGTAGTAAAGCGGATATTTGAAAATTATCGAAATTATTAGAATTATTATGCCAAGGAAATACGTTAAATTCAAAGAGTGATCGCGACTTGTTTAGACTGATCTTATCTTAGCATAAGGATGTTTTGTTTTCCAATCAATGCTTTTCTTAGTTACCGTCTCCAGACGTCTCGACACTACGTTGGTGAAATCGATATATCTTTCACGGATAAGAAGAATACATTTAGATACGGGGAAATCTTGGCTTATCTGAGTTCAGTAAATGCTTTTTGGTCACATATGACACTGCAGAAAATCCGTCAGGCTGTAGGCAAATTCGAAGTATGGTTCTTGCTGAGTCTGCATAAAAATCTAGTTTGAACTGAGGTTGAAGGTCTGTTGACAAAAAATGAAGAAGGAATGATGAGGCTTGAGTTTTGAGTTAGTATCGCTTAGGGTCTCTCATTGAGAAAGGTTGAGAATTAGAACGTCGGTCGCGAAACCGGACTTAGAGCAAAACAATTCCTTTTCAATATCAGAGTAATAAATTTAGTAGATGATAGACAGTTGAATGAATTTCAAGTTTTTTGGAAGAAGGAATTGTTTTGGCTCTGAGAAAGGAAGTTAAGTATCGCTTAGGGTCTCTTAGTAAGAACGGTTAAATTAGGTCAGAAGTAGAAAACTAGGAATTTTTTGAGATAAAGTTAGAATTTGTTTTTTTAGAATCTCTTTGGAATAAATTAGGTCAGATCGGAGTTCGCGGATCGGGAGTGAAGTTTTATATAAGAAATTACACGTTTTCGAGTGAACAGTTTGGAAAAATTAAAACTAGGTTTAGGCAGGGCCTAAAATACTCACCTAGCATCGTGGGATAAGGGCAAGTTTTTGGTTATTTACTTTTTAGTTTATTTGTTGATGTGTGAATGTTTTTTTCTTTCAATGAAAATAAGTTTATTTGAGTAGTCCCGATTCTCCTAAATTCAAAGTTGATATATTGTTTCGTTTGTTTGAATAACAGATTATTTGAGACATTTTTTTTGTTTTATAAAATTTTGGCCGTTGAGTCAACATTTCAAGGGATATTGTAACTTTGGTTATTTTTTATTTTTCTTTATTATATTTAATTTAAAATTTAAATCGATTTTCATTGACCCAATAAATTAATCCAGTCCCTAGAGAAGAAAATTCAACTAATAAGACCTGTCCATTGAAGCGACAGGCCGGACTTACGTATAAAATCTTTTGTGAATTTACATAATTAATTATTCTCCGAGACCTCTGGAAAGCCGCTCTTCCAGGGGTTAAAAGAACATCTGAACCGGAGATAAGTGAACGATTGGTCAACATTCTCTGACCAACCCGTTCATGACAAATTGGTGACAGCTTAAGGGATATTAGTTGATTTTTATTTCTCTGGGATGATATGACAAATTGGTGATAGTTTAAGAGATAATTTTTTTTTTGACTGGGATCGGATATTTTTCAAAAAGTTAAATTTTGGTAGTTGAAATTTTGAGGATTGATAATATTGAAGTATTAGAGTAAAGTTTGAGAAAGAAACTGTTGAATTGGGAGACTTTTGGATGAATAGACCTTGTATTCTTTGTGTATGATTAATATATTGGAATTTGAATTATTTTGAGCGTATTGTTGTTTTTATCAGGGGTGAAAACATTTAATTTTGTTGAGGTGGAGGAGTGTGTCGGATTCTGATTTTGTTATATTTAGGTATGTTATTTAGGAAGTTGGAGAAAATCAGCTGTTGGGCCTGAATTATACTTAGTTAATTTATTTCGTTGAACGTTAATTTTCTAAATCTATAAGTAGAAGTGAATAAATAATTTTCATAATTAATTAGAGGTATTTGTTTTGAGACATTTGTTTTAATTGAAGTGATTTTCTTTTAAGTAAGTTTTGGTTTATACTCTAATTTTCAAAATTTGAAAAAGAGTTTCAAGTAGACATTGAAGTCAGGTTTGTGCTAGTTTTGGAATTTACAGTTTTCGGTGTTAGAAAGAAATTTAGGGATTTTCAGGAAAAGGTCAGACAGTTGATCAACGTGGGATACCAAATATAAGGGTGAAGGTGAAATATTGTATTGGTTGTATCATTTATATTATTTTTTGATATTCAAATTTAATTAAAAAAAAAAAAAAAAAAAAATGTCGATTACACCTCCTCTACCTGGTACTGTTAATAGCGCTACTTCAGTTAATGCGCCAGGCGGAAATCCACCTGTGAATCCGGCAATAGTAAATTTGCAACGTTATTCGCTAGGAATGATGTCGACTACCTTAGAAAATTTTTCAGGAAAAGAAGTTTTAAGATATTTTGATAAATTGGAACTAAGGGCAAAATTAGAAGGATGGAGTGAGGACGAAACCCTCACTCTATTGAAACTAAAGTTAGTAGGCGAAGCATACAGCTATTTTAAATCAGATATTACTTTAAATTCATTAACTTATGTAGAACTAAAATTGAGACTAATTGAAAAATTTACGTCGCAAAAATTACCGGGAGAATGTCAGTGGAATTTGAGTAGATGTATACAAAGACAAGATGAGGATGTATCTTCATTTTGTACCAGATTAAAAACCATTGGCGCAGAATTATTAAATGAAGATTTAGCCGGGGCAAAAGCGGATGAGGAAATAGGATTGCGAAAGAAAAATAAAGATTTGATTCTGAATCAGTTCAAAATAGGATTACGGAAAGACGTAATGAGGGAGATTGGAATATTGTTATTACGGGAAAAAGATTTAAATTTGGAAAAAGCGGAAGAATTGGTCATTTTGCATGAGACAACAAATAGAATGTTACAGGGAAGATTAGCTAATATGAAAATATCGACAATAAAATCAGAAGAAGTATGTCAGTTTTGTGAAAAGAAAGGTCATTCAGCGAAAGTATGTAGAAGTATTCAAATAAATCGGGAGAACGGAGGACAAAATTTTCAAAAAAGATGTTTTGCGTGTGGCAGATTAGGCCATCTTTCGAGAGATTGTAGGGATAATGATAAATCAAGGAAACAAATTCAAAGTGCTTGTTTTCAGTGTAATAAGTTGGGACATTGGGCGAGAGAATGTCCCGGAAATGCCCGAAAAGTTGAGCTTAGTAAACGACAAAATTTTAACAATGAAAATAGAAGAGATGAAAATGAAAATAGAAGTGTTGAAAATGAAAGTAAAAAGCCTCAAGGGGCTGAGGGAAGGGACCAGCGATATTCTTTTGGAAATAATTATTTTAATAGGTCAAATAATAGTTCGTCAACGGGTGCGATCCCAAAACAAAAATTTTCACCTTTTCCTCAAAGAAAGAATTTAAACTCCAATGGCCAAAGTCCTTCCGCCGGGACGGAGGCTGCAAATATGTAAATAGGCAGAACGGATTGCGTTCGCCAAAAGGGCGGCTACCTAGTAGAGAATTTAGGGAACGTACGGTCATGGTCATTCCGGAAGTAAATTCGGCAAGAATGCATGACGTACCCCACTTGATTAGATTAAGTATCAACGGAAATATAGGTGTTTGTTTGATAGATACAGGGGCAGCGGTGTCTCTAGTAAAAAGGGGATTGATCTCAAGAGACGAGGTCAATGAATACGGTGTTGACTGCGAGCTAACTAGCGTATCGGGTCACAATTTACGTACCTGGGGTACGGCGAATATTACTGTAAGTCCAATAGCAGAAAGATTTAAGATAGATTGGACAGTTATATTAGTGGATGATGAAACATTAGGGAACGTTGATATAATACTAGGTAGGGATTTTCTTAAGGAAAATCAAGCGCATATTAAGTATGAACACGAACCATCGGTAATTATGTGGGGAAGAGAGTTCAAATTTCTGAATAAAGATTTGAATGAAGGTATATATATAGGGGACCGACACACGGAGGAAAAGAAAGAGGAAATACAAGTTAATAAGGTGCGGAAAAGGGTGACTTTTGCAGATGATATTTTGGAAAAATTTAAGGTTAATAGGAAGTTGACGAATATTAAGAATATAGGTACTCAGACGGAAAATTACGTGGAGAAAGGAAATTTAGCGATGAGGGATATCGGTATTCAAGTGGAAGGTATAGCGGAAATTGAAAAAATAAAAGTGGACAAAACGATAGGAATGCCAGAAAGAGATCAGAAAAAAATTCATGAAAATGAAAAATTGATTGGAAATTATGAGGAGAATAAATTTTGGGAGACGGACATTATTTCGGAAAAGAGGGTTAGTATACCAGCGCGTACGGAAGCTTTAGTACCAGCAAAATTGAAAAGAGATATAGAAGGGACAGACCTAGTATGTGAACCACTGGAGCAAGGTATTGGATTCATTTACGTTGCGAATTGTTTGATGAAAAAATCAGAAAAATTGTGGATTCGAGTAGTAAATATATCTTATGAGGAAATTACATTAGAAAAACGACAAAAACTTGCTAAAGCAATGTCTTGCGAAGTATTGAACGAGAAAGAAAAACGGAAAGGTCAATTAATAGGTCGTATAAATTTTGAAGAGAAAGGTTGGGAACTTAGCGGATTTGATTTCGGACATTTAGGTGCAGATACACAGAAAGAACTTAAGAAACTTATTTTAGAATATCAGGAACTTTTTTTGGACGACAATGATAAATTGACTAGTACTACTAAGGTGAAACACGGTATAACGTTAGAACCAGGGACCCAACCAATTTGTAAAGCTCCATATAGAATTCCCTATCATCAGAGGGAAGTGTTACAAAAAGAAATCGATCGATTATTAGAATCAGGAATAATTAGACCTTCGTTTAGTCCATGGTCTGCTCCCGTAGTTTTGATTACAAAAAAATCATCGAATGGAGAAGAAAAAATAAGAATGTGTATTGATTATCGGGGACTTAATAATGTTACGAAAACTGAGTACTATCCATTGCCAAATATCTCAGACTTAATTCAAAATTATCAGTCGGGAACGAGAGCGTTGTTTACGGTCATTGACGTGGCGGAAGCTTATCATCAAATTGATATGGAGGAAAAAGATATACCTCTAACGGGCTTCAGTACCTTTCAAGGTCACTATGAGTATACAAAGATGCCATTCGGTTTGAAAAATGCACCGTCTACGTTTCAACGGTTCATGAATATTATGTTATCGGGACTTACAGGTGATATTTGTATGGTTTATTTAGACGATATTATTATTTTCAATTCCACTGGGAAGGAAGATCATTTGAATGGGATAAGGAAGGTTTTCGATAGATTGAAAGAAGCGAATGTGAAACTTAAGCCGAAGAAATGTCAGTTTTTGTTGAAAAAAGTAAAATATTTAGGTCACATAATTACACAAAATGGTGTTCTTCCAGATCCAGAAAAGATAGAATCTATTCATAATTTCCCTATTCCGAAAACAGTGAAAGGAGTGAGGTCATTTTTAGGATTAATAAATTGGTATCGAAGATTTATTCCAAATGCAGCAGAATTAACTCCTTTGTCGAATTTAACGAAAAAAGATGTAAAGTTTGAAATTACTTCGGAAATTTTGGATGCTATATCAAAATTGAAATCTGTTTTAACGTCGGATAAAATTCTTATTTTTCCAGATTTTAGTCAACCTTTTATTGTAGCAACAGATGCTTCGGGGTTAGGAGTAGGTGCGGTATTAAGTCAACTAAGAGACGGATATGAGAGGCCAATAGCCTTCGCAAGTAGAAATTTCAAAAAGGCAGAATTAAATTATTCAACAACAGAGAAAGAACTTTTTGGTGTAATTTTTGGAATTCAGTCATTTAGATGTTATTTATACGGAAGAAAATTCACGGTAATTTCCGACCATCGACCGTTGAGATGGCTTCTTACTTTGAAAGATCCTGGATCTAGACTTGCTAGATGGGCATTAACTTTAGCTGATTATGACTTTTCAATTATTCATCGACAAGGAAAATTACATGGAAATGCGGATGCGTTGAGTCGGATGTATAGTAAGGATGATAATTTTATAGATATGGAATATGATGAATTTGAAGAATATAAGCGGTTACATACGATCCCAGAAATGAAAAATTTTTCAATCAAAGAGGGAAATTTATTTTCAGTTTCAGAAAATTGGGCATTGGCCCATTGTGTATCTAAAGATTTGGCTATGGGGGCTGGGATCGCATTGCAATTTAAACAAAATTTTGGTTCAGTAGGAATGCTTAAACAACAAAATAAAAATATAGGGGAAGTGGCAGAGTTAAATCTTCCAGAAAGAAATATTTATTATATGGTAACGAAAGATCGCTATTACGAAAAACCATCATATAGAGGAATATGGAATGCACTTCGAAATTTAAAGGTTAGTTGTGAAAAGAATGAGGATAGATATTTAGCCATGCCGATGATAGGTTGCGGCCTCGATAAATTAGAATGGGAAAAAGTATCGGAAATGATTAAATTTATATTTTATAATTCGGATATTCAGGTGCGAATATATACAGGTAGTAAGGTAGTGTCATCTATTCATGTTAAAGAAAATGAACATTTAGAGCCGGAATGGGACAGAGAATTATTAAGGAAAGCTCAAGAAAATGACTCTTATTGTCAAGGGGTTCGATTAAATTTCAATTCAGGAGGAGAAGATATCGACGGTAATTTTTATCTTTCGAAAGATAGTATAATTTACAAAATAGAGGAAGATGGGGATAAGTTAATTGTACCACGGAAATTTGTGCGAAAAGTATTACGGGATTTTCATGATTCACCAATGGCGGGTCATCAAGGACAACAGAAAACATTGAGTAGTTTGAGGAAAAGATTTTTTTGGCCAAATATGAGAACAGAAGTAATAAATTATTGTAAAAGTTGCGAGACTTGTAATGAAAGAAAAACATCTCCCCATCATAAGAAAGCGCCATTACAACATTTCACACCGACTACCAAACCTTGGGAATTAACATCTATGGATATAGTAGGGCCGTTTGTAACTTCTCTTAATGGAAATCGATATTTGTTAACGTTTCAGGATTATTTTACGAAATATATAGAAGCTATACCATTAGCGGACCAAAAAGCCGATACGATTGCTAGGGCATTTGTAGAAAACATTATTGTGAGACATGGTACACCAGAAAAATTATTGACCGATAAAGGTGCAAATTTCACCTCAAGTTTGTTCAAAGAAGTATGTAAAATTTTAGGAATTAAAAAGATTCAGACATCGAGTTATGCACCGACTACGAACGGACAAATTGAACGTATGCATAGGGTATTAAAAGATATGTTATCTCATTTTATAAGTAGTGATCAAAGAGATTGGGACAAGTGGATTCCTTTTGTAGTCATGGCGTATCGTGGAAATATTCATTCATCAACAGGGTATAGTCCCTTTTTCCTCATGCATGGTAGAGAACAAGTATTGCCTACAGATAGTTTCATAGTATCTGATAGAGTTAGGTATGATTATGACGATAATTACGCAGCGGAATTAACGGAAAGATTGAGAAGAGTATATAGAAAGGTGTATCAGACCACAGAAAAAGTGAAAACAGATAGGGTTAAGAAATTCAATGAAAATACGGTGGACCCTCAATTTTGCGTAGGAGAATTAGTTTATTTGAAGGAAATAGCGATAAAACAAGGAATATCAAAGAAATTGACGAAACCTTGGGTAGGACCTTATAGAATCGTGGAAATTCTTGGCCCAGTTACGTGTAGAATAAGAAAATGCGGGGGTAAAGATGAACAAGTCGTTCATGTAAATAGATTGAAACTTTATAGAGTTAGAAATGAATTTGAGACGGATATAGAAGAACCCGACGTTTCGGAGAAAGTAGATACGGACGGTAGCGATACCGAGTCAGATGAGGAGCGTACTGAGATAAGAGAATTTTCGCCAATGATGATTCCGATGTGGAACCGAGCGCAATTTGAAAATGAGGAACAAGAAGAAAGTGAGGAAATAGAGGACGAGGAAATCCCTCTACGTAGATCGACTAGAGTACGTCGCCCACCGGATCGATGGGGTTGGGATTAATAGATAACGGTACATACAGATAAATCCATTGTAATATAGATTATTCATATTTTGGTAAATTTTTCGACATTTTGGATAGGTAATGGAAATTTTGGTGATTTTTTTTTAGGTTTGACGAATTATGGAAACTTTGTTTTTTTTGGAGACTTTTGATAATTGCGTAGAATGATTGATAATTGATAATATTGGTGAAATTTGATTAATTTTATTTCAGATTAGGGAACTTGGGGAAGTATAGCGAAGTGAAAATTGTAGGTTAGGTGTAGTGTAGGCTGTTCGGGAGATAAGATAATTATTTTTTTTGCAATTTGTGGATGATATAAAACAGAGTTTGCTTTCAATTTCAAAATTTAGCGGGTAACGTGGGACACAGGTCCCTCAGGGAATTGAGTCGACCCTGCCCAACGTGAGATTCTAGTGGCTCCTTCTTCCAAGGAAGCCACTCTACCGGATATAGGCTCCCATTTTGGGATATGGATGTTTTATTTTTCTTTTAGAAAAAAAAAAAAGATTTTTTTTTTTTGTTATATTCAACAGTTTATTTTGGAAATGAGTATCACATATTTGGAACGACGGCGACGACAGAATAAAGTAATGCGGATTAATAGTGTAACCTTTTCTTTGAGATAAGAAGTAAATGAGTATTAAATATTTTGAACAACGACAGAATAAAGTAAGGCGGATTTATAGCGTAATATTTTATGGAATAATAAGTAAATGGATATTAAAAATTTGGAATGACGATAGAATGAAGTAAGAAGAATGAATTGATTATATTAGATTTGAGGATAATGAGACTTTTTAAAATTTTGATGGGAAATTATAAATGAGAAATGAAAAATAATATGAGAGACATATATATATATAAGTAAAGGATATCGGATTTTTGATGAATATACTGGATTTGACTTAAATACTATTGATTGTGACATCGTCTTGTATGAAAAAGGATGATGGGGTCTTTTTGAACCTTTTCGACCTGAAGAAAAAGTTTCCATGCCCTGATTCTTGTGTCTTTGGTCTCGGACACAAGATGACTTGAATTGGTCTTAACCATGCTTTATATTTTTCGGCTTAGAGGCAACAAATTGCTCAAAATGATAATAAAGTACGCATATACTTTGTATATGCGTACAGAAATTTTCAAATTTGGAGATTTTGAGCGCTATAGAGTGGGCATGTTCGGGCTTCGGCTGGGTGATGATAGTTGTCGTTGAGACGACATCCTCACCCCTCTTCTATTACCGATTAGTTTATAGAAGTGGCCTTCAGCAGCCGAACGCTCTTTAAGTTTTATGATAATGATAAGATTATTATCAAACAATTTCCTCAGATGATTGAGATGAATAGTAGAAGAGAGTAACTGTTTAAAGATTTTTAATGATTTGTTCAATGCAATAGTTTTTTTTATTTGGAAATCAGAATAGATAATTTGAGACAATATAAAGGAGACATTCAACCCAAGGGTTTGACAGTAAAATATATGGAATTATTTCATTTTTGGTAAATTCAATGAACGTTTATGGTGGTTATGTTCATATAATTAGTTGGTTTGAGTTTTTTTTTATTTTTTTTGATTGATTACGAAATTTTAAGAGATATAATGATATCTAGTTAGAGCGAAATAATGCACAGATTTTTTTTTTGTTTTGTAATATTTTATGGAAAATTGCAAATTCAAGAGTCTACAACCAAGGAAGGAAGTATCTTCAGGAATATGGATGGATCAAATCCTAGTTAACGGAATAACCTTACTTCCAATTATGTGTGTTGATGTCCAAAACTGAAATGCTATCATGACGTCAGACAATACAGATCAATGTGGATTACATCTGAATATTACCTGAGAAGTGACGATCACCTTTTCGATAAACTGGTTAGAGAGTTGATCAATCAGTGGGCTTTAGATAAAGAGGAGCTTTAGAGAAAAGCTGAGAAGAAGACGAGGAAGAAGATATGTTGACTGAAGAAGATTATATAAATGGAGGAAGAAGAAGATGGGATTACAATGGAACTGAGGATAAAGAAGATGCTCAGAGAATCCTGAATCTTGAAACCAAGATGTAAATGGTAGAAATATGCTGAATGAGTAGCAGCATAGTAGATGTCGTTGGACGACGAGTATGTTTGATTTGGGAGAAATGGCTCCCTCACCGATAGTCGAGTATTTATGAATGGTATTCAACGTTGTATTTCGTATGATTAAATATGGCTTTGGAATCATACTACCGACAGTCCTTATTTGAAAGTTTGTATGGAAAAATAAAGCTAGCCAGTCTATGAAGTATAAGTCCTATGAGAGAAATGAATCGTCATCAAGCAGAAGAAGAGCAGATCACCAGAACTTTGATGGATGTCGAAGTAAAAGGTTATTTCCGTGACGAAGATGAGATCCATGGAAGAAATATAGTACCATTCCACCAGACAATCCAATGAAGCAGTATAATGGAACCAGAAAGTGCCGCGATAGTGAAATTTTGAAATCCCGAAAAGTGAACAAACTCCATGCAGGAGTTAGTGAAGTGCATAAGAGAAAAATATTTCGAATTGATTTGATTGTTTTTGATTTTTTTTGTTTTATTACATATTAGGATTTGGATTTTATCTTTTTCATTTTATTTGAGTAAAATATTTGATATGAATTATTGAATAATGTCGGAAAACATACCACCATAGACTTTAAGACCTTAGGGTAGGTAGAGATGATATAGTTTCTCTTTAAGGTTAGCGTTTGAAAAGTTTGGTTAATAGGTTTTTGTTTTATTTTGTATCTGTTAGTAAGCAGTTTGATATTGGATAATGATGAGTTTTAGTTTAAGAATGAAAAATTTAAATTACTTTGAGTCAGTATCATTTTGATATAGGAGTTACAGTTATTGTGATTATTGGAGAGGAAGGACTACTAAATTAATAAGGATGAAAGTAAGGGAAAAGTTATGGCATCCGATGCCACAACTTTTTCGGATAAGGGTGTGATGTAGTAAAGCGGATATTTGAAAATTATCGAAATTATTAGAATTATTATGCCAAGGAAATACGTTAAATTCAAAGAGTGATCGCGACTTGTTTAGACTGATCTTATCTTAGCATAAGGATGTTTTGTTTTCCAATCAATGCTTTTCTTAGTTACCGTCTCCAGACGTCTCGACACTACGTTGGTGAAATCGATATATCTTTCACGGATAAGAAGAATACATTTAGATACGGGGAAATCTTGGCTTATCTGAGTTCAGTAAATGCTTTTTGGTCACATATGACACTGCAGTATGGTTCTTGCTGAGTCTGCATAAAAATCTAGTTTGAACTGAGGTTGAAGGTCTGTTGACAAAAAATGAAGAAGGAATGATGAGGCTTGAGTTTTGAGTTAGTATCGCTTAGGGTCTCTCATTGAGAAAGGTTGAGAATTAGAACGTCGGTCGCGAAACCGGACTTAGAGCAAAACAATTCCTTTTCAATATCAGAGTAATAAATTTAGTAGATGATAGACAGTTGAATGAATTTCAAGTTTTTTGGAAGAAGGAATTGTTTTGGCTCTGAGAAAGGAAGTTAAGTATCGCTTAGGGTCTCTTAGTAAGAACGGTTAAATTAGGTCAGAAGTAGAAAACTAGGAATTTTTTGAGATAAAGTTAGAATTTGTTTTTTTAGAATCTCTTTGGAATAAATTAGGTCAGATCGGAGTTCGCGGATCGGGAGTGAAGTTTTATATAAGAAATTACACGTTTTCGAGTGAACAGTTTGGAAAAATTAAAACTAGGTTTAGGCAGGGCCTAAAATACTCACCTAGCATCGTGGGATAAGGGCAAGTTTTTGGTTATTTACTTTTTAGTTTATTTGTTGATGTGTGAATGTTTTTTTCTTTCAATGAAAATAAGTTTATTTGAGTAGTCCCGATTCTCCTAAATTCAAAGTTGATATATTGTTTCGTTTGTTTGAATAACAGATTATTTGAGACATTTTTTTTGTTTTATAAAATTTTGGCCGTTGAGTCAACATTTCAAGGGATATTGTAACTTTGGTTATTTTTTATTTTTCTTTATTATATTTAATTTAAAATTTAAATCGATTTTCATTGACCCAATAAATTAATCCAGTCCCTAGAGAAGAAAATTCAACTAATAAGACCTGTCCATTGAAGCGACAGGCCGGACTTACGTATAAAATCTTTTGTGAATTTACATAATTAATTATTCTCCGAGACCTCTGGAAAGCCGCTCTTCCAGGGGTTAAAAGAACATCTGAACCGGAGATAAGTGAACGATTGGTCAACATTCTCTGACCAACCCGTTCATGACAAATTGGTGACAGCTTAAGGGATATTAGTTGATTTTTATTTTTCTGGGATGATATGACAAATTGGTGATAGTTTAAGAGATAATTTTTTTTTTGACTGGGATCGGATATTTTTCAAAAAGTTAAATTTTGGTAGTTGAAATTTTGAGGATTGATAATATTGAAGTATTAGAGTAAAGTTTGAGAAAGAAACTGTTGAATTGGGAGACTTTTGGATGAATAGACCTTGTATTCTTTGTGTATGATTAATATATTGGAATTTGAATTATTTTGAGCGTATTGTTGTTTTTATCAGGGGTGAAAACATTTAATTTTGTTGAGGTGGAGGAGTGTGTCGGATTCTGATTTTGTTATATTTAGGTATGTTATTTAGGAAGTTGGAGAAAATCAGCTGTTGGGCCTGAATTATACTTAGTTAATTTATTTCGTTGAACGTTAATTTTCTAAATCTATAAGTAGAAGTGAATAAATAATTTTCATAATTAATTAGAGGTATTTGTTTTGAGACATTTGTTTTAATTGAAGTGATTTTCTTTTAAGTAAGTTTTGGTTTATACTCTAATTTTCAAAATTTGAAAAAGAGTTTCAAGTAGACATTGAAGTCAGGTTTGTGCTAGTTTTGGAATTTACAGTTTTCGGTGTTAGAAAGAAATTTAGGGATTTTCAGGAAAAGGTCAGACAGTTGATCAACGTGGGATACCAAATATAAGGGTGAAGGTGAAATATTGTATTGGTTGTATCATTTATATTATTTTTTGATATTCAAATTTAATTAAAAAAAAAAAAAAAATGTCGATTACACCTCCTCTACCTGGTACTGTTAATAGCGCTACTTCAGTTAATGCGCCAGGCGGAAATCCACCTGTGAATCCGGCAATAGTAAATTTGCAACGTTATTCGCTAGGAATGATGTCGACTACCTTAGAAAATTTTTCAGGAAAAGAAGTTTTAAGATATTTTGATAAATTGGAACTAAGGGCAAAATTAGAAGGATGGAGTGAGGACGAAACCCTCACTCTATTGAAACTAAAGTTAGTAGGCGAAGCATACAGCTATTTTAAATCAGATATTACTTTAAATTCATTAACTTATGTAGAACTAAAATTGAGACTAATTGAAAAATTTACGTCGCAAAAATTACCGGGAGAATGTCAGTGGAATTTGAGTAGATGTATACAAAGACAAGATGAGGATGTATCTTCATTTTGTACCAGATTAAAAACCATTGGCGCAGAATTATTAAATGAAGATTTAGCCGGGGCAAAAGCGGATGAGGAAATAGGATTGCGAAAGAAAAATAAAGATTTGATTCTGAATCAGTTCAAAATAGGATTACGGAAAGACGTAATGAGGGAGATTGGAATATTGTTATTACGGGAAAAAGATTTAAATTTGGAAAAAGCGGAAGAATTGGTCATTTTGCATGAGACAACAAATAGAATGTTACAGGGAAGATTAGCTAATATGAAAATATCGACAATAAAATCAGAAGAAGTATGTCAGTTTTGTGAAAAGAAAGGTCATTCAGCGAAAGTATGTAGAAGTATTCAAATAAATCGGGAGAACGGAGGACAAAATTTTCAAAAAAGATGTTTTGCGTGTGGCAGATTAGGCCATCTTTCGAGAGATTGTAGGGATAATGATAAATCAAGGAAACAAATTCAAAGTGCTTGTTTTCAGTGTAATAAGTTGGGACATTGGGCGAGAGAATGTCCCGGAAATGCCCGAAAAGTTGAGCTTAGTAAACGACAAAATTTTAACAATGAAAATAGAAGAGATGAAAATGAAAATAGAAGTGTTGAAAATGAAAGTAAAAAGCCTCAAGGGGCTGAGGGAAGGGACCAGCGATATTCTTTTGGAAATAATTATTTTAATAGGTCAAATAATAGTTCGTCAACGGGTGCGATCCCAAAACAAAAATTTTCACCTTTTCCTCAAAGAAAGAATTTAAACTCCAATGGCCAAAGTCCTTCCGCCGGGACGGAGGCTGCAAATATGTAAATAGGCAGAACGGATTGCGTTCGCCAAAAGGGCGGCTACCTAGTAGAGAATTTAGGGAACGTACGGTCATGGTCATTCCGGAAGTAAATTCGGCAAGAATGCATGACGTACCCCACTTGATTAGATTAAGTATCAACGGAAATATAGGTGTTTGTTTGATAGATACAGGGGCAGCGGTGTCTCTCGTAAAAAGGGGATTGATCTCAAGAGACGAGGTCAATGAATACGGTGTTGACTGCGAGCTAACTAGCGTATCGGGTCACAATTTACGTACCTGGGGTACGGCGAATATTACTGTAAGTCCAATAGCAGAAAGATTTAAGATAGATTGGACAGTTATATTAGTGGATGATGAAACATTAGGGAACGTTGATATAATACTAGGTAGGGATTTTCTTAAGGAAAATCAAGCGCATATTAAGTATGAACACGAACCATCGGTAATTATGTGGGGAAGAGAGTTCAAATTTCTGAATAAAGATTTGAATGAAGGTATATATATAGGGGACCGACACACGGAGGAAAAGAAAGAGGAAATACAAGTTAATAAGGTGCGGAAAAGGGTGACTTTTGCAGATGATATTTTGGAAAAATTTAAGGTTAATAGGAAGTTGACGAATATTAAGAATATAGGTACTCAGACGGAAAATTACGTGGAGAAAGGAAATTTAGCGATGAGGGATATCGGTATTCAAGTGGAAGGTATAGCGGAAATTGAAAAAATAAAAGTGGACAAAACGATAGGAATGCCAGAAAGAGATCAGAAAAAAATTCATGAAAATGAAAAATTGATTGGAAATTATGAGGAGAATAAATTTTGGGAGACGGACATTATTTCGGAAAAGAGGGTTAGTATACCAGCGCGTACGGAAGCTTTAGTACCAGCAAAATTGAAAAGAGATATAGAAGGGACAGACCTAGTATGTGAACCACTGGAGCAAGGTATTGGATTCATTTACGTTGCGAATTGTTTGATGAAAAAATCAGAAAAATTGTGGATTCGAGTAGTAAATATATCTTATGAGGAAATTACATTAGAAAAACGACAAAAACTTGCTAAAGCAATGTCTTGCGAAGTATTGAACGAGAAAGAAAAACGGAAAGGTCAATTAATAGGTCGTATAAATTTTGAAGAGAAAGGTTGGGAACTTAGCGGATTTGATTTCGGACATTTAGGTGCAGATACACAGAAAGAACTTAAGAAACTTATTTTAGAATATCAGGAACTTTTTTTGGACGACAATGATAAATTGACTAGTACTACTAAGGTGAAACACGGTATAACGTTAGAACCAGGGACCCAACCAATTTGTAAAGCTCCATATAGAATTCCCTATCATCAGAGGGAAGTGTTACAAAAAGAAATCGATCGATTATTAGAATCAGGAATAATTAGACCTTCGTTTAGTCCATGGTCTGCTCCCGTAGTTTTGATTACAAAAAAATCATCGAATGGAGAAGAAAAAATAAGAATGTGTATTGATTATCGGGGACTTAATAATGTTACGAAAACTGAGTACTATCCATTGCCAAATATCTCAGACTTAATTCAAAATTATCAGTCGGGAACGAGAGCGTTGTTTACGGTCATTGACGTGGCGGAAGCTTATCATCAAATTGATATGGAGGAAAAAGATATACCTCTAACGGGCTTCAGTACCTTTCAAGGTCACTATGAGTATACAAAGATGCCATTCGGTTTGAAAAATGCACCGTCTACGTTTCAACGGTTCATGAATATTATGTTATCGGGACTTACAGGTGATATTTGTATGGTTTATTTAGACGATATTATTATTTTCAATTCCACTGGGAAGGAAGATCATTTGAATGGGATAAGGAAGGTTTTCGATAGATTGAAAGAAGCGAATGTGAAACTTAAGCCGAAGAAATGTCAGTTTTTGTTGAAAAAAGTAAAATATTTAGGTCACATAATTACACAAAATGGTGTTCTTCCAGATCCAGAAAAGATAGAATCTATTCATAATTTCCCTATTCCGAAAACAGTGAAAGGAGTGAGGTCATTTTTAGGATTAATAAATTGGTATCGAAGATTTATTCCAAATGCAGCAGAATTAATAACTCCTTTGTCGAATTTAACGAAAAAAGATGTAAAGTTTGAAATTACTTCGGAAATTTTGGATGCTATATCAAAATTGAAATCTGTTTTAACGTCGGATAAAATTCTTATTTTTCCAGATTTTAGTCAACCTTTTATTGTAGCAACAGATGCTTCGGGGTTAGGAGTAGGTGCGGTATTAAGTCAACTAAGAGACGGATATGAGAGGCCAATAGCCTTCGCAAGTAGAAATTTCAAAAAGGCAGAATTAAATTATTCAACAACAGAGAAAGAACTTTTTGGTGTAATTTTTGGAATTCAGTCATTTAGATGTTATTTATACGGAAGAAAATTCACGGTAATTTCCGACCATCGACCGTTGAGATGGCTTCTTACTTTGAAAGATCCTGGATCTAGACTTGCTAGATGGGCATTAACTTTAGCTGATTATGACTTTTCAATTATTCATCGACAAGGAAAATTACATGGAAATGCGGATGCGTTGAGTCGGATGTATAGTAAGGATGATAATTTTATAGATATGGAATATGATGAATTTGAAGAATATAAGCGGTTACATACGATCCCAGAAATGAAAAATTTTTCAATCAAAGAGGGAAATTTATTTTCAGTTTCAGAAAATTGGGCATTGGCCCATTGTGTATCTAAAGATTTGGCTATGGGGGCTGGGATCGCATTGCAATTTAAACAAAATTTTGGTTCAGTAGGAATGCTTAAACAACAAAATAAAAATATAGGGGAAGTGGCAGAGTTAAATCTTCCAGAAAGAAATATTTATTATATGGTAACGAAAGATCGCTATTACGAAAAACCATCATATAGAGGAATATGGAATGCACTTCGAAATTTAAAGGTTAGTTGTGAAAAGAATGAGGATAGATATTTAGCCATGCCGATGATAGGTTGCGGCCTCGATAAATTAGAATGGGAAAAAGTATCGGAAATGATTAAATTTATATTTTATAATTCGGATATTCAGGTGCGAATATATACAGGTAGTAAGGTAGTGTCATCTATTCATGTTAAAGAAAATGAACATTTAGAGCCGGAATGGGACAGAGAATTATTAAGGAAAGCTCAAGAAAATGACTCTTATTGTCAAGGGGTTCGATTAAATTTCAATTCAGGAGGAGAAGATATCGACGGTAATTTTTATCTTTCGAAAGATAGTATAATTTACAAAATAGAGGAAGATGGGGATAAGTTAATTGTACCACGGAAATTTGTGCGAAAAGTATTACGGGATTTTCATGATTCACCAATGGCGGGTCATCAAGGACAACAGAAAACATTGAGTAGTTTGAGGAAAAGATTTTTTTGGCCAAATATGAGAACAGAAGTAATAAATTATTGTAAAAGTTGCGAGACTTGTAATGAAAGAAAAACATCTCCCCATCATAAGAAAGCGCCATTACAACATTTCACACCGACTACCAAACCTTGGGAATTAACATCTATGGATATAGTAGGGCCGTTTGTAACTTCTCTTAATGGAAATCGATATTTGTTAACGTTTCAGGATTATTTTACGAAATATATAGAAGCTATACCATTAGCGGACCAAAAAGCCGATACGATTGCTAGGGCATTTGTAGAAAACATTATTGTGAGACATGGTACACCAGAAAAATTATTGACCGATAAAGGTGCAAATTTCACCTCAAGTTTGTTCAAAGAAGTATGTAAAATTTTAGGAATTAAAAAGATTCAGACATCGAGTTATGCACCGACTACGAACGGACAAATTGAACGTATGCATAGGGTATTAAAAGATATGTTATCTCATTTTATAAGTAGTGATCAAAGAGATTGGGACAAGTGGATTCCTTTTGTAGTCATGGCGTATCGTGGAAATATTCATTCATCAACAGGGTATAGTCCCTTTTTCCTCATGCATGGTAGAGAACAAGTATTGCCTACAGATAGTTTCATAGTATCTGATAGAGTTAGGTATGATTATGACGATAATTACGCAGCGGAATTAACGGAAAGATTGAGAAGAGTATATAGAAAGGTGTATCAGACCACAGAAAAAGTGAAAACAGATAGGGTTAAGAAATTCAATGAAAATACGGTGGACCCTCAATTTTGCGTAGGAGAATTAGTTTATTTGAAGGAAATAGCGATAAAACAAGGAATATCAAAGAAATTGACGAAACCTTGGGTAGGACCTTATAGAATCGTGGAAATTCTTGGCCCAGTTACGTGTAGAATAAGAAAATGCGGGGGTAAAGATGAACAAGTCGTTCATGTAAATAGATTGAAACTTTATAGAGTTAGAAATGAATTTGAGACGGATATAGAAGAACCCGACGTTTCGGAGAAAGTAGATACGGACGGTAGCGATACCGAGTCAGATGAGGAGCGTACTGAGATAAGAGAATTTTCGCCAATGATGATTCCGATGTGGAACCGAGCGCAATTTGAAAATGAGGAACAAGAAGAAAGTGAGGAAATAGAGGACGAGGAAATCCCTCTACGTAGATCGACTAGAGTACGTCGCCCACCGGATCGATGGGGTTGGGATTAATAGATAACGGTACATACAGATAAATCCATTGTAATATAGATTATTCATATTTTGGTAAATTTTTCGACATTTTGGATAGGTAATGGAAATTTTGGTGATTTTTTTTTAGGTTTGACGAATTATGGAAACTTTGTTTTTTTTGGAGACTTTTGATAATTGCGTAGAATGATTGATAATTGATAATATTGGTGAAATTTGATTAATTTTATTTCAGATTAGGGAACTTGGGGAAGTATAGCGAAGTGAAAATTGTAGGTTAGGTGTAGTGTAGGCTGTTCGGGAGATAAGATAATTATTTTTTTTGCAATTTGTGGATGATATAAAACAGAGTTTGCTTTCAATTTCAAAATTTAGCGGGTATCGTGGGACACAGGTCCCTCAGGGAATTGAGTCGACCCTGCCCAACGTGAGATTCTAGTGGCTCCTTCTTCCAAGGAAGCCACTCTACCGGATATAGGCTCCCATTTTGGGATATGGATGTTTTATTTTTCTTTTAGAAAAAAAAAAAAGATTTTTTTTTTTTGTTATATTCAACAGTTTATTTTGGAAATGAGTATCACATATTTGGAACGACGGCGACGACAGAATAAAGTAATGCGGATTAATAGTGTAACCTTTTCTTTGAGATAAGAAGTAAATGAGTATTAAATATTTTGAACAACGACAGAATAAAGTAAGGCGGATTTATAGCGTAATATTTTATGGAATAATAAGTAAATGGATATTAAAAATTTGGAATGACGATAGAATGAAGTAAGAAGAATGAATTGATTATATTAGATTTGAGGATAATGAGACTTTTTAAAATTTTGATGGGAAATTATAAATGAGAAATGAAAAATAATATGAGAGACATATATATATATATAAGTAAAGGATATCGGATTTTTGATGAATATACTGGATTTGACTTAAATACTATTGATTGTGACATCGTCTTGTATGAAAAAGGATGATGGGGTCTTTTTGAACCTTTTCGACCTGAAGAAAAAGTTTCCATGCCCTGATTCTTGTGTCTTTGGTCTCGGACACAAGATGACTTGAATTGGTCTTAACCATGCTTTATATTTTTCGGCTTAGAGGCAACAAATTGCTCAAAATGATAATAAAGTACGCATATACTTTGTATATGCGTACAGAAATTTTCAAATTTGGAGATTTTGAGCGCTATAGAGTGGGCATGTTCGGGCTTCGGCTGGGTGATGATAGTTATCGTTGAGACGACATCCTCACCCCTCTTCTATTACCGATTAGTTTATAGAAGTGGCCTTCAGCAGCCGAACGCTCTTTAAGTTTTATGATAATGATAAGATTATTATCAAACAATTTCCTCAGATGATTGAGATGAATAGTAGAAGAGAGTAACTGTTTAAAGATTTTTAATGATTTGTTCAATGCAATAGTTTTTTTTATTTGGAAATCAGAATAGATAATTTGAGACAATATAAAGGAGACATTCAACCCAAGGGTTTGACAGTAAAATATATGGAATTATTTCATTTTTGGTAAATTCAATGAACGTTTATGGTGGTTATGTTCATATAATTAGTTGGTTTGAGTTTTTTTTTATTTTTTTTGATTGATTACGAAATTTTAAGAGATATAATGATATCTAGTTAGAGCGAAATAATGCACAGATTTTTTTTTTGTTTTGTAATATTTTATGGAAAATTGCAAATTCAAGAGTCTACAACCAAGGAAGGAAGTATCTTCAGGAATATGGATGGATCAAATCCTAGTTAACGGAATAACCTTACTTCCAATTATGTGTGTTGATGTCCAAAACTGAAATGCTATCATGACGTCAGACAATACAGATCAATGTGGATTACATCTGAATATTACCTGAGAAGTGACGATCACCTTTTCGATAAACTGGTTAGAGAGTTGATCAATCAGTGGGCTTTAGATAAAGAGGAGCTTTAGAGAAAAGCTGAGAAGAAGACGAGGAAGAAGATATGTTGACTGAAGAAGATTATATAAATGGAGGAAGAAGAAGATGGGATTACAATGGAACTGAGGATAAAGAAGATGCTCAGAGAATCCTGAATCTTGAAACCAAGATGTAAATGGTAGAAATATGCTGAATGAGTAGCAGCATAGTAGATGTCGTTGGACGACGAGTATGTTTGATTTGGGAGAAATGGCTCCCTCACCGATAGTCGAGTATTTATGAATGGTATTCAACGTTGTATTTCGTATGATTAAATATGGCTTTGGAATCATACTACCGACAGTCCTTATTTGAAAGTTTGTATGGAAAAATAAAGCTAGCCAGTCTATGAAGTATAAGTCCTATGAGAGAAATGAATCGTCATCAAGCAGAAGAAGAGCAGATCACCAGAACTTTGATGGATGTCGAAGTAAAAGGTTATTTCCGTGACGAAGATGAGATCCATGGAAGAAATATAGTACCATTCCACCAGACAATCCAATGAAGCAGTATAATGGAACCAGAAAGTGCCGCGATAGTGAAATTTTGAAATCCCGAAAAGTGAACAAACTCCATGCAGGAGTTAGTGAAGTGCATAAGAGAAAAATATTTCGAATTGATTTGATTGTTTTTGATTTTTTTTGTTTTATTACATATTAGGATTTGGATTTTATCTTTTTCATTTTATTTGAGTAAAATATTTGATATGAATTATTGAATAATGTCGGAAAACATACCACCATAGACTTTAAGACCTTAGGGTAGGTAGAGATGATATAGTTTCTCTTTAAGGTTAGCGTTTGAAAAGTTTGGTTAATAGGTTTTTGTTTTATTTTGTATCTGTTAGTAAGCAGTTTGATATTGGATAATGATGAGTTTTAGTTTAAGAATGAAAAATTTAAATTACTTTGAGTCAGTATCATTTTGATATAGGAGTTACAGTTATTGTGATTATTGGAGAGGAAGGACTACTAAATTAATAAGGATGAAAGTAAGGGAAAAGTTATGGCATCCGATGCCACAACTTTTTCGGATAAGGGTGTGATGTAGTAAAGCGGATATTTGAAAATTATCGAAATTATTAGAATTATTATGCCAAGGAAATACGTTAAATTCAAAGAGTGATCGCGACTTGTTTAGACTGATCTTATCTTAGCATAAGGATGTTTTGTTTTCCAATCAATGCTTTTCTTAGTTACCGTCTCCAGACGTCTCGACACTACGTTGGTGAAATCGATATATCTTTCACGGATAAGAAGAATACATTTAGATACGGGGAAATCTTGGCTTATCTGAGTTCAGTAAATGCTTTTTGGTCACATATGACACTGCAGTATGGTTCTTGCTGAGTCTGCATAAAAATCTAGTTTGAACTGAGGTTGAAGGTCTGTTGACAAAAAATGAAGAAGGAATGATGAGGCTTGAGTTTTGAGTTAGTATCGCTTAGGGTCTCTCATTGAGAAAGGTTGAGAATTAGAACGTCGGTCGCGAAACCGGACTTAGAGCAAAACAATTCCTTTTCAATATCAGAGTAATAAATTTAGTAGATGATAGACAGTTGAATGAATTTCAAGTTTTTTGGAAGAAGGAATTGTTTTGGCTCTGAGAAAGGAAGTTAAGTATCGCTTAGGGTCTCTTAGTAAGAACGGTTAAATTAGGTCAGAAGTAGAAAACTAGGAATTTTTTGAGATAAAGTTAGAATTTGTTTTTTTAGAATCTCTTTGGAATAAATTAGGTCAGATCGGAGTTCGCGGATCGGGAGTGAAGTTTTATATAAGAAATTACACGTTTTCGAGTGAACAGTTTGGAAAAATTAAAACTAGGTTTAGGCAGGGCCTAAAATACTCACCTAGCATCGTGGGATAAGGGCAAGTTTTTGGTTATTTACTTTTTAGTTTATTTGTTGATGTGTGAATGTTTTTTTCTTTCAATGAAAATAAGTTTATTTGAGTAGTCCCGATTCTCCTAAATTCAAAGTTGATATATTGTTTCGTTTGTTTGAATAACAGATTATTTGAGACATTTTTTTTGTTTTATAAAATTTTGGCCGTTGAGTCAACATTTCAAGGGATATTGTAACTTTGGTTATTTTTTATTTTTCTTTATTATATTTAATTTAAAATTTAAATCGATTTTCATTGACCCAATAAATTAATCCAGTCCCTAGAGAAGAAAATTCAACTAATAAGACCTGTCCATTGAAGCGACAGGCCGGACTTACGTATAAAATCTTTTGTGAATTTACATAATTAATTATTCTCCGAGACCTCTGGAAAGCCGCTCTTCCAGGGGTTAAAAGAACATCTGAACCGGAGATAAGTGAACGATTGGTCAACATTCTCTGACCAACCCGTTCATGACAGATTATTTTCAGCCTTCTAAACACCAAATCTTAGCAGGAAGCTATAGTACTCTAATTCCCATTCAGCGAAGTTGATGTAATAACGCCAGGTATTACGAAGGTATTCTCTCCGTTTCAGGAACTTAAGTGGTTTAACGTACGTACTATTCCAACTTCTGTATCTCAAGGAAGTTCTTTATTACGATATTTCAATCCCAAGGGAGATTGTACTTCTTCGGGAGGTGCTAGAATCCCGACACAATTCTCGCCGATAAAGAAATTCTAAATCTCAAATTAAACAAGTAATGGCTGAAATCTTAAACAAGGTACGATTCTTTAGTGAAGTCTCTATAATTATTGAAAATCTTTCAGAAAATACTCTCTGTTTCTTTCTCTAGATACGCGCATCCGTTGGCGCTTCATCGACGACCAACCACACACGACGAATCGACAAACCACCGCGTCTTTGAAATTTCAAGTAGCGTAACATGAATTGAAGCGTGCAAAATCGTTGCAAAGGTTTCTCGGACGAGGAGTAAGAGTAAGTGTAAGATCTTTTGCTGGTAACCAGGTGGTGTGCACCATTGGTGTTTCTTCTTATCTATTGATGTTATTCGAATTTCGATGGGTTCAATAGATATTCATTCACGGGTAGTAGTTTCTTGGTATCTGTGATGATTTTTGTTCACAGAATAAGGTGTTATGTTTTTAATGAACATAACATTTAAAGACTAGTCGCACTTTTTGTGTTAGTTTGTAAATTGAATATAAGTATGTTTTTTGAGAAGTTCTCCTATTTTGTCGGTCACTGATGGTAGGAATAGCAAGTATGTTTTCTTGTTGGAAATTATTTCTGGAGCCCTCATTTCATGTGGTTAACGTTGTGGTCTCACTGCTCATTCGATTTATTTCGAACCATAACCATTGGCTAAGAAGGTTTATCTCAAGTAATTCAATTCCTCCTGGACGTATTTTGGCTCGCGTATACGTCGGGATCTTTCTATACAAGTGTCCTGATCACTCCTTGTTTTTGAGTTGGTTCTGTAGAACCTGTGTCCTAGTTCAGCTTCCGAGATTCTTGAAATTAAGACGTCTAGAAATGGTTGCCCACGATCTTCTTCAATTTCCATAATGAATTAAATGTTCCGATGTTTAGTAATAAGATCGTTTAAGAAGACGTTTAAATTATCTTTACTGTGGGACCAGGTGACGAAAGTGCCATCCAAATAGCTCAGCCATTTGAAGGCTGGACTACGGCCAGAACTTTTCTCTTCCAGGAATACCTTATTTTTTATCTTTCGAATGAACTTTCTGTTCTTCAAACCATATGTGCTCTATTGAATTGTCATGCTAATTCTAATTCAGTGAAAACTTTTCTAATTTGAGTGTTAGTGGTAATGGCATTTCTTTATGTGGATATATCCCTCCCTCGGTAAATTTGACTCTAGTTGTATGATATTATTATATCAATTATTATTTTTCTATCAAATGAATAAATTATTATCGAGTCGATTTCTGAAAATGTTTTTGAAAAAATGTCCTACAAAACAAATTATCCGAACATTGCCTTAGTGAACTAATTATTTATAGAATAGGTACGAATCATTTGTATCATTTATACAAACCGATGAATCAATGTTGAAATGAAAAACATTCATACCTTATGCATATAGAGAGCTGTAAGTGATCGGCATTCGAATTTTTATCAACTTGTGGATCCAAAATGAACATTGGCCAAGGACCTGTTACATCTTTATTATAATGATAATTTACTCTGAATAAAACAAATCCTTCTCCCTGTGCTGTAACATTAACTTCCCTCGAAGACTTGTTGATCTGAAACACAATTAAATATTTTTTGAGAAATAAGGTTTGCTACTATAAGCCGACGGAATATCTTCTTTCAGAATTCGAAGAATATCAGAGGTTATAAGTTGGACGTTGATCGAATTGAATGTACAGGGTGGGCAAATAAGCGAGGTAAGCGGCTATATCTCAGGATCCACTCATCGTAGAGACTTGCGGTGAAAAATTTTACCACTAAAAAGAACAAGAGAACACACTGGAAATTGTTTTGAAGTACATACCTCTACCGCTAGGGGGCGTAATAGCTACCGTCGAGTAGAAAAATGAATTTTACTCGAAAATGTTTCATTTGAAGTTGAAGAAAAAATATCATTACTGTAATTCTTGGAAAATTCTCTATCTTTCTAAATCATCACTTTCAATTATACGACATCAAATGAGGGTAGGTGAAAGGGAGAAATCCGACTGATTGAAACGCCTGTAACTTCAGTTTGGCTCAACATTTTTGAGCAAATTAGATCTCGTCTGAAAGATAATATCTTGTCGATTGAGGACAAAATATACTCATGATAAATTTGTTTTTGCTGCTTTCGATAGGGGGCGCTAAGTCACAAGTTCATTGTTTTGTTCATTTTACTCCGAAATTTCAAATGTAATGATAGGATTTTCTTAACAGAAATCGAACTTCCATCAAATTTGCATGAAAAAACCTGAAGGTCGCAAGGCGATAATTTCAGGCGTTCTGAAGTTATGGCCGAAAGAAGATATTCTTCAACTGAAGCACTGCGAAAAACCAAATTGTGTCTTTAGGTTCTGACAGAAACAGAAATCCCATCAAATTTGTATGAAAAAACCAAAAGGTCGCAAACAGATAGCTTCAGGCGTTCTGGAGTTATGGCCGAAAAGAGATATTCTTCATCTGATGCACTGAAAAACTAAATTGTGTCTTCTTTCGGCCATAACTCCAGAACGCCTGAAGCTAACGCTTTGCGACCTTTTGGTTTTTTCATACTAATTTGATGGGATTTCTGTTTCTGTCAGCACCTAAAGACACAATTTGGTTTTTCGCAGTGCATCAGTTGAAGAATATCTTCTTTCGGCCATAACTTCAGAACGCCTGAAATGATCGCTTTGCGACCTTGAGGTTTTTTCATGAAAATTTTATGGAATTTCTGTTTCTGTTAAGAAAATCCTATCATTACATTTGAAATTTCGGAGTAAAATGAACAAAACAATGAACTTCTGACTTAGCGCCCCCTATCGAAAGCAGCAAAAACAAATTTATCATGAGTATATTTTGTCCTCAATCGACAAGACATTTTCTTTCAGACGAGATCTAATTTGCTCAAAAATGTTGAGCCAAACTGAAGTTACAGGCGTTTCAATCAGTCGGATTTCTCCCTTTCACCTACCCTTATTTGATGTCGTAAAATCGAAAGTGATAATTAAAAAATATAGAGAATTTTCCAAGGATTGCAGTAATGATATTTTTTCTTCAACTTCATATGAAACATTTTCGAGTAAAATTCATTTTTCTACTCGACGGTAGCTATTACGCCCCCTAGCGGTAGAGGTATGAACTTCAAAACAATTTCCAGTGTGTTCTCTTGTTCTCTTTAGTGGTAAAATTTTTCACCGCAAGTCTCTACGATGAGTGGATCCTGAGATATAGCCGCTTACCTCGCTTATTTGCCCACCCTGTATGTGGATACAACTATTTAATGAATGACTTATCAAGGTGATATTAATTCTATATGACGATATATCTATTGTTAGGGGTTATGAAGGTGGAGATCAAAATGTGCGAATATTTTTAAGAAAATGTCATGTTGGATGATAATTAACACGGATACCAAAGGTCAAAATCAGCAGTAACATTGTTTCTTGAGGTTGTTAGGAATCTTATATCTGTAACAGACCAACATTGAATATTTGAAATCATATCACTAGATTCGGCAGAAGTATTGGACAGTGTGAGTACTAAGAAGAAGAAATTCATTTCATATGGAATAGAGGAACCACCCTTACCTTGATACAGAAATTTTTCGACGACAGAGATCAAAAATTTCATTGGCAAAATAAGACTGGAGGAGATATATAAAATTTGGAGTTCCCCAAGGATCCATATTGGAACCTATATGGTTTTTGATTTGGATATCTCGAATGAAAACGTACACACTTGTTGAGAACAATTATTTTAACCGATGATACCGGCTTGTGGAAAAAATAACTCATGGACATTGTTTTACGATCTAAATAATTTTTTTTTTAAAACTCAACAAATCACACTAACAACTGAATTTTTTTGATATGATACAGACTGAGTTTCCTCACCTTTTAAAATAAAATTATTACTTTGAGACCAACGTTTTCAGATAGTCGATAGAAACGCTAGAACTGAAATCAATTCCAGATAATGTTTTGTTACTTTGGAATTTGAATAAACAATTCATATTTTTTGTTTCAACCTCAATTTGCCCATACTTTTTGGACACAGTAGTACTTAAATTAGAGTTATTAACAACTTACTTCGAATCTTTGTTCTATTGTTGCATCATTTTGACTTATATGGAATTCTTTACTATCCTTCTTCGAATAAGTGAATTCAATCTGGACATTAGTGGGTACTGACAATTTCATCACCAGTTTATACAAAGCTTGTAGTCCTACCACGGTGTCTTGCGTCGAAGAGAAACCAGCAATGTCATTTTGTTGCTTCAATAGCCAATTCAGAATCGGAATCGAATCCTCTATAAGATTTTCTTCAAGAAAAGTAAGTAGTGCATACGAAGTCATCTCTATGTCTACGGACCTTGGAAGATTATTCCAAGGGTTGTCCTTATCCTGTTTAGGTTTTTCCCACCATTTCAAGTTATCGGTATAGTTAGCTCTATTGTCCAATAGATTAAATGCACTTTGTTTCGAAGGATGTTCAGATAGTTGTAAAACATAACTGCACAAAGCGAGGGAGTAGCTTTCTTCGGTTTCTTCTATATTTCTAGCTATATAATCCAAACCTCTGTTTATCAAGTTTTTATATTTGGATGTGAATTTCTGCAAATGAATCAAGAGAAATGAGATTGTTACAAAAGAAAAAATACTTGTGATTCACGCTATTTTATTGTTGCTTTTCAATAAAGCTTCCGTTGCAATCACATTGATGCTACAGATATAAGGTAATTGAACATTAAGGAAGAAAGAATTTCACCTCAACGATTATCTATTTCAATAATATTCTTCAAAGAGATTTACAGAAAAAACTCCGATGAAAAGAAATTTAGTACAGATACTCCGTTAATATCGAAAAAAAATTTATTTGTTTCTCATTTGTAAACGTCAGTTTCCAAAAACACAATATTAATCAAGAAAGTTTATTTTATCAAGTCACTAACTTGTAAAACTGACAGTTAACTTGCAAAATTTTTACAAGTTAGTAGTATTATTTACATTAGAAAATTTTGTTTTATCGTCATATAACGTATTTTCCCATATCTTCTACATCATTCATGTTTAAGGAGAGAATTTCGTCACATCGACAACATCCAAAAATCCCAAATATTGTTACAATTTTCGCCAGCAACCACTGGTCATCAGAAGCATGTAAAAGAAATTGTTCAGCCTCTTCTTTACTTAATACCTTGGCCTTTTTTGGCGTATAACGCTCATTTTTTCGTTTCAGAAACGCTATTATCTTTTGAAATCTGCAAATGACAACTAAACGTCATATTTTTCAATGCATTTTTGAGGAAAACAAACCTGCGAACAGGGGCATTTTCTTTCATTTCCAAGCAGCTTTTCAGCATAGATCATTTTGCCGATAAAGTATTAGGGCTGAATTTAGCTGATAGTTGATTCAAGCAGACCAACAAAACATCTTCAGTTACCCCAATCACACTATTTTTGTTTTGCCACTTTTTGAAGTCGTCGTATTCTCGCTCGTACCTTGAAGCTGATTTTGCAGGTAATAAACATGAAGCTACACTACTGGCTGCCTCAATAATTTCTTTTGGTACATTCATTCTCGCTTTCGCCAAAACAAATGTAAAGAAAAATAGACATGTTCATGGCAACGCTTCCATAGCTTACATAGACTTATATAAATATATATCTATGATAACTTACGACATTTGAGACAAATTATTGAGATTTTTTTGGAATTTATCTAACCTTTTTACAAATGAGAAAGAAATAAAATATAAAACAATACACGCAAGGTAACGGGTTTTACTGGCTCAAGGAGGTAACTGACTCGCCTGCGGCTCGTCAATTATATCCTCCATTCGCCAGTAAAAACCCTCTTACCTTGCTAGTAATGTTATATACTATACAAAGTGGTAAGAATCTAAAATTTTTATTAAAATTCATCTTATAATTGAAATTATTCAATTTTTCACGAAAAAACGGCCTGAAAGTATACAATTCAATATTCGGCAAATGTTCGAAAAAATTAATTAAAAATCTCAGCCCTTTTACGATTTAAATTTTGAGTATGAGAATAAGATAGAGTGTAATACAGAATTTTGTTCTTGACTGTAACATTAAAAATAATGAACAATAATTAGTTAAAAAAGAATTTCAGTTGAAAACATTACTAAAGAAATGAATTTTATTTATTTCATCACTTATTCAAATGATGGATTATATACACTGATCAACAATTGCTAGGGATCACTTATGAACTTCTCTTCATTTGTATTTTTTTCGAGTTATCTCGTGAATATCTGTACATTATATGTTCTCTAAGGAAAAAGTAAGATGTTTTGAGTTGATTATATCAAAGTCTTCCTCACTTCATCGGCTCTTGTTCACAAAATCGATTATTATCTGTAGGCTGTTACAGGTGGAGTGAAAAGCAATGTGGTATTTGTTATTAAATCTGTTTTTTTCTCTCGTCCAAACACATAAGGTGACAATAATTGAAGAAATGAGAACAATATCAGCTTATCAGACGTTTGGCTCCTGTGCAACTGGACCAAATCATACGGTGGATACAGGAAGGTTTGTCCCAGCGAGAAGTGTCCCGGCGGTTGAATGTTTCGCAAAGTGTCGTGAGTCGGGCTTGGAATAGGTTCATCCAAAATGACTCAGTAGCTTATGTTCATGGGGGAGGTCGGCAGCGCAGTACAACAGCTGCCCAAGATCGTCTTTTGATCCTCAATGCTAGGAGAAATCCCACTTACCCGGCGTCGCGGCTCAATAGATCACTGAGAGTTACAACAGGAGTTCTAATTTCGAACCAGACTGTAAGACGATGACTACATGTTCGTGGTTTGAGAGCACGTAGGAGGGTACAACATCCCCGTTTGAATAGGGAACACCGGGTTCATCGACGACAATGGGCTGAGGAGCACCGCAATTGGACACTTGAAGATTGGAGCCGATGTTTATTTACGGATGAGTCCAGATTTCGTTTGGTCAATTCCGATGGACGTATTCTTGCTTGGAGGGAAAGAGGTCGAAGGTATGCAGAACAGTTTATGGTACCCACAACAGCTTTTGGCGGAGGTTCTATATGTGTATGGGGAGGCATTTGTTTGAACCAACGCACAGAGTTGGTTGTTCTGCAGAACACCACCATGACCAGCCAAAGATATCACGATATGATTATTGAACCCATAATTGTTTTGTTTGCGGCTGCCGTGGGCGAGAATTTCATTTTAATTGACGATAATGCCCGTCCACACCGTAGTCGTCTGGTTAATGAAGCGCTAGAAATTCATGCTATTGATAGGATGGACTAACCAGCTCGCTCTCCAGACATGAATTGCATCGAACATGTCTGGTCTGAGATGTCTAGACAATTGTCAACCTTAGAACAACCGATCAATAACCTGGAGGACCTTTCTAACGCTTTACGGGATATTTGGACGAATTTGCCCCAAAATTTTATAAATCGTTTGATCGAAAGTATGCCTCGTAGGGTAGAATGCTTGAGACGAGCTCGTGGGGGACCAACTAGGTACTAGCTTAACCGAAACTTCAGCCTTCTTGTGGTTTCATCATTAAATTTTTATGTTATTCAAACACAGAATTTTGAGTGTTCCTAATAAAGTCTTTTTTTCTCTCCAACTTTCCATTTTTTCATTCTTTTCTCAAGTGAACCATATTATCAACTGAAAATACTCTGATATCTGACTAAATTTATAATCTTGGAGCGAATATTTCAGAAATAAATTTAGAACAAGTAAGTGATCCCTATCAATTGTTGAGCAGTGTATTTGTTTTGATGAATATCTTGATAGAAGTCCTGAAGTACTTACTAATTTATAGTTGAAAGTTGTTCCACAATCTTTCAAAAAAAATTGAAAATATACATAACAATCACTCACCTGATTTTCCAGAAATGAAATTAGAACAAAGGATGTTAGTGGTAAACTGTTTCCACTTCTTTCCTGCATATCATTATGGATTACATTACCAGTTTCATAGAAACTTCCATTTCGACCTTGTTTTTCTATCAACCAGTTGTAGCCCTCTTCTATAACATTCTCATCAATATAAATGAATTCGGATGCTTGTCTGAATGCGAGCAGTGTATAAGCGGTTATCCTGAAAAATAAATAGACATGCTGCTGTCAAGAGAGTACCGGGAATAGATCATTAAAGAAAATGGATTAGAGACATTGTTGAAGTTCTTTTTGTCGTTGAATTGGCACAACTGTTCTCTATATTCTTGGAGTAAAAACGTGATCTGTCTTTTGAATTGTTTATCGTTTATAGTTGCCTTGATGGCGTGCAGACGTTTGGCAGGTAAGATTTGGGGATGTAACCCAAAAATACTGCGATGGATGTACGTCATGATTGTGAGGTCGATAATAACCTATGGGGTAATAGTCTGACATGCTAGAGCAAGTCAAATCAACACGAGGAAAACCCTTGAAAAAATACAAAGGTAAGCTTGTATTTCTATCACTGGAGCTATAAGAACGTGTCCAACTACGGCATTAGAGATCATTACAGATCTAACACCTCTTCATCTAGTTATAGAGAGAGTGGCCTATGAGACCACTCTAAGACTATCTAGGGAGGGTACCGGCAATGAGGTAATTAGGTATAAGAGACTAAGAGAGCCTGGTCCTCTTTGACTAATTGACGGGATGATAAAGAAAATTAGCATCGAAAAAACCTTTATTACGATACTAAGTAGAAAAAAAGATTGGGAAAAGGAGTCCACAAGAGCAATTCTTAAAAATAATACCATCAAATGGCACACAGGTGGTTTCAAAACCACGACGGGGACTGGTGCGGGACTATTTGGGACTGGTACCAAATGGTCAATATCGCTAGAGCGCTGTCTAAGTGTCTTTCAGACAGAGATACTTGCAATAGAAAGATCAGAAATATGGTGTAGCTATACATTCTGATAGTCAGGCTGCAATCAAAGCACTAAGCTCCCATATCATCGATTCTAAGATGGTATTATAAAAGTTTAATGAGTCTTCTTGATAAAGAATATTTAATATAAATCAAATAATTTGACAACTTTGTGTCTAGTCATTCACAATAATATATCTGTATGATATACATATTTAGTTTATTTTTGTCTTGGAATATATTCCAATTCTAAAATTGACAAATTTAATAATCAACCAAAAGAAAATTCAAAATGACTAAAGCTGTACAAATTGAGTAAACGGTTAACAAATTGAACAACTAAATTAACATAAAGACAGACGTACGTTTCGGAATTTTGTATTCAATAATACAATTTTTCCTCATCAGTGCCTTAAAGTTCAACGAAATTATTGAATTTACAAACTCACCACGTGTATATCCACTTCACCAAAATTGCAAATAAGAAACTACAAACTAACTTAACGTACCGGTTGCTCTAGTGAATTCACAGAGCAAGCCATTACTGAAGGTAGTCATAGATTTCTTTCTTGTTATTCTTTTGAAATACATATACAATTCGATATTTACAATTGAATAAACAATTTCAGAAATTTTAAATTTATCAATTGGTTGATACTGACTCTCTAATCAATAAATGATTAGGTACATCAAATTATAAAAGTTTAATGAGTCTTCTTGATGAAGGATATTTAATATGAATCAAATAATTTGACAACTTTGTGTCTAATCCTTCACAATAATATATCTGTATGATATATTTAGTTTATTTTTGTCTTGGAATATATTCCAATTCTAAAATTGACAAATTTAATAATCAACCAAAAGAAAATTCAAAATGACTAAAACTGTACAAATTGAGTAAACGGTTAACAAATTGAACAACTAAATTAACATAAAGATAGACGTACGTTTCGGAATTGAAGTGGATATACACGTGGTGAGTTTGTAAATTCAATAATTTCGTTGAACTAAACACTGATGAGGAAAAATTGTATTATTGAATACAAAAATTCCGAAACGTACGTCTGTCTTTATGTTAATTTAGTTGTTCAATTTGTTAACCGTTTACTCAATTTGTACAATTTTAGTCATTTTGAATTTTCTTTTGGTTGATTATTAAATTTGTCAATTTTAGAATTGAAATATATTCCAAGACAAAAATAAACTAAATATATCATACAGATATATTATTGTGAAGGATTAGACACAAAGTTATCAAATTATTTGATTTATAAGATGGTATTGGAGTGCAGAAGAAAACTCAATAAAATGAGCAAGAATAATCTTTTAATCTGGCTTCCCGGCCACTCGGGAATTAGAAGGAATGGAGAGGCCAACACTCTCGCCAGAAATGGAGCACAAACTTCTTTCATCGGCCCGGAACCTTTCTGTAGCGTAGACAAAGGCACCTACAAGATACAGTTTCAGGAGAAGGAAGAAACCGAAAGAGAAATACTCTGGCGAAATCTTCCTGATTTGGATAACTCCAAAAAGTTTCTTCGAAACTTTTACTCTACGAGATACAAGAAGTATCTGGATCTTAGTAAAAATATGCTACACCTTCTCACTGGATTCCTCACAGGGCATTGCCGCCTTAGGAAACACCTCATAAGAATGGGTCTAACAGAAAATGACGAGTGCAGATTCTGTGTGGAGGAGGAAGAAACTTCGAATCACCTGGTGACGGAATGCCTTGCCATCGCTAGTCAACGCAAAACCTGCTTTGGGCACGAAACTCGTAGAAGTGAGGAATTAACCTCCATGAAGCGATCCCTGATATTGGAGTTCATTAGAACTCTGGAACTGGAAGGCGAGCTGTTAATCACCGTATGAAGAGAATAGTTCTGATGGGGGGCACAATAGATCATTAGGTCACAGTGAAATGGAACCTCCTTAATTAAATCTTAATCTTAATAGTTACGTTATTGAATCTTTCATTTCATCTTGAGATTTTTACAAGGGATGAAAATATCGAACAAAGAATCAGTATTAAGCTTTTGTGTGCCGAAACGTTACATAAAATGAAGGCCAGATTTGAAGAAAGAAATTTCATGTGTTTCACATCACACTGCACAATAATAATCTCCAAAAATCTAAACTATCATGCTAAAATAGTATATTGTGCAATAAGTGGGGAAAGTCCAACTTTTCTCGCGAGTGTGGAAGTTTGTGGCACGAGCCCGAAAGGCGAGTGCCGCAAACACACGAGCGAGAAAAGGACTTTCTCCACATGTTGCACACTATACTTTTCCTACAACTGCTATGGAAAGTAGCGTATTCTTCACAGCTCACTCAATTTCAAAACTATGTATTGCTCATACTGTGGGAAATATTATTCCCCACGGCACTTTGCCCACACCTCGCTTGGTAAACCAATGAAATTGGGCTTTTGAGTCGTTTCTATGGAAACGCAATAAATTAGCACATACTGTCAACGAAGGCCATTTTGATTTGAATCAAGTCCATTACTTGAATTATTGAAATTTGTGCAGTCTTAGGGAAAGTATAGTGTGCAACATGTGGAGAAAGTCCTTTTCTCGCTCGTGTGTTTGCGGCACTCGCTTTTCAGGCTCGAGCCACAAACTTCCACACTCGCGAGAAAAGTTGGACTTTCCCCACTTATTGCATAATATACTATTCCCTACAACTGCACAAATTTCAATAATTCAAGTAATGGACTTGATTCAAATCAAAATGACCTTCGTTGACAGTATGTGCTAATTTATTGCGTTTCCATAGAAACGACTCAAAAGTCCAATTTCATTGGTCTACCAAGGGAGGTGTGGACAAAGTGCCTTGGAGAATAATATTTCCCACAGTATGCGCAATACATAGTTTTGCAATTGAGTAAACTATGCAGAAAACGCTACTTTTCATAGCAGTTGTAGGAAAATTGTTGTTTCAGTTTGAGAGAGCTTCGGTATGTTGCCTTCTAACTAAGCGAAAGCGAAAAAGATATGTGATATGATCAAAATAGAAACGGATATAATTTTTCGTTTATGGCAGTGTTTTGCTCTTCGACTCCTTGTCTGAATATGAAACCGCCAATAAATACTAATACCTGAGCGTTATGTGGTGATAGAAGAAGCAAATTCGTTAATAAGATAAAGAACAGGACAAGTTTTAGGACAAACTTAAAGTTTGTAACACAATAGCCAAATCTCATCAACTGGATGATTTATCATCTTCAGCTATGAGTTCTTAATTATAAGAACTCGTAGCTGAAGAAGATAAATCATCCATTTGCATAAGCATTGGCATATTCGAATGGTTTTGTAGAAATTACTCACCAAACACTGCTTTCGTCATTTATCTTTCCATAGACACTGAAAGCTCCATCTTTTTTCTTAAACGACAGTTGCGTTTGATAGCTATCTTCCAAATAACCAACAGCTTTCTCTTCTATATGAGGCATTTTTTGTTTTGCAGTTTTAAGATATTTCAGTACGATCAAATTTGTCATCATATGCAACAAATTCTGTTCTCCGCAGCCTGTAGGTTTCCTAATAACACTATCCAAATTTCTCAAAGTTGGACCGAAAATGTTTCCAATAGCTGCCACTTCGATCTTTTCGGATTCTGGAACCGTATTTTTTGGTATAGTGAAATTCATTTGCTTCTTCACATATTTTTGTGATCTCAAATCTAACAGCTCTGATTTGGAGTAATATTCTGTTTCTCCGCCAGCCTACAACCAGTCATTTATAAAGAACACTTGAGATTTTGTTTTGTTATAATTGCATCAATGAAAAACAGTAGTCTGACTAACCTCTACTGATAGAAATTCAGAAATGGCATCTTGACTGACAGGATTACTTGCAGAAACTTTCATCTCTAACGATCCTACTTTCAGCGGTGTGATCATAAACCAAGCTGTACCATTCTGATGTTTTTTCAATGATACACGTTTTCTTTGGAATGATTCAATATCTGTGGAATGAAGGGAACTTTTCAATACTGATGATGGAAGAAATTAAGTAATATTCTTGACAATAAAGTTTGACTTCCTATTGGATTAACATGAAATAGATGTAGTTATTTCTATTTGAGGGTTATATTTTCAATAAATGAATCTGAAGAGAAAATCAAGCCAGTATAAAATTTTCATGTGGAAAAACGCAGTAATCTCATATAGGACTTAATTTTCTCGGAATGCGGATGAGTAATAAGCGCAATAATGATCGAATCCTATCTGAATAATGAAAATACAGAGTGGCTCATTGAAAACGAATGTTGAAAATAACTTTTATTACATACGAAAACTTTTAACATTGTTATCTTGTTATGAACACTGTAGCCAATACAAGCGTCAATAATTCTGGAGAAATATATTTGTGATATTTCCAAAAATAATATCATCTAAAAAAAATTGACTGAATCTCAAAATGAACAAAAATAATGAATAGGAAATCGAAAGAACCTTTTGATCGAAGTATCACATAACCTAAATTTTCTTAAGGTGGATCTTCGCTGCAAATTTCCCAGAACCCTTGGGATATAAACTCAATCGTTCTACGGCAAAGTTACCGCGCTCCGGGATGGATATGGAGGTTTATATGGCAGGGAACATTTATATGCTATTCTGATTATTCTATCAGTGGTCCCGGGATGAAACAACTCAATCCCCTAGAGAGAGCACTCCTTAAAAATTGATAGAGAACGACTCGCAAAACTCTTTTGAAAATTTTGAGAGATGACACTCCTGCCAAAAATTGTTCAACTAATAATCAGAGCTGGGGATTTTTCTATGAAAAAATGACTTGACGCTTTGTTTTCAATGAGTCAGCCAAGTTTCTCTGATGCTTGAAAATATTTAAACATTGCATTTCGAAAAAAATCAATAATTATTTCATTAAGTGAAACTATTCAAAATGAAGCATTTTTCTGATTTACTAGATGTGATGATGATCCGCTACATTGTTGTTATTTTAAGTTTAGAATGGAAATTAATAGTTTTCAATGGGATGATGATTGTAGCGAAAATTATAGCGAAGCTGTTGAAAATGCCAAATATTCATGTGTCAGTCGTCTATCTTACATCTTATACATTAAAGTTTTCAAAATTGTTCAACGAAAATCACCCAATAAACGTTATAGCCCATGATTCACCTTGTTTTCTGTGTTAGGAAGCTGGTAATGATTAGTTCATTATTTTCTTCATTTTGATACAAACTTTTCGTGGCAGTGATTTCATTGGAAATAGTCGTGAACTCAAAGTTTTTATCTGGGTTGTGGAAAGTTACTTCAACATCCACATCTTTATCCATGTTGTTAATAATGTGAACAGGTATATTTATAGCTTCTCCTCTCTGAATCGAATAGGGTGAATCAAGACTAATGTAAAAAGATTTTGAAGCTCGATACAGTTTTGGTGTCATGATGCCTAAGCCATCTACTGGATCAAGAGAAAAACCTGTCATTCTCCAAGTTGTCATTTTATTTGGTATTCGTCGTCTTGTGGTAATAGTACCATCGTATCTACAACATAAGATGAATGAAAAATTTTAAAATCGGTTATATTAAAAATTGATAACAACGACATTGATATTTTGTCCTTAAGAATCAAATCGAAATCATTAACTTGTATTTCCCCAAAATTTTCCTTCATACTAAGAATAATTTTCGTTCATTGGAGCCAGTATATTGAACAATAACACAGGCCAACAAAATGAAAAAAAAAATTTGGTGCCAGAAATCTAACATCTGATTTTAGATGTTTTTAATGTGCTGATTCCAAAAATGCCACCAGATTTTTTCTATCAGCTCTAGTTTTTGAGATATACGTTACAGGTTAAATGATATATTTTTTTCTGATAAAGGACAACAAATAAAGAGATAAATATGTACTTAATCGTCAAATGTTTAAAATGTGTTCTTTTACATAACGGTAACAAATATGGCTCAATTCCTATTGGTCATTCTACTACCATGAAGGAAGAATATGAAACAATAGCATTAGTTTTGAGAAAAATTGAATACGAAGAACATCAGTGGTCATTTTGTGTTGATTTAAAAATGGTTAACTTCCTCCTTGGACAGCAGAGTGGTTTTACAAAATATCCTTGTTTTTTGTGCCTTTGGGACAGCAGAGCTAAAAATGAGCACTGGGTTAACAAAAATTGGCCTTCAAGAGATGTCATGATTCAAGGAATACAAAACGTGATCAACGAACCTTTGGTTTCAAGAGAAAAAATCTTACTTCCGCCCTTGCATATCAAGCTAGGCCTAATGAAGCAATTTGTGAAGGCCTTAAATCGAGATGGAAATTGTTTTGGGTATTTGTCACGTAAATTTCCTGGCATTAGCACGGAAAAACTAAAAGCTGGTATATTTGATGGTCCTCAAATAAGGCAACTTGTTAAAGATCCACAATTCACCACATCAATGAACGAGACTGAATCTAACGCTTGGAGTTCATTTGTTCAAGTAGTACAAAATTTTCTTGGCAATCATAAAGCAGAGAATTACGTAGAATTAGTGGAAACTATGCTTTCAAATTTTAATATTCTCGGCTGTAACATGAGTATAAAAGTTCACTACCTCCACAGCCACCTAGATCGTTTTCCAGAAAACTCAGGTGATTGTAGTGAAGAACAGGGGGAAAGATTCCACCAGGATATTAAAACTATGGAAGATCGTTATCAAGGACGATGGGATAGCCACATGATGGCGGACTACTGCTGGAGCCTTCAGCGAGACTGCCCTAGTAAAATCCATTCTAGAAAATCGTATAAAAGAAAATTTTTATGTGATTAGTGACTAATGTAATTATGTAAATTAAGTTTTTGCAATAAATACTTAAATCCATGTGTCTTTGTTTTTTTTAACTGTAAATAGTAATATTATATATTATAACAGTTATAACGTAAATTATATACACAATTTTTTAAAAAATCTCAAAAACTAGATCTGATAGACATAATCTGAGAACTTTTTTACATTCTGCATCCAAAAATTACTCAGGAACAGTTAAAAAATCGCAGGCACCAAAATGTGTGTTGGCCTGTGTAATAGAAACGTATAATAGAAACTTTACCTTGTAGAGAAATTTGAAAATAACCAAGTCTCAGAAATTTCATTTCGTAAGTAAACCTTCGGTATATTCCATACAGGTGTTGGTATTCTACTGAATGCGTAAGGTCCTGCTAAAGGAGGCCTAGTAACAGAGTGAATGGGGATACCAAATCCTCTGTCAGGTTTAACGGTACTACTGTCGTAAATTGTTGGTCTTAAGTATATATCATCAACTGAAACGTTCTCAAATTAATATCTGTACAATGCATAAAGTTTCATTATTATTACGTGTTGGCTTCTTCCTTAAAATATGGGCATTTGTTACTAAATCACATCCAGAATCCTGAAAAAAATCATGCAATAAAAAGTTAGGTTAGTATTCAGTTCAATACTATATGTAGATATATTTTGAAATTCATTATGAAAATAAATGTCAAAAAAATGAAATATATATTCGTTAGAAAGAAAGACCTAATATTCCGAACTTGTTGAGCTAAAAAATATGAAAACATTGATGATAGATAATAAATAATGAATCAATAATAATTACACAAATAGTTATTTATGCAACAGTGCAAAAAGTGAACGTTTATTGCACTCGACGTGAAATTGTCCGACGAAGCCGTTAGGCCGAGTTGGACAACACGTCGAGTGCAATAAACAATTTTTGCACGAGTTGCATACAACATTTTTTCTACGTTCATGCAGAAAGCAAAAAATGATTTATTGAGGTGCGGCACTAGGTGTAGGAAATTGAAAAGCGCAACTTGAATACTTTATTATTAATATCGATTTGCATTGAAACAGGAACTAATACGTTACGAACAATTTAACTCAAACTTTATTTTTACCCTCAATGTTGAAAGTGAATGAACAATTGGTGCAATTTTCAATATGAATATTTCGTAGTGAAGTACTTTTTAAATCCACTTCTTGATTTGTTACTGCTGTAAACGTACTAGTACTTGGTAACTGTACATCGTTATTTTCTTCAGGCTGAAATATTTGTTTGTCATGATGACAGTAGTAGAATGTAGATGAGTGCAATAAAAACTTTAATGCACTAGTGCAATAAAGAACTTCTTTTTCCACTAAATATAGTTCAATAAAGTTTTGCTTTTTGCATGAATGTAAAAAAAATTAAATTAAAATTAAAGTTTATTACACAAAATATCATCGTGAATAACTTGACAGCGCTGGAGAGTCTTATATGGTACTCCGAAACTCCGAAAGAGAAATAATGGTGATATAAATACTTCTAGTTCTTTTACCTTTTTTTAATTTTTTGTTTCACACCTCAAAATATTTGAAATTTTGAGAGCAATAAGAGCGGAAAAGTATTTCTTTATTCTATATACGTTTATATGATATTCACCTGAACACCACTGTGGATATTACTACCACCTGGTTTCCAAGGAATTCGGGATTCTCGCTCTGTTCCGATTTTGTAATATTCGGATATCAATGCACTGTCATACGCAAGAAGCTCATCTGTCAGCCATGATTCGGATAAGCTGTAATCGCTACCAAGCATATAACTTTCGTGATCAACAGCAATTAACCCAACAAGGGAAAATGGTTTTGCTTTCATTTGAATATCTAACGCCACACCTGGTTCTATTTCGGTTGAACTAGGTTTCACTTCCAGCTGCAAAGAAAAATGAATTGAAAAGGTAAATTCGTATTTATAGGCGAACTTTTCTCACAAAATTTTGAAGAATTCCATCTATTCTTATGTCCAGAGTGTCTCCTATCAGTTCTCCATTTTTCGTGACATAAGAGACTATGAAATGAGCGAGAGGCACCATACTGTGAACTGCTTTGAATTTTATCATAATATTCTGAAAAAGTGTTTTTTTATGAGGAATATACTGTGCCAGCAGTTGTTCAGAAAATATCAAAATATTTGATGAAATGGTTAAAGTTGCATGAGATCACTGTGGAGTTGAATATACCAGAAGATTTTACCATTTTTTTTACCATTTCGCGTGAAAATTTTTGTCCATGAGAAGGATTTTGTTCTTTGTATGTTTTTAGTCTCTGAAATTAATTGATCTGTTTCTTGATAATCAATGCAAATTTCAGTTATACCTTTATGATTTTATTTATGGATTTTATAAATTTTAACAGGGTTTCAAAAAAAGAGGTATCAGCATTGGATTTGATTTGAATTCAAATAGTTATGAGAGTCATTATTATTCCATAGACTTTCGTATATTGAAGGTGATTGTCAAATAATAAATGTGAAATATTCTCACCCTCTCATTATTAATTTGCAAAGTCTTCGAAACTATCACATCACCTCTTCCAATAACAACATAATTCAAATGATTCATAGGTTCGCTGCAAGTGACAGAGACCTCTATATCCAAATTGCTCAGTGGTTTATCGGTTTCAAGAGAAGCATCAAGGAAATTTTTGCTGAATGATACTGCAGCTAGAACTGGTGATATCCTTTCCTTCAAATCTCCAAATTGTGCCTGTGTAAACAGTCAAAGTTTATATCATCATTATTTTAAGTAGTATTTCGAATCTAATGACCCACAAAGTTCTACCATCACCTTTTGTTACTTACCTCTATTCTCAATGCCGTGTCATTGGAAACATTCATGGGAGCTAAAAATTCTAATTTGACGAATCCATTTCTGTTGAGTTTGTACCTTCTCTCAACTGGTACTTCATCCCTGATAGAAAAACCATGTCGCACAATTATTTCTTTGTTATGATCAAACGGTTCCTCATCATGTCTAGATACTTTTACCTGCAAAACATACCTATTAGAAATGTTTTTGGAAGTAGATTCATACTCAAAAACTAAATTCTTCTTCATTACAGTTGTTGTGAGTAACTTCATCAGTAATATTGTGTTTTCGAATATATGATTTGCTTACGATCAACACATAGTGTAGACTTACGTATGCCCTGTATTTCAGTCCTGGTTTGAAATAATCTGACGTCTTTATGAGATCAATTCTATGGTAGTATTTATGTATGTGAACATTTACACTCGCGTTTTCTCTTCGCCCGGTCAATTTCTCCTCTACCGAGACATCAAGCATGACATTCCTTTCATATTCATCATTTAGTCTGAGATCCTTGTCAATGTCAAATTCTACTTCAACCGAACCATCAATAGGGACAACTTTCCGAATTGGGTTTTGGAAAATTGGTTGAATTACTCGAGAGAAAATCGTTGGAAAAGCACTAATGGTAGCTTCTCCCTGAAGCTTATGCCCATGATGATAACTGGAAAAATATAAAGAGTTATAACTAGATAGGTACAAGTAGCGGGAAGCTATACAAGAAATTTCATATAAAGCAGAAAGCATGTCATGTAAACAGTCCCACGAATCTATTCGATCACTTCTATCACAGATAAACTCGTTAAATGTTGTAATACAGATGTATGACCATTGACAACAGATAAAAAGTTGAAAGTGTTTAGAATAATAGGTCTCCGGTCATAAATAATGGAAGAAGTCGACAAAAACTGTATATGGGTCCACCACAAGTTTTCAAAATAAAATATAAATTTAAATCAATTCGGAACTCTGCCCGTCTGAGAAAGTAGTACCTTATGAGACTCTTCAGCGCTGTCATGTTATTCGCAGGTCATCTTATCGATATCTTTCAAATATGATCGATGTGAGTTATATAATTTCATTCTCAGAAAGAGAAAGAAGCTTTATACCTCAGAATTACCATTCGATAATAGATTTATAAGTTTTTATCGGATTCCCTCAATTTTTGCTTGATAAAAATGTTTATATTAATGTGAAATGGATATATTCTGAATAATACTCACAAAGTTTTTAAAGTCGCTCTGATTTTACCATCTTGAAAAGTTATGTGTTTTTTCGTATTGATGTCTATTCTGAAACCAGGTATGATGTATTTCGCTACTCTTATGCTTTTGAAATACTGCTGATCGTGAATTTTCACTGTGATGTTCCAAGTACCTAACACAGGATGGTCAGATAATTTGAATTCATTGGAAAATATTCCTTTGACGATGCGAACATCATTCCAAATTTTTATTTTGTTGCCTTCGGCGTCCTGTAATAGATTGAGAGATAATGAATTTCGAAATTTGAAAGAGAATGTTTTCATTGCAGTTACTTAAGTAATTATTATAATAAAAAATATTTTCAGATGAATCTACTCATCAAAATGTCGAGTGAAATTGATATGAAGTAATAAATAATATGTTCTTGTTATTGTGAAACAGTAATTTACTGTACGAAGCACTCTAGTAAATTAGTGAAGAATGGTGTATTTTTTATTATGAATTAACTGAAAGTTGATAATGATGAATATAGAGAAAAAAAAACGTTTGTGTGTGAATACCAAATCTTATTATCTTACCTTTACACCTATAGTTAGTAGTCCTGTTTGAGTGTCCTCAACAGGCTTAAGTTCTGAATCCAATACTATTACTCTGAAAGAAGCTTTTGATCCTGGATTGTATACAGCTCTATCAGTTTCCACCAATACAGAAAAGCTTTTTTCAAGGTAGTTCAGTGGATAATATGAAATAAAGTCTATACCTCCACGACCTTGTACCTGAAGTCTGTAAGCTCCAGGAGGAATGAGAGGAACCTGGAAGTAGGAATTTATTTCAAACTTTGGTCTAACTGAGTGAAATATATGGAATATATCAATTTCTATAGTACTCCGAAATGTCAAGGTTTTTATGGTAAAAGATAAAATCAGTTATCTTTTTATAAAAGCAGTGGTGATGCCAGCTTTCAAAAACAGGGGTGGCCAAGGGGAACTGAATTTTTTCGGGGGGCCAAAGTAAAGCGAAATTATAGTTCAGCTAATCTTTTACTTATTTTAGCCTTAGTATGTCAAATTTTTAGGGGGCCAGCAAAATTTTAGGGGGGCCAGGGCCCCATGGACCTCCCTAGCGTCGCCACTGTATAAAAGTATTGTAACTTTGAAAATATTAATTTAGTGATCAAATTATTTAGGTATACAATAACTGCATCTTTGTAAATTATGTACTCACTCTTAAAGAAAATACTTTTGAACTAAATGGCAATATCTGCTTTTCATCTTCAATATTTACTAGAGAACCATTGTAAGAAACTCCTTCTATGATAGCTTTAACTGTGGTAGGGCCAGGTGCTTCTGCTATACTAACAGAGGCATGGTAGTCACTTAAAGGCCTCACATTTTTTGATCCAATTGCTTGATAGTAACTGTAGGAAAAAAATGAAATAGAAAGCAGAAGATTATGACTTCAAAAAAATAATCACAAAATGAAAGGATATATGTAATATTTTTACATCGACATGTCTCGCAATCTCAAAAGAAAATGTGAAATCATTGGTGTGAAGTCAGGAGATTTCGAGCGCCCCTTAATTTATGCAATCTTGGAGCCTAATAACTTTTAATAGGTGTATATAAGCCTCAAGGGCGTTAATATCACATAAACGAATCTCCCATGAGCTCCTGAGTTCAAGTGTGTGTTTTTCTGAATTTCACGCGTATTCTGCTTGAATTTTGTATGGATCTAACGCCCTAATTACCGCCAAATTTTGTAGGTAGTTTGGAATTGTTATTCTATTATTGTACAGGGTGGGCAAATAAGCGAGGTAAGCGGCTATATCTCAGGATCCATTCATCGTAGAGACTTGCGGTAAAACATTTTATCACTAAAGTGTACAAGAAAACACACTGGAAATTGTTTTGAAGTTCATACCTCTACCGCTAGGGGGCGTAAAAGCTATCGTCGAGTAGAAAAATGAATTTTACTCGAAAATGTTTCATATGAAGTTGAAAAAATATCATCACTGTAATCCTTGGAAAATTCTCTATCTTTTTGAATTGTCACTTTTGATTTTACGACATCAAATAAGGGTAGGGGAAAGGGAGGAATCTGACTGATTGAAATGCCTGTAACTTCAGTTTGGCTAAACATTTTTGAGCAAATTAGATCCCGTCTAGGAGATAATATCTTGTTGATTGAGGACAAAATATACTCATGATAAATTTGTTCTTGCTGCTTTCGATAGTATGATGCACTGAAAAACTAAATTGTGTCTTCTTTCGGCCATAACTCCAGAACGCAAAGCTATCGCTTTGCGACCTTCTGGTTTTTTCATACAAATTTGATGGGATTTCTGTTTCTGTCAGAACTTGAAGACACAATTTGGTTTTTCGCCGTGCATCAGTTGAAGAATATCTTTTTTCGGCCATAACTTCAGAACGCCTGAAACTATACCTTTGCGACCTGCAGGTTTTTTCATGAACATTTGATGAAATTTCTGTTTTTGTTAAGAAAATCCTATCATTACGTTTGAAATTTCGAAGTAAAATGAACAAAACAATGAACTTATGACTAAGCGCCCCCTATCGAAAGCAGCAAAAACAAATTTATCATGAATATATTTTGTCCTCAATCAACAAGATATGATCTTGTTGTTGACGAGATCTAATTTGCTCAAAAATGTTGAGCCAAACTGAAGTTACAGGCACTTCAATCAGTCAGATTTCTCCTTTTCCCCTACTCTTATTCGATGTCGTAAAATCGAAAGTGACAATTCAAAAAGAGAATTTTCCAAGGATACAGTGATGATATTTTTTCTTCAACTTCATATGAAACATTTTCGAGTAAAATTCATTTTTCTACTCGACGATAGCTACTACGCCCCCTAGCGGTAGATGTATGAACTTCAAAACAATTTCCAGTGTGTTTTCTTGTACACTTTAGTGGTAAATATTTTTACCGCAAGTCTCTACGATGAGTGGTTCCTGAGATATAGCCGCTTACCTCGCATATTTGCCCACCCTGTACAACTTTGCTTCTGCCGTATTGCAATAGATGGTTGTAGCGGTAAGTGGTAGTCGAAATAAATAGATCGTAGATGTCATATAATAAGCTTAGGTATTTGTTAACATATCGCCATCGAAATATTAGTTGAGTAATGTCATCACAAAGTTATGCTCGATTAAACATGTAAGCTTACGAGCCAAATTTTCGTCATTTGCGGGAGGTATTAATTTTTTGCTTCAATATGAAGAAATCTGCGTCTGAGGCTCATCGAATGCTCTCAAATACCTATGGTGAGGCCGCTTTCAGTGAAAGACAGTGGTTTCAACGTTTCAAAAACGGTGAACGTTGCAAGGCAAAGACGGAAGGGATTTCTGCATCGCATTGTGACTGGAGACGGAAAATGGGTTCATTACGATAATCCCAAGCGGAGACAAAAATGGAGATATTCCGTCCATGCTTCCACGTCGACGGCCAAATTGAATATTCACGGTTCCAAGGTCTTGCTCAGTATTTGGTGAGACCAGCTTGGCGTCGTATATTATGAGTTGTTAAAATTGACTTGAACAATCACAGGCGATCATTATCGAACGTAATTGATGCGTTTGAGCCGAACATTGAAAGACAAGCAATACAACGAGAGACTTGTGAAAGTGATTTCACAGTATGACAATGCTCGACCCCATGTTCCGGAAGTGTTCAAGACAAACTTGGAAACGTTGAAATGGGAAGTCTTACCCCACTCGCCGTATTCTCCAGACGTTGCTCCTTCGGACTATCACTTGTTTTGATCAATGGCAAACGGCCTGGCTGACCAGCACTTCCGGTCTTATGATGAAGTGAAAAATTGGAACAATTTGTGGATCGCTTCAAGAGATGACCAGTTTTTTCAACGCGGGATTCGTACGCTGCCCGAAAGATGGAAGATGGGAGAAAGTATCGGCCAGTGATGGACAATACTTCGAATCATAAATGTATAACCAATACATTTGTTTTTACAATAAAGCCTCGAATTTCGGAAAAAAAACGGCGGAAGCAAAGTTTGTACGTCTATGTATAAATACACGCAAATACTGATACCGACTATACTCTCGAAAGTTTGAAAGAAGCTTGAAAATGTTATTGGATATTGTTTTTGAAAATATTGGATATTATTATTCCAATATTCCTCTTATATTTTTGATGGTTATGCTGCTATAATCATCTTGAAATTTTGCATAAAGTTCGAAATTGTTGTTCATCAAAATATCAACTACGTAGTTTTTCACCGAAATATTAGGTATTTCATCTTCGACTTACTTTGTTTTTGGTTGAGTGATCAACAAAACATTCCACCGAGCTTGAAATTGTTATTTTACACCCATATGCAAATTTTTAACATGCTCAAATATGCAGTTTTGAAGTTAACAGGATAACAAAATTTCCAACGTCCATATTTACGGAACCCCTAGTCGGATGTGACTATTAACGAACTCAACCACGGCATTCAAAATTCAAACCTACCCTGAAAAATTCAGGTTTCTTAGGTCCTTCTGAAATTCTCACCAGTGAGTCGATATTTATCGCTTGAGATGATGAATGAAGGAACAAGAGAAACAATAGTAGAAAATTGGCAAACAGTATTGTCCTGTTTTAAGGAAGAGAAGGCATATTTGATTCATCTACAATTCCTGGAATGTTTGGCAATCAATCCTGCTCATGTGTATCTCTAAGTGATTGTATGTATACATAGTGAAATATTGCGTAATGATGAATAAATTAATTAATTTGAATTATTTTTGGGAGATGAATTCGATATAATAACCTTCGAAGATCGAATCTTAATTTCATTTATTGAGTTTTTAAGATGAGTATATTAGCAATCGAAATAATATTCTATAAGCTGATCAGTTAGCAAAGGACACTCTATTTAGCGTGGTCAGGAGTGCTCCAATGAAGATACCTCTTTATCCCCATCTGAGGTCAATTGGAGATAATGACAAAGAGGCCCAGGTTAAAAAACCGATATGATTCAAACTATTCATTTATTTACCATATCGGTTTTGTATCACGTCTTTGACTAAGGTAAATTCAAATCATCATGCTGTGTTGCATTGGTAACATAACATGGTGCATCAGTCATGGCGCGAAGAATTTTCGATTGAGCTGTTCAAATAATATTTATAATTAATTTACTAGGCATCTCCAAAGTTCAATATAGGTTTGATCAGTGTTAACTGTTTTGTAGTCTGGTAACAATTTAGATTTTCTTCCCAGACGCCCAGGGCCAGCGTTGAGGGTGAAACACTGAAGCAACCGTTTCAGGCGCCCCTATTTGATAGGCGGCAATTCGGCCCAGTTTGCTGGCCGCCTTTACATATTTCAACCTTGATTCTTAAAAACAACATGAAGATGTTCCGCTCCGCTGCATTTGTCAACATTCCCTGCAAAATCTCCAAACCAACTTTACTAAGCTGCCTGTACACACATGGCATCCCAACCAATATAAACAGAATTCTCTATTACCCTCATTGAAAGAGGGATAATATCATTATGTATCTCACATGTATTTCTATTTCAGCTTTCAAATTATTTAGAAGCCAATGTTCACACTTTCGACATAATATGAAAAAATCCTTTGATTTTGCATTCGAAACTAGTTATTGTTAAAAACCGAATGCTTTCAGCGGAAAACATTTGTAATCCCAATTGAGCTTCGAAGAAATAATGAAACTTTGCATGCCCTACCGCCCTATATATCTTGTGGTAAGATAGGTAACACTTCTTCGATCGTACACAGTGCCATGGAAGTGAAAATCAGATATAGTACTTGCGCCCTATTCATCGGCATTCAATATTCTTCATTGACTAGAATTTAATTTTTATACGCACGATTGCAAGATTATTCATCAGAAGAAGAAAGTTCTGTATTGTCATTAGAACAGGTGCTCTTTTTTGAGAGGGGTGGTGGTTTCGAGGTAGGTCATTTCGGTTTGATGCTTTTTGAGGGGCACCAAACAATTCTTTGCTTCGAAGGCCAAAATTACTCGCGTCGGCCTTGCAGAAGCCGGTTTAGTTCACGAAATCAACTTCTTTTATTTTTCAGTATAAGATGGTCCTTTTTATCTGGACTGTTGTTGATTCATCATATTGGTCTCTAATATTTTTCATTTCAATTTTACTTGGTTTTGAACCCATAGATACGTATTGTTTAACTCCATTTCAGCATTATATTGGTGAAATTACATTGGTGAAATGAGAAATGAATTCAATTTTGATTGCATTATATGCTTTGAATTTTTATATCATTTCGTATGTCTTCATTGCAATGATATCTTTATTGACCATTCTGGTGAATGTTGGTACCTACTTCATTTGTCTATTTATGATGATCGTTCTATCTCATAAATTAAAAAAAACAGAGCAAGTTTTTAACTCGGAACCGGATCTATAGTTGAAAATTGAAATGTTTACTCTGGAAAATAGATAATGTGATATTTTGCTGATAATTATCTGTAATAATAGAAATTTCAAAGAGCGATAGTTGGAGTTGATTTGAAGGTGTAGCCCACTACTACTATAATTAGGTATTCAATCAAGTAGAATATTGATGTGGGTATAATTTTTGTAAATTATAAAGCGCTCTTTCTGCTGAATAGATTTGTAACAACAGTTTGTATTGCATACTCTATTGAAATATCCATTAATTCACTGAATTAATTCAATTATTCACTTTTTCTAAATATAAACAATGATAATTGCCATGACAAATAGACTCATTCCCGAAATTTACAGGAAGAAAAGAATATGACGAAACGAATTTCCTCGATTTTATTTTATACTGACAATTATAAAATCGATCGAATCAAACTTTTTGGAATACTAATAACATTGTCCCTTGAATCAAATAAGGAGTCTTATTGGAATTACCAGAATGACTCATACCTGAATCGCTTAGGTATAGGCAGATACCGTAAATAAAATGCAAAATATAATTTCGAATTCACCTTGTCAAATACAAAATGTAACTTCAACTTTAAACTAATCGGAATTTTTTATTCGTAATCAACTCACCCAAAGGCTGAAGCATTTCCGACAAGAAAAATCAGGAAAATAACAACACTTAACATTTTTCTAATACACAACACACATATAAAACTCTGGACAAAAACTATGATGAACTAATTACGTAAATATTAAAAACTTCACTGATTTTCGTCATATTGATTTGTGGGATGTTGATCAAAGCAGAGGTGTAGAAATCCAAACTAAGTGTATCAGAAGATTGGTCACCAATGCGAAATAGCTGCTGGAAATCAAGTTTGCCTTGTACGTTTCTGTGAATCCTACGTACCGTTTGTTTTGTCCTAGGCTCTTATTCTATCCATTATACAGGTGATTACATTTACATATCGGCAGCTACACATGAAATACATAACAATGTAAAATAACAATCCACTTTCTCTTATGAGGAACAAATGTTCTGAGTTTGTTCACTTATAAGGAGAATTGTTTTAAGAATCAACATATTTATTCACACTAAAGTGATGGGTTCGCATTGGTGAAAGTTGAAAAATCAATTTCCTCTTTAGGGAATTTCCTTCTAATACTCTGGAAATCAATATATGGAAAAGAATCAAATCAAAAATTCAGTTGATGTTAAAGAATGTATAAGAAAGTTAATTGTACCTATTGATGGATGAAAGCTATAAGGTGTATGAAATGGTAAATTGTTCTATCGAATATTTCAGTATCTATGATGAATTTGGCACTTCTTAATTCATCGCCAAACATTTGACAAATACTTGTTAATAATCGAATAAAATAATTAAATTTCCAAATATCTATTGACGGGATATACAGGGTGTTAGTGAATAATTGCGACATGGAGTGAACAATGGAATTTTACTATATAACTTTCGTTAGCAAATTCTTCGTATTCCGAGATACGAGGTGTATTTTTTTTTAACTTATTATTAATTTATTGTTCTGAAACCGGTCGAGATATTCAAATGACATTTGGTTGGTTGCAAGAGGTAGTTATTGCGCATTTATTGACATGCAATTTAGAAATTTATGTTCACCATTGGCGCGCATACGGGTAATAATAATAATAATCCCTTTTTTTTAATGATACTTCACTGAGATATTTCAAACTAAAATTGTTTTTGAATTTCTCGTTCAATTTGTGACAAAAAAATCTAACATTCGTTTTTCCATACGAGGCGCCATTTTTATGCAAAAAAATTGAACATCTCAAAATTTCTTCAATAAATTATCTAGTAGCGATGCTAGCTAGGGTGGTAGATTTTATTCACAAATTGAAAGAGGAATTCAAAAATTATCTTAGTTTGAAATATCTCAGTAGCGTATCATTTTTTTCAGTGAGTAAAACTTCAACACAAAAACATCAGTTTCGAAATAAAAAACCTTTCTTCTTCTTTTGTAACTCAACAAACCTGGGTAGGTTTTGGCTGACTTCACTACTGCGTTCCACGATTTACGGTCGTTCGTTAAAATCAATATCAATAAGAAACATTTTCGAGAAAAGATAAATAGCAATCTGTAATTATTTTTCAACAGAACCATCCCCTGAAGTTTGTCGCACTAACTTGCTAACACCCTTTATAATTTTGATGAAATTTAGTATAACCTAAAACCTTACAGTTGCTGGATCATGATTCAAGTCCTACTCTATTTTCTTGTATATCCTGGATAATACCAAAATAGCTATATTGAATTATTTAATTTCTTTATCCTAACATTTAGTTTTGTGTAGTTTTATGATACAAAGATTGATGAGGACTTCGAAAGCTTGACATTATTCACAAAGTTTTATTCTCTTTAAACGTATTTACCTACATATTACTCTAAGCCCAAACGCATCAGGTACTTAAGTACCTAACCGTACTTATGGTGGATGCGCCCAGATGTTACTTAAGTACCTAACCGTACTTAAGTAAAATCCACCATAATTACTAGCATTTTATCCTATATGATAGCACAGTTCTACGCCAAGCCAATTTGATGGCTTGATAACCATTTGTTCAAGAAATCTCATCCATCAGACGAGTACTTTCCGAACATGACCTAATCAAATACGGTTTTATTTGGGGCTGCTCATCGTAATTATGAAGCAATCTAAATAATTATGAATCTGATTTGGTAATATTACTTAGGGAACAACCAAAATGAATTAATTTCGAATGAAATTAACTTTTCTCTTTTTATTCCCAAATTTTCAAAAAATCTTTCATCTCTAAATTTTTTGGAAATCAGAACTTGAATATATTTGGACTCACCCTAACCGGTATATCTTCTGTGCGTGCAGAAATATTTTTCTCTATAGTGGAGTTAGCTATATGAAAAATTGATGCATACTCCATTTGGTTTATACAGGGTGCCAAAAAAGTAACGTAACTCGTCAATAATTCTTGTACGAAGAATTAAGGACTTAAGGAAAATCCTCGCACCCGTCGATTTTTAAGTTCAAAAGTAATTCATCATATGCTTTTTTAATTTGATATTTCTCGTCCCACACCCCTCTATTAAATTTTTTCAGATGAGAATATATGGATTATAATACATCAAATGAAAGATAATTTGATTACCTATTCAGCGATGTGGCTAGAAGTAGAATTAGTTGTGCCATTTTTCATTAAAAAATCAGGAAAGAATTTATTAATTTGTGATTAGAGAGTAACTGCAATCAGACCATTATTCTTTTACTAATTATTATTAAAGGGAATCCACGAATCCATGGATTTTAATTTCAAAAGCATGTCTCCCTATCCGTATCCCTCTACTATTATTAATTAGTTCTTCCAGTGATCCAGATTTCCCAGAAAAAGTTGATAATACCACCCTCAATTATTTGCCACGCCTCTAGAGAGGGCCCTGCAGTTTCAGGCTCCTAGCCCAGTTTCGATTTTAGAAAAAGCTTGAAAATTTGTTTTTTTTTTAAGATTATCGAGTAAAACAATCGGATGATGCGGATGAACCATTATTTAATTCGAATGCGCCCACGCCCAACACTAGAGAAAAAAATGAAGAATATAATAAAATAATGGAATGTGGTATGAAATAATGAAACTTCTTATATTTTTCAAGAAGGATCAGTTGGAAGTGATGAAATGGAATTGTTTTCTTATATTTTGCATTCCATTCTGAGGAATCACCATTGAAAAGAAAATAATCCAGAACCACAATGGGCAATAAAATTCGGCAAGCAAAGCGAACGCCGATAAGCCTGATAAGTCTGTATTTTTTTAGCGTCAATAACCCGTAAACAGCACTATGAGGGGATCACGCCACATCTGGATATTTATGAGTGTAATGTATAATGCGGCACCTTTGATGGTTTTTGATGTTAATTAAATTTGTCGGTATTCCTTCATGTTGTTGCTGACTGAATTAAATCTCATTTGGTTTTTTGAATTTCTACACATGTAATTTTTGTAGTTCAACCTTGAAATGTCGCCCTTGAATTTTGTCGCCCGTGGCGAACGCCTACCCTGCCTACCCCCTAGCGACGGCCCTGGTGTCAGGTTCTTATTATTGAAATAATAGATTTGTCAAGCCGTCAACATTTATTACATCAAAATTATTTTCCATCCATGAATAGGAAACTCATCGAGTTCAAAAAGCGAGTAACCATAACCAATTGATCATTTTCTAATGTTCTAATAAAAAAAAATCCTCTGTTGGGTAGGGCACGCTGTATATTCGGAAAAGTTTCTTCAAAGTGGTCATTTGAAATTTTAGAAAAGTTATTTTTAGCGCCCTATTTAATCTAAATGGTTGAATTTAGAGCATCGATATGAAAATATTTGATCAGCATCACTAATTTTACAACATATAAAAATTTGAGCAAATTCCCTGAGAGCCAATTTCCCTTTGTTGCGTTGTTTGGCCTTCACTACCCAATATTTTTTCGTTTTCAGAACAATATTGTTCGAATCAGAAAAACTGATAACAAGACCGGAAATATAAATACATTTCCTTTGGTTGCCTATATACCTATTCCTTTGGCTTTGCCGGGAAATATAGTATTCATATTGCCCTAGTTGTAATGATAGCTATACATATCACAAAATCCGAACAGTTCATCATTGACGTTTCAGGAACACACACATCAAGGCTGCTCTATAACCGAAATTATTAAATCGATTCAAACAGTTCCTCCACTTCCATAGTTACACTATCCGTCAGAAAGTTTGATAGTTTCTGTTGATTTCAAGGAAATATTTATCTTCAAAATGACAGGTTTACCTAAACTACCAGGTCTTACCTTCACTGACCCAACAGTAAGTGTCTTTTTTATTCAATCATCATTCTGGATGTGAAGTGAAATCCTACTTATAGGTATTGAAGGTAGTTTTCACTGGGAAAACATTCTATATATATTCAGATGTAAACACAAACTGTCCTAAAATACTGCTATGTCAAGAAAGGAATTGCAAATAGGTACGAATGTGTATTGTATAGTTCATCTTACAACATAGTAAAATACTGAAAGTTTCTGTCGCTTATTCCTTCAATCAGAAAAGGCCACTAAAACATTTGGATTATTTTGGCTTTGGTTGATAAAACGAGTGATAAAGATGTATTGGAACTCAATTACGTCAAAACTCATAAGTATAAAAGTTGAAATTCATATGTTATTTGGACAACTATCAAAAGGTGTTATTTTAATCAACAGCCTTTTCGACTAGGGATTCACGGCTTGACTTGATATTCAAGCTACTTGACTTGATATTCGAGTTACTTAACTTGGGCTTGACTTGAGATAAACTCAAGTTCAAGTCAAGAAGAAGTTTTCCAATGACAAGTCAAGTATTTACTTATAAAGTACTCGACTTGTATTACTTGACTTGAACTTGAAATGATTCCAAGCTCATTCAAGCTCAAGTCATGTAGCTTGAATATCAAGTCAAGTAGCTTGAATATTAAGTCAAGCCGCGAATTCCTATTTTCGAGACACCTCTAAAAAGTAACTTGAGAAAAAGAACATTATTTCATCCCAACAAGAATTTCTTCATTATTCTGTTGTTTGTTTGTTATTCTTTCTGGAATAAAATAATGTTGTTTTTTTGAGTTTAACCACCCAAACAAAAAAGGAATTCATATCACCACCTTACCTGTACAAGAAAAATATGTTTTGATAATTATCACATTATTTTGTTGACTATACTTTGTTGAAAACATACCAGGTGGATGAATGTTCCAAATTTTTCAGTTCAGTAAAATGAACAGGAGTTCTGGGAGGTATTCAAATGAGTCAGACTTATCTCCAGTACCTCGAAATCAATGTTTATGTTCTATCAAAATTAATATATCTTCAAGAGGATATGAAAATTTTGTAATATACCGCGCTTTCAACATATCTGAGAACCATACAAAATTTGCACCATTCAAACAAAAACCTGATCATCACTCAATAGTTTTCGCTCTTTTCAAATTCCTATTCAATTTCTCTATCTTATATACCAAATGATATTTTTCACCTAACACGTAAATTGAACTTTTTCAATACGGGCCAGCAACTTACATTTTAAAATTTTGTTTGTGAACTAATAGAGAATGTGTAGGTATAGTAAGAATCTTCAATATCAGTGAAAAATTCGCCATTTTAACGAAGATGTAGGAGTTCATAGTTTCATCATTTTTTCATGAATCATCCTATATCTGTGAAACCATTATCCTTATTGGACATTTTAACCCTAAATCCTCATTCTCTTTGAGGTCCTCTATCTCCACTGAACTGTTGCTCCTTACGTCACCAGTCACCCTGTATATGGAAATCGGCAATATGAATTCAAGAAAAGTTTGTTTGTTGCATTATTGTTATGTAGGTACCTTTAACGTTTAACATATGGTATGTTTAAATTGGCTTACGGATTAAACTATCGAGTCAAATTATCGAGTGCTTACCTACAAATGTAAATTTCAGCTTTTATACTTTGACCTTAAAATTTGTCGACCTTGGAGATATCTGTTTAAGGGTTTCCACTATGGAAAGAGGCTGTCATTTGAGAAAACATCTTCTGGTAGTTATCCAGATAACCATTTATGAATTTTAGCTTTTATATTTTGTCGTTATTAGGTCCAAATTTCATGCATTTTTATCACCTGCTGCCTGCCAAAGTCAAGATGATCTAAATATTTTAGTGATCGTTATACCTTCAAACTTATTTAGTATGAACCTACCCTTTGGGGTAGCTTATTAAATGATCAAGTTCTGGTTAGAAAATATCACATACATGAACCTCAGATGCAATTTAGGTCTACACGAATATAAGTTTAGAATCGAAAAGAGTAATACCAGGGGAATAAGAAAGAAAAATGCTCTAACTACGCGTGAATATAAAAAAAACAGTTATACCTACTTATTTAGTGACAATCCCTTTGAGTGAGCTTATCAAATGATCAGGTCGGTTAGAATATATCAATCTCTTATGAACCTTAGATGCAATTTAAGTCTCTACGAATGTGATTTTAGTGTAGGTGATCTCATGTTCAGCTGAATCCACGCTTCGTTCTAGGCAAAAATTGATTTTGAATATCATTGTAAGATGACAAAAATTTGGACAGACGGGTGAACATTATTACTTAGAACAGTATAGTCAGAGGTGCAATCCAAAACTTTACTTTTTTGTGTATATGGAGTAAGTATGGTTTGATTCTTAAACATCAATTCGATTTACAGATAACAAATTTCAAGCTCAGCCATACTTTAGATACATGTGCTGGTTACAGCCTGCCAAAAACAGATTACGTCGGTATAGGAGGTCGAGAGCTAGAAATAAACACAGCGAAATATTTCACAAAGTCCGACCCTGTAAGATATGACCCGTCTCTGACTTATGGAAGAACTAGGGCAGCAGCATTGCCACAATTCATCCCTCATTACGTACATTACGATGGAAAATGCCTCACCTTTAAAGCCTTCTTCAAGCAGACTGTCGTGGAATCACCAGACGAACATTATAGAATCCGCCAAGTGAACCTCATCTATTTTTTGTCAGATGATACAATAACAGTAATTGAACCAAGGACACCGGTAAGTTGAAAAAGATTCTAGGGAATACTTTCAGGGAATAATTTGAAAAACTTGGTACATATATTACCATACCAAGATGTATTTCTGCCGACAATAACAGGCCAATTGAAATGTCCCCGGTCTACCATAGTGAAACACATTTTTTTGGCAAAATTCGATTTTATTATTCATCATAGTTTCCTTCGAGGGCGATACAGTGATTATATCGATCTTCCAACTTTATGATATCATTTTTGTAGTACGATTTGTCTTTCGTTTCAGAATAGGCCTCAGTTTCGGCGATTATTTCTTCATTGGCGCTAAATTTCTTTCCAGCGAGCATTCTTTTGAGGTCTGAGAACAGGAAAAGGTCGCTGGGGGCCAGATCTGGCGAATACGGAGGATACAGAAGCAATTCGAAGCCCAATTCATGAGGCCGTTTTTAATGATTTCATCCTTTAAACTTTTAAACGATCCAATAACGTTATATAATAATTGCTGTTGATGGTCTGGCCCTCTTGGAGGTAATCAATGAATATTATACCTTGCGCATCCCACAATACTAATGCCATAACCTTGCCAGCTGACTGTTGTGTTTTCCTCGCTTTAAATTCGGTTCATCGTGTGCAGTCCACTCGGCTGACTGTCGATTGGATTCCGGAGTAAAATGATGGAACCATGTTTCATCCATTGTCACATATCCTTTCATGGCGGATTTGTTAGCCGTCGTGTGTGCATATTAGTAAAGTTACTTATAGAAAACACAATTTGAAATAATGTCGCAGAGTGCAGCGCGACCACTCATCAGTGTCTTCGATGAGAAGGCACAGCCAATTCAAAATTCCAATGTCGTTTTACCAGCAGTGTTTTAGGCCCCAATAAGGCCTGATATTGTTTCATTTGTTCATCAGCAGGTTTCTATGAATCACAGACAACCCTAGAGCGTCAGTGAGAAAGCTGGTCACCAAACATCTGCTGAGTCATGGGGAACAGGAAGGGCTGTTGCTCGTATCCCTCGTGTTAGAGGAGGTGGTACTCATCGTTCCGGTCAGGGTGCTTTCGGAAACATGTGTAGAGGTGGTCGTATGTTTGCTCCCACTAAACCATGGCGTAGCTGGCACCGTAGGATTAACATCAAACAGAAACGTAATGCCCTAGTAGCTGCTATTGCTGCCAGTGGTGTACCAGCTTTGGTGATGAGCAAAATTATTGAACAAGTTCCAGAATTTCCTTTGGTTGTTTCCGATAATATACAGGGAATTTCCAAAACCAAGAAAGCTGTTGCTTTTCTGAGGAATATCAAGGCTTTTGGAGATGTTAAGAAGGTTTACCAGAGCCAGAGAATGAGGGCCGGAAAAGGTAAGATGCGTAATCGTAGACGCGTCCAAAGGAAAGGACCCCTTATCGTCTACCAGAAGGATGATGGTATCAAGAAGGCGTTCCGTAACATTCCTGGTGTAGAACTTGTCAATGTTGAAAAATTGAACCTGTTGAAATTGGCACCAGGTGGTCATGTAGGCCGTTTCGGAATCTGGTCTGAGTCCTCTTTCAAACGTTTGGACAAAATTTTCGGTACATACAAAACTCCATCTGGAGAGAAGAAAGGTTTCACCTTACCCCAACCTAAAATGGCCAATACTGATCTTTCAAGGCTTCTGAAAGCTGAGGAAATCAAGAAGGTCTTGCATGCTCCACAAAAGAAGATCAATCGTAGAGTAGGTCGTCTCAATCCACTGAAGAACACTAAGGCTATGTTGAAGCTTAATCCTTACAGTGCTGTGCTGAAACGTGAGGCTATTCTTTCAGCCCAAAAGAGACAGAGGGAGCAGATTCTTGCAGAGAAACGTGATACCCCCTTGCCTGCTGATCATGCTGTTTCAAAGACAGCCGCTTTATTAGAGAGACGTGCTGCACAGAAGAAGAAAGTAGCGAAGAAGGCTCCAGTCAAAAAAGCCGCTTCTAAGAAAATAAAATATCGACGCAAAAATTCAGTTTTATTGCACTTAAACAGTATCAAACACTACTCAGAATCATTAACACGTTGTTGCTTTTGATAGATTGTGAGCTCCCGCGGCACCCATTTTGCACACATCTTTCTCATGTGCAGATATTCGTGAATGATATGACGTACACGTTCAGATGATATCTTCACAATATCTGCTATCTCGATCAACTTCCCTTTACGATAATTCAAAATTATTTTGTGAACTTTTTTGATTTTTTCGTCGGTGACAACCTCTTTTCGGCGCCCACTGCGTTCTCCGTCTTCGGTGCTCATTTCACCACGTTAAACTTAGCATACTAATCAATAATGGTTGATTTTCCTGGTGCAGACCTCGGAATCTCTTCATCAAGCCAAGATATTGCTTCAACTGTATTTTTTTCCTTCAAAAAGCAATATTTTATCAGTACACCAAATTCTTTTTCTTTTATCTTTTTTTAAATAACAAAAGTAGCTACACTCACAACACAATATCTCACAAACTAATGGTAGGACTACTGTCAACTTTTGAGACGTATTGTTTGAAGGTTGGTACTAACTACAAATCATATGAATTTAATACTAGCGCCGCTATATATGCATTAGACCGAGGACTTTTCAATTGGCCTGATATTACCATACCAAGATGTATTTCTACCGACAATATATGACTTATTTTCTAGAATGCTGGTATGGACCAAGGGAAATTAGTAAGGAGAGCAAGAATACTGAAGAATGATAGAGGGGATTACTGGACTTGGAAGGATCTAGGAATAGGAAAAGACATAGCAATACACGGCATTGTGTACCATACCGTAGACTGTGATGTTTTCACGAAGGTGAAATAGTAATTTATAGACATTGATGTCATTAAGGGGTTGTCCATTAATCACGTGAGGCTTGAAAGGGGGGGGGAGGGGTTTGATAAAAATCACGAAAATATCACACAAGGGGGAGGGGGGTGTAGTAAGATATCACGTGTATTTATTTTTTCGTCAAACGCGCGATTTTTAAACAAATATTAAGCGGCACGGCGCGGCGTGTAGTGACCTTGACTACATTAAATATATTCATGTACTAGTACAATACATGTTTTTCCTATGATTACACTCTTCGTTTATTATTATTGTTATGGCAATCAAAAAAAACTTGCAACCTGGTGTAGACATTTTTATTATGGTCCTTAATTTCAGAAGAAAGATTATAGTTTATACCTGTATTTAAATTAAGATAATATTCAGAAAATTTTAAGATTCGTTGTAGGTACTAAAAATACACGTGATGTTGAGAAGGGGGAGGGGGGGTGGTCTTAAACCTCACTACGTATCACCAATGGGGGAGGGGGAGTTAAAAAAATGCTAAAAAAATATCACGTGATTAATGGACAACCCCTAAGGAAGAATCATAATTGTTTTCTGAATTTTTAGGAATATTTAGCAAGTCAAGGTTTGATTATGGACGATCCTGAAGAAATGCCTTTCGATCCATATACAATGGAAAGAATCTTGAAGAAACCCATAACCACAACAAAGACACCACCTGCAGACAACAAGCTCCGAAGATTTTTGGAGTATGATAGACAGATTTTGAAGTGAGTATGAATGAATAAAATTAAGATGATATGTTGAGTGAATATACAAAATGAAATGTAACTGGTTTTAAGGCGGGGTTCTTAAGAGGGATTACCACCACGTGTATCAGTCAAACTTTGGTAGGGATGGGAATACCGGTTACTCACCAGTCGCGTTACATTCGCGATCGCTCCAGAAAAATACCGCTCCAAAATACCGCGATTTTGTAACTGTGGTTATAGGTAACAAAACCGTAGGCGATTGCAACTAAGTTGAGTACCAGCGACGGAGGAACGAAGGAAACGAGACCTAGACTATTTGTGGACTGTCTTGTTGAATAATAATTCATTGTTTATTGAGTTTCTACGTAATTTTAGAAGAACGTATGCAAGCATAACAAAATCATAAAACTATAAAAATGTTTTGGTGGCTCAGAATAACAACAAAGGTTAGAATCTTCGAAGGGCACCTCATTAAAAACAGATGGTGTAAACTCCAGTGGAAATATACCATCATCGGGTTATCTAGGTATTACGTGAAAGAAATTATATCTGGAATTTCATTGGCAAATTGATTATTACAAATTGATAGAAACTTATTTCACATATAGTAATATCTAGAATCGATTTTTTGTTTACCGTTATTTTACAGAGAATTTTTAAGTATATCTGCATTTCCGATTGAGAATAAGGTTCAATTGTTGAAAGTAATCTCGGACTAACTAATTAACATTTGCTACAACCAATTTTTATCGAAGAAATAATCAAAAAATATTTGAAAAAAAACATCGAAAATATTGAAATCATTAATCGAATTGTTTAGTTCTTATTCTGGAAAAAAATGTGGAAATCAAATATATTCCATTAGGCACTGAAAACACAATGGCAAAAACGATTTTTACGAAGTAACAGGAAGGTAAAGTAATTTCTCCTCGTTGAACATGGCGCAAATGAATGAAAAAAAAATAAAAGCACTGACAGCAGGAGTTTTTGGGTGATCATAAATGAATTTAGTTTTGTAAAAGGCACTGGCGTACTATTTTTTTCGATGTTATTATTCGAAGTCCGGTGCCGGTACGCCGTAACTATCGTTACTTTGGAACCGGTTACTTTACTTTTGGGGAACGCGCGACTACGTTACTCAAAAATACCGTTCCAAAATCGCGGTTTTGAAATACCGTCCCATCCTTAAACTTTGGTACCCATTCATTTCCCCGTTGGCGCTCCTGCGATGACTAAACTTTGTTTGTACGGTGTACGAAGTTCTATATTCCCTTCATCTTTTCCCTTCATTTATTTTTTTTAAGTAAATAATCAGAAGGTAGCACTGTACGACGACCTACACGAAATTATAATTTTATGATTTTGGTAGGTTTTTTTCACGAATATTTCAAAAATATATCAGTGCTTTGTACAAAGTACATATCACCAATTTTTTTGCGAAAAACGAAATCACCAAAAATTTTTCTTTATTTTTCATTCGCAAATTAAAAATATTCACTTTCTTCCATGTAGATTATTGTTCAAGGAATTATGTGAAAATCCCATAAAAATCAGTGATTTGTAAGAAGAAAGATCTCTAATTTTGTTTTGAACTAAGCAGCCACGTGGGGGTGTTCGCTCTAAAGTTTGAGATGCAAAACATTGAACAAGCTCCGGAAGTGCATTTTCTATCTGAACCAGAAAGCTCTTTTTATGATTTTCAAATCTCATTCGATCTGAATACACATTTACCTAAAAATGAGTTCAAACTTTGCAGATTTAATGCTGTTTGGGATGACAGAGATAGTGAACACGGGGAGTTGAGAAAGTTTGACATTTTGTACTTCTTGGCTGATGACACTATTTGTGTCAAGGAACTTCATAACAAAAATGATGGTAGAGACCCATTTCCTCTGCTGTTGAGAAGAACAAAAATACCTAAGGTAATTAAAAAAACTTTGGGTGTTTATTTGCTGAAATATTTATAAGGAACTAGGTCTTTTGGATGCTTCACCCTTATTGATACAAAACCTTCTAGCAGGAATCCAATTAATCAATTCAGAGCCACACTGGAAGTAAAGTTATTGTCATGTCGAATTAGGTCTTTAAGAGCTTGTAAACAAAAAACAAAGAGGTGCTTTGTGAACCGTAGAATGGCACCATACAATGCTTTATACTAGGAAGAACTGCTCTGCTCGGAATATACAGTGTGTACATATTTTTAAGGAATAAATTCATCATCTATAGAATCTTTTCTAGATAATGAATTTATTTTATGGATTTTTTCGAAAAGCTTTCAAGAAAAAGCTTTTCCTTTTTCAGATAATGAACTTATTCCTTACTTTATGTACATTATTTATATCAAACCGTTCACAGGCAAAGTCAAAATGATCTTCTATACAGGTGTGAGGTGTATAAGGCAGGGGTCATTAACTTGCCTTATTGAAGATGCAGAGTCCTGTAATGAAATACCGTAATTCTCCGGCCGAGTTCGTACCATAAATATTAGCTGAAAAGACATCCCCAAAATATTCAATATTTCGATGTTGACTCAACCTTTATAAAAAGGATTCTGATTTCTCGACCTCAATTCCAGATATACACAGATATACCAATTAACTATCCAGCCCTATATCTGGAGCTATCTGACGCCGAGGTGACCGAGTTCTATCAACCTGTAGATCTCAAAGTAGGGGACACCATTTTCATCCTTGGGCGGAAGATGTTACTCTACGACTGCGATCCTTACACCAGAAACTATTACAGACAAGCGCTCTGCATCGAACAGAAAGCAGCAGTGCCGATCGAAAAAGAAAAGCCTAAGCCTTTGGAGAAGCCTATGCCACCTCATAACGGTATCGGAGGTCTTGAAGACTCCTTGCAGAATACTTTGAGTTTCCTGCCGAAACCACCTAAGAAAGACGTTATTAGGCAAATATCGAATGCGAACAAATTTTTGAGGTGAGTTTATGTCTTAATATTTCGACGTAATGATTCATTTACCCAAATCAACTATAGTAGTCCAGTCATTTGGTGGTTTTCATTTTGAATTTTTTTTTCAAACTCGTGCTGTCATCTTGGGAAAAATGGCTCACAAAATCAGTTTCGCGTTGATATCTCCTTTCCATTTTATGATAAAAACAGTAATGGTAATGACTAATGAACATACAATATCAAACTGGAGCATATTTCCTACAAATTATGTATCCACACTTTTTTTGGGAATTCAATAGTTTTGGAGTAGGAGAGTATACTTCAATATGTGTTTTGGCATCAAAACTCATTTCCACACCATACTCCGAAAAAATCCAAATTCCTACGAGGTTTTTTAAGCATTTAAACATCCAGAGATCATTGCAAAAACTGGAGATTGCTTTCTTCTTGAACTATACGGTCACAATAATGAGAAGAGTAAGAAAAACATGCCTTTAAACGAATAAAGGTATGCATGATTCAAAAACTTAGCATATAAATAAATACATTCAATATGGCATCGCTACTACCAACAGAAGCTGCAGCACAATAGTAATTCCAAACCTTTCAACAGGTTCAGTAGTAGTAGAGGAAAATGCAGAGCAATTGACTGGACTATAGATGAAGATTTAAATTGAGTTCTAAGATGAGTAAAGTATTGTGCTATCTAGAATGTTGACAAAATAGTTTTTATTTGACTCATATATCACTTAGGTATCATGTTCATCCGCAATAGTGCACGTCTGGGTTCTTTTTTAGATAATACGGCTTCATTTCACTTTGTATTTAATATTTACACATTACATAACATACTTCCTTAGGCTGCAGCTTTTTCGAGGCTGTCCCTTTTAACAAGATAATGACAACGTCTATGCAGGACGATGTGTTGTTTTCATCCTGGCTTGTTGTAGGCAATACGTAGTAGGTAAAACCATGACCAAATGTTTGCTCGACTACAAGGTAATACCTGAAGAGCAACATGGTTTCGTCCCTGGTCGATGGGTAATTACAAACATAATAGCAGCGGTTGCTGAAGATAGATGTGTGGATGGATTCTTCCGCTTGGTCCGTTTTGAGTAGTGTGCCCAAGAGGTCCATACTTGGTCCGTCGCTGTTTTTAGTGTTTATACCTCCATATGGATACCTTTCATCTTTAAATCGCCGAGTTCTTTCTTCTTTGATGACGCAAAAATTTGAGCTAGTATTGTAGCTGGTTACTTCCGCTGGACATTGAAAAATATGTTGTGGTACATATCGGTATATCAATTACTCGATTTCGGTGTATCTACAGTTACCGAAGTTATCCTGTCAAGTGTCGATTCTCATGATGATTTAGGATTGATCGTGAAGATCGATCCAACTTGATACTGGCGTGTGACGTCTTCACGCAATCGAGTTATCTCTTGGATATGTCTTCTGCGTAGATCTTTCTTCTGGTTGACTTCTCCCACACCAATGAAACTACTTTTCACAACTTACATCTGACGAGACTCTTGTGGAATCCCTTCGATTTGACTTGCTCAAGTTAAATTAAACGTGTGAACTCAGACAATAGCCGAATTTGGCTTGCACATACTGGCTTGAGCATATTAATCTACTGATGATGATAACATGTTTTTTCAACATAGGTATCAAATGGTGATGGAAAATATTCATCCTGAAGACACTATTCGTAAGTTCTTACTTCTTTACTCATTGGGAGATGGAACTTGTAAGATTCACGAGCCTCCAATACATAACTCAGGCATCATTGGTAAGTTTATCATGTATTTCTCACAGCAATTTTCACAATGATTTATGAATCTCATTCAAAATTCAGGGTATTCCTAGATTGGAGGGACAGACGATGAAAAAAGTTTAATAAACATTAGTGCGTATAACGTTTTTTTTTCGTTATTGCACCCTTGGTCATTTAAAAAAACGACAAAAAAGCGTTCGATTTCGATATTTACTCAGGAAAGCCTATACAAAATAAATATACAAATCTATCTGGACCAAACACCCAAGCTAGGCTTATGTTATGTGGTTCGATCCAAAATAAATGCACTATAATATAATGAGTTAATCTCAATCCAAAATATTCACAATATTTATAAAATTTATATTATATATACATTTATTTATATAGGAAAAAAACTCATACAAAATAATACTGAAGAGATGCAGGAACCAAAGTGAGAAGCGGTGCAATAACTACAAAAAAGGGAAAAGAGAAGAAAATAATAAAATCAAAGCCCTATAACAAATCCACAAAAAAAACGAAATTTCCCAATATAAACAATTTAGTCGTTCACTTTTTGTTTTCCTGTGAATTTGTTTGTATCTGCTAACTTTTTCGAGGAAAAAAAATTTCAGCAATTCTAATAGTCAAGAAATCTATATTTTCGAAAAAATTCAATTGGCTCAACGCTCAACTCATATTTCATCCTTTTTTGGATTTTTTCAACCTTATTTCAAGTGATTGTTAAACATTACAGGAGGAAAATACCTCAGAGCGACCCATCTGGTAAAGCCAGGAACCGATCCTCTCGACCCAGCTTTTTACACACCAGGAGATTTTTACATTGGAGCAGTCATTACCGTGTTTCAACAGAGATTCGTCATTACTGGTGCAGATTTATATGTTTATAGATATATGCAAGGAAACCCCGAAAAGTTCCCTTGTTGTGTGATAGAGAATATGAGAAATTACATGTTCAGTAAAGGTTACTTGAAGGAAGATATCAAGGATCAAATCCAAGAGAGTCTTGAGCAAGAAAAGAAAGAAGAAAGAGATGCCATAGGTACGTTTCTTTTCAAACTATCGATTATTTTCAATGATAAAACATGGCCATTCAAGGCAACACATTTCAATCCTCCACATCTTCAAAGTGTTCTTCTTGAAGCTTGCAGATCGTCATCCAAAAATTCTCACTGAAAAAGTTTCAATAATTCTTCAAAATTCTTTCAGAAGGGGAGCAGGCACTAACGTGAAGTCAGAAGATTCCGAGCTTTCGTTCATTTCTACATAAAGACACTTGTAGTGACTCTTTGCTAGTCCAGCAAAGTCACCCATAACACACTGAAATTGTCTGTTCACGTTAGAATACCAAGCATCGCCGAGCGTGATTAGAACTTGGATGGGTTACCTCTAAAGAACCCCGCGTGCTATAAGCTTCGAGTTTATTTACTTCAGACAAAGTCCTCCACTATAGAAACTGAGGATCCTATCAATGATCTCAAAAAATAATCTCTATATTTTAGTGTTCGATCAACGTTTCTGTTGATATCGTCATAAAACCGTAGTTGGACGTTTAAAAACAACGTTAAATATTGATATAATACTTCGAGCAAATGAACGTTACTGATAATAAACGGTTGATTACACAACTATTTCACGACATTACATTAACGTACCTGTGCCTATTGGGATGTACCTACACATTTACTAATATACAGTTGTGTGATCTCCAAGAATGCAATTGGCGTATGAATAACGAGCGTTCAGAATCTTCACTTTAGAGCTTTCCTCATCACAGCATGAAATTCTACACAGAAATATTAAGAATTTTATTTCCAAAATTCTTCTTATATTTGTATGATTCTGATGATGTGATCAGCTTGGAATTTCGCACAATGCTTCATCTCAAACCTAAACATTACAGATATTGTGACGAAATGGTAGAGCGATCTGTCTAGTCAGATTATGTTAGATCTATTCTATCTGTATAGAAGGATAATTATCATTAACATATTCATTAAAACCTTCCAACTACACACAGGAAAAGAAATGGAAGAACAAAAGACAAGTATGGAAGTGTGCTATGGAATAAAATCGCCAGTAGATGTAGACTACGAACAACGGAAAAAAGCGGAACTGGCAGAAGCTTATGAAAGGAGCCTGGAACACACTTATAGGGTTCCACCACATGGCATTATGACAACTGAAAAACCATGTAAAATCGACGTGAACATAGGAAAGATAGAAGAAGAAATATGTGAAGAATCTGCAGAAGGTGAGTAATTCCTGGTAGTGAATTCATAGGCTACTCAAAAAGGAAAAGAATATACAAGGTAAGATTAGATCAGGGAACCTTATTCATACAAAATATACCTATATGGTGTTGCATCTGTTGTATCAGGATGAAAATATTTCAGTCTGAAAGTTCGTGCCAAAACCGTCTGCCATCTCAGAACTCAATTCTATTTGATTCTTCTGAAACGCCTATAGTGATTGAATAACCATGTATGCGACCCTATTCTTCTGCTATGAGCATTGTAAGGTAGAAATCCTTGCTTTGGATACGGAGGTTACTAAGATACATCAATTTTTATAACGATAGGGGCCAATCAGAGAAGGGTTTTTTTTACTACATATACTACATAGGCGTACAACTTTGCCTCCGCCGTTTTTTTTTCAGAAATTAGAGGCTTTATTGTAAAAAACTGGTTATACATTTATAATTCAAAGAATTGACCATCGCTGGCCACTACTTTCACTCATCTTTCGGGCAGCGTACGAATCCCGCGTTGAAAAAACTGGTCATCTTTTGAAGCGATCCACGAATCTATCCAATTTTTTACTTCTTCATGAAACTGCTACCAGGCCGTTTGCCATTGATCGAAACAAATAATAGTCCGAAGGAGCAACGTCTGGAGAATACGGCGGGTGGGGTAAGACTTCCCATTTCAACGTTTCCAAGTATGTCTTGACCTTTTTCGCAACATGGGATCGTGCATTGTCATGCTGTCAAATCACTTTATCATGCCTCTCGTTGTATTGCCGCCGTTTGTCTTTCAATGCTTAGCTCAAACGCATTGATTGTGTTCGATAACGATCGTCTGTGATTGTTTCAGTCAGTTTCAACAACTCAGAATACACTGCACCGAGCTGGTCCTACCAAATACTGAGCATGACCTTGGAACCGTGAATATTCGATTTGGCCGACGACGTGGAAGCATGGCCGGAATATCTCCATGATTTTTCTGTGCTTGGGATTATCGTAATGAACATATTTTTCGTATCTAGTCACAATGCGATGCAGAAATCCCTTCCGTCTCTGCCTTGCAAGCAGCTGGTTCACAAGCAAACAAACGTCGTTCAACATCTCTCGGCGTCAACTTGTACGGTACCCAATTGGGTACCGTAAATAAAGAAATAAGGCAATTGCCTTATTTCTGAATCATTCCCATGACTTTAAGGCGTTTTGAAATGGCTTGTTGCGTCGCTCCCAATGATCCTGCCAATTCTTGTTGGGTTTGACACGCATCTTGATCAAGCAATCCCTCAAATTCTGCATTTTCGAAAACCTTCACTCTACCATACCGCCATACTGTTCTTCGGCGTCGAAATCACCGTACTCGAAGCGTTGAAACCACTCTCGACACGTTCTTTCACTAATAGCGGCCTCACCATAGGTATTTGAGAGCATTTGATGAGCCTCAGCCGCAGATTTTTTTATATTAAAGCAGAAAATTAAAACCTCGCGCAAAGGACTAGAATTTGGCTGGTAAGCTGACATGTTCTATCAAGAATAATTTTATAATACAAATCGACTAATATTTCGATGTCGTTATGTTTACAAATACCTAAGCTTATTGTACGACATCTACGTCATATTTATTTCGATTACCACTTACCGCGTCAGCCATCTATTGCAAAACAGCGGACGCAAAGTTATACACCTTATATTTCAAACCTTACCACAATACTGAGAAAAACATGGTATAGAAGTTATTTGGATTCAAAATTATTTGGAATAATTTAAAGATAAGAAAATACCTTGTTCATCTTCAAGATATTTTTCAGAAATGATAAAAACTAATTGATATGGTATTTTTTCAGGAGAAGTTTACACGCCAAAACACATCGACACGCCCGAAGAAAAATTGGAAAAATATTATTCTAATATTCTGAAGAAACACCATAATATTTGTAAAAAGAGTGGACAAATAGAATGTCAAGAACCTAAAGATATAGAAAGCAACGAAAGACCTCCAAGGACAGGTCCCTTGATGGTCAATCCTCCAGAATTGCCTCCTCATCCGTGCAATATTAGGAAAGTCAGGTTTAATGTCGATATGGATCGTTGTGTTAGAGATAGTGAGGATCTTTGTGATTTGAAAAGAGAAAAGACCACTTGCGACTGTAGTGATTACAAAAAAAATTGAATTTTGGAAATTAATTTTGTTTTATTTCATTTATTCATGTTTTACATAAATATATTTACTCAGTTATTTTATTTCTGTTATTCTGTTATTTAAAAATCGATATATACAAGGTGTATTGAAAATAAATCCATTATGTAGGGAATCTATCGATTCTCTCGAAAATATTCCGTCCGAGAACGAAAATCCTAAAACAGAAGAACTCGGTGTAAAAACTTGGAATAATCAAAGCCACACCCCTTAGGGATCCGTAGAAAGGCGTTGCGAACGGTCGAATGGAAAACAGCCTGAATGCCCATTAAACTCGGCATTTCAGGGCGAATAATTCAATTGAGTTCAGACCAGACTACGGGAAACTACAACTTCCACATATGTTCCACACTTGCACCGACAACAAGAAGATTAAAGATTTTCACATCTGTTCACGACCGGCGAAAAACTACCTGCGACCGAGCCACAACGACCCAAGTGTCCAGCGACCCTAAGAATCGATTAGACAAATGATCATCTTCTTCAAACTCTTTTAGTGGGTTGAAATAAATTGAATACGTATTTTTATCCCGTTCTTTTATTTCCCTAAATTCCATGGCCGTGAACTACTTGATAGTCACCGTATGAGGAACACAACCCACAATTATTTTTGCATGAAAAACAAGGCTTTAAATCTTTAATTACCATAATTAGAGTGATTCGATAACTTGATGTCATTTTGAATGTAATACATTGTGTCTCTCTCATAGAAGTCCTCGTTCTCATTGGTAAAAAATTGAGGCAGTTGATTGTCACAAGAAGAATTGTTCGCCATGGACGCCGCAATGGTAATCACTTGCTGCCAGGTTCGGACTATAAGGTGGGTGTAAAATAACTTCCCAACTAAGTCCAAGGAGCTTCTGGCGTGTCAATATCGATGTGTGCGGCCTGGCGTTGTCCTGATATAACAGAATTAATCTCGTATTGGCTGAAGCCGGCCGCTTCTGGACGATTGCTTCCTTTAGAAGGTCCAATTGTTGACAGTACAATTATGAGTTAACAATATTGCTCATAGTGAATAATTTCCAGCCAATCCCACCAAACACATAGCAAAACCTTCTTGGCCGTCAATCCTAGCTTGGCCACCGTTTCCGACGGCTCACCGCGTTTCGACCACGACCGTTTTCGCTTGACGTTGTCGTAGGTGATCCACTCCTCATCACCAGACACAAAAATGGGTAGATTCAGCAGCGATTCGCAGATCGAAATTCGGTCCATGGGGTTTTTTTGCGTTTACTCGTGTGATACCTATACATCGAGTACGATTGGTTGTTACAGTAAAAGGACCATAAACCCTTTTTTCTTTTTCAGCCTACTGGTCTCCATTTTCGCCTTTATCCAAGAAAAACTGTAAAATATAGAGTATTTTCTCTTTGCTAGTGTCCATCTTTGAAGTGCGCTCAACTAAACTGTAAACATATATACATAAACGATATGAAGATATATGGACAATTTAACTTAAACAATTCAGACGAACATTATGAGCGGGCAAATTTGCATTTCCAGAATTCTTCTTCTCTGCTATAATAAGCTTTTTGTATCAGAAAGCTTTTGAGTATCTTCTTGAGTTCCTCTTTCTTCATTATTTTCAATCGTTCTGGTATGCAGTTGTAAATCAATAGAGCATCGTGGTTGACACTGAGTCAACTAATTACAAGCTGTCTCAAAAATTTGATCTGTTATGGTGAAAATAACAAATGATCTAGAGTCGTATTAGGGTCTTTTTTATCGATGCTTTTACTTCGAAGCACTAGCTGAATTAGAAATATTATCAAATATGTACAGTGGTGTGACTAGAGTTGACTCATGGGAGGAGTTTACCCCTTTCAATTTTTAATTTTTTTTTTCAAATTATTATTTAAATTTTTTTATTTATTCTAACCAATGGGGGGTTGTGTCCCCAAAAACCCTCCCTTCGTTACTCCTATGAATAGTTAGATAGGTACTTTATCAGTAAAAAACTAAAAGCCAGTGGTTGTTTCGATAGAAAAATATATTAATACTTACATGAGTTTCATCACTTTATTGAGAAACGAATAATGAAAATTGACATTTATTTTCATAACATATGAAAAATAATATAAATGATGAAAAAATGTGATTATAATGATTTGGTTAATTTTTTAATCTGATTACTTATTATCTGTCATAACATAAAAATTTTTGAAGTTGATCCTAACCGAACAGCAATTTATATTATTAAACTCTTTAAAATATTATTCCTGAATCCGTTTTTACTTTTATGGCTATTTTGGAAAGATCAACCAGTAACTGAAACATATATTATCATTATTATGAATACAATTGATGAATAATGGGTTCTTCGATTCATGGTTATTCGTCTCTCATCACAAAACAAATCACAATATTCAATCATTTATAGCGCATTGATAAATACAATTATTTTCTTTTTTCCCGCATGAAGTTCTCCTTTTATTCATTTTTTGGTTCTTCTGTTGATGGCTGTGAAGCTATGAAATCTAATGCTTTTTGGATAGCAATTGGTATTGGTGGGGGTGTAGGAATATGATCACCTTGTGGCTGGAAACCATTTTCGTCAGCAATGAAGGTTAATTTTATGACTTGACCATCTGGTGCAGTATATTCAACATTTCCTTGAGCTACTTGAATCTCTTCATCCTCTTTGCCAGCATTTTTGAGAAAACCTTGTTCGTCAGCTTTTATTCCATTGCCAGTTTCGAAACTGAAAAAACATATATTAAATTTCAAACGCTATGTGATTAAACTATAATTTGTGTTCATTAGAAATTTAAACATATTTATTAAGCTCCAATATCACATAAAGTTGTCCATTGTTAATGTAAACTAATGGAAATTTTAACGAAATTTTGCGAGTTAATTTTTGTGTCATACTTAATTCTTTCATTTATTTATTAATTTATCTATGTAATTGTTGATTTATTATATTATATATTTATTTATTTATTTTACTTTGTCCGGCACATGGTTTTCGTTTAAAAAATATAAATCATTTTACTTCCGGAACAATATAATATAATATAATATCATACAGACATTTGGACAAGCATGCAAAGACACAACTTTATACGATTCAATTTCCTATAGACAATGCGATAAAAGTTAAAAAATCTTCAGAATTATCAACAAAATTATTGATCTGAGTCTAGAAAGCATTGTGATCACATTTGAGAGGAAAATTTTTTGAGGTCTCCGATTTCAGAATTGGCACTTGCAAAAAAATTTAATTTCAGATTATTCTGAAAACTTTGGTTTCGTATCTGTCTGTGTGTCCGTACAGTAACTGACTTGACTTCTACAATACTCATTCGATTTTGATGACCTTTATTCGGTTTGAACTGTCGATAAAATTCAGCTTTTCCAGAATAAGGGCGTAAGAATTATAAGTGTTGAAATACTAAAATGACTAAGTGAAGAGTGCTGATTTTTTAGGAGGGAAGAACGAAGATGCATAGTGCTACAGCAATTGACAGAGTTTTTATATTCGGAACAAAAATATTTAATTTGATGATTTCAAATCCTTAATTAATCAATAGGAAAGCTGCACGGATACTAAACTTATTCATTTTGAAGAAAGATTCACCTGTATTTATAAGATCCATCGAAGTTCACTTCCTGTTCCTGTTTGACGATCGGTATTGGTTCAGTTGAAGGAGATCCTTGAGGAGCTGCTACTACATAAGCAGCTAATGTTAACAGGCAGAACTGAATAATAAAAACAAAACGTTAAGACATATTCATCTGTTTTTATTTGGGATATTTAGGTACAAGTTAATTCACCAATTATTTCATTAGATATTTACTGATGATCAGATCGAAATTAGTTTGCAGTTAAGGAATCTTATGTTTCATACCAAAATTATTGGAAAAATACTTCCTATTTTTAGTATGTTCATTGTAAGATGAGAAAGGATGTAGGTACATACTACAAATATTAAGCGCACTTAAATAAACATCCTTTTTTGAAAAGGGTTTTATATCGAAAGAAATAAAAAATATATTCATTCAAAAAACAAAAAAAAACAAAGGTATGTCCCAAAAGGCATCTCTGGCATATAGGACTTGAGTTTGAAATAATAGGACATTTTGAGTAACTTATAGTGGCACATATATACCAGCAAGATCTTGTATTAGGATTACATTAGAAAATTTCCTGGGAAATTCCGATGTTACAACATCTGGAAATATATTTCTTACTTAGGAGAAATTTTAGTTCTTCTTGAACTATTATCAACAATTATAAAGACGAAATATTGAAAGTTGAAGTTGATAAAAATTCGTTTTTAGGAGTTTCTATCATTTAAATACCATTTGCATCTATTTCAAAAAGATATAAAGCAGAAAATTATCTATATCGAAATATTTTCCATGCTTTCATGTGTTCATGAAATAAAAATCAAAGAAAACTCTTTCGTCATGACGAAACGATAGACATTTCTATTTCTTCACCTATTCATGGAAACCTGTGAAAAAAGTATCTAATTCCTGCGTGGATTAGTTACGAATGAAGTAAGTACCAAAATTATTATCTCGCAAATTATCGATGTATCTCAGGATGTCAGCTATTATGATTTGATATTAATATGTAATAACTCGATAATGACCTTGGTATCTACAGAAAATATGACAAGAAATTACAAAATTATAGCATGTGAAATCAAATTTCAATGTCATTCGATCAACTAATAAAATAATATTTTCGAGAAAACACTTTAAGATTTTTTTATGGAAATTAACTGTAAAAGTTTGAAGGAAGTAGAATTATTGAATGGGTTTCTTTAACAATACATATAATATAGTAAATTATGAACACTATCAACATTTGTTATTCAATTCTAGTCCTTTTTTTGGTTTTTCAGAAAATTTTTCGAGAATTTTACAACTTTCTTTCAGTTTGCATTCAGTTTGACACGTTTTTCATAGCAACAATAGAGCGTCTCATAAAAAAATAATAAACAACCTTCATTAGGATAAAATTGAATTTTCAAATTTGTGGATATACAGTAATAAACTAGAGTAGAGAGTTATGATGTTTAATATTATGACCTAAAAATTTGTATGTACCGGGTTTTTCATCATAATTTGACCCCCACTTTAACTTTATTACTAAAAGAGGTACAAAAAAATGTTTTCTACAAAAGTTTCACGAAATCGACTAAGGTTTTTTAAAATGATTTCACAAAACGAAAAATATACAGAGTGGGCAACATTTTGATGGCAACTTCATTTTTTTAAATGGAACAACCTGTATATTTTTCTATATTTGACTAGCTCTCTTTCCCCTGATTTCGAATATATAACATATGTTTGGTCTATCTCTCTTATTCTGAGTACCACAGAGTTTCAAATTTCAAGAAGAATTTTATAGAAAAATATACAGGGTGTTCCATTTGAAAAAATGAAGTTGCCATCAATATGTTTTCCACTCTGTATATTTTTCGTTTTGTGAAATCATTTTAGAAAACCCTAGTCGATTTCGTGAAACTTTGTAGGTTAAAGTTAAAGGGGGGGGGGTCAAATTATGGTGAAAAACCCGGTACCAAGAGTATTAAGAGATGTTGATATCCTGGGGTGATTTACAAACCCTCGAATCTGCAAGTCGTTACCCTCAGATCATTAACACAATATATTAATGCCCTTGTAACTTGTTACATGAAAGCTATTTTAAAACGACATCGTTTTTGAAAATAAGTAATAAGGGTAAAACTATATCTTTGAAATAACTATAATTCAATATCGAAATTCGAATTTTATCTCAATTTCATTCCAGGAAAATAAAAAAATTAATTTATTCATTTATTGGTTAATATTAATTATTTTACTTCAATTTGAAAGCCATAAGTTTTTTTAGAGAAAAAATTACTATTGAGTGATATAATTCAATGATTGTATCATATTGAAAATATACCCTCAGAGGTTCTTCGTTTAAAAATCTGTGAAGATGCCTACCGCAGTTGTAGGTGAAATGAAAAACTAACTATGGATCTAGACTGAAATCTTGGTATTTCTAACTTTGTTAATAAATCCGGCTCAAAAAGCGTTCTGTATTTTATTAATTATACATATTTTGTGTTTTATTGACCAATTCCTAGCATTTTTTTTGACATAGTAGTTTTTGTAGTGTTTTGATTGAAGAAATGAATTATGATAAAAGATTTCTTTTTATGTTATCCTCAACAAAAATATTTTTCAACCAGAGGCCAGAAGTGAGTGCGGAATTTCTATCTAAGTATTTATCAATTGATAAATATCAAATTATTATTTTTTCAATAAACTTTATTTTCGTGATACTTATTTGAAAAAGTAAGTTCCGCATATCGATTCTCCTGCTTTTCTTTAAAAACAATCATTGGGGAATACTTACATATTTAAATGCCATTTTTGTTAAATACTTTCACTGTGATACCTATATGTTAGAAGTGAATGAAAACTACCTAAAAATGATGGGTGAGAATTTGTTTATATAACAATATCAATGAACCCCTTCCTACGACAAAGTTGATTCATCGGATGTCTCCAACAATGATTCTGGATATTTCACTATACCATGATAATCTCTCATCTCAATTAAGGTCAAATATCAAATTTCTTTGTCATTGGCGCTTACTTAACACTCTTGTGAAAAAAATCAGATACTTGCGAAGGGAAATCTGATATACATATATGAATCAAAATAATTATGAACCAAAACCTCATAGTCCAATTGTCATTATTTCGATAAAAAAAAAACAATAACAATTAACATTTTTTTTTATTTTTCCGTAGAAAAAAATGAGGAAAGTACTGACTTGAAGTCAGGAGCTTCTAATCGCTCGTTAATTCGTGCGCAAATTGCACCCTTGGATACAACATATCTGTATATAGGTATATATGTGGTCTTCGAGGGTTGAATTGCTGTATGAATGACGAGCGCTCAAAAGCTCATGACTTCAAGCCAGAGTTACCAAGGGCGTAGATTTTTTTTTTCTTGATGCCTACGTTTACCTATATTTGTAATGTGAGAAGAAGAGGTTTGGTAACGAAGTTTGACCAAATTACTCAAAATAGTAGCATTTTTTGATTACCGATTCGATTGTTCGCACTTCATACAGGGTGTTCCCAAATTGGAGGTACGAAAATGAGAGATTCCTTGGATAATATTAAGAATGAAAAGCCTTATAAACATGGGCCCGCAAACGCTTTGTTTTCGAGATACGGGGTGTTTCTTGTAGTTCTACTTTTTTGTGATGCTTATACAGATTTATCCAACCTTTATTAATCTTCACTGCAGATAGATTGGGTGAACAAGTTCCAAAACTTAAAAATAATTTATTCATCACAGCTTAATTTACTGGAAATTTATTTTTTGTTTTTATATTTGTTTACTAGTACTAGAGAGTAGTCTGAAATTTTTTTCTCGAAATCTGTAGCAGATACGACAAAACTACAAGAAAAAGAAACCAAAAAGTGTAATACTGGACCATAGTTTCTTTTTACATTTTTCTGAACTACCAGTTCTAGAAGAGAGAAGCGGACACACTTTACCCAGAAAAATATCACCCTGCAGATTTGCATTCAAAATCAGCATATCACATGATGAAATCTTTAAGTTGGAATATCTAATGCAAATTGAGTCAAATATCTTATGGAGGAAAGGTCCTATGGGCCAAAAATTGAAAAAAATCAAATTTCAACAACTTCTGTTGGTTCAAAATTTGAAAAAAATTACATCTCTGAAAACATTGGGTCTAGGAAAATAAAATTGATTGTTCCGTGTTTCAACACCCAAATTCCGTTGCTCATTTATTTAAGGGACACCCTGAAAAGTAGATATATTTAATACACCTAAATAATACATAATGACTCACAGTTAAGCCAAATATTTTCAACAGTATGAATTTTTCAGAAAAACCCCGACATCAATTTATGTTTGGTTTTAGTTCTCACAAAAAATATTAATGATTACGATATGGATGGAGCGAAGTATAATTTTGCAAGTTTTGTTATTCGATTTATAAATGTGCTAACAAAATTTTTGTTTGGCGTTCGTTTCGGTGTAAAAATACACTTGATGTGTGAAGAACATTAAGTGATTGAGTTTTTGAACGAATCCTAAATATTGAGATGTAAAAATTGCTGATAATTTGTATCTATATTTTTATCCATATTTTGTAGTACATATGAGATTCAACTTTTGCATAATAACAATATACTTATCAACTTCAAGAAATGCTCTTCATAATGCTACAGAATGTAAGATAAATTGCTGCGCAAGAAATTACTGTTAAGAAATCAATTCGTTCAGAAATTCAGTCCAGAACATTGAATGTTATTCAATTCTTTTAGAATTCCCATTTCTTCATTTCGTTCAAAATTAGTTTTATGATTGAGCTAACAAAATTTCATTTGACTTTTCAATTTAAAAAACTCTTAATAACTCCCGAAACCAGTTACATTGATGAGATGTGGAAGATGAGCACAACTCTCACCAATAAGGGCGACGTGTACTTTAGGGCAATGAAAGTGGCCAAATCAACATACTGCTTTATATGCTCATATCAACTAGCATACTACAGGATCTATTCTAAAGGATTGGTAAGACAATAAATTTCCTCGTGACCCTGTTCCCTAATAAATTTCTGGGAACTAGGAAAAATCTTGAGTTTGAATATACTTTATCTATAAAAAAAAATCAGTTACAGAAAGAATTAAAACAGAGTAAAAATGCTCATTTTATCAATCCACCTACAGACCACTCTGATCCATCCAATTCATCAGAAAGATAAAGAAATAAAAGCTCCAGCCAATGAGAGCAACCAAACCGGCATGCGGTGGAACGTGGACTATATTAGCCAATAGAAACCAAACCAACCAAATGCACATTCTGGTTCCAGACACGATCCCCTACATTACCAGGGTTCATTTAAAAGTACTGTCAGGAAATAAATACTCCTATCGAATAGCTGAAAACTTGGACAGCCCTTTTATAATCGAAGCATTCTGGTTTCCTTCAAGTGACTTTGGATATACTATACAAACTAGACACTAAAGTTTACATTTCTTTCCTACCCTCTGCCATTTCTATAGCTGTCGGGAGGTTAAATGAAGATTTGTCAAGCATTGTGCAGTATTGCAGAAGGAATAATCTGAAAACAAACGTTAAAGAATGTTTCTATATGCCCTTCTTTCCGAGAAAGTTTCATGCGGCGATTGAGGTTATGATAGGTTTTGCGAAGATTTCATCCTCCTGCTGTAGGTACCTTGGAGTATTTTTCCATTGTCGACTGAGATTTAGGGAGCATATCTCGACAGTGTTGAAAATTTTTTTTCTGGCACTACGTTATTTGTATCGCCAGAGACAGTTTTTAGATTTTTATTCACTTAAGTATCTCTGCAAAACACTTGTGTATTCCAAACTGAGCTATATAGATTGCAAAAAGTGCAGAATTCGTGTTGTCGCTACTTTTTAGGTTTGAAAAAGTACGATAGGGCGATCAGTGATGCAATAAATGGGTTAGAGTGGCTCAGGATCGAAAATATTTTTCTACTTCACATGAGTATTGCAGTATATCGAATTTGGAGTACGGATATTCCTCCTTATTTGAAAGCCAAATTGGTCTGCAGACGAGATGTTCACCGTGTTGCTTTAAGGCATGGACAAAGGCTCATGCTGCCTCCATTTTGGTTCAGCCATGTTTCATAATAATAATAATCTTTATTTTTCTTGATTTTTCAATCAAGGTTACATTTAAACGGCATTTCGATACACACAATAACCTGATGATTTGGAAAGTGTTACTGAATTAGCTGAATTCTGTTCATTCTCACCATTTTTATTCAAAATATTATAAAATATTGTGTAATATACATATGGTTAAAATATTTCCAAGCATATTTGATATCTCTTCATTTTCAACCTACCTCTCTATACCTAAAACTTTTGTGTCTGTCGGAATTAAAGTGTAAATTATATTAAACTTAATGCATTTTAATTTCTACCTGCTTCTGTAGACCAGTGGTGAAAGTGAACAAATTGCAACTTAGCTGACCTAGGTTCAAACCTGAATACCTTCAATTCAAAATCTAAAGAAGTATGGTGCGTACAAGTTCAGACAGACCTAGTTTGGCCATAGTATAAGAATTCCTTATACTATGGTGTGGCGAAGGGCTTATTTCAGAACCAAACAAATCGGTCCTTCTCAAGACCAACTCCCCGTAGGCGGCTGGCGAATGCTTGCCGAAACGTCGGGACCTACTAACTGAAAGTTAGTTGACAGTTATGCTGCATGCCAAGTCGCTTCTTTTTATTTTAATAAATTGTGACATCTTCACGTTTCGAGAAGGTTTTATAAATAAATGCTCTCCCTTCGCAAACTTTTGAAAAAAGGAAAGTAGCAGTTGTTCGTCATGGCTCCAATTTTATTTAGGATATAGTACTAGATGTACATGAGCATAGTTGGAAGCGGCCCAAGCAGCCAAAACTTAGAAATTTCTTCGAGACTCACTCCATTCGATAGGAAAATTAATAAATCAAAAATTCATAAAAACAAAATTTTTTTAATGCGATATGAATTTGACAAATTATTACAATAAACAACGATTATAAAATAACATGAAATTATTCGTCTTATAAGTACAGTAACAAAATAATTGAATCAAAAAAAAAATCAATACATGATTTCTAAAAATGAGAAGTATTCGTCATAAATATATTGCAAAAGCGAAAATTTCTGATAGTTTTTCGAATAATATTCAAATTATTGAAATCGATCGGTGAAAAAGAATCTGTGCAGTTTTTCCTATATTAATTAAACTCCTAATAAGCTCAAAACCCTATAAGATATCCTCTAGAGATTCGATTTGAATCGCTTGAATGAAAGATGATCTCAGTTGATTTTAGGAAGTAATTTCTTCTTAACAATCTGAACGATATAACAAAGAAAACCATTTAATTCTTAACATCAATTATCGATTTCAATAATTGCAAATATAAAAGAGATCTGGATACCTCCTTTCTAAAAAACATTGATGACTTTATTGTATATAGTCATCTCAATTTCAACAAATATGCCATATTTCTAGAAATCTGTACTGGTATCACACATTTCCAAGGCACTATTACTAGTTTACATTTTTACACTTTTTGCACAATACGTGGTATAACATATATGATTAACAAAATATAACTACCTCATTTATTTGGTCATCAGGAATTTTCTACTAGTGATGGAGACAGTGTAACATACTAGAGAGATTTTATATTAATCCTTATTTTTTCTGATAGATAGTATTAGTGATTCAATCATCAGCTGGCGCATAGGCTCTGGATTTGGATTTAGCAAACGGTTGGAGAATTTAAATGAATATTATGCAAGCTGAAACTTCTTCAAATAAATATAAATCAAACTTTTCAGTTAAAGTCGTAGAGGAACTGCTGAACTTGCGAAAAGCGACACTAATTGTGTTTAGAATAGTAAAAATATAGTTAATCTAATTCTAAAGAAGAAAAATTAATGCTCTGACAGAGAGCAAACGAAGGTGAATAACAAACCAAATTGAACTAGCAAAAGTCTAGATCAATAGATAACCACGATAAATCGGAGGTATGTAGGTAGTGATAGACCGATTTTGCTCTTCTTAGAACTCATCAGTAACGTTTATTTAGCAACAATATAAGTTAATAACTGTAAGAGTAGATGAGATCAAATTATTAAATGACACAGAACTGATATGGCATAGGCACATTAACCGATTGAGATTGCCAAAACAATTGAAGGTCGAAGAAAAATAAAAAGGAAGCAAGTCAAAATTATATTCAACAGATAGTTGCTTGCGTATTTTCAATAGACTGGAAAATCACAAACATGAATTTCATAGTAAAATTATTCGTTCCATTTTTTTGTTGGTTAGTTTAAGCGAGTAGCTGACATATTTCTTCTTCCTCTTGCAGCTGATGAAAATTTCTTAAAAGCTGCTTGACAATGATTTCATAAAAAGAATTCAGTCGCCATATTATCATCGAATAAATCATTCCAAGCACTTTTACAGCTTTCCATATTCACAGATACTTATGTTGTTGACGATAGATTCGCTAATTATTTGATCAATAAAAAATTTGCCTGTTTATTAACTGCCTTGTTTGCAACACTGCCTCCTGATCTAAAGTTGAATTCAACTAAGTATTTTGAATATATCATGTATAAGACAAGTTATGAAATTGAAATTTTGTTTAGTAATAATGTTTATGTTACATCGATACAAAATCACTAGAAAAAATCGCTTACTTTTTTGTGTGAAAAAGTAATAACTATATTATGAAAAACTATAATATATAAGATTCACTACGGCCCAATAAATTTATGAAGGTTAATCTTTCTTACATACATGGCACAAAAGAGTATACATTATTTACAAAAAAAATATATTGAATACCTATAGCATAACTATACTATAGCTGTTGCATATTCAACTGCTCCATTAAAAAAATAATCTAAAAACAAGAGAAACATATACATTCTTCATTTATGCAAATTTTCACATCCAATTCATTTCAAAGAATATTGAAAAAATGAAAAATGTGTATCATTGCTTTCAAACTCAAAGTTTCATAATATTCCCAAATTTCATATACCTATAGTAGATATAAATTCAATATGTGCGAAAAAATATATGTTATATATTCTTTAAAAATCCATTCCTAGAATAAGAAATATACAGTCTCTCCGACAATCCATAAAATCAGTAATGTTCAAAAGAAAATAAACAAGAATATTCCTATTTGTTTCATCAACTTTCGATTCTGATATGATGAAAAAGAACTGAAACTAATTTATTCAGTGACAGTTAATTGTAATAAATCTATTTTACCATTATGTTTAATGTGATTTTTCTCTCGTGCTTCCATTGAATAATCTGAATGACACTGAGTTTTAATGAAATGTATCATTTTCTTTATCTACGACAAACATATAATGTAAGTTATAATTGGAGTTTTGCTCTTTAATGCATATATAAGTTTTCCTTAGGGGGGAAATGACGAGTAATTAGAAGTTCTCTCTTTTTGCTCAATCACAAATTCTCTCAGATTGATAATACCATTGAAAAGAACTAATTCAACAGTAAGAAGTGTTTAGGTATTTGTTTTGAGATGGATGAAAAATACACTGTAAAAATTGTTCAACTAGATATAGCAACATTTACCCTGATATCAAAAATATCGAAATTTATAATAAAAAAATATGCAAACTTCAATGAACCACATCATCTAAAGAATTCAAACTAATAAAAGTATTCACTAAAAATCTTAGACTAATATATTAGTCGTAGAGTAGAATAATGACATTTATCACCTCACAATGTTACTCCCTCGACGCATACGCGATTCGGTTTGTAACTATCCTTCAGGAATAATAGTTATCATTATTGCATCATGGTGTTATCTGCTATTAAACTGCTGCGATATTCGTACTTTTGACTTAAATGAAGAAAAAAACCACACTAAACATACCTCTGATAACTTCAAATAGGAAATAATCATTGGATCTGTAAGTATCTGCTGATTTTCTTGTCGGAGAACATATGCTACGAAGGATTATTACTTGATGACAAACATAACTGTCTCGCCTCGTCAGGAAGTCTTTCTGGTTCAGAGAGAATTTCAGTTTTTGTGCACAGGTATCTCAAAGAGTTTAAGACAACTGAAAAAAAATGAATAAAGATATATTGAATATAAAATTTCTTAAAAATTTTTTTGAGGACCCGAATTTTGAAAAATTTATATTCACAGAAATTAACTACAAGCAATGATGAAATTTCAAACCCGTCATGTTATCATTGTAATGAATTGTCAATGCACGGTACTTTTAGGTGCTATTACTCTAAGTTTTATTTATTTCAAAAATCGAAACCGGAAATATTGACATTAAAGTAACTTCGGTTGTGGAGCAGTACAGTGCATCCCATTTTGGGTGAGACTGCCAGATTTCTCGCTTGTTATTTAAGATAGAGCCTTGCGGTTTTCACGTTCCTGTCCTACTTTTTCGTGAAACTCAAGTTGGTCTAATCAGATTTTGCATAACTGTTTCCGTTCAAGAGATACAGGGCGATTTTGGAAATTTATACTTTTCGGACCCCTCCTTTATCTCCGAAGTTATTAGAAATAATGCTGAGGTAAAAACTACGTCTGAATCAGAATTTTGCGTAGAATCCAGTGGCGTACTCAATTTTTTTTTTCGGGGTATGGTTTTGAAGATTCAACACAAACCTATATTTTGTTTAATGGAACACCCTATATATCATTACCTCGTTGAATTCGTTATTTTTTTCCCTTCAAAATGATGTATGATACTATATAGGTAGAATGATCAGAAATGTTAAAAAAACACTAAAACATCAAATAATGATGATTTTTTGTTAATGAGTATGGATTTCCCATATAAAAAAAAGGTTCAATTGGATAATTTTAATTTGTGATTTTTATAAATAGTAGAGTAAGCAAACAAAGATAATACACTCATCACTAACATGAAAAACAAAACGTAGGTACCTACCTAATAGCAACAAATAAATACAGTAGACTCGCAATAACGTGAACTTGCGATACCGTGAATGGCTCTATAACGTGAACAGAAATTCTGATCCATTGACTACTCTGTAACGTGAACATCGCAGAAATTCGGTAACATGAACAGAGACAGATAATCTAATTTTTTCGCTTACGAACACGTTCAGACTTGTTTGCATAGTCATAATACATTTAGTATCTCAGATTTATTGAAACAGTGAATATCGTACTTTGCGTTTACGGAATATCAGAGTGTAACGATGCCTCCGAAGTGTTTAACTCTATTTGAGAAAGCGAATATATTAGACGAACACAAAAAAGGTCTAAGTGTAACTGCTTTGTCTGTGAAATATGGCGTAGCAAAATCAACGATTTGTTCCATAAAGAAGAAGGCTGAAAAAATAAAGGACTCTGTCAATAAAACCTTGAAACCTAGCAAGAAGCGAACGTTGAGAAGACCGGAAAATCCAAAAATGGAAAGAAAATTATACAAATGGTTCCTAAATCAGAGGAAACATAATGTTCCTGTCACAGGAGATATGATTAAACACATGGCATCAAAATTACATGAAGAATTTAAAGAAACCAATAATTTCAATGCCAGTGATGGTTGGCTACAGCGATTTAAAATTCGACATGGCGTTAGATTTTTAAAAATTACTGGCGAAAAGCTATCATCGCAGCCAGAATTAGTCGATCCTTTCAAGCAGAAGCTGAAGAATTTAATTCAAGAACATCACCTAAGTAACCATCAAATATACAATGCAGATGAAACAGGCCTTTTTTGGAAACTTCTCCCTGACAAAACATTTGTTGCCCTTTCTGAAAAAGCAGCTCCTGGATTGAAGATGGCTAAGCAACGTATTACTTTATTGGGGTGCGTGAATGCTAATGGTTCGCATAAGTTGACGCCTTTATTAATAGGTAAAGCAGCGAAGCCAAGATGTTTTAAAAATTTTAAAAATCCGTTCATCTACAAGCACTCAAAAAATGCTTGGATGACGATAGACATCTTGAAGACATGGTTTTTTCATCATTTTATTCCAGAGGTGAGTGACATGTAATTTTTTTACGTTTCGTATAACATAATGATATCAAACTCAAATTTCAGGTCAGATCCTTTCTGCGAGGTCAAAAACTGCCTCAAAAAGCAATTCTCATTTTGGATAATGCTCCTTGTCATCCGCCGGCTGAGGAATTACGAAGTTCAGATGGAATAATTTTCACTGTTTATATGCCGCCCAACGTGACTCCTTTGATCCAACCCATGGATCAGAATATCCTACGTTTAACAAAACTACATTACAGAAGGAGCTTATTGAGTCAAATTGTGAGTCAAAAGGAAAACATAACCGATGCTCTGAAACGACTTACTTTAAAAGATTGTGTGGCTCATTTACAAGTTGCATGGATCAAATTGGATGCAGAGATGATTTCAAAGTGTTGGAAAAATTTGTTTGATCGCACTGAAGATTTCACTGATGAGGATAATATACCTTTGAGTACCTATGTTACAAGAAATGCTCAATAGAGAAAAAGTTGTTGTGAAAGATACAATATCACTCTTAATGGAACTTCAACCGGTAAGTAAAATCAGCATACATTTTCATTTCCTTCAAATTTTCTATATTTTAGCATGATTATAATGAAAAAGAAATTGAACGGTGGAATTGCGATGAGCTAGATATGAATGATGAAAATATTCCAGAAAACAGCGACGATGAAGATAACGATGTCGATATTGTAAGGCCCAAAGTTCCACATTTCGAAGCAGTGAAATCAATTTCCACTGTTATTTATTGGGCTGAAGAAAATTTTATGGAAATACAAGACATAATAACTTTGAAACGCCTGCAAGAAAAAGCTGTACTGGAAAATTTGAAGAGTAAACAAATTCAAACCAAAATAACACAATATTTCAAGTGTTAAAATAAATGAATTATTATAAAATACGTCACAAAATTTGCACATTGCCCTACCCCCCTTAAGATGAACACTTCCGATAACTCGAACACCCTTGATACATTTTGTGTTCACAGTATCGCGAGTCTACTGTAATACAAAAATTCATGAACATTGCATGATATCTTACAGCTTAAACTGTCCAAATTACTGTCCATTTTCCTCTAATACATAATTGACAAAACTTTTCAATACGCCTGAGTGCATTTAATATTATAAAAGGGCGGTTTTGTAAATCCTGGAAAACTGCCTCTCTTGATGCACGAAGTTCTTCGAGACTGTTATGTCTTTTACTGTAGTATATTATATGTATTAGGGAAAATGGATAGCAATTTGAACAGTTTAATCTGTAAGATATTATGCAATGTTTATGAATTTTTTTATTATTTATTTGTTGCTATTAGGTAGGTATCTACGTTTTGTTTTTCATATTAGTGATGAGTGTATTATATTTGTTTGCTTACTCTACTATAAATAAAAATCACAAATGAAAATTATCCAATTAATCCTTTTTTTCATATGGAAAATCCATTAACAAAAAATCATCATTATTTGATGTTTTAGTGTTTTTTTAACATTTCTGACCATCCTAGCTATATAGTATCACATATCATTTTGAAGGGAAAAAAATAACGAATTCAACGAGGTAATGATATATAGGGTGTTCCATTGAAAAAATTATAGGTTTGTGTTGAATCTTCAAAACCATACCCAGAAAAAAAAATTGAGTACGCCACTGGATTCTACGCAAAATTCTGATTCAGACGTTTTTACCTCAGCATTATTTCTAATAACTTCGGAGATAAAGGAGGGGTCCGAAAAGTATCAATTTCCAAAATCACCCTGTATCTCTTGAACGGAAACAGTTATGCAAAATCTGATAAGACCAACTTGAGTTTCACGAAAAAGTAGGACAGGAACGTGAAAACCGCAAGGCTCTATCTTAAATAACAAGCGAGAAACCTGGCAGTCTCACCCAAAATGGGATGCACTGTACATTACTAGAAATTTTTGAGGATAATTTTGATGATTATTAAAAAAATCAAAAAACTTCCAATTGAAGTTAGGATGCGGATTCCATTGGATTGTGATAAAAAATCAACGCGTGGATTTAATTTTGAAATATTATGATGGAACCAAAATTGAACATAGGACATTGATTCCGACAATGATGATGAAAAATTCGCTGAACTCTTACCTGGCCTGAGATCTCCTAGAGTGCAATGCTGCTCTACCCATAGGATTGTGGACCTATATAAATCCTCCATACTAGACGTAGATACTACGTTATTGAATGACACTAGAAGGGGCCTGAATATCAGACTAAACTGTGTATTATTAAGAAAAAAGCATTCCAAGATTATTCATGAATGATATTAATTTCATTTCACTAAAAATGAACGTAATTAATGAAAAGGATACGATCCAGTACTTCCAGTTTTCAACAGTCCTATTTCTCACATACTCATCAAACAATTCTTGCATTTTACCATCTCTTCTTATATTGATTGGTGCTATATTCGTGGGCAGCATAGACTGACAATTGCTAAAGAAAAATATTGTATATATAGTCATTTCCAACGTTTGCGATTATTGGGGCACCAAATATTTTTGTTCAAGAGAATTCACTGGATTTTTTGGAATAGTTTCTAACTTTTTTCTTCAATAAGCAAATCATAATAAATATAATATGGATAATAAATATCCAATGTATTAATATCTCATAAAAAATTATGTATATATTTCTACGAATTAAATATTTAACCTGGCGTTACCTATTACCTGTACCCTTATTAAAATTAATATCCATTGTGAATGAAACAAAAAACTAATTCATTGAAATTCTCAAGAACTATTTCTAGTTGCTCTAGATTTCAGGAATCTCTTATTCTGCCAAAATCAAATATTTAACATTTCCTCTATTATTCATTATCTAGAGACAGGAAATTCTGAACTGTACAGTATATTTTTGAATAAATTAGAGAAAAATTGTTCCTTTCACACCAATATGTTAAGAATATTCTACTGCAATAATTCATATAACAATGAAACCATAATCATGCAGAATCTCTAGTCCTGTCACCATGGTGTGAAATTAGCTACAATTATCTGCCTACATACATAATTCATTGTGCATGGACTCTTTAATTTTATTGGGTCGGATGTTAACTCATATATTACGTAAAGAGAAAACGTGAAGAATTTATATTTGTTGGGGACAGAAATGTTGAAAATTCAAACCTGAAGAAATTTAAGTGCGAGCATTGATGACAATTATTCTATTAATATTATATAGTTCTGGCAAGTCAGTAACTTGTGATGTAATATCTAAATATTGGAATGAATAGAGTATCCCTCCCTCTCTTATGTTTCTCTCTCTCTCTCTCTCTCTGCAAATCAGAATCTTGATAAACTAGACCAAATAATTTCGAACACGCCTACCTGTACCGCTTTCTTTCAAAGCCTTTTGGAAAGGGAGTTGTTTAAATACAATAAATATTCGACAATGAATCGTATTAACTAATAATAGAGTAGATTATCAATAACATAAAAACAGAATAATTTCTACAAATATTTAATTCTCTATGACAATTGTTTTATCAACACTATGACTTCGTCTGGCTACATTTTCAAATAACCAGACATGAAGCCTAACGAAGCCACAATGTTGGCGAAACAATTGTCGTAGACAATAAAATATTTGTGGAAATTAATTTATTTTTATTTTATTTATAGCGAATTTCCGTCAAGTACATACATTAACAAAAAAAAAATTGATATTCACCTGATTGAAGTATTCAAGCTTTCTATTTGCTGCCTCAAATTGCTCATTTCTTCTTTCAGCTGTTCCCTTTCTTGTCTCAATTGCCTGATATATTCAGCACCTTTTTGTAACATAGCTGCTTTACTTAACTGAAAAAGGATGTTAAAGAGAAAGGCTAAGACCAACTTAGACATGAAACGTTGCACTAAATACTTACCCTGGCATTTGGATTCTGATTAAGGTGGGGAATCAGAGAGTAGATTACATCGAAACCATTCTTAATGTTGTACCTTCTCTTTTGCTCAGCATGAATATGGCCTACTCTACGTTGATCTCTTGATCCGGAATCTTGTATTGGAGACCCAATAGAACCCTGCGATGATGTTGGAGAATTTAAGCACTGTGCTGCATGGTCCAAGGTTGGGCTATTTGAGCTACTGAAGGAGTTCAGCATCGACTGAAAACAACATTCAAATGAAAAAATATTCAATGGAGTTTCTTGAAATAAGCAGAGTTCAGCCATGCTGTGTCATTTGAAAAAGCCTTTTTCCGCAGTTTTCATGAAAAGAACTAAGTAATATTGTAATAATAAAAGTACAATTAAAAAAAAAAAGAAAAGCTATATGGTTGATTTAATGAATGTAAAATTTTTGTTTATATTCTACTCACATGATCTGTTGAGGGTGATGGCACAGAATTGAAGGTGACAGGAGACGTTATGATAAGTGTAGTTGCTGGTGTATCAGTCAAATATGTGGTCAAACCACTTTCTTCCTTTATTCTAATTGCACTATTCTGTACAGGACTTTGGCTCTGTCTATACAGATTAGAATTTTCAGATGCTGAAAATTATTAACATCAATTCGCATATACCTAATCTATCATATCGATAACAAGAATTTTTTGGAAGTGGGATACGACAGTAATAATCTAAAATAAAATCTCACCATTATTTGTTAACAGTTGTGTCAAAAGAACACTGCTGTTTTGTGGAGCCACCGTTTCTTCATTAGAATCTGAAAAATTAAGAACACATTACTAATCGAAAAAATGATAATAAAAAACTCTTTTTCTCTTTCTCAATAAAATTTTTCTGATGAAATGTAATTAAATTTTCTCCTGCAAAATTTTTTCAACAAAATGCAATATTACCTATTCTATCAACATCACTGATTTTTAATGTAACATTCACTGACTTGGTAAGAACATAAAAAAGATTTTGTCAATATGTTATAAGATTAATCTTTTTTTCAACTTTTAAATTCGAACTGGTTACTCCTTATTACATTAATGATAGCATAAAACTTACTGTTTGTTAGCAACTGAGTTAGTAAGACACTGTTTGTTGGGGTCAGTAACGCTGGATCACTGACTGCCGATAAGAGAGGTGGCCTTTTGATAGGTTCTCTTGTAGAAGATCTTGAGCGATGTTTGGTTCTTGAAGGTCCACTACTTCTTGAATGATGGTTATTCTCATCTTTCTGAAATGGAAATATACCATACTGAATAAAAAAGTCAAAATAAAAAATTTAAGTCATGATTTTTTTTTTAATTATTACTATGGTTGATGTCATGGTTCTTAATACTCAGAATAATTTATTATTAATGAAATTCTGAAGTGAGAATCTATAAAACTAATAAAATGAATAGTTTCTTTGTGCAAATTTTCTGCTGTTGATGAAACAACTCTGTTAAAGCTGTTCAGGGAAATTACAATGGAGAGAATGAAATGATATGAAAATAAATCTTTTTGTGAAAATGACAATGATTTCATTTGGACAACCACATGAATGATTAAAAAAAATGCTAGAAAAGAGGTTAAAGGAAAAATGAAAGGATTCAAAATGATCAATATGATAAAGAAAAAAGTTATATATCTGTAACAACATTTACAAAATATAGAATGAAATATTTGATTAATACATTAATGTAAAGTTGGGAGCTTTTGCACACTTGTTTATCTAGAGACTGACCCCATCCAATAGTAGGGCTTGTAGTAGGCAGAAAATTAAATTATTATGTATCAAATCATTTCAACCAATGTCATTTTCTACAATGATCAAGTACTTAATGAAAAATCTGATTGAAATCAGAGAAAAAGAAAAAAGAAGAAAATTGATTTTCTTCTTTTGAGCTCCTTGAAGAAAACTATTGTTTTAACATGACATTTTTGAGTATTAACTATCAGGCTGTGTCCATGCTTTCTCTGATTAATTCTTACCGATAATTTCTGATTGAAATAAGCAAAACATAAGAGGAAAATAGGTTTTCTCCTCTTGAGCTTCTTGATGAAGACTATAATTTTAACATGACATTTTTGAGTATTGACTATTGAGCTGTTTCCATGCTTTGTCTGGTTAATCCTTACCGATAATTTCTCAAGAATCGGTCTATGGTCTCCAGGAATGTGGTCCTAAAAAGGGCTCTGAGAAGAACCAAGAAGAAGAGAAGAAACTTCATCTATCTAGACTTGCATGTTACATAATTTTTATTCTCGGTCCACAAGTTTACCACCGACAATGTCCAGTATTGCAGATATTATCATTATACCAGAAAATATCTTTCCTAATGAGCAATTTGGGTTCCTAAAGGGTAGATCTTCTATCAATTGTCTTCTGCAGTATGAATAATGACTGGGATCGACATCAAAACACGAGTTGATGTTATTTATCTGGATTTCGCCAGATGCGACAAGTGGCGTCCCACAAGGCTCCGCGTTAAGGCCGATACTTTTCCTCGTCTATGGTGAATTCGTCGAACTTAGATCTTAAAGCGCGCTGATTCCGTCTAGTATTTTTTTTCGCTAGGGATGATAGTGTTTGGAGTGTTCAATGCTAGATCGCCAGAATCTTCTAAATCCACCGGCGCATCACAATCTTGGCGATACAAATACTACCTCGAATACCACCTTTCTAGTATATGGTGCTCTTCTAATCTATTATCAACTCTAGCTCAGCTTAGACATATTTATGATTGTTGAATATTCATTACCAAGAATTTAACACCGTTAAATAAATATATAAGATAGACATATAAACCTTGCAGCTGGCACAACAATTAAAGGTCATTGAAATTGAATAGAGATTTGAGCTTGTTAAGTTCAAAAAGAGAGCACTTAACAGATGTATATTATACAGTATTGGCAAAGATTCAGTAAATAATATTTCGAATTACTTGGCATCGCATTTAATTAATGTAGTTATCCAGAATAGATGTTAATTTTTTTATTAGGAAAAGCATTTGTGACCTCCACATGATTGTAGCAACCCCCCAACATGCTTCAATAGTGAGAAACCTACTTACTACTTTATAGGTAGGAGAATAAGTGTTATAATTTTGAGATTGCACTGAGGGATAGTGCATTGTGGTGTTGTGTACCTGGGAAACTGGTGTTGTAAATTTGATGTTGGGTCTAGCCAGAGGCTGAGAAAATTTGTAACCTTGATTAGAAACAGGTCTTAGATCTGCAGCTGCTTGTGGTAACTTGAACTGAGAGGCTTCACTCATGGTGCTCAGTGATGGTTGAGATTGTTGAGGATTTTTCGTTGCTGAAAAAAAAATCTGTTACATATGATTCATGATTTTTTTTCTACAACAACAGCAATTATTCAAAATACTTGAATTCGAGAAAAAACAGGACATTAAAAAAAATTCAACATATGATTATCATAGAATTTCAATCCATGTAATTGATATGTTGCAAGTTCATTTACAAACTATTCAACTCACTTGTTATATCTTCACAAATTCCTAAAGGTATATTTCGAGGTGGGTCTGAAAAATTTCTATAAATCGTATTATTCTGCATAATCTGATTCTCAACAAATTTGTTGGAACGCTCCGAAGATTTGGTTCTTGAGATAACATCAGTTTGATATGTAGGAGGAGGAGCTGTAAAATAAAATTCCAAATTAACCAATCACGTGAAGTAAGTTTATCTCAAGAGAAAGAACAAATATCTTATGAAATTATATATTTTCTGCACCTTCTAAATATACAGGGGGTTTCAGGAAAAGAATCATTAGGTGTTTATAAGAAAAAAGTTATCAAAAATCTATGTCCTAAACATCGTAACTTTTGAGCTACAGAGTGGTACTTTGAATAAAAAAAAGGTTTTCATAAATATTTTGATGAAATTTAGCAAAATCATCAAATAATTTAGATATAAGTTAACATTGAAAATTACCTGGTGGCGGTTGTCTTTGGGAATAGGTACTCTCTATTGGCAACAGCACTTGATTAAAATTGGATGACTGTATTGTTTGTGGAGTTAACATTTGTGTTTTTTCAACAGGAACTGATTGTATCGTTTGGCTATATTGAGCTTGAGATGAGCTGGATCCCTATAAGAGAAATATTAATCTTACTTCATATAGGATACAAAAAACACTGCAAATTTTACACAATCAATATTATTTCCTACTACTCGAAGAATATTCAAATCCATCTTCCACCTCTTCTCTAATCTATCTCAAATGTTGGGTTTTAGTTTTTCGATATACCGCTTGAATTTTCTATAATTCTGATGACGCACGAAACTATCTGGTCTGATTTCACGAAAATATTTAATATTTATTTTCCAATATCCGCCTTAAATTTGCTATGGTACTAGTTAAGAGATCAACATGAAATGACCACCAGAAATCTGGGTTCGAGTCCCAGGTAGGGTCATTGGTGTTATGATTCCGTCAATATCAATAAAGATCAAACTTTTTCATCAACATGAAATTTTGCACAAAATTAAAACTTTCATTTCATACATCCAAGTGCAAATTTCGAATGGCCATAGAAAACCCTTATGCTTATGGTTTGAGACCATTCCCGGTTCAAAATTCTAGAATTACAGATATTGTAACGAAATGATAAAGAGATCGGTTCAGAGAAGAAGCGCACAAAAAAATTTTTTGCAACTCAATAATAGAGAGAACAAAAAATCAATGAAAACCTATTACAATCATTGAATTAGATACACATCCAAATATGTCAAATAACACTATTGCTAAAAATAAAGTTATAAAGCCCTTACAGAGGGAGTAAATGCCAATGGAATTTTAATTGTAAGAAACAGATCTTAAATAATTTTTTAAATTTTAATTGTATTATTGCCATATTAAGCACTAAGTCCCTCCGATAAAAAGAGTAGATTAAAAATTATTGTAATATAATACCCACTGAGATTGTAGTATTAGACGTAATCAAATCCAATTCAGAATATGGCCATCCAACAGGAGATTTGTATATCGATTCATGTTGTTCTTCAGGTACAGTAGGCAGCTTTGATAACATTAGTTCTAGGAAAGGATGAATAAAATAAAAACAAGGAAAATAATTTGGTATGAAATTTTCACCTTGCTCAAAAGTATCCATATAGTCATCAAGGTTTGGTTGTAAAGGTCCCAAGCTTGGTTGAATGAAATCAGCCAATCCAGCCTTAGCTATAAGATATTTTCATTATAAATGAAATATTATATAAACAAAAAAGAGAAAGCGAAAATAACAGCTTGGAACAAGGAAACGATATTTTGGCTTGTTTCCTCAGAAAATTGCCCATAACACTATTTAATTATAATTCGGTAGTCAATAACATTATCAAATTGTACTCTAGCATTTAGTACCACCCCTTCATAAAATGGGAATGGAATGCTTTCTATTAAAATCTTGAATACCCTTTTCTTGTATTTACTTCATATTCACAAAAAAAGAGACTTTTAGAATTATTAGAAGATATGTTGACCGATTGATTTACGAGTATTTGAGGTTATTAAAAATTAATGCTCAGCCTGATAACCTTGATACTCCAAAGTATTCATACTTTTGAAACTAGTGTTCAAGAGGTCAATAAACTGCAGTGTGTAATAAGTATATGCTATTGATACTTTTGGGTATTGTCGCATCCCAATGTGGGCCTAGAGGTAAACTTGTGAAGATTCCTACTTGGGAGCACATTTAGGAAAAACTAAGACAAACTCTCCAGGATGTAAACTCAGATTATGTCATATCACAATATGTTTAGAAGTGTAGATAGTGGTATCTATGGCATTGACAAAATAATTACCAATTTCCCTAGAATCCGGAAAATGGAAAGGCTGATTTGTAATAGTTGAAAATAAGGTGTCACTCATGAGATCCATATAGTCTTCATCCACAAGCATATGTACACTTTCGTTGCTTTGAGAGTCCCAAAGACCAACTTCGTTCATTATCTGTGAAACATATTAAAACTTTAATATCAGATTATATATCACCTGACAAGAAAAGCTAAATATACACATAAAGGTTTATAAATTTCTAGTCATATAATTTTTCAGGGAATACTCGATTTGTTAAGAATATCCTAGATATAGTATAAATGAAGTTTGAACTTAGTAGGTATCAAATACACTGTCCAAATTTTCATGTGATTTCAAATATTCACTCACCGTGTCTTGGGAGTCTTTTTGATGCGATGAAGAGTGATGTCTGTGGAACATTCGCCATTTTTTGTATTCCGCAGTCACTGCATGCAATTTCCTTTTCCAATATTTCCCTTCCAATACAATTGCCTGGAAATAACATTTTATTCAGGTATCATTTGGAAAGGTATCGAAAATTTGAATATTTCAATATTTTTTCTAGATGAATGCTAGATCAGTTTCGTAATATTAATAGCTGAATTTTTCAAAATGACCAAGTGTTCATGTCAAAAAGTGGACAAAAGATATCAAAAAACTAGTAATGATCAGATGCAGTATGTAGTCTGCCTGTTTAACCAAGGTTATACAGGGTGATTCATTAGGAATGTCTAATCTCTGAATTATATATAAATTCTAGACCTCAAAATAATATAATGATTCTGCCTAACAATTGGATTTTGATGTTCACAAGAATTTTTCATGGTTTTACAATTTCTATTTGAAAACTGCCAATTTTACGACTTCAGGCATGACAATTTCTAAATTGGTCTCTACTTTAGCATTGCTAATAGGGGGCGCTAGTTATACTTAGTTGTTTTGGGGAATCAAAGCAAAATTTTTTTCATGGCTGAACTGAGTCAAAAAAAAATATTTTTTCTGTAGAATTTAACGTTCTTTTATATTTTCGTATTATTTTATTCGTAGTTCCAACGAAAAAAATTTGCTTGATTTACTAAAAACAATCAAGTGTAATTAGCGCCCTCTTTGGGCAATGGTAGTACACATTTTTTTTATACAAGAGCTCTACTATCGATCTAACATTCCACTGCTATGGATTATATTTGGCCGAAAATGGTTTATTTCCAATAATAATTCTTTGGAATCGTTAAAGGAAAATTCTCCCTAAAATTTTCAGTTTACGTTTTGGAATGTGTAGAATCGAATAAAAAAAAATCGTACGTCCACCATCTGGGTCTTTCTCGGAAATTTCAAGAGTTATTTGCATGAACACTATCCCTGTTTTATAATTCCAATTTTTCCATAGCGTGTGTTTTAAAATGTAAGTTTTTGGAGGGATTGTTTTTGTGGAAAGCCAATCATATGATTTCGATGTGTAACGCACATCAAGCAAAAATGGTCAAACTAAGAGGGCTCCCTGAGAATGAGGGACTCATTTCACAGCACCACCTTGTTCTTTAATAACTATGCTACTAGATAATATTTCTCTATGATCTTTTCTATCTTTTGATTATAAATTCCAAATAGTTTTGGATGATAATCCTGTTATTCTTAGTGAAATGTCTAGAAACACTGAAGGCGTTCACTCACTCTTGGAAAAAGTTTTAAATCGGACTAATAACTTGAGTAGTGGCCAGACTTCTTGGATTTAGAGGAGATTGGAGATAATTCAGTCGATTTCCGCATCGTTTCCGATGTCGCTCACATCAAATATTATATAGAGCCACCAAGGAAAGAGAAGATCGCCAAATCCAAGTTCGCTTCGTCTGAATTGTCTAAGCAATGGACACACTAGTAATCCTCAATCGCAACAACTGAATCCTTTGTTTAATTTACAGAGATTTCAAGCTATTTTAGTTCATTACGTAAATATTATGTATTGGAAACCATTACACATTCGGGTAAAAACAACAGTTTTCCCATTTTTTATTCAATACATATCGCATCATAATGTTGCATAAACGATAATAAATAGAGTTATTATTGGCAACTTCACAGAATGCATAAGATAACAAGAACGGACGTCCAAAATATAAATTTTGTTCTACTCATAACAAGTGGTTTTTTGATCACAATCAAATGAGGCAATAACTACCGAAAGTACACAGAGATAAGGGAGGGATATCAAACGAAATATTATTGAGTTTAATTAGGATCGAAACGAAATGAAATAATATATCATATTGGATAATAGACAATCTAATAAAAGCTCTTTATCTATGTAACAAACAGATCTACACATTCAATATTGACTTACCTCTGGCTTGCTGTGGGTGTCTACATCCAAAGGAGAAGCAAACTGGCAAATGTTGATTTGCCAGTTTTTTATAACTGAAACAGAGACCATTGTTAATTATTCCACATAAATGTTAAATGTGGACATCTTCAGATTATGTAACTGAATTTGTTGTCTTCTACCTATTATTCTTTTAAATTTCAAATCTTTAAATTTTAACGCATCTATTTGTTGATGAAAACAAACTATATAATCAATTCAATTCAATTCTTTATTGATCCCTAAGACACAGAATAATGTATAGGACAAGTCAACATCAGGAAAAAAAAATAGCATAGTTACAAACTTTGAGATGCAAAATTTGACATTAACAAGAAACAATATAAAGGATTAAATCAATGAGTCAGAAAGAAACTCCTGAGTGCTGTAAAAGCATTTATCAGCTAATATACATCTGATCTTTTTTTTGAAAGTTTTGATATCTAGCGATTTCAGCTCGTTCGGAAGATGATTGTAAAACTTGATTCCCGCAAAAGTAGGCGAGGTCTCATATTTGCTTGTGTTATGTCGTGGTATGCAGACGATGCTACTATGTCTTGTCTGATATTCGTGAACACTTCATAAGGTTATTAATGTTACATTTTACATGCAGGAGACAGTTCAAGATGTAAAGAGATGGAAATGTCAGGATTCCAAAATTCTTAAATGTCGGTCTACAGGACTCTTGAGGACGCAGATTGAAAATTAATCTAATGATTTTCTTCTGGGCATTGAAAACTCGGTCGCTACCAGAAGACCCTCCCCATAAAACTATATTATAACAAAGGTGACAGTTTACCATACCGTAGTATATACTTATTAATGCATCCATGGGTAGTGAGTGTTTTAGACGATTAATGGCCTAAAAAGACCTGTTCAATTTTTTTGCTAGATGTTCAATATGGGAATTCCATCTCAGAAACTCGTCTACATACAACCCAAGGAATCTGATGCATTCGAGAGATCTCAGAGCTCCCCCCTGAGTACTGAGAACCAACGGTTATCCACATTCATGATGAGTGAATTAGTTCTGCACCACTTATTGAAGAGATGGATCACCATCTCACATTTAGATATTAATTCGATTAGGCTATTAGCCTTGATAGCAAAAGAGGTGTCATCTGCGAAGAGAATCAGAATGCACTCTACAAGATATTCAACCATATATTCAGGCAAGTCATTCATGAACAGAATAAAAATAAGTGGCCCAAGAATTGATCCCTGGAGACACCAAGATTGTCATACTCGGTAGAAACGTGTTTCCCTACATGGACATATATGGAACGATTAGAGAGGTAGCTCAGAATCCAATCCAGGATTATGCCTCTAAAGCCTATTTGGTATAATTTATCAGCGATGAATTTATGTTGAAGACATCTCGTCAGCTCGATTAACCTAGCTGTTAAAATTCAATTAAATACCCATATTCAATACTTTGATACATTTAATTCACGCAAAATAAGTACATACTAGTACGAATATGAGGGTAGGTGATAGCCTTAAATATTGCAACTGCACAAATATCACAACAATTTCTGCCACTTTCATTGGTACGTGAAGTTTAGTCTGTAATTATCAATTGCAGCTTGTATATTTAATTGACAAACACACATACTTCACCTTACCCCAACAAAAGCAACTTAAAGGCAAACAGAAGATGGCATATTAATAACAATAAGGGTAAGGGTAGCAATTCCCAAGTTATCTGAAGGCAGAATTGATTCGAATCCAGACAACAGTTTACAGCTTAAGATTACTCTAATTCATGGAGAGACCCATAAATAATGTTGCAATTTAGGATTAGAAGTATTGAACTGCTTCTTGGGGTTTGTCAAGGTCATAGCTGGCTATGAAAGACTGCGAGATGTCATATAGCTGTTAAATTACTCAGAAGCTTGGCGTCTTATTCACATCACGCTGTTCCCTTTTGCACATTACATTAAAGTTTTTTAGATGTTAAAATTAAAACCTGTTTCAAATCATCAGTTATTTCAATCGTTCAAAATATAAATAAAAGCTTATTTTGTTCTATATCATATTAACGAAGAAGAGGATATATACTCGTTCTAATGTTGCCATAATTTCATCGTGTTGCCGATGTCTCATTCTGATTGTCATTCAAATTTGGCGCTTTCATAAAAAATAATGCTAAATTCATTATTCAAACAATCATAAGAAGATAATAAGAATAGATTGGACTGAATAATGTTTTTTACAGCATCCTTTAATCCTGAAATACGGATACAATTACGAATTTTTTTCATATCAGTTAGTTATTCGATTTCATTGCTAGTTACCAATGTCATTATTGAGTGCATTATGCCTTTGGGCATAGTCTAAATATTTTATGGCCCTCGGACATTATGTACAGGGTGGGCCAAATTGGACGCTTTTGAATGGAAAGTCCTATTTCATTTCATGAAATTTGGCATAAAACCCCAACTCCATAGCTATCGCCGTTACAGTTACCGTGCGTTTTTCGAAAATGTTCATTTTCGAAATATTGCTATGTTCTGTGCACAAACCAGTTAAAATTTTCAAAATCGGTTCACTATTCACGAAATAATGTAATACTGTACTCATCGTCAAAAGGTGATGTTAAACAAACAATTGAACCGCCCAAACTGAAGAATCTGAGAGTTTTGAAGAATTCTAAAATTATTTTCAAGCTCTGGGAGAAAGGGAGAAAGAATTCCTATGACGACTTTGTTCCGACACAACCACCTGAGGGTGTCAACAACCTCCAATATTTTTTTAATAGGAAGGCTATCTAGATGTAGTTTAGTTCAACTAGGATGTTCACAGAACAAAAAAAGCTTTTTAGCTACAATAGATCTGCCATCTCCTTCCTATAAAAAAAAATTCGTTGGGACACCCTGTATGTTTATTATGATAACATTAAATTGAATCTTCAAACCAGTTTTTGTAGTAATTAACTCTTATGACATAAAAGTTTGTATGCCCTGGGGCGATTTCAAACCCTCAGATCAGAAGCCCTCAACTTTGCAAGTACTGCTTTAGGGACATAAACACCTACTCAATGACCTTGATACATAAATAACTATACTGAACAAAATCCACTCATTTTGCAGCAGCAACGGGGCACCTTTTTATAAACACCCTCTATTATCAGAATAATTGAATATTTACATAAATAAATATTTATGCTATTATCATTAGACTATTTACATAAATATCAGATCTCTTTGATATGTAATTTTCACCATACTTTCGGATTATTAATGTCGTAGGTGTAATATTTAAATATACAAGTAATATACAGGCTTTTTTAGATTTATTAATATTGTATTGTTCTCGAACTGAAAACTACACTTTACTAGGAAATATAACAATTGTTTGTTCAGATTCGAATAATGCTTCATAACAATTAAAAGATATGGATTTATGTAATTTTTATTTACTTTTTGTATGGTGTTTTCTGTTTCGCTAATATTTTGAAAAAACAAAATAAATGTGAGTTGAACACTGAATGAAAATGTGTGGATTTCCCATTTTTCTTCTGTTTGTTTTAGGGTTGTAGGGTTTTAGGGTTTTTTTGCACAGATGACTGTAAGAATGATCTTGGATGAATGGTTCTATTCAAAAATACTGAATTCCAAATAAACTTTCGAATTAAATGCACAACAGCTTTAAATTTTTAAGGTGGGTTCAGGGTCCGTATATCTCGGTTGAGTTCGTTAATGGACAAAATCCATTCAATGAAATGTTGTTCTTTCAATAATTCGAAAAAAAAACAAGCCGATCGAACGGACAATCAGAAATGATAATAAGAAATTCGAAATTTCGTGATGATATAATATATTGTTAAATATCCGATAGGTGAAAATTTGTTGAGTAGGTTAAATTAATCGATAAATTTAGTAATGTATGAATAATTTAGCTATGTAGCTTTTACGTATATTAAATAATAATAATAAATTTTTCTCATCTGATAATCTTCGGAACCACAGAATGTATTATGTTTTCGGTTATTTGCAGAAAGTGTTGAAGGGGTGTCAAGATGCAATATATCTTCTTGTACCTTACTTTAAGGTGTAGTAAAAAGAAATACATTATTTTTGCATGAACAACAAGGCATTAATTTCCATAGTTAGAATGATCCGATTTAGGTTTTGTTAAATAATTTATTGCATTTTGTTGTATCATCAAGCCTCCATCATAGAAGCCCTCGTCCCTAATTGGCGAAAAATTGAGAAAGTCGATTTTTTCACCTGCAAAATTGTTCGACATAGACAGGGACAGATAGTTATCACTTGGTGCCAGGTCTAGACTATAAGGTGGGTGCATAAGAACCTTCCAACCAAGCTCCAGGAATTTCTGGCTTGTCACTATCCATGTGTGTGGCCTGGTCCCCAATAGGGCGTGGACTTTTTCGCCTTTTTGTATTCGAATATTCATCCATAAATTTATTCGATTATTCGAATAATTCATTCAAACAACTATTCATGCTTGATTATTCATGAGTAGTCATGAATATTAAACTATTCGTTGATTATTCAATGATTATTCAGTGATTATTCAATAATTATTCAGTGATTATTCAATGAATATTCAGTCAATATTCAGTGATTGAACTCATGTTTTAATGAACCAATAAAATCCGAGCGTTTTGATGAGTGAATATACCCTTTGCGACGTGGTATAATCGTTTTGGTGTTTTGCCTCTAGCCATATACGCTCTATTAGTGTGACGTCACACACCGCCATTTTTGGTTCTCCTATCAGTGTTCGGAATCCAAACAAATAAATTGTCATTCAAATTAGTACGGTCTCGTTGAAGGAATTGGCTTATTTTCATAAATAAGAGTATTTGAGGAACGATTTCAGTATTATTATTATTATTAAGTTTATTGAGCAAAATTTATTGATAGACCGAAAGAACGAGGTTAATACCAGTAACTTTGAATCCTGTATCATTCCCCAGATTTTGTAAAAAGCCGTGTTTATTACTTGAACCTCAAGTTCGAACTTACGGCATTAATCTCGTTTCTTCTGTCTATCAATTAATAGAAAAATCGTTCCTCAAATAATCTTATTTATCAAAATTAGCCAATTTCTCCAACGACAACGTACTAATTTGAATGACAATTTGTTTGTTTGGATTCCGAACATTGACAGGAGTTTATTTATAATTTTAATTCAATTGTATCTATCAATTTCAATATTATGTAATTTCCAGTAATTTTAATATTAATAAAACGATTTGTCCGTAGTGAATCACAAAACCTTGTTAATCATTCCTGGATAGTGAGTCAAGTGATCATTCAAACTTTCATTAGTAACTTCATAAATATCCAATTACTCACTGAATAGAAAACTATTCACTGAATAATCAGTGAATACTCAACTATTCACTGATTATTCATGAATAGAAAGGTAGTCATTGATTATTCAACTAATCAGTGAATATTCATGATTATTCGAATAATTATTCAATGATTATTCGAATATTCAAATCATTCATTCATGATTCCCAGCCCTAGTCCCCAATGGAACACAATTCCTCTCCTATTAGCCAAAGCTGACCGTTTCTGGGCGATTGCTTCCTTCAGATGGTACCATTGTTGATAGTACAGTTCGAGTTAACAGTTGTGCCGAAGGGGAGCAGCTCATAGCAGATAATTCCCTGCCGATCCCACCAAACCCCCCTGGCCATGAATCCTAGCTAGGTTTGCGGCTCACCGTGTTTCTATCTTGACCGTTTTCGCTTGACGTTGTCGTAAGTGATTCACATCTCACCAACCGCTTCAAAAATAAGTCGATTTTATTGCGATTCAGTTGCGATTCGCTATTAGGTTTTATTGAGTTAACTCGTGTGTACCCATACAGCTTCTTCTTGAGACCAGCCTTATACATATGGTTTTTTCTGTAATCTTTAGCTCTTGGACAATCGAAACAGAGCTTAGATGATGATCGGACTCGACATGCCTATGATTTTATCGACAATTGTACTTCCAATTATCGGAACGGAATCGACGAAACCAAATTGCGCTTAATATCTGTTACAGTATTAGGACATTCAGGACCATAAACACCATTTACATTTTCAGCCGCCTGCTTTGCATTTTCGCCTTTACCGAAGAAAAACTGAGTTTCTAAATTCGATTTTCTTCGCCTAAACGTGAATCGTGTGAGGATGAAAAGAAATGTTTTAATACTTACATTGAAGATGCCAGCATCTCCATATTACGTTATTTAATCTAATTTTCTCCTTCCACCGCAGTCTTATACCTCTAAACCTATTCCACTTAGGTGATGTCAATTTTTGTCTGAAAATGAAATCAATAATTAGAAAACGGTAAAACAAGAAATTTTCTAATGACAAATATACCAAGCTATAGTGTTCATATTTGGAATAAACTATCATATCAAAATTGCCAGGAATTGGTTAATGAAAAACAGAACGGGTATTATCCTTCCTAATTTAACGCATCGCCTCCAAAGTAGACCTTCTTTGAAATACATAATGCAAGGAATAATCTAATATTCAAAAAATTCGAAAAATGTTCTTTATCGACTAAAAATAAAAATTCGAGGGGTGAATTTTGGGGATAATTTATCTTCTATGAACACAGATTTATTGTTATGGATTAGAATTTATGAATTTGACCGTAGGTACGTAATACATAAATTCAGAAAATTCTAAATAGCTCATTATTGAATTAAAGACAATAAACATGTTAGAATACCAATATTATTTCTCTTCGCAGAGTCCTCAATCTTATAAATATAGGGGTTATTTGAAAAATAAAAGTTATGGGCGAATTCCTATTACAATTTTTAACACAATATTTGAAACACCCTGTGACGAGTTTTCCAAAATTCAGGTGCAGCACAATATTCCCACAATTTTAACTTCGAATCTGCTTAAAATATTGAGAATAAGAATAACGAACATAATAGTGACTACGCATATTGCCCCCTTTTTTTCGGTTTTTTAAAGATATTTTGAAAATTATTTCAACGAAAGCAACGAGTCGAATAGATAGATATTCTGAATACTCGATCATATCAGAAACGGAAAAATTTTTTTTTTCTATGATTAAAAAGTAAAACACTTTATTTCCGCTTATATTTATTGATTTAACAACAATTGTTTCGTCAAATTACATTGTCCTCTGATCCTATTTTCGAATGCTCTATCTGTTTGGCCAACATATACACATGGGCATGTACCACAGGTTAACTTATATACTCCTGATTTCTTGTTCTTACTTACTGATTCTTTATTATTTTTTATTGATTTGCCTATAGTTTATGGTTTTTTATGAATATAAAACCATAAACTCTAGGCAAATCAATAAAAAATAATAAAGAATCAGTAAGTAAGAACAAGATTTTTTATGAATATAAAACCATAAACTCTAGGCAAATCAATAAAAAATAATAAAGAAAATAAATAAATAAAATATTATTTTTTATTGATTTGCCTATAGTTTATGGTTTTTTATGAATATAAAACCATAAACTCTAGGCAAATCAATAAAAAATAATGAAGAAACAGTAAGTACAAGAAATCAGGAGTATATAAGTTAACGTCAGAAATCAATAAATAAAAGCGGAAATAAAGTGTTTTACTTTTTGATCATATTAATTTCCGTCAAGTAGATACCGAAACAATCAAGAATTTTTTTTTCTTCTTTGTATAACTGAAAGAGCATTTCAGCTCGGTAAAGAATGTCAAACAATATCATATTCCGAAATTTCATTTTTCAAATAGACTCCGTTCTCCAGATACGACTAATAGGAACTCGGAAGTATTTTGAGACACCCTATATATTTTCAATTTCATGATTATGTTTTGTTATGTTTTCGAGAAAGGAATTCTTTTAATTTCCTTGATTTATACTATAAAAATTTATGGATGTAGAATGTAGACTCGAACTAGAAGAATCAATAGAATAGAATTTTATTGAACCAATCTAATATTTACATAGTAACTTAAAAACAACTCAAATGTGAAATATCGCACCTAACTCCTAGTGAAGTTGTATTGTGCCTGAAATGTGAAATTCTTTAACATGAATAACCTAATGTGTACATAAATTGAAGATCACAAGTATTATCATAGTATCAATGCGGTATGGCAATCGATTTTTCTACAATATTTCATGCAAAAACTCTTTTACTTCCCGAAAAAAAAACTAAAAAGAAAACTGAAAATTCCAGGAAGATTATTTTTTTCCTAAAAAGTTTTCAAAAGCTTATAATTGAAAAAATTAAACAATTTTTGAAGTTTGAATATTAAAAATTACGTTAACAATACAAGCCAGATTCTTTTTTTTTTGTTATTCTATGTAAAAATCTCGAAACACATTTGAGATGAACTGAAAAATTTGAGCATTGTAAAAAAGCTAAATGAAAAATTACGCTCAAACTTTGCTTGAGTGTACAAGGGTTGTTCAATAAATTTTGCGGTTCGATAAGAGAGAGTGTTGCTACTAATCTTTTTTTTTGTTATGTTGGTACATATGTACTTCATAAGAAGTGTGTGAAGTTTCATTTCTGTCCGTTTATTTAGTATCGACATGTCACAGTGTTTTTTACAATGGAAAAATGAAATAGCGTGAAGTGATTGAATTGTTATTTTTGGGAGGTTTGAAATAAATGAAAATTATGAAAGAATGTTGAAAGTATATAAGGACTTTTCATTTGTACAGTAGAAAAGTAGAAATATGGGTTGCTGAATTTAAACGTGGTCGTACAAGCCTTGAAGATGAACCACGTCAAAACAGCAACAACACCAGAAATTAAAAAAAAAAATACAGGATATCGTATTCGAAAATCGTCGAGATTTAGTAGAAGCATTTTGAAAATGGCTAAAATCCATTATTTAAAGTTCGACTTGTAAGAGCATCAACTGTATTCAGCAGATTTTACCCCTAGCGACTTCCACCTTTTTCCAAACCTAAAAAAGTCATGCGTGGAAAGCGTTTTTCTTCAAATGATGAGGTCATAATAGCTGTAGAAGCGTATTTTGCAATACTTCCAAATTCTCATTTCAAGGATGGAATTCATAAATTGGAATCTCGTTGGATAAAGTATATTTCAAATCATAAAATCGTGTTTTCCAACAAATGCTATGAAAAGTAGCGTATTCTGCATAGTTTACTCAATTGCAAAACTATGTATTGCGCATACTGAGGAAATAGTTATTTATAATACAAGTGCAGAAGGCATTGATATTCTTCCACGAGTTCAAAATGAATGAACGAGTGGTAGAATGAGCCTTCTGTACGAGTATCATACATTACATTATTTTCTCTAATTCATTGCATTTTCATTGAAATTAATGAAATATTTCCATAAATATATTTTAGTAATTTTTGCATTGAAAAATGTTGGTTGGCAGAACTGATTTCTTTAAGGCAAATTGATGAATTGACAGATAAAGCCGTGGCGGAAAGTTCGCAGTACCAACATAGAATAGTTATTTATAATACAAGTGCAGAAGGCATTGATATTCTTCCACGAGTTCAAAATTCAAAAACGAGCCACGAAGTGGCGAGTTTTGGAATGAACGAGTGGTAGAATGAGCCTTCTGTACGAGTATTATACATTATTTTCTCTAATTCATTGCATTTTCATTGAAATTAATGAAATATTTCCATAAATATAATTTCGTGATTTTTGCATTGAAAAATGTTGGTTGGCAGAACTGATTTCTTTAAGGCAGATTGATGAATTGACAGATAAAGCCGTTGCGGAAAGTTCGGAGTGCCAACATAGAATAATAAAATATAACCATAAAAACAGTGCGTTTCTGATATATTCTCGCACGATTTTGTTCTACAAGATGTGGAAGAATGAACGGAATAACCACAGAATTAGAGAAATATTATTCCCCACGGCACTTTGCCCACACCTCCCTTGGTAGACCAATGAAATTGGGTTTTTGAGTCGTTTCTATGGAAACGCAATAAATTAGCACATACTGTCAGCGAAGGCCATTTTGATTTGAATCAAGTCCATTACTTGAATTATTGAAATTTGTGCAGTTGTAGGAAAAGTATAGTGTGCAACATGTGGAGAAAGTCCTTTCCTCGCTCGTGTGTTTGCGGCACTCGCCTTTCAGGCTCGTGCCACAAACTTCCACACTCGCGAGAAAAGTTGGACTTTCCCCACTTGTTGCACAATATACTATTTTCTTATCGAACAGCAAAACTTATCGAACAACGGCAGTTGTGCCAACTTGGCACATTTAATAAAATGTAAACTGGAGCTTTCAGTGAGTTTAAATTTCTTTCTGAGATAATTTCAAAGTGTCGTCATCAAAAATTTTAAACATTTTCATAGAAATCCCTCAGATTATTATATCATACCTGGAAGTAATATCTAGATTCTAGAATTTACCAGTTCAAGTTTTTTGAGTGGAAAATTGTTGTTTTCATCATTTTAACGAACATTTCAGTTATTAATCGCCTATGTTCTATAAACATTGAATAATCGATATGATATGTAATAGGGTCAATTGACCTTTACGCCAGAGCCGGTAACACAAAACCAGAAACTTATATATGGGCTAATGAACTCTGGATTGCGTCTCAGTACATTGTTGGAAATTGAGTATTTTTGAAATTCTAATGTGCGTCGCTATACTCGTATTAATTTATTGTAAAACTTGACTCATTTTATGTTTGATCACTATTGAATTGGAGCGGACTAAATTTGTCTAAATTGTCGTGGATTTTTTTGCAGTTAGGTTGCTGATGAATCATGGTGCTTCAAGTATCTGCAGATGGGACTTTGCGGCGTATCCCCAAGCCGGGAATGACCAAAAGAATGGAGAAGAAGCTTGTTTGCAATGATGCCGCTGTTCTCTTTTTCTTCGTCACAACTCACAGCTGATGTGACGTGTTGTTTCCAAGTGAACTTTCTGTCAAATATAACTTCCAGATTCTTGACCTCATTTTTCCATTCGATCCTCCAACCGAACATTAAGACGTGTCCGTGGAGATATTTCGGCAGAACTCGTTCTTCTCAGGATTCACTTCGATTACCCATCGAAGTCTTAAGATGGCTTCTTGCATGTACTTCGGTGACATTTTGGGACCACACGGGCTGGCAAGAATAGCTGCATCGTCAGCATAACGTGCCATTGAGGTGTTCTCCGTTTTCGACATGACGGATAAATGAATTGTAAACAATAGCGGTGACAGCAGGGATCCTTGTGGGACTCCCGCTGAGAATGCCCTGTCTGAAGACATTGAATCCGTCAAATTTGGCTCTAAACTTGCGAGAATCCAGGTGAAAGGCTACAAGTTGAACCATGAAGATTGGGAACTGGTCGCAAGCTTTTGTGCAATACTTTACCGAACGCTTTGGCCACGTCCAAGAATACAGCTACTGTGACTTGTTTATAGATTAGTCTATCCGTGATTTGTTCCACTAGTCTGATCACTTTATCACAGTGGAGTTTTGGCTTTGAAAACCGAACTGGTTCAACTATATGATCTTCTTTTCACCAGTTATGGCCTCATCTTTTCAGAATGACCTCTTCCGTTTATCTTCCCTTAGCATGAGAGAAGCTAATCGAGCAGTAGTTCTGCGGGAATTTTGCGTCTTTGCCGGCGTTGTAGAATGAAACTACGTGGGCTTTCTTCCATTCCTTAGGGAAGTGCCTTAGTCATAGCATAGCATTCAATAAGTCTTTCCGAGGGAGGTTTCGCAACGTCAAGTTAGTGATGCCGTCCGTTCCTGGTGCCATTTTCACTTTGCTTGACATCATGGTGTTCTGGATTTCGTGAACGTTTGCAAAGTCGATAAATCTGCCCTAATATTGCGGTTGATGTCCTCGATATTATTCCCGCTTCCTTCCCATAAAATCTATAGTACCTACAAATTTTACCCCGTGTCTAGGACATTGACAAACACTAATCTGCGTTTGCACTTGGTGGATTGAAGAAACATATGCACTTTTTCATTGGCTTCGCCATATTTTCTTTTGACAACTTCTGAACAATGGTTTTTTTGTCTGTCGATCTGTGTGTTTATCGGTCTTAGATCTATTAGAACTAACAGGAATTAGTCTATCTCGTCACTTTTGGCTGGTTTCGTTTGGTTGTGATCTATTGCTGGTAAGCAGACGCTATAAACGATTGCTGTCTCATATCCTGTTGATGTTATTGTAATACTTGTATATTTCGATATCTCCTATATTCATCCATGGGTAACAGCTCTTGATGCTTGAGAAAATTTCTATATTTGAGAACAAGATGTTGTGTCTGCTTATTGAAGCATGTTCAGCCGGTAAGAACTAATCTATTTGATATTTTACTATAAGGAGTAATGTCTATGGTTTGATTCAACAGGCAACACTGTTCGTGTTCTTGAATTAGGGATGATATGCTTCATTTTACCGTCTGGATGTAAACTTTTCCAAGGTCACAAGGTATCATAATATAAACGCCATCCTTAAAAAGAGGGCGAATTTCATTCTTAGCCCTTCTTATTACTTAAGATTTCAGGTTATGTATGTTTTTGGTGGTGATACATTGATTCTATGTTTTGTTTTCCGATTTTATCAATCACTCAGGATATGAAAGTCAAGTACATAAGCTTTGTCCTTGGAAATTATTTTTGAAACTATGTCCTTTGCATTTGATTTCTTGCCTTTATTGCTCGTACTTAATTTCTTTCAAGGTATAACCTTTCAAGTGATATAATTTCTGGCTTGATTAACCTCGTTTTTTTCTTTGTAGATGCTCTTGTGCCTATGTGGATAGGTAAAACCTGGGTCCTAGTTTTCCTTCTAGGTTTTCTTTGTTTCTAAAAAGTCCAGAAATTACAAAGCTATGTCTATAGTGTATTGAATGTCCCGTAATTCAATTATGTTGAACAATTTAGACGAGAAAGCTTTTGGAGTTATCAAGGGAAGTAAATTTTGAAATATTCATATCTTTTAAATTGACTACATAGACTCAAGTAATGAACAAATGTAATAAACACAATATTTTCCACTGTTTTAATTTCCTACTCCAATCATTTCGAAATTATAAATTTTTTATCATTATTATTCAATACATGTAATCACTGTGATTACAGTTTTAACTATACCAGCTGGCATTTGATACGAAAAACCTAAATTTGCATCTAAGATCTTTTTTTTTTCATTTGGTAAGCTGCTATTATTGATGAGTTGTGATATTATTCTACAAGATAGAAGAAAATACATTTCCACTAGAACTATGGATAAAACAAAATTGCAATTTCCTCGATTCCCAAAATTGATGGCACATTAGGATTACATATATTGAAAATTTTGGTATTTAGTTCTGTTCTATCATTTAAAATATTAATTCACAGAAATATCATTCCCTTGAAACCATTCCTTTGTTCCGATAACTAAAGAATAACAAAATGTGGAGAGAGTGAAGTGCTTAAACTAATACCATGAACTAAACTACAAAGTACTTAAGATGTATTAATGAATGACAATATCAGAATAAGTTGTAGCATAGAAATGCCTATGGTCCAGAATAACTCATCAATGGAAACAATAGAAGCAACAAAAAAAAAGGTCTCAAGTATCCTTTCGCATAAATCAGTAAAAAAGTTAAAATTAACCAACTATAGCAAGAATCTTGATTTTGCAAGAAAAGTAGCTGAAAAATGACATTCGATATCACCAAAATCAACACTAACCCTTTAGTATACACGGGTCACCTCTCTTAGCACCCTGAATAATGAAATACTCAAAATTTATGTTGAAACTAATTCAATAAGAATTTTTTGCTTATTATTCCTGACATGGAGTGCTGTAATTTCTTTTCATTGAAAAGCAATTCCAAGATAGGATATTGTTCCAAATATTTTGACATTCATTATCATTTCATTCTTTCATTGTTACCTACATTTTCAGCTCGAGCTTTGTCACTTTGTTATTTAAAAGACAGATTATATAAAAGGAGGCTCACCTGTATGCTAGTGTCATACATTGAAATAGTTTTGATAAACTGGTATCTATTTCCAAATGTTGTTGTGTTGTGTTTTTCAAAACATCTTTCACTCCAGTAGAAAATTGCTTTACAGGGACTATAGTAGTTGTGTTTGAATTTTCTTCTGGCACTGGCACAGCTACCTCATCTTCATCATCTTGCTCTTCAGCTTCGAAGTGCGACACCATAAAATGTCCAGAATGAATTGTTTCTCGTTCTGGTTTATTAACTTTTAGTGATTTGATATTTGTACCGAACATTTTTCAAATCTCATTTGAAAACGTTGAAAATAATTATAAATAACACAAAAGCACGTTTCCTTCAAAAACTACACGAGCTGCTGTTATCACAAATCTGTAAGATCAAGGACTGATTAGAGGGTCACTTGTTAACACAAATTATTCTACACATTTCCATAAATGACCTGAACACATTTCTTTAAATCGTAGAACTTGATGTCACTGATTATGACAATAAAGTAAATGTCTAATTCAAACAGATTTATTTCTTCGTCGATTTAGTGAATTAGAAATTCAAAAAAGCAGATAAAAATAATAAGCACTATATACCATGTTTACAGTGGAAACTTTCATGAAGTAAACGAATTAAGACAGTTGAATTGAAAATAACAAATTACGTAGTGGAATATCAGCTGTCAAGTGTCAGTGTCATCATCACAGAGCATTATTGAAAAATAAATTTCATAGATCTGGAATTGTAACGCCCGTTACACACTACGCGATTTTTGTCGCGACGGCCAAGCAAAAAATCGCGGTGACCTTCATGTCAGAAATGCGACTGTTTCATCGAGTAGATAAAAATCACGTACAATATGTGTTCTAGCTTTCACACAGTAAAAGTAAAATCAAAAATCGCTGAAGACGACAGTCTGATTCTCAATGTTGAGGTTCCATTCACCACCTCAAACGTTGAGGATAGTGGGCCGCAAAAAAGCAAACATTATAGTAAAATCATAGAAATCAGGCAGCGATTTCACGTGTGGGAACACGTCCCGTAGGACTAGTTGTCTGAAGGGTATATCGTCGTTCTTTGAATCGCCTCAGTTGACCACAGTGCTGCCAACCCTACCTAAATTTAGGTAGATCTACCTAAATTCGAACTATTCTACCTATCTACCTTTTTTGAGCTCGATCTACCTTAATTCAGCTCCGCGTGAACTTAACGGTTTTAGATCAACGACAAACCGTTTTACCAGTAACGTGACTATGAAAAAAATTTATTCCTTATTAACGCTTTCACATCTTAATTTTTACGCACGCCATTGGATACAAAGATCTCCGGATATCAGCGGCGGAGTTTCAGAAACATACAGATGCAAAGAAAGGGCCGAAATGGGCAATAAACTAATAAATAACGATGGCTGCGCCTCAATACGCACTTGCTTGATAGAAAAATAGCGATAGAAAATATGGTTGCATGTACGTAGGAAAAATAGATAGGTTCGTATTGCTCGCAGATTAATTGAATCGATCCTTATGCTTAAAAAAAAAACAGAATAAAATAAGATCGTCGAAAGGAATAAGATGAGACCCTCTGAATGCATGGAAGCCTGCTGTCGGGAAGCAATGAAAGACCCTTTTGGGTGTTAAAATAATAAAAGTTTTTGGACAACAAGCGTTTTCTTGCAAATTATCCACATCTGTTGAAATGAAATATTTGAAAGACTATTTATTCTTTCGTGTTCAAGTAGTGAAGAACTTTCTTTAAAGCAGGCTGTTTTAGTAGAATTGCTGAATCGGGATATTGCGAATTTGACGAAACAGAAAAGGTGTCGTTTTGTATAGGTAAGTTTTTTGCTGAATTTATGGAAAATATGAGTGCCAGTGATAGTGGAGGCGAAGAAACAAGTCGTGGTCCATTACCGAAGAAAAGCAACCAGACCTATAAGAGTGATTGCGAAAAATTATCATTATTTTATATATATTTAAATTTTAAATTATTACATAAATATATTTCTTTGTTTTTCAAATTTTTTTTATTATGTAAATTCTTATATTTTTTATTAATTCATCAATATTTATCATTAATAAAGTATAATTCTATGGACTCAGTTCTTTCAAAACTCCTAAAAAAAAAGGAAAAAATAATCTACCTAAATTTGGCAACATCTACCTAAATTTCGAACCTCTATCTACCTCTATTTGAGCTCAGTGGGTTGGCAGCACTGGTTGACCAGTTAGTCTACTCTAAGTTTTTCTAGCTTCTTCTATCTACACACATTACCATTGTTAGAGTAAAATTTATTTGACTTAAATCAAACTATGTAACTGAGTAATATGCTCAGTCATCTCAAGAATCGTGGACTTAGAAGAGTTTATAAAGTATAAAATTCCTACTTGATGAATCTTCAAATTAAATTCTTCAGTATAAAATCGACTGGTTTCAAGAATTTTAAAATATGAGAAACTCTAAAAGACTCATCCATTATGGAACACTTCTTTAAATCATAATATACAAAAATAACTCAACTTTTTAAAAAGGTATTTATTCAATTCCATTAGAACATAATTTTTTCGAAATTAAAACTACAATTTATGTCAATTTGAATCTTCATCAGATTCCTCAATATTCATTACTTTACTTTGCTTTTTTGACTTCACCTCAATATCAGACCCATCTTCATCTGAAGAATAAATAGTAGCAGCTGCAGCTTTATTATTGGCTGCTCCCTGCTTATATTTATTTTTAATGGCATTAAGGGAAATAGCTCCATCATCATCACTTCCTTCTTCTTCGTGCCTAGATGCATTGAGAGAGCGCGAGGTTTCTTTCCTTCTTGGTTTAGAAGGTCTTGCAGTCTGTCTAAGTTTTTCTTCTTCTTTCTTCAATCTTGTATATCGATCTTGATCAGGATCAATACCAACCTTAAAAAGAATTAAAAATAATAATTTCACATAAACACCAATAGAAGTAAGGAGGATAAATAGAAATTTATTGAGAACTTGAACCTACCAAAAAGTATCACTAAAAGTATATATTTCAAATTCATACAATTTATAATGATGTGTGAAGTAGAGGAACAGATGAATATACTAACAAGTGATGGATGTTATGAGAACGTCATAACGAAGGATAGAGAAGATGTCACTTTGAATAAATTACTGAAGTAGTTTCATTTTGGTGAAGTACTGACAAAGAAAGTGCAACACCCAGAAGGAACTGTTTGAATTCAATTTTTTTTTTGGTAAAACATAGATAGATTTGCAGAAAAAAACGAAGGGTTTACAATTTTTTTTAATAAATTTGTTAATAATGTGTTTGTCCAAATCTATACATTCCCCAACACATCTCGGCATTGATGTAATAAGATTTCTATTTCTTCTTGAGGGATACTATCCCAAGCTACCTGTACTTAATGTCTCAGAAGGAACTGTTTAAATTTTAATTTATTTTTGGTAAAACATAGATAGATTTGCAGAAAAAAAAACGAAGGGTTTACAATTTTTTTTGATAAATTTGTTAATAATGTGTTTGTTCAAATCTATACACCCCCCAACACGTCTCGGCATTGATGCAATAAGATGATCTATTTCTTCTTGAGGGATACTATCCCAAGCTACCTGTACTAAATGTCTCAGAGCCGCCAAAGTCCGTGGGGGCTGGGGTAAATTTCGAAGCTTTATTTCCATGATGTCCCAAACATGCTCTATGTGCGAAAAATCGGGGATCTGGGCGGCCATTGCAAAAGATTTACATGGGTCGCTTCGAAAAAGTTCAAACTAACTCTCGCAAAGTGAGTTCGGGCATTATCTTGCTGAAATATTGGATTCTTGAGCCGTTTAAGGTGAGGGAGAACATATGGCTCTACTATTTCTTAAAGGTAACGCACCGCTGTCATGTTACCTCGAATAAAGTCTAAAGGTGACCTACTAGCATGTGCAATAGCACCCCATACCATAACGCCTACTGTCCGGTGTACATGACGCTCAAAATCAAACTGAGGTTCACGTCTTTCTCCCCGACGTCATCTAACCCTTCTTCGGCCTTCACGTGCACCCAAGCAGAATCGAGATTAATCAGAAAAGACGACCTGATATCATTCCACATTCCGATGTTGACGTTCTCTGCACCACTGTAATCGTTGACGGCAATGCTCAACTGTCAGAGGTAACACAAGATGGGGTCGATAATGCTGCAGTCCAAAAGACCTTATCCGGCGGTAGACCGTTCGGACAGTTACAGGATGGCCTTGTACTCTTAACCACTCATCAGTTAAAGATCGAGTTGTCGCAAATCGGTCTCTAATAGCCATAAGTTTTAGACATCGATCTTGAACTTCATTTGTGCCCCTTCGACGTCCGGTGCCTACTCTTCTTCAATTTTGGGCATTATCAAACCATACTTAACAACATCTCATAACAGTAATTGGATTTCTATTCGTAAGGTTAGCGATTTCTCGAAATAACAACCCTGCCTCCCGTAGACCAATAATTCGACCTCTTTCAAATTCACTTAGCTGGCGACAAATTCCGCGTTCACGTGATCCAGGCATTTTAACAACAACTAAATATCAACTTTGGATCTCCGCGAACAGCTGGTTCATTTTGAAATTTAAAAAACTTGCAAAAAACAATCACAATACGTAACAAAAATTGTTTACATGAAAAAACCTTCACGATTTTTTTCTCCAAATTCAATCCTTTACTCCTCCTTATACTATCTATGTTGAATTTCATTAAATTATTTTAAATTCGAACAGCTCCTTCTGTGTGTTACAGTTCCTTTGTCAGTGAGTATATTAGAGTAAACTCACATATACATATACTGAAAAAGATTGAGAGAATGGAAAGCTTTAAAATTTTTACCTGAGATAATATTTTGATCCCTGAAGTCTTCTGTGACCTATCAGCCAGTGACAAAGTCATCTTTCTATGTGTGAAACTCTCGGTTGAATGAGGTCTAAAACTAAGCTTTGTCCTGAATACGGCTTGTCCTTGTAAACCGGTACCTTGTCGGATGAATAAATGATTATGATCATTCTGTAGAGGTTGCTTATAGACATCGAAAATTTCTGAACCTAAATGCAAGCTATATGATCCATCTGACCATTTTATAAATCTTGCATTCGATTCTTTTTTGAAATTTCCATCTTTATCCATAACATCTCGCCATCTTATTGTATTTTCTACCTTAAGTTTCAATCTGAAAGCAAAATTTTAGTGTCCAGATTTTGAAATTCATCTAAGCATATTTTGTAAAACACTAATTTCACAAAGAAATTTTCATCGACCCTACATTACACTATGCCAGTCTATTTTGATGACTATTCTCATGTCTTTAGACAGATATCTTGCACAATTGCACTATTCATTTTGGATGCTTGTTTCAGGTCTACTTACAGTGCTGAAAATTTCAAAGTAATTTTTGAGGTTATGTTTATGTTTTGTTCATGAATATGGAATTAAATTTCAAAAGACATTACTTATAACTGCTAGAGACACTTTCCTTCCTAATTGTCACGTCAAACAGAAGAAAATTGTGTTGGTCAACCTGATATTTTACATTTCGGTGAAAAATGTTTAATTGAATTTCACATACGACTTAAGCGTCAAATATAGACCCAAAGACAAGCGCATTTCAAGCATAGACTGTTAGGTACAAAATGACACAAAAAATGCCATAAAAGTAGGAGCAAAGGCTGTAGGTAATCATACAATCAGTCCTATTGAAGTTGAATATTGGAAGTATTGATCAACACATAATTTTATTTTTGTCCTTTCATAATATGTATTATTCCTGCTGATAGAAACTTTTTTTTACCTTGCTCTTCCTTCTTCATCAAGAGTTTCTTCTTCATCAATTTCATCCTCATAGGTTTCAGGATCATATGGTCTCGTCTCAACTGATAAAAAGTTTGGCAATTTTACGAAATGTATATCTCTTCCTAGATCACAGCTAATTTTTGGAATTTCCACATCAATCCTTGTTTCAGGAACAGGTTCTGGTTCGTTTTCTTTCTCTTCATCTTCTTTTTGGGCTTCTTGGTCTGATACCTCTTCATTATCAGATCTTTGCTGTGGTGCATCCTCTTTATCTGAAGTATCCTTTTCTTTTTCTTCTTCACTACTAATGTCGTCAGCATCATCACCGAAAATTGCAGCTGCACTGACACCTATGAAAAATTATATATTGATTTTAAAATCATTTTTTTTTAATGTATATTATTTTGCAGTATTTGAATAATTCAATTCACCTTTATCTTTTTCTTCTTCTGCCTCACTGTCTGAATCAATTACCCTTTTCTTCTTTAGCGGTGGTTCCTGATTTTCATCCTCTTCTTCGTCCTCCAATTTTCTTTTCTCTACAATCGCTTCTTCATCTATTTGCAAATTATTCGGAGAGTTAGACCTGCTTCTACCAGATTTAGAAGAAGATCTGAAAATTATGAAAAATATAAAAATCTCTGAAATAGTTTAAAAGTTTGATTGAATTTCAAATTCAATGATAGAGGTGAATGTGGCAACAAACATTTCATCATCAGCTTTCAAGAAGAAATACATATTTTCACGAACAGGACTTATTAACTAATTTCTTCAACTGAAAACGAAGACATAACTTGTTGCGACAGATGGTAGACACCCTTTATGAATATGTTAATATAGAACTTATAATAAATATATAAAAAATCTTACCTTGACCGAGATCTATTTGATTTTTTACTTTTTTGTGAGCCAGCTGATCCAGACCTTGAAGAAGCATTACTTTTGGATCTTGACCTCGATTTATTTGATTTTCCTGATCCTGAAGAGCCTGACCTTTTTGATGCAGATGAACCAGACCTTGACCTGCTACCTTTTGATTCAACAGATTGTGACCTATAGAATCATGAAAATAATTGAAGAATATTTTGCCTACAATATAATGATACAAAAATCGAAATTATCTTTAAATCCTAAAATTAAAAAAGGCAGCTTCCTACCAAATATAAAGATCTTCAAATTAGCCTGGTGATTTTGAGGTTAAAAGATTTTTTCTCAACCAAATGCAAATGACTGGCAGAAATGCTCACCTCGACTTATGAACAGATTTGTTTGATTCGCGAGAACCAGACCTTGACCGTTGGCCAGATTTATTTGAAGCTTTAGATCCAGGCCTAGATCCCTGTTCAGATTTATTTGAAGCTGGAGAATTAGACCTCGATCTTTCGGCTGATTTGTTCGATGCAACTGAACCGGATCTAGATCGCTGATTAGATTTATTTGATTCTTGTGAAGCTGATCTCACAGATGCTGCTGACCCAGACCTGTTAGAGTGTGCCGATCCTGATCTATTTGAACGAACTGATCCAGACCTATTTGAATGAACAGAACCTGATCTATTTGAGTGTGGTGATCCTGATTTATTAGAATGAGCTGATCCAGATCTATTGGAATGAGCTGATCCAGATCTATTGGAGTGGGGAGATCCAGATTTATTTGACTGAACAGAAGCAGGTCTAGATGTTTGACTTCCTATGAAAATAAAAATATTCAGTTCTTCATTACATACTTCACATATTACATTATTAATATATAAATAAATAAATAAATAACAATTATGGTTCATTTATTTTGAAGTATTCCCCCTTCATTTTAGTGGAGAAATTGTAGACGACATTAACTCCCCAAGATAAAATTTACTTTAAGAATACATACATAAAAAAGCTGTAAGACGAAACATTATATAATTTTTTTTTTTTTTTGTGATACTCACCGGATACATGTGAACCTGAGCTATGACTTCTCTGAGAAACTGAACCGGCACTATTAGATCTTTGAGATCCGCTTCTATTGGACTGAATACTTCTTGATCTTGATTTTCTAGATCTGGCCGGGCTTTGTGATACTTGCGAATTGGGACTCTGGGGAGAATGAGATCTTTGTGAACCACTACCACCCGATCTATTAGACTCCACAGATGGAGACCTAGATCGATCACTATGCGACTTGTCATATTCTGGGGATTCTAAATTATGACCCGGTGTTGGAGCTGGCCCATGATTAGATATTGGACTACCACTTCTGCTTCTACTACTTCTGTCCGAGCCACTCTCGGAAGCTGAAGACATATTGAATTGTTTTTTCTTAAATTCTTAACTAAAATATCAATTCATAACAACAAAATCTTCTTGAATTTTTGAGTTTATTTACATCTACGAATTTGTAGGTTATTTTGTTATCAATTTTATTCTATGGTTTTATTGTCCAGATGTCAAGGAACATCTGATACTTCCTGATTCAACAGCAAAAATGATTTTATATAAGTAAAACTAAACAAATTGTTTCATGATGTATTATATGAAATTGTTTCTTGAATATAAAAATAATGTCCTTATTTTGCTCAATAATATTGATTTTTTCATTTGAATTCGAACTCATCACTAGATAACCGTGAACGTCAGAATTCTTTCCACAAACGTCATGTGAATCACAAGATAAATACTTCGAAGGGAAGATTATTGAATTGCATTTTTGAATTTATTTTGTTATTATTTGTTGTGTATCACCACGAGAAGAAGTATTCACTTCAGATTGTATCGAGATGTGAATAATCTATTAGTTTGCTCAATCTACTCTTATTTATGGTTTCATGCGGTTTCAAATATGGAAAAAAGTTAATGATGATTTAAATGAATAAAACCAATATTAAATAATTATAATACGAATTAGTGTGATCAAAACTTGAACATGGAGACATCCAAATCTATAGTTGACTGGACGGTGGAAGACACTGCAGTATGGCTAGGAAAAGAAGGTTTTGATAAAGAAGTTATATACAATCTTTGTGATACAAACAGGATAAATGGAAAATGTTTATTAGCTATAAATGAAGCAGATTTCACCCAAGAACCTTTGAATAAATTGCCATTGAGGGATAGAAAATGTTTATATATCTCTTGTAGAGCTCTTCAGAAAGAAAACCAAAGTTTATTACTACATCTAGGACTTCTGGACCATCATAATTCTAGTTATATTACTCATAATCATCACCAAAGAAATGAGTATACTGAATATATAGATTATGAACGTATATCACCTCCAGTATCAGAGGATGGTAGAATGCAAAAATTAAAACCAGAAAAAATAAAGGCATTAATTGCCTTTCTGTATTTGGTTGTTGTTACTTGGATAACAGCTTTTGTGATGGTCATTGTTCATGAAAGAGTACCTGATATGCAAAAATATCCACCACTTCCAGATATATTTTTAGACAATGTACCTCATATACCATGGGCTTTTGATATGTGTGAAGTTACAGGTACATTTTTATTCACAATGTGGGTATTTGTATTGTTCTTCCATAAACATAGGTAAGTTGATGAATGTTTCATATTGAATCATTTTTCTCTCAGAGTTTGTGACTTTTACAAAAAAAGGGTTTATTTCCAATAAAGATATTTTTTTGTGTAATCTGATAAGGAGTGTATCTTGACCTCATTAAGCTGAAGGACTTAGATCAATCACCTTAAATACAGTTATTTATTTATTTCCAATAATAGACCTTTGAAATCATTTGAAAAATAAATTGAAATTCCTGAAATTTCCGTAGTTCACATTTCAGTGTGTGCTGAATCGTAAAATGGAACAAAAACATTGCACATTTCGCAGTATGGTTTATTATTTTTTCGAGGCAAAATATTTCAAAACTTGAAAAAAGTTTTGATATATGTATTTATTAATCACATCTCATATTAATATTTATATACAGTTCAGTGGCCTCCAAGGGCGCGATCTTCAATGAATGAACGTATTCAAAAGCCTTCTGCATTTGAGATATATAGAACTGTCCTCTATAGTGGACTTCAATCAGCCATATTAACCATCAATGACTACTCAATTTGGTTTGTTTATTTGCAAAAGTTTCTTCACAATGGCTATTTGAAATTTTAGAAAAATTATTTAAAGCCCCCTACATGGTTGAATTTAAAGCAGAGATGTAATGAAAACATTTGAACAGCATCACGATTTCTAAAACATAATTTTTCGTGAATGCCCGTTATATCCAAAAACAAAGTAATTAAAATTTCCTACAAATTTGTCTCATTAAGTTTTTTGTCCAATTAACTGTTCTGGCTCAAACGATTGTTGAAAATTATCGTATTTTATCTGTCTGCAAAAACTCACTTTTTAGGATAGTTTTGATTTCATCGATTTCATATGGTTTTTGGGTTTCTGAATCTGAAGTTTGCCACCAAAATTTTGTGACGAAACTTCGAAAAAAAAAATCATTTTTTGGCGGGTTTTTGTATATATCAATTTTTCGTGGATAACGTTCGAATCTGAGTATTCTATTGTATAAATACTACGACGGTATATACATATATTCATTGAAACCAATAGTCAATACATGCAAGGAAATAAACTTAATTTCAAAAAGTGATTTTGTAAATACTTTTTTCTAAAAAAAAATTATGGGTTTATTGTTTAAGCCCATCTGGATTGTATCTGAAGAAAAAAATATTGAGTGAAAGATATGCCATTGATATTAAAATAAAATTTTGAAGTGAAAAATGTGAGTTTTCGTAGAAATAGATTAAATGCACACATTTTCAACTATCTTTCGAGCTAGATCGGTTTATCGGACAAAAACTCAATAAAAGAAATTTTCAAGAAATATCATTCACTTTGATTCTGTCATTCACGAAAAATTGAGATTTTCCGAGTAATATGCAAAAAACGCCAAAAAAATACATTTCTTTCAACTTTTTTTTTGCATTTTTTTTAATGTTCCGTCACGAATTTTGGTGGCAAACCTCAGATTCGGATTCGGAACCCCAAAAAATATATAAAATCGAAGGAATCGAAACTACCCCAAAACTTTCCTGTGAAAAATACACATTGACTGTACTAATGTGTAATCTAATAATAAAAAGATAGCGCATAGAGAGAGAAAGGAATCGACTCTAATAGAACGCTCGATGTTTATACCACGTGACCAGAGGCTCGACAAAACAAACGATGTTTTAATTGATTGATCATATTGAACCAATCGATCATTGAACCATTTTAAATCACGTGATTTGGCTTTCTTTATCATTGGTTGAATTTCAAACATGCTTTATTCTCTCCCTTATGGTCACGTGACATGAGGCTCAGTCTTTCTCTCTCTGATGTTGGAGTCAATGCTCCGCAGCGCACAACAGTTCAAGGGCGCATCTATGTAATGTCCATTGCATAGGACACCAAAAATTACTATATCTCTGATAACAACTAATTACGGTCTCATGAAATAGTTTTGTCAAATACCATTCGGGTATTCAATGGTGCAAAAATCCTCGTCTTGGACTCGATTTTTTTTTCCACCAGCACTCATACTTTTTGTAAAATTATTACTTAGCTACGTGTTTTCTCGATTTTTTTCCGAAAAATTAGATGCCAATAAACATCCAAAACGATAGGTATGATGATGAAGGACGATATTTATTATTTTCCATTATTTTCGAAAACTACAAATATGTATCTCAATGACACAATATGTTTGTCTAAATATAATCCTTTACTAATGAAATTGTTCAAAGTACAAGTTCTTTTTTCTATTCATATCAAAATAATTGACGCATTGGACGGTTTTGAGTGATGAGCGTCAATCATAAATATCATGAAGATATTATTCCATTGATTGTACTTTGAACCTGCAGGTGCTTTTTATCACTATCCACATCCGTTGGATTCCTATCCTATTATACTTTTAATCGTTGATCTAGAAAATGTTCTATATTAATTTCAGAGATAGGTTTCTTCACTACTATAAACATTTTTGTATTATGAATGTTATTCGGAATTAACATCTTGCATGAATGATATCTAACCTAGACTAATATAGCCTAGCGATTGGACATCCAAATCTATAAATACTGCTCTTCAAAAGTTAGGGAAGTATGAATTTTTCGAACTTCACACGTATATAATGTCTGAAATTTAACTACATAAAAACACATTGGCAGTTTCTGTAATTTTTTCTTACTTTACTATGCTACTTAAAACAATGATTTTAAAAGAGTAAATATACAGGGATAGAACTTTTTAGAGGGGCACTACAGGAATATCGAAAACCGTTAGAGATACAGGGTGGCTTAAACGACAAAAAAGTTGCATTATTTAGGGATTAGTGTGTTGGTGTTAACAGATCCAAAATTCCCCCAATGGTTCCCGAGATATCTCGAAAAAACTGAAAATAGAGATTTTCTTTTTTTCTGTATAACTCATTCATTTCTGAAGATAACTTCACGAAATTCGATTTGTTTTGTAGTCATTATCCAATATAGATATTCTAATGGTGTCGTCAGGTTTTTTCTGTTTTCCATTATTTCAGAGACGCGATGGTCATTTATTTTTCTTATGGACACCATATTGGTTTTCCTTATGAGGCGATAGAGAAAAAAATTACGAATTCAACAATGTATCACACTACAAAATATTGAGTCTAGGTACGCAAATTTGAAGAGTTGTTATGTGAAATCATCACTTGACTATCGCTTCTCTGAAACAATGGAAAACAGAAAAAACCTGAAGACATTATTAGTATCTCTATATTGGATAATGGTTATAAACTAAATTTCGTGAAGTTATATCCAAAAACAAATGAGTTATACAAAAAAAAATCGATTTTCAGTTTTTTCGCGATATCTCGGAAACCAATGGAGATATTTCGGATCTGCTCACACCAACACACTCATCCCTAACTAACGCAACTTTTTTGTAATTTTAGCCACCTTGTATTTCTAACGGTTTTCGATATACCTGTAGGGGCCCTCTAAATAGTTCTAACCCTGTTTATCAATATTTTCTTAAGTTCCCTTACTTTTGAAGAGCAGTATATATATAAAAAATGATCTATGGATATTATGTAAGGGCATCACGTTCAAACGATTGCATCAAATTGGATAATTCTTTTTTTGCTTTGTTCATTACTGTAATGAGAAGATTTATACGACAAAATATTTTCGAAAAAATTGTACGGAACAGAAAAAAACAGCGAACAATAATTTGACATTTCGAAGGATGTATTTTGGGTTGCCTGACAGAACGTGCGGAGCTGGGGCGGGCAGCTAGTATTTTCTGAAAACAATACATTATTTCTGGAAAAAGACTTCACTCTGTATGTCTCAAGAATGCTTCTTTTCGAAAATTAAGAGAATGATGGTGGGTTTCATAAAATTTTTATCGTGATGATTTGCTCGATCGAATCATTTCTTTGTTCATTATCAGCTCATTTTTGACACTTCCAAAGATTTCTAACTACATTTAACGAGTTGATCGGTTAATCAAAATCTAATGAAACCTCTCGTGCGAGTTTAATTGGCAAATTTCAATTATTCTTAATATTTCTTTGCCTATACTTCAGATATTTCAATGAAATTTTGCAGGATTTGGGAATTATAGGCCAATTAATAGAGCAATTGAGTTGCTAGATTGCCAAACCAATTTTAAGAATCTATTTCAAACGTTTTATGGTATACTCGAAGATTAATTATGATTCATTTAAATTCATATTAAACCAATTTTATGAAATTGATGATAAACATAGAGTATAGCGGTTGAAAATCAAATCGAAAACAACCAAATCAAATTCTTATTATACTAATAAAATAAATGGGCACAAGCCTAATAAGCACATCGGCAAATTAGCAAAAGGTTGACATTACAAATTTTAAAAATTACCCTGTTTTTTTGTGTTTTCAAGGTGTATCTCAAATTCGCCATCCGTGACAACATGGCATTGCTAAATTAAATATACTCTAGCAACAGTGTTTTACTGTTCTTTAAAAAATCAGTAGCGTGCAGAAGATATAATCACTGCACAACTGGAAATGAAATTTGATACTCCACTCTTCATTTATATTCTTCATTTTTTCATAAGAATCAGATTTAGATAGAACGGGCTATCACTTTGACTAAATATCTGTTATTTTTGAAAGTTGTCTGAATGATTGTCTTAGACTCACTGATGAAAAATTCAAAATGAAAATCAATTCTGATCGTCCACTATGTACAGGATTTCCCAAATTCGATGCTCACTGAAAGCATCTCGAGAACTATAAGACTCAGAGAAAAATCTTCAAGGACTCCCGATCTCTTTCTTTCGAAATAATAAAAGCATATCATAGTTCATGAATATTTTGATTCGTTTTCGAGTAACAGGACGTTTCTGAAAAATGTCTTGTTTTTTTGGCGATATTGAGTTTTTTGACTTTATATCTAAATATTTTTCATTTATTTGGATATTTATTTAATTCTGTGTTCATTGTATAATTGAAATTAAGTCACATATGGGGTGTCCCATTTAATTTAAAATTAATTATCGTTTCAGATATATGTATAGAGGAGAGTTGGTATTTTTTAAATGGGACACACTATGACTTGATTATAATTATACAATGGGCACAAAATTAATTGAATCTCGAAATAAATTAAACATGTTTCTATAAAAGGTGTCCCATCAAAAATGGATGTTGAAAAACTCAAAACTCAATATCTTCGAAACGGATGACATTTTTTAAAAACTGATAACTGCGTTGAAAAATATTGTGTGTCCCATTTACGAAAAACCAACTTTCCCCTTTACATATCTCTAAAACAGTAATATATGTATATGATCTGTTATGAGTATCATATAAACCATAAATATTACTGGGAAAAAGTTATTCTCGATTGAACATGTAAGCTTACGAGCCAATTTCTCGTCATTTGCGGGAAATTTTAATTTTCTGCTTCAATATGAAGAGAAATCTGAGGCTGAGGCTCATCGAATGCTCTCAAATACCTATGGTGAGGGTGAGGCCACTATTAGTGAAATAACGTGACGAGAGTGATTTCAATCCTTTTTTGACATCGAAGACCAGCATGGCGGTGGAAGAGAGGTCTTGGAAGATGCAGAATTGGAGCCATTACTTGATCAAGACTCGTGTCAAATGTAACAAGAATTGGCAGGATCATTGGAAGTGACGCAACAAGTCATTTCAAAACGCCTGAAAGTCATGAGAATAATTCAGTAACAAGGAATTTGGGTGCCTTACGAGTTGAAGCCGAGTTTGTTTGCTTGTTAACAGCTGCTTGCAAGGCAAAGACGGAAGGTATTTCTGAATCGTATTTGGATCCATTCCTGGATAGCTTCAAAAGACGACGAGTTTTTTCAACGCGGGATTCGAATGGGAGAAAGTAGTGGCCAGCAATGGACAATACTGTCATCATAATCATAAATGTATAACCAGTTATTTACAATAAAGCCTCGAATTTCGGAAAAAAACGGCGGAAGCAAAGTTGTACGCCCATATAAAATACGAAAAAATACCACAATATATTTCAAATATTTTTAAAACATGAACAACAAATAAACTTAAGCTTCTGAGAGGTATCACTGATGCCTAGAAGAGTCGGGATAGAAAACATTGAACATATTATGCAGGGCCAAACCTACAAATTAAGTTCTCCTAGCCTTTCAAGCGTAGTTGGATCCATTGAAAAACACCAGAACAGCCCTTATGTGGTGATATTTTGCATTCCATAATTTTTTCTTTCAGATTCATACTCATGAGGAGATTTTTTGCTCTATCCGGAACTGTATTTTTATTACGGTGTGTTACCATGCTCATCACTTCATTGAGCGTTCCTGGTGCTCATCTTCAGTGTACACCTCAACCACTGACTAGCCAAGATCTTGCTTCCAAATTGTCAAGAGCGTACTTCATTTGGCGAGGGGCTGGAATGTCAATTCAGGGAGTCAGAACATGTGGCGACTACATGTTTAGTGGCCATACTGTTGCATTGACTATGATGAATTTTTTCATTACGGAATGTGAGTATTTTTCTCTATTCCAGTATCATAATGAGTTTATCGCAGTAGTAGAAACAGTGCTGTAATGAACTCAATACAGCATTGTTTTCAGTTATATTTTTCGTTTTGTGATTGTCTACACTGACTTCAGAGCCTGTCAAATTTCAACATACGTCAATACGCTCCATTAGTGATGACGTCACACACCGCCATTTTAGTTCTCCTGTCAGTGTTCGGAATCCAAACAAACAAATTGTCATTCAAATTAGTACGTTGTCGTTGAAGAAATTGGCTTATTTTCATAAATAAGATTATTCAAGGAACGATTTCAGTATTAATTGATAGACAGAAGGAATGAGATTAATGCCGTAAGTTCGAACTTGAGGTTCAACTAAAAAACACGGCTTTTTACAAAATCTGGGGAATGATACAGGATTCAAACTTACTGGTATTAACCTCGTTCCTTCTGTCTATCAATTAATACTGAAATCGTTCCTCAAATACTCTTGTTTATGAAAATAAGCCAATTCCTTCAACGACACCGTACTAATTTGAATGACAATTTATTTCTATCTATCTATCAGGTCCCCAACATGGGGATATGGGCTCAACCGAGGTTATGTACCCAGTTTCAAACTTTATAAAACAAATCAAAGTTTTTCACAACAATCACAAACTCATTTCAACAATTTGCACTATGCAAATAATATACCCTTCCATCTTATTCTTCAAACTATACAGAAATTTTTGAACAACACTCATATTTGGAGCACCAAAATGGGACCCAGGGAAATGTAGTCATCTTGGCGTAACGACCATTTTGGAACTCACGACAATTTATTTGTTTGGATTCCGAAGGAGAAACCAAAAATGGCGGTGTGTGACGTCACACTAATAGAGCGTATTAGTATTATTATAGGATATAATTATTATACGATATAATTTGGATATAGTGAAATGATTTGCAACATTATTCGTAATTTCTTTTAATCTATTTCATCAGACATAATTCACGAATTTAATGCGTAGGTAATTATAAATTATTTCAAAATTCGAAACGTTAGATTCAAATTTCGTGATCTTTAAATTTCCGTAACAGTCACACCAACCGCCAAGATACAAAACAAAAGTTACTAGGTATATAATCTGAATTTTTCATTGAATTTCGACAATATTACTGACTGAAATAGAGAAAATATCGTCTAATACGCGTTGCAGAAGACAATACCAAGACTCACGAATTTCGCATTCGTATTAGTGTTCATATGTATTGACGTGATCTACATCTGTATTTGATCAAATAAAGGATATTATTGGAATATGAGCCCATTCTGCAACTTGTTGTAGAAAATACTATTTATTGATAGAACAAATTGAATAACTATGAATAGTGGTTTGTTCGAATATTTGACACACTCACGGGCGTAGCCAGGTTTCAGTTTCGGGGGGGGTTTTACATATTATAAAAAAAATATTATGTTTTTCTTTTTAAATATATCAACTTTAAAAGAGCCAACCCATTCAGTCTATTTTCACTAGTTTTATTTTTCAAGTATGTTTTGAGGAAAAAAGCATTTTCGAAATCACTTTTTGAAATTTTGTTTATTTCTTTACATCGATTCCTATAAATATATTCAGGAAAAAAATACCGTCGTAATATTTATACAACAGAGTACTCAAATTCAAATTTATGAGTAGAAAGTTTATATGCAAAAAACCGGTAAAAATGATAGTTATCACCTTTTTTGCATTTTTTTCAATGTTTTATCATGAAATTTTGGTGGCAAACTTCAGATTCGAATTCTGTACCCCAGAAACAGAGATAATAAATCGAAGAAATTAAAACTATCCCATCAACTGAGTTTTAGCAGAGATAGATATAATACGCCAATTTTGAACTATCGTTTGAGCCAGGTTTTTCGGACAAAAAACTTTATGGAAGAAAACGTCAGAAGATTAATTTTTTTTGTATTTTTTTTTTAATATTCCGTCACAGAATTTTGGTGCTAAACCTCAGATTCGGATTCAGAACCCAAAAAAATAAAGGGTGTTTTTTTTAGAGCTATAGAACTTTAAATTGCAATAAAACAACGATGGATTATTCGCTTGATATGAATTTGATTTATCCGCAAGATAATCTTGTGGCATTACATTTCAAATATGAGTTCTGGCATATGACCGACAAGGCTGACTCGGATGTAGTCCAATCTGGACGTCCAATTTTCGATGACTTTTCGAACATTTGTGGCCGTATATCGGCAATAACACGGCGAATGTTGTCTTCCAAATGGTCAAGGGTTTGTGGCTTATCCGCATAGGCCATTGATTTTACATAGCCCCACAGACAGTAGTCTAGCGGTGTTAAATCAAAAGATCTTGGAGGCCAATTCAAAGGTCCAAAACGTGAAATTAGGCGGTCACCAAACGTGTCTTTCAATAAATTGATTGTGGCACGAGTTGTGTGACATGTTGCGCCGTCTTGTTGGAACCACAGCTCCTGGACATCATGGTTGTTCAATTCAGGAATGAAAAAGTTAGTAATCATGGCTCTATACGGATCACCATTGACTGTAACGTTCTGGCCATCATCGTTTTTGAAGAAGTACGGACCAATGATTCCACCAGTCCATAAAGCGCACCAAACAGTCAGTTTTTCTGGATGTAACGGTGTTTCGACATACACTTGAGGATTACCTTCACTCCAAATGCGGCAGTTTTGTTTGTTGACGTAGCCATTCAACCAGAAGTACGCTTCATCGCTAATGGACGTAGAGCGCGATACGTATTCCGCACAGAACCATTATTTTCGAGATAAAATTGCACTATTTTCAAGCGTTGTTCAGGCGTGAGTCTATTCATGAATTGCCAAACCGAACTGAGAATAAATCACTTGACAGCTGTTAAATCCGTCGCCATCTTGAACAGTAATGCCAACTTAAAGTTATATACCTCGAAAAAAAACACCCGTTACATACGATCGAAAAAATCAAACTAACCCATAACTTTTCTTTGAGGGGCACATGTGAGCACAAATTGACTGGATTACGTAGAGGTAATATAATTCAAATTTCACATTACAAATTAATTGAACTGAGAGTGATAATTTCATTCACTTTTTACAAATTCCATTAAAAAATATTTTCGAGATTTTGAAAAAAAAAAAAGTTTTTTTTGACATCTTTAACATTTCGGGGGGGGGGTTTGAACCCCGAAAACCCACCCCCCTCCCCCCCGGGCTACGCCCGTGGACACACTGGACTTTGAATTGAATTGAGCCACCCAGTATACAAAAAAAACAAGACTTCAGTTACGTCTTTTGTTAATTGGATGATGTTTGTATTTTCAATCTTTTGAATTTAGTATCAGGCAACCGTGTGAAATATCAAATCAATATAGCACGAAATTTTGTTCGTATTAATATTTATATTGGAATCCAAACAATCACATTACTGTGATTCAATTTGTTTGAAATGCTTGGTAGGTAAATGACTATTGAGATCAGGTCAAGAAGATAAGATATGTATTGTATTGTTTTCTTAATAGGATAGTTTTACAATGAACCTTGGAATGAGGAACCGTTGTTTAATAACAATTACAATTAGAAGATTATAATTCCTATTCAGATTTAATATTTAAGGTCAATCATTGTCATTTTCAGGAAATTTAGGCAGAGAGAAGGAATAATTCAATTAAATCAGTATATTTTTGTTAAAATTATTTAAACCCTGATACTAGCAATGAAATACTTGTTGTTTAGGGGTCAGCAATGAATAAATTCGAAAGAATAATAATAAGAATAATCCTATTATTGAAACATTTTTTGAACGAATATTCTGGGATCACCTCCTTATAATGAATTCTCATTTATGTATTCTATTGACTGGAAAATGTTCTTTTCAACTAGAAATCAGAGTCTTAGAAAGAAAAAGCTGAAAAAATGCCTTTTTTCATATCTGTTTCTGGCCTGACGTATGTCAGTCAGTCTGTTGTTGATGCAAAATAAACCAATTATAATTCGAATTATGTCACGTCAAAGAGATTAAAAGTGTAGATCAACCTAACATTTTGTTATTCTTGAGGAAAACTTTCAGTTGAATTTCATGCCTGACGCATATTCAGCCACGGATTTAAACAAAAAATGTCTAGTGTAATAGTGAGATTAAAGCTATTCCCGGTACTTCTTTGATAGAAACTAAAAAATTAAGTTAATTGATTTCATTTGTTTTCAGATACTCCTCGGCCAATTTACTACGTTCATACAATATCCTGGATGTTGAATATGTTCGGTATTTTCTTCATTCTTGCTGCTCATGAACATTACTCTATCGATGTGTTTGTTGCTTTTTACATAACAAGCAGACTCTTCCTATACTATCATACTCTCTCAAATAATCAAGCTTTGATGCAAAGAGATTCCAACAGAACCAAAGTTTGGTTTCCTCTATTCTCGTATTTTGAAAGTGGAGTTGAAACCATCATACCAAATGAGTATGAAACCCTTCGTGATATAGGTAAGAATTTGTGGAATTTCTGCAAAGATTCTTGCAACATTGTTAAGGACAAGATAATACCAGTAAAAGAAACTGCTAAAAGATCCTTAACAAATGTTAATCACCATTCACTAGTACAGAGAATGGGTAGCTGTACATCTTCAGGTAATTTAAGTAACAAAGTTGATTAAATCATATTTTTGAATATATGTATTTCAAATACAATTAGAAGAGCCGATATTGTTTCTTTATTGTTAATTATTTTCTTGTTAAATTTTATAATATGCAATACTGGCATCATTTCTATTTGTGATTTTCCATATATGTTATTTATTTTCACCTCACCATGTTATACCTATCAATTTCCTTTAGTGATTTTTGTGCAGTATTACTTATTATAATAAGATGGCAGGTTGTATTCTTCAATCTACCCTTTGAAGTTTCAAATTGCTCTCTGCACTTTTTCCCTCAATTATTCCATTAACTTTAAAGATTCTTAACATATTTTATGGAAAATTAGGATTTGGGAATTCCCGATGATGCTTATGTTATTGTTGATAAAACAACTCAAGTTAACAATGAATTGTTTGAAAAATTTTAGTTTGCCGCTATATGGAGAAAAGAAATTTGATTTTTTTGATAATTTGGTTGGATTCTAACTTGGGAGAACTCTCAAAACTACAAAAAATGATCAAAAATTTTAAATTCTCACTCACTTCATTGTTAACAGTGGAGGAATAGATATTTATTTAATCTTCATCAAGTGTACTTTACCGAGGCTGGTAAATTGAAGAATACACTCATTCCACAATTTAAATTTCTCATTATAATTCTATAGATCTATTGCATAATCACAGGAACTATGGTGAGAAATAGTTGTATTTTATCTTGTTCTTATATTAGACAGACCAAAAATTTTTCTTTTCGTTTGAACCTTCTTACAATAATGTTTTGTAAATTAAGGCTGAGGAATATAATTTATTGAATGTAAATATTTCCTGATGTAATATTTGCACACAAAATTTATCTATAAAAATTAACATCATAGATGTTGATATAAATTAAAGAATTTTTACTGTTTGCATATGATGAGCTATTTTTTATTCCTTCGTTTATATTTTCTTAGTTTCGAAATTTTCTTTGGAATCTTATTTTATTTTCCAAAACAAAGCAATAGTTGTATACTAATTATCAAGATTTCATCAAAATTTTTCCCCAAAAAATTTTGATTCGATATGTGCCATATAACTCTATATGAAACTTTGTTTTGGATATAGAAAGCATTAATTTTAAAATTCATTTAATGAACAGGATGACTGACATAGATATTTTTGAAAATCAAATTTACTTGGCATGTCAGAATTTTGAAACCAATCTATTTGTTATACTTTACTCTGAAATACTCGTATCTTAGCAATGCCTAGCAGTGTAAGTATATTTTAATATAGAACTGAATCCCAAATGGTCTAGTGGAATGAAAAACGACTTAAGATGTGTATGCAACCAAAAATACATGATGACAGATAATTGAGAATTTCGATTGAAATAGAGTAAATTTAAAAACGAACTGAAAAAAAAAGGTTTAGAGGCTGACTTACAAATAAGAAAAGTTCCGATTGTTAAGATACCAATATCTTCTTCATAATCGCTTCAAGGTATACATACATATATCTTTTCAAATTTCTAGAGGTTACTTCAACCAACTCACTCACTACTGTTTTCAAAGTTTTTCCAACAAAGAAGTGATTTGTGACATACCATAAATAAAATGAAGAATGGTAAAAAAATAATAAAACCAAACGTCAATGTCAAAAAAAAACTGCGTTAAAATAAACGGATAACATTCAATGAACTGAATGAAAACTGAATTCTCCCGGGGACATTGAATAATCTCCAAGGTGTTTCGATGATCTAGTTTCTCGAATCTCTGATACAAACTCCTGACAACTTGAATAGAAACGAACGAATCTGATTGTAATATGAGAAATCGGAATGTTTCAGTTCTATCGCATCCACATTTGGTATTCTGTATCCAGTTCTTCTTCTATCAATTTTATGTAGTTCGTAATTGATATCTATAGTAATTCTACTTGAGTTCATAGACTATAATAACATTATCCTATGTCTATGCTTGAGTTACAGAATACCAATTCGAATCGATTTCTATTCGATGGGTGCATTTCTATTCGATTTGAAGTTACAGAATAGGGAGATAGATAGATCTATGAATTTTATGTAGTTCGTAATTGATATCTATAGTAATTCTACTTGAGTTCATAGATTATAATAACATATTATCCTATGTCTATGCTTGAGTTACAGAATAACAATTCGAATCGATACGATTCGACGGGTGCATTACTATTCGATTTGAAGTTACATAATAGGGAGTACAGTCCATTCAGGAATTATTGACATCCCGGGTGGCTTTGGAAAATCGAAATTAAGTTGGTACTGGCTCATTCAGTAACATTTCGAATTGCAGATTTCGGGTTGGCATTGGAAATGTCATTGACAGGAGGTTAGATTTCAGTTTGTTTGTGTTAATGGTTTTGATCGAAGAAATTTTGAAACTTAAAAGTTGTATCAATTTCAAACACACATTGATTAGTTTATTTGAGTATTTCTCACAGTACTGTTTGAAAAAAGAAAAAGGCAAGTCATTACAACCTGGATTATTAGTGGAAGAAAACCTGTGCAATACGATTTCACCTTCAAAGAATCATTGAATGATTTTATTGTTACCAGAAGCCGAGCCAAAAGCAACCAATATATCAGCCTGGATGAAATTTGACCAAAAAGCATCTGGATTTCAATCAATCAAAGACAACATTACATAAACTTAATTGGTGACAAGTTCAAACAGTTAATAAAAGGAAAATTCTTATTGATAAACATCAAGAATCATTGTAAAATGCACATTTTCAATGAAAAATAACAAAAAACTGAAAAATACGAGGGGGCGTTAAAGTAAAGAATTACCGAAACTTGGTTATTTGAAAATGCCAACATTATTCAACAGTGGACTCTAGAAAGAAAACAGAATGTTTTTCAAGTATATTCAAGGGTAAAAGTAGAAGGAGCACTATTTTGAATGTTGGATATTTAGATTTTTACCTGGATGTTTTGTTTTGACAGTGGTGATTATGAGGATTATATAAATCTATGAAGAGAGAATTATTTTATAATTGGATTGCTAAACAAAGTCTTGGCATTGCATCTATAGTTTATTTATATTCTATATTGAAATTAAGCATTGTTATATCTGTTTTTTGTTCTTCAATGAGTAATCCAAAAATCTAATAAATTCCAATTATAGAATTTTTACTGAGTATTTAATCAAAAAATATATTCAGAAGAGTAACTTCCAAGAATTTCTTCACCTCTTACCCACTTGAAGATAATAATAGAATGCAATAAAATTTTGAAATTCACAAATTAAAAAGGATTTCATGCAAAAATGCTTTTAGTGAGTGAGTTAAAGCTGTTATGGGCAAAATAATTTATGTAATTTAACAGAAACTAGTATAAAAGCATTTCAATAAAAAACAGAAAACTTGAGTACAAATAGTACCTATATTTCTCATACAAGTTTAATCAATCATTCATGTTATGAACAGTTTCAATAAATAGTGACTTTAGAAAGTAATTTACACATCGGCTGATAAATTGGTTCCAATTTTGAAAGTTACAGTACAACTGTGATGTCAAAATTTTTCATATACTAAATGGATTCTTTGAATTTTATTTCTGTCTTATTATGATATGGCTCTTCCATTCACTAAGCTACACTATTTAAATTTATCAACCAGTTTTTTCTGTTTTCTTCACCAGTTGAGACACCACAGTTAAAATGATCCATAAGAGTTATTTGATAAGAATTTTGCAAGCAGGTTGGTATCCAGTGTCCATCAGTAATGCAACAATTTTTGAAGAGCCTTTGGTGAAAAGGAATATGCATATTTTAATGATCTTCAATGGGATCTTTCATGGGCGACTCTTAAATGAATAGATATCTCTTCATTGGATTTCCTTGAAATGATATAGCATTTCACTATATTTTTACGTTATATAATCTGAATTTCAATTTATGGAATCATGACTGTATGCGTCCCTTCGTAATAATCGTAATTTCGAAAATTCAGGATCTTTCGGATACAAAAATTATGAAAATAATTTAAACTGGTTATTTCTATGATGAACCATAGCAATTTTTAGTGATATTTTTGTAACCAGAAATAAAGCCGCGACTAGACGTTCATGGCCTACTTCGATGTCAATAATTCCTGAATGGACTGTAGATAGATTACTGAGAAATCGACTCTAACAGAAAGGTGGGATTCGCGATGTTTACACCGTAAGTGCTTCCCAGTCATCAACTGGAGCTCCTCGGTAAAACTCTGAACCGTACCTACCAGTCCGCATTTTTACTGTTCCTGTAAGCAGGGCCGCCGCCAGACATTTTGTTTGGGCCCCGCCAAAATAACCAGGAATATTTGATTATACAAGGGTTGTCTGAGTTTCCAGCAATTCATTAAGATTCAGGGTATTTAATTGCCTAACAGTACTTTTAAATAAATCCTGGTTATTATAGCGGGTCGTATCTAGAGACTGTGTAGATTGGTTGTTTCTATTGGCTAATATAGTTCAGGCCCCACCGCATGCCAATTTGGTTACTTTCATTGGCTGCAGCTGTCACTTTTTCATTATCTTTCTATTGTTTCGCATAGACCAGTGTGGTACGTAGATTAATAAAATGAGCATTTTTACTCGGTTTTGATTCGTTGATGTAGTATATTAAAACTCACTTAAATAGGCCAGTATATTTCTAATATTCAAGAACTTTCCAAGTTACCAGAAATTTATGAGGAAGCCGGGTCATCAAGGAATTTATTCTCTTAACCTTTCGAATAGATCCCAGCATGCCAGTTGATCGTCATATGAAATAGTATGTGTCGATTTGGTCACTTTCATTGCCCGAAAAGTACACTACATTTTCTGATCAATTTTATCAAATACTATTTTGCCTTAACTTCAGACAGATCTCTTCTAAATCCATCTGAAAGAAACACTTTTGTACGCTCATAATTTTATGTCACGACCATGTCATCATAGTTGATAATGTTTCTTGCTAGTATATTAGGTGTAGTGGAAAGAAATCCAGTTTGATAGATGGATGGCTTTAGTTATCTGTATCTTGCGTTGTATAAGTCCGGTCGGGTTTTAATAAATGGCATTAGAAATATGAGATTCTAACTATAATCTAAGAATCTTAAATAGATTGGCCCTTGAGCGGTATAGTGCAGTGCAAAACATCGATTCCAACATTAGAGAGAGAAATATTGAGCCTCATGTCACGTGACCACAAGGGAGAGTATAAAGATGTTTGAATTTCAACCAATAATGAGGAAAGACAAAACACTTCTTGCGTTTCACCTTTCCATAGAATTGATTTTCCTCTCCACCCTCTCTCTCTCTATGCGCTATCAGATCATTGACAATACTTGTTGAATAATGCAGAACTATTCCAAGTCACAAAAAGCTTATTTTAGAGGAGAAAAATTTTTATATTTTATTCGAAAGTAAACACATCCTGTGCCTCATCTTTCTGTCAATTTACCCCCCCCCCCCTCTCTCTCTATACGCTATCTATTTATTATAGATCATTGACAATATATTTAAGACTGTTGCCCAGCAATGATAACTGTCAAGTATTATACTTCATTATCCGTCAAAATTAATTCAGCATGACAAGCGTAACTAGGCAAATTATTCATTGATTCAAATGGATTTTGAAACGTTTGAAAAAAAAATTAATTCGGAGGAGAACAGCACAAGCCCGCCATAAAAAGTGACACTTATTCTCGTCCTTATGAAATAATATACTATTATGGACTCACTCTTTATTTTCATTCGAAGGTATTTATTGTATTTTCATTGAGATTTTTTTTTTATTTATTATGTATTTGAGCCATGAGTTGTAACCAACCAGTTACTTGATTATTGATAGAATGACCTCGGAAAAATACTGAATTAGTTGTTTCAATAAATCCGTTTCAGTGGCGGCTAGTGACAGTATAAGATGTGAGGCACATCAGAAAAAAAAATTATTGTAATATACGTAAACGGGCACATTTTATCTTGTGACATCTAATTTGTCAGTTGCATAATAATCATTAGACAAAATTTTATTACTATTAATTAATGATAATATAAATCCTGAAAAGGTTGAGAAAAAACTTCAACCTGCTGCATTGAACTCTACGGATTACTTGAAACCATTTCGAGTATATGTGTATGGCAATGTGTGAACATTGCTTGCAGTGCTATTTATTTGATTTCTGCCTGTAAACCGTTTACTTTTCCCGACAGTGGGAATTTGAGACGATTTGATCTATTTCGCCTTCTGGTAGTAATTAAGTCGATTAACAAAATGAAAAGTCTTTTCGAAAAAGTTAACACGAACACGGAGACAAACTTACAAGAGACAGTCAAAACACAGCAAACGCTACCACCAAATCACAACAAAGCGAAAACTAACCCAATTACCCGCTTCCCAATCAACCCGAATAGTGCAGAGAAATTGCAGTTCACCCTTTGGCCCTCTCGAGGGGCGGATCGAGGCATGCCTCAAATCTATTAAGAGTCCTATAAAATGACGTGGAAATCTTCTGTTTTGACAATGGTTGTGTTGATGGCAATTTTGTTGATACATTAACCAGATAGTTAATTAATATCGTATGATATTACACACCTGGAAATCGTACTTCTTCTTCTTTTTTGAATTTTCATTACCAAATGCAGGTGTTAGCCAATTATATATTATATATTATTCTATTAAGAGTCGCCTTCAAAGGCATAGGAATATTCTCGGATTTAGTTGAGTCGATGTAGATAACGCGCTAGACAAGAAAGCGCGCGAGGCATGCCTCGAACCGTTTAATTCTCAAGAATCGTGAGATTGAATATTAAGATACAGATACCCAGTGCCGTACCGTATGATGTGAAATTGAAGATGAAATGGATTAATAAAATATTCTATTAATTCGATTAATACGTGCAATTTCCAGAATTTATTTGACGAAGCACTGCCTCATTGGACAAGCCGCCACTGATCCGTTCTACCTGTACAGTGCATCCCATTTTGGGTGCACTGTACAGGTACAGGTACGGCACTGGATACCCAGTGCCGTACCGTATGATGTGAAATTGAAGATGAAATGGATTAATAAAATATTCTATTAATTCGATTAATACGTGCAATTTCCAGAATTTATTTGACGAAGCACTGCCTCATTGGACAAGCCGCCACTGATCCGTTCTACCTGTACAGTGCATCCCATTTTGGGTGAGACTGCCAGGTTTCTCGCTTGTTATTTAAGATAGAGCCTTGCGGTTTTCACGTTCCTGTCCTACTTTTTCGTGAAACTCAAGTTGGTCTAATCAGATTTTGCATAACTGTTTCCGTTCAAGAGATACAGGGTGATTTTGGAAATTGATACTTTTCGGACACCTCCTTTATCTCCGAAGTTATTAGGAATAATGCTGAGGTAAAAACTACGTCTGAATCAGAATTCTGCGTAGAATCCAGTGGCGTACTCAATTTTTTTTTTCGGGGTATGGTTTTGAAGATTCAACACAAACCTATATTTTTTTTAATGGAACACCCTGTATATTATTACTTCGTTGAATTCGTTATTTTTTCCCTTCAAAATGATATATGATACTATGTAGGTAGGATGTTGAGAAATGTTAAAAAAAACGCTAAAACGTCAAATAATGATGATTTTTTGTGAATGGGCCATGAATTTTCTATGTTTCAATAAGAGGATTATTACTTTCGATTTTTAAAAGTAGTAGTTCATTGATGACACAAACATCCTTGTTGTTATTATGGCTACTATGCATTTGGGAGCATTGTTTTATCGAGTAGGCATTGGAGGGAAAAAACCAATCTGATCTAGCTGTCATCGCTATAAATTATGGTTATCATTATTGATTCTTCTTTTCTATGGGCAATCCATTGCCCATTAACAAAAAATCATCATTATTTGATGTTTTAGTGTTTTTTTAAAATTTCTGAACATCCTACCTACATAGTGTCATATATCATTTTGAAGGGAAAAAAATTACGAATTCGACGAAGTAATGATACATATGGTGTTCCATTAAAAAAAACATAAGTTTCTGTTGAATCTTCAAAACCATACCCCGAAAAAAAATATTGAGTACGCCACTGGATTCTACGCAGAATTCTGATTCAGACGTAGTTTTTACCTCAGCATTATTTCTAATAACTTCGGAGATAAAGAAGGGGTCCGAAAAGTATCAATTTCAAAAATCACCCTGTATCTTTTGAACGGAAACAGTTATGCACAATCTGATTAGACCAACTTGAGTTTCACGAAAAAGTAGGAAAGGAACGTGAAAACCGCAAGGCTCTATCTTAAATAACAAGCGAGAAACCTGGCAGTCTCACCCAAAATGGGATGCACTGTATATTAGGTTGAAAAGGTATAAATCTCGAGCAAATATGAATATTTTTAGATAGTATCAATAATGTAGCATTTAACTGCATTTTGATGATATGCTTTTCTGTTGATGTATTCCATTCGTTATGAAAATCATTCGAAAAAATGCACACAATTTCAATTCGCCAGACCTACTACCTAAGGAAAACCACTATAATTCATAAAGGTAACGCTACCAATAAAATATTCTGAATTAAGTATATAGTTATTTTAATCAATAACATACTGTAACACAAAAGGTTAATATCTGATTGTTGATGCTGATAAAAAATTATATCTGAGATTATATGAACTTATCTAGTGGCTACATTGACGGGATCATTTATTTATTGGTTTTGAGTAATCCAAATGCAGATTTCGCCAGAAAATGATCAGCAAAATCGGGAGGCATTTTCAATCTTATCAATATTTTCGAATATAAACGTAGAAAGAAAACATTTTGGCTACATTTACCTCTATTAAATTCTGGAGTTCATTTATCACCTGTTTCGTATGATAATTGATAATGATATAATAACTTTCGCTTAGATAAAATATTGTTAGAATACAATATAGATATGACACAATACTTTACCTTGTTAACCTGGGGAGGACAGACAACGTATCGAAACAAAAAGATGTTTTAATTTTTGATCCCTATATTAGTTTTATAGCTGATGTTTGTTGAAAATAATTATGACGGACGACCCTGAAGTTATAAGGTGTGTAGCTATTGGTGATGGTTATGTAGGAAAAACAAGCCTTTTGTCAAGGTAAGGAATATTTTTTTATTTAGATTACACTTTACTTTGTTCGTAATATACAATTTATTTATATTTATTTTTATTAAGTGAAAATAATGAGTTTGATTTTATCAATTAAATTCAATGGAAAGTTATGCTTTTATTACATTTTCGAAGTTTTTCGTTACTATTATATACACTGCGCTACAAAATTAACGCACCACTAAAAATGAAGGACCAATTCAAACTTCGTTTTCTCGTGAACGGTTCGATCGATTTTTGTAATTTTGGAGTGAAAACGTAGGAGTTGCTCCAGTTATCATGCTCTAATATAAAATTTCAACAATAATTCATCTTTCACCACATACGGGGTGTAAAAGCGATACAATGTTTTTTTTCAAAATTTGAAACGTCTAGTGGGAGCTCCAGCCAAATCGTCGATTGCAAAAATTGATCAAATTGTAGCCCATATTTTCTCAACAATTTGTTTTTTGATTCATTTCATTATCCCTGTCATTAGAAAAGATACACGGCTTCCAAATGTACCCATCACTTCATTGCAAAAATAAAGAACAGTGGCTAATTGAAAACAGTATATCAAGAATATTAGTGAGAACAGTAGTAAAATGATCTAACATTATTAACACAAACATCAAAATCAATATCATGTATTTTCACCTCCACTTCTAATGATGGCTTCACATCTTCTATTCATACTGGAAATCAAACTTGTAATATGATATTGCTTAATATTATTCAATATTTCTGTGAGCATATTATCAATATCGTTAAGGCAAACAAGTTGAACATTTTTAAGTTGTCTACCCATATTATACCACAAATGTTCTATTGGTTTGAGAACTGGGTTGCATGCAGGCCAATTCAATATCCACCAACCATTGTTGGTAGCTACAGACCAATTTCTACTTCGTTTAACTTCTCCAAATTATTTGAAATTATTGTCTACAATAATGTTGGGTTCATGGCCATTAAGGAGATCTTGCGCAAGCAATTTGACGGTATTTTCCCAGCTTATTTGCGAAGTGCTCGATTCCGGTGGTCTGGTTGATACAATATACACAGACTTTCAGAAGGCCTTTGACAAGGTTGCAAATGATCTTCTCATATCGAAATTACGCAACAAGTTTAGCTTTTCCGAAAGCTTTCTCAAACTCGTTCATACCTGGCTGATCGTTGTCAGTTCGTCCAGCTGGAGGGCGTACGGTCATCTGAGTTTATACCCACTTCTGGGATACCTCAGGGCTCTAATCTTGGGCCACTCTTGTTTGTGAATGATCGGATGGATGATCTTGATTTTCCGCATCTGATTGTCGCGGACCAAGTCCTATAACAGACATGAATCAAAAAACGAAATGTATGCTTTTAGCGATTGGGCTGGAGCACCCCAAAGGGTGAAAAAGTCCAAAGATGCTAACATGCTGATTATTCAAACTCACGCTCGAATGAAGTTCTCATTAGCAGTTTTCACAAAAACTAAGAACTAAAATCAAATTTTTGTTACAGACTGAGTGGAAAAAAGATGAATGAATATTATGCATCTACTATATTTGAGAATTCGAAAGTATCTTTATATCATAAAAATAAAAAATATGACCTCCTTCTCATTGATACTGCTGGTAAGTTTTATGGACCTTCATTAATCAAATGAGAAGATATTATAACAGTTCGATTATTAAAGCTGCTGATACTGTTTTTGTTTAATATAAGAATTATTTAGTGATTTGAAAGCGATTAACACACTAAACTGCTAATAGTGGGTTTCCTAAAAACCTTTTTGAGCTGATTGCATTCTAAACATCTTGATCAGTTCATCCAAACATACTGGTATCGCACTGATTAGATTTTGTTCAAGGTAATTCAGGCGACTTAAACTTGGGATTATCGATACTTCCTTTTCATTCCGTAGTTGACGCTTATCGCTATTCAATGAAATGGCAATATATCCATGAACACAACAGCGAAAAACTACTATTTCCTTTATAGACCCAGTATAATAATGTAATGGTAATATTTCCATGAACAGCTGAATTTTATGTGAGTACCACCAAATCCTTGGAAGCGAGGAAGATCTAAGAAATCATGGAAGAAAGGGATAACCAAGGCTATGAGTAATAGAAATGTACGAATGGCCAATGGAACGATAGACACGAGTGGAAATTAGACATTTGACAACGTCGTCGAATGTTCTAAAACCGATATTATATAATATATATTATTGGAAACGATTCGGAAACGGAGTGGAGTACCGACAATCATCTTGAAATGCAAAAATGGCGGTCCTTGGTCCCTTCCAAATGTCGTCAGTTTAAAGCCTTTCCAAGAGTGAGTGGACAAACTCTTGTGGTATCACGTTTTCGTGGGGATTATTAAAACACTAACGGCAGACGAGAAATTTATTGTAGTACAGCCCTTGGAAATATCCTTGAACACTCTTCTAACTCAACTGGTCATCACCTCGTAACTTACTCCACTGAACTCCTTTTCCCGGTTTCATACCTAGATTACAAACATAAAATCATATTGTACACCGTGAATTTCTTCTTCCTTTTCTTATTCTCTAAGTTGTATGCCTGCGCAATGGTATCATATTACCTGCACACTAATTAGGGTAGAGGAAAGATATTCTCTATTGTATCTTTCTGAAAAACCTCATGAATGAGAAAGTTGTATGCACAAGTACACTAATGCAGGTAGTTGAAGGACAAAGACCAACAAGTTGAGGACGGTGACGTATCGATATTTCGGCGTCTTCTTCAACTCTTCGCGCTAAAACAGCAATATTCTCTTCAGTATGCACATTTCTTCTTCTTGTCGCTGGTTTTTCATCGAGAAGAAAAAAATTAGTGCGAAAACGATCAATAAATGCACGAATTGCTTTCTCACTAAACCGATTAGGTTGACCTTAAAATGGATTTATTTTATCAAAGTTAATTTCCACAATTTGGAAATTAATCTGGTTTTGAACGATTCATGATGAATTGCCAAACCTTACTGAACAGAAATTTCAACACAATTGACATTCCTAACTGTCAAACCATAGACAACAATTATCGAAACTTCTCATGCAGCTAAAAAAATACCCGTTACTTACTACAATTTCTTGAAATTATGAATTGTATTTTAATATAATTTGTTTAAGGTCAGGAGGAGTACAATATCCTAAGGACACAAGCCTATAGTTACGGTGATATATTTCTTCTTTGTTACTCTGTTGACAATATGGATTCATTTATAAATATTAGAGAAATGGTGAGTTGTTATCCTCTTTAATCTTCAGTTACTAGTTCTCCAAAACTAATGAAAATAAAAAAATATGAAAAGTTTTTAGTGTCTAATATTAAAAAAAAAGATATCTCAAACTGAATTGAAAACTTTGCAGTGGTTACCTGAGGTGAAGAAATGTAAAGAAAATGCTAAATTTCTCTTGATAGGTTTAAAGAATGATTTGAGAACCGATCTCGAAACAATTGATAGGCTGAATATTACAAAGAAAATTTTTGTGAGTCAAGAAGATGCGGAGAATATGGCTATGAAATTGGGTATGCCTCATATTGAGTGTTCATCAAAAAAGCAAGTGAGTATTGATATTATTTCAATTTAGAAATTTGACAATTTGAATTTACAGGAAAGTTTCGATAAGATGATCGAAGAAATTATAGAATTAGGGAAGATGAAGGTTCCTGAATTCTACAGTTGCATGGATTGGTTGAAGAATGTGTTGTGTTTTGGGGACTAGAGCAGTAATTCTTATTTATTCCCAGTGATCTCATTTATGTATTAGTTGGCACATAATATTGTAAATTATTTGAGTTCAGGGTAATACAAATTTTATTATCACTCTTCAATTCTTTTACAATACGAATGCGCGGTGTGTTGATTCCTGACACTTAGCCCTATGAGACTCTCACGCACGGCCGGCTGTGAACCACACTTTTAATAGGGATGCGCGTATTGGAGCACAGGGGCCAGTAGGCAGATTACGACTCGTGTCAAACGCAGCCTGATGTTAGATCATAGACTACAAGTTAGTCTTTGGTTAGATGGTGTACTTGAGCAGTTTACAACTCGGAAAGTGTGTTTGCATATTGGAGTTCGGTCTCGGGTTGAGGTTTGAACCCTCTAAACCCCCCTTTGTCTACGCCCGTGTTTGATTAATTGAGCGCTGGCACTATCAGTTTAATAAACACATTTTCTCTATTTCAGTATCGTTATGACTTCATTACAGTTCCAAAAACAGTGCTGTAATGAACTCATTGTAGTTGTCTATACTGACTTCCAATCCTATCAAATTTCAACAAACGTCAAAAATTGTCAATATAATATAATTTGGATTAAGTGAAATGATTTTCAACATTATTCGCAATTTCTCTTAATTCTGGTGGTGTTGATACGATTTCGTCAAACATAATTCACGAATTTAATGCGTAATTGTAAATTATTTCGAAATTCGAAACGTACGATTCACATTCAAATTCCGTAATCTGTCCATTTTCGTAACAGTCACACCAACTGCCAAGATAAAATACAAAAGTCACTAGGATATATAATCTGAATTTTTCATTGAATTTTGTCAATATTTCACAAAACTGGATTGAAATAGAGAAAATATCGTCTAATACTCGTTGCAGAAAGCAATTCCAACACTCATGCGTTCGAATAGGAGCCTATTCTGCAACTTGTTTTAAAATATACTATTGTACTACTATTCCCCAAGCGAGGTCCCAGGGAGGGTCAAGGGGGTCATAAACCGCCAATATCTCTTTGATGTGACATTTTTTGCTTTAGCTACAGCATGAAGTCGAATTTTAAAATAATAATTGGAAATCATTTTAATGGTTTTGGTTTCCTTTTTAAGGTACCGCAATTTGAACGTTTCTCCACAATTGAAAAAATTATTCTCCAAAGCTAAATTATTTTTAACAGAAAGTCAGTTTATTATGTGGTTTTTGGCCAGAAACGTTGAACTTTGAAACAAGCAATGTACTTTTAGCCTCCTAAAGCCACCTAAATATTTTCCATGAACAAGATGAGTTTTTTATCAGACGAGTACGAATGATCAGTTGTTTTTTCAATTTAACCTAACTTGTAGATAACACTTCGGTCCGCATATTGTGAACAATAAAGATAATATTTATATGAGATATATAGGACAAAATGTTCTCCTTCAACATATAGATGCACCTACAGGTTACCCTACCGATAATATGGCCGTAATAACTATTACAAGCTTCGGTAGTCCAGTTCTTCATCTAATAGTTATGCTATTATTTATTCATGGAATGAACTTCATTATTTCACAGTGCGACCAAATACCTGAGGTAAGACCTATTTTGCTTACTTCGAATCACGAATGAGATATGGAAGATTTTTTTATGGATCGCATAAAAATATTAACAACATATTTGTTACACAGAAAAAAGATCTCAGAGTTATTTTTGGCCTCAGGTATAGTTATTCTTGTAGAGGTTTATTCAAAGATATCAAGATTCTCACAGTGTATGCTGTTTATATCCAAGACTAAGCAACTTTTCGAAAATGATTTGAGTTGAAGCGGTTATGAAAGAAGAAACCAACAATTTTCAATAGATTAACACAATTAGCTTAGAAGGAAAATAAATATAAATAAATTCAAACATCATTTTGTGTATTGCTTTTTTAAATTTATTTATTTTTTTTTTTTTGGTTTAGGAGAATTGCATATTTTTCTTTTATCACGATTCTTCTTCTTGCTAATTTTAGTAACAAGAAATGAGCATTTGTTCTAATACATTCTATTATGCTAAAGCTAAGTCTTCCAATTTCATGTTCTCAGAGAACACCCGTTCCCTAGCTGTTGCACATATGAGAAAGATATGGAAATAAACATTGAAATCTAGTCGGAAGTTTTCTTTATTTCGAAATTAGCTCATAAACTGAATTATCCTTCATTCTCATTAATTTGATTCAATAATATCGGTATGCTAACTGTTTATATTTTATCGTTGTTGTATTTACTTCGACTTTTAGAACATTTCATTATCTTTCATTTATTGCGTGTTCTTGAGATTCGCGGCTGTTCATATTTTCGCCATTGTATTTTACTTTCAACTCGATCTATATTCTCATTATTACATAAAGCATTTTCGTTAATATTATTTATTTGTCCAATCTCTCTTAGAATAGACTTCTTTTGTAGTTAGTTGTAGCGATTTAGAAGTATCAATAGGTATTCGACCATTCATCAGCCTGAATCATTTTTAGTTCTGTCTGCATATCCTAGTAACAGCATAACGTTCTAAAAATCTCATTCGATGAGAATATGTATGGATATTCATTTTCGGCCTTAGATGGTCCCATATAATCATGATTCTCACTTCATAGGTAATGGGTATTTTAAAACTGAAAAATCTATTTCATTTCCAATATATTTTTCGACTTACACATTCTGCTTCACAATATTGGATTTCACAATAATAGTCTTTCCATTTATCGCATTCAAGGGCGAGATCTTATATAAGATCTCGCTCAGACTACAATGAAAAGATATATCAGAATCGAAGTACACTATACGAGTGTGTCACAATATTATAAAAACTTTACAATTTACCTATTGAATCGTAAATAATAAGAACATTTACAGTTATAAAATATTCATCAATTTAATTCTCCAAATGATTAATCTAGAAACAATGAATGAGTAGATCCTATAATGGGATAAACATTAACACAAGGTGCTGATGATAGTATGATCTAATAATGAAGCGAGAGATGATTATACATAGTGTCATTACTTGAAAACTTCGTTGCTTCTCATATTCTTCTGATGGATCATTTCCTAGAGCAATAGATACTCCTTGGAATTTGATAGGATTCTAAGATTCTGCTGAAGGAATATGAATGAGGATACAATTAATAGCTTTGCAGTTATGCAAGTTCAAACTTCGAAGCCGTTTTTGTACAAAAGTTTTTCGAAATAAAATTTAGAGGAAGCATCGACATAATTGTAACCTCATTGCAAGAAATCAGGGTAATGACAAACTTGTTCCATACAACCCAAATCACTGCGATGACGAATAAATATGTTTATATTGTCAATATACAGATAACCTTTTTCTCAGCACCATTTACTAACTATTAACAATGATTACTCAAAACTGACTAAATTTCAGTTCAGCTTCACAACGAAATATATTGCGAGGGCTATGCCCCAGGCACTGTTTTGAGGTAAAACGTTGTTCGACAGTCTTATCACAGAAACAAAAACAATTATTCCACACACTACCCAGAGAATACTCGATAACAAAATAAATACAGCACGAGAGCAAAAATTCAGATTTTGGCACTGTTCTAGTCATTGTGATGAATCGGAATTTCAAAAACTAATAATATCTTTACATAAAAAACATTCTTCAAACGTCAACTGATTAAATTCCTGAGATGGGGGGTTTGAAAAAGGTTTTCCTAAGGAAAGATATACAATAGGACAACACGTAGACGAGGTGAGATCCATACTGTGCGAAATAACTATAGGTTAATATCTACTAGTTGAAATTATTCCCCAATCTATTGCACTTATAAAATGAATAATATACTGGTATTCAGGAAAAAAACGAGTTCGCGAGGTAGGCTATGGAATTCCTAACGCATGCATCTTCGCTCTAACCATAGGTCTGATCCACAATAAAGGAAGGAAAATTTTAGTTTGAGTTTCAACGTATCTATTATGTAAGCTACGCCATTGGTTAGGAAGTCCTACTTCGAGCTCGTTTTTTTTTTTTGAACATCCGATATTTTCTATTTTCACTGAAAGTCGTAGTAGGAAGAAGATAAAATTGGAAGAGAGACATCTCTAAATGATTTTTCGAAATGTGTTGATCATCCTGAAGATAACACTTCATAGTTTTCTTCTGGTGATTGGACAACATTAGCTATGACGTAATTCTCTTGTAATAAACGTAATTTTTGAATGACACTGGAATCTCTCGGAATAATTTTTAAATATATTTCAATTCTGATGTAAATTGATCTGAAACTGATTCAAATATAAAGAGATGATGTCTCCATTCAATTTGGGAAAATGTATCATCATAATTTCAACTAGTCATATTATTTCATAGATGATTAAATCTGTAACTACTAAATTAAAGATATTTTACCATAACATAAGATATAATGATCAGTCTGCAAGTTCATGAGCATAGTCAGTCTTTCTTCAAGAAGGCATATTCAGAGACAGTACCTCTTTCATCCACTCTACTGTCTACGCCCATGTAACAATCCTCCAAGAAATCTAGATACAATGCTAGAACGATGCTGAAAGCGATTTTCACCCAGTATACGGACACCCTGTGATTACAACATACGGACGCCAATACAAACATACATTCATTCATATTACGAAGCACGTGCATAATGGATCACCGAGCTATATCTGACAGGTGACAAGTCTTTAGACGATTCCATAGATTTCAGAATCATTTTAGATCTCTTTCTAGGCGGCAAACTCAGCTCTGGATCTGGTGAAACGGAAGGTGCAGGAGAAACAGGATTGGAACTAGGCGGGGTTAAGATCGGATCCTCTTCGGAGTGGATCTCGTCAACTGCTAAAGCCGCTTCCACACGTCTTCTGATATCGTCTCCTGCGTTGATAGGGGTGTATGAGACGGTTGGAGAAGCAGTAAGATAGGCTGGATGTCTCAGAACCGCTATCACATCTTGAGGGCTCTTGATAATATCGAAAACGTCCGAATTGCTGTACCTATCTTCCTGCTCTGTGACTGACGCTGCAGCTGCCAAAAGCTCCACTCCTGCTGACGAAGGGACGCCGTAATCTTGCGAAATGTAGCTCCTATCTCTGGCGTAGAAGTAGTACTTTATATTCGAATCGTAGTTGATTGGTATTTCCTGTTTCGGGAGTGGACTTGCAATTGGAATTTCCCTAGTGTCTTTCTCCACGCTGGAACAACTAGACTCGTTGGAGTTGATGGATGTGGGAGGTGTAGGTGCACTTTCCGAATGACTCTTGATGTGAGCCTCCATCGATTTTTTAGAATTGAAGGTGTCGTTACAGATTGTGCATTTGTACACCTTTTCACCATAGTGGGCCACTTGATGTAACTTTAGAACGTGGTTATAGCCGAATGATTTTCCGCAAATTTCGCAGGAGTAAGGTTTCTCGCCTGTGTGCGTCCTGGAGTGAACCTTCAGTTGTTTGCTACAAGTGAATCCTTTCTGGCACACTTGACAAACGTATGGCTTTTCACCTGTAATAGAAGGATTATTTTGTAGATCATTTAATTTTTTTTTTCATTTTGTAGTAATATTTCAAGTCCAAGATCTTCGACAGTTCTAGGAATTTGATAACTTCTTTATATATGAATGCTCTGAATTGCCTTTTCATGTGCAAATGCTATATGTTCGCCAATTGATTATTGTGTATCTTTTATACTCAGTTATATAGGAAGTGATAGGATCGGAGAAAATAATTTCCTCAACTTAATTTTCCCATAAATAAATGATTTCAAGCATGTTCTGGTATCTCAACGTTTTATCATAAATTTTTCGTCTCTTGAAAGCGTTAAAAAAATCGTCGAAGTTGCTATAGTCAAAAGTATCAACACGTTTGCATCTTTGATAGAACAAGACATGTATTGATCGAGAGCTCGAATCAGGAAAATGAATGTGCATGGTGCAGCAAACAACTAATGTATTAAATTTCATCCAAATAGCTCTTATAGTTTACTAACAGTTTTCAATGCAGAACCTGGGGAAACTGTTCAATCTATTTACGTGGAACTTGAAATAAAAATGGGTTGCTATAACGCATAGAGCCTCCTAGCGTCTACAATTTCTTATGCAAGAAAGTTAACACATTTTGAACTTCGAAAATATAACCATTATCTGCTATAATCGTGATGAACTTGAGTATTTCCCAGAATTTCGTTAACGAGGCAAAATTCAAAGATTCAATAAAATATAGTCTTCTGGGTACAAAAAAAAGGCATTGTAAAATTTATTGGGTTTTAACTCAGAATTAAAAACATAGACAGAGGGAGCGCAAGTTAGTGCGCAAAATATGTGCTAAAAAATTTGACAGATGAAGAAGAATTAAAAAAAACATTTCAGGGACCAATCTGAAATGCCTCCATTCTTTCTCCACAAAGAGCATACTTCTTACTTGCCAAGTGAAGTTAATGAAAGTTTTGTAGTTACTCAAACAATATTGAAAAAAAAATATCTAAAAACACTACCAACTCACAAAAACGCCAATGACAGATCGTGGGGAAGAATACAAAATTGATGCAAAAGCAGATAGAAACGGTTTCATATTTAACCTACATTTTTGATAATATTAAATCATTGTTCATTCGAAAATGAATCAGAATATGACAACGCCAAGATAATTATATTGGGAACAGTTTAAAATTGGGTATACTTCCTTTATCTATGTTTTGTTACTCCGAGGGACAGTTTTTCACATGTAAATAAATAAAAGTTTCCCATGATGCAGGTTTTATTCGTAGATGAAACCTCAGAAATGAATTTATTTATTCGCATGTGAAAAAACAAGGTAAAAATGGGAATTATGTATAGAAAAGTATAACTGATAAATGGTATTCACGGTTTTGCTGGCACATGGGTTCTTTTTTAACCTAATAATAACTGTATACATATTCTCTTTAGAGTATTTCACTGATGTAGCGATTTTCCTCAAATTTAAGCTATGCTCTTAGAAGATTCTTGGTTTTATGATATTCAGGATATAACTGAATTGGAAAAATGAGATATTCTTTGGATAATTTTAAGAAAAAAGTTTTATATACATAGGCCCGCAAACGCCTTCGAGATACCTGGTGTTTCTTGTTCATGATGATTATACCAGTTTATTGAATCTTCATTAATCTTTGCTAGATATTGGGTAAATGAGTAGTAAAACTTATAATTAATTTATTTCATCACAGCTTACTTACTGGATCTTTATAGTAATTTGGATTGTTCTGAGGATTACCAAAGAATTGTTTGATTTTTATTTTCGAAATCGATAGCAGGTACAGCATAACTACAAGAAACCAAAAAGTGTAGTACTGGACCAAAGTTTCTTTTCACAATTTTCTAAACTAGCAGTGGTCCACCAAGGAAAATTCTTAAGAAATGGGCACTGTTCCAGAAAAAATATCGCTCTGTAGATTTGCATTCAAAATAGGCATATAACATTATGAAAACTTCGAGTTAGAATATATATGCTTAATTTGAGTTGAATATCTTATGAAGGCAAGGTACTATGAAAAAAAACTTGAAAAAGATGGGACTTAAACACCCTGTATCTCGAAAACGAATCGTTCTCGGGCCAATGTTTATAGGATTTTTTTCTTGAAATGATCCGAGGAATCTGTCAATTTCGTTTTTACGTCCAATTCAGGAACACCTGTATATACAATGTTTTTTTTTTTCAATTTTGATCAAATTCGATTTGAACAAGTATAAATGAGTAAAGTGTTACACTAACATACCTGTATGGGTTCGCATGTGGATAACAAGTTGTCCAGACTGAATGAAAGTTTTTGAACAGACGGTACACTTGTGTGGTCGTTCTCCAGTGTGGATCCTCATATGCCTGTGTAGTTTTCCCGAATGCTCGAAAGCGCGAGAGCACACTTCGCACTTATAGGGTCGCTCTTTGGTATGGATCCTCCTGTGGACGCTCAGGTTTTCTTTGACACTGAAGCTCTTGTTGCAGAATTCGCACCTGAATGGTTTCTCACCAGTATGGGTACGATAATGTCTAGTCAGTCTTGCAGGTACTGCGAAGGTCTTGGAGCAAATATTGCAACGATATTGATCCTCCGTAACTTTGACACCGTGAGTTCTTTGATGAGTCTGGAAAAAAAACAAAAATTGATTTTTTTTTTACAATTTTCGCATGTTGATTCTATCAAGAAAGTACTGAGAATTGATCATTACAAACGCCAAACATAAGAAATTTCTGGTAAAACTTTTCTCTCCATATTCAAATTGAAACAGACCGAAATATGTAGAAATATATTTGTTGAATGTAACATCTTAACTTTGTAGGTACCTATAATAGCTTATACGTACGTGTAATGTACAAAATTCATAATCCATCTGAAGTCGAAATGAAACATGCCCATAATACAAGGAGCAAATTTTATTTGAATGATTAGGTATTCACGGCTTTGTTTGATATTCAAGCTACTTGGCTTGAGCTTGATTTGAAATCAACTCAAGTTTAAGTCAAGTAGTAGTTTCTCAATGTCAAGTCAAGTAGTTAATTATTAATTATTAAGTACTTGACTCAACATTGGAAAACTACTACTAGACTTCAAGTCAAGCTCAAGCCAAGTAGCTTGAATATCAAGTTAAGCTATTCGACTTGGGATTGACTTGAAATCAATTCAAGTTCAAATCAAGTGAAGTATTTATTTATCAAGTACTTGACTTGACATTGAGAAAATAACTACTTGACTTGAACTTGAGTTGATTTCAAGTCCGCCAAGCCCAAGTCAAGTAGATCGAATATCAAGTCAAGCCATGAATCCCTAAGTCATTCGTAAATTTGCTAGATACTCGAAAACTTTTCGGGAATTAGATGAATAATAAATCGTACAATTATCTCAATGGGTTTTCAAGATATGATCTTTAGTTTGAACCATTATACCCATAAAATTTGTCGAAACAAGTGGCCTACGTTAAAAAGTACCATAGATGACAAGTGGGATATTTCGAAATCAGAATTTCATGGAGATTATGAATAGAATATGAAAATTGTGCATTCTCATTCCAGAAAAAAGGGTGGTATTTTCCTAGCCGAAAATTTCCAAGAGTTGTAGACCTATCGAGCACTAATGACTCACTTCGTATATTCAAATCATATTGAAATGAAAGATGAACTCACCTGAAGGGCTGACTTAGTAGGGAACATTTTTTGGCAAATCATACACACGTTCTGCTCGCTTGGTTTAGCAGATGCTTGAGTAGCGGTAATTGGAAGATCAGGGCTGCATACTACTTTTTTGACCAATGGGACCTCCTCCACCTTAGGCTGGATTGCAGGTACGGAAATGGAGGTCTCGTTGTAGAAGCCTACCATCTCAGGCATTTGCCAGTTTTCTGGAAGAGAAGGAGTAACCTTAATTTTGGAATATCTGATTTGTCACTGACACACAGCATCAGCATTGAAACTGATAATTGGTACACCATCAACACTAACAATGTACCAGAGATTTTTACTAACAAGCCGATCAAAGGCTCAAAGATATACGTAAAGTCACTATTTGACCTGTAATTATTCAATGTATTTTTTAATCTTATATTGATCACCCCTTTCACAAAATTCTAAATCATATTATTTTGCTATTCTTTGATATTTGTATTCTTTGTGTTGAAAATAGTTTTAGGTTTTTTTCGTTTTTTCATATTAGTTTTGAAACAGAGTTTATAAAAGAAATGTGTGCTCAAATACAACAAACAACACAAGAAAATTGATGATAATATAAAGAGGTTTAAAACACACTAGATGCAGTTGATACCATTTAGGTACAATTCAAATAAAAAAACATAAAAAGGAAAGCTCATAAGCACAGCTGAAAACAAAACAAAGAAGAGATGGGAATTTAGAAAAAAATTAACAAAAGGTAAAATATTGATACAGGATGATTGCAACTTGAGTACTAATGCTTTTAATGAGAATTTTATATTAGTTGGAAACACGATAAACCAAGATTCGTATATATTACCTAAGTAAGAGGAATTGAAAATTTTTATTCAGACAAAATTTTCAAATACCACCCTTACCTATTTTTTAGAGAAAATTGTATTTGAGTTCATAAATATAATAAAGAGAATAAAATCCAAAGAAATGATTGATGTATATGATATGACAACAATTGTCTCAAGAAATGAATTTTTCCACGAGAACTAAAAATTGCAGAAGTGATAACTATCTTTAAAAATGGAGACGGAAAAAAAACTGAAAATAACTGTTTAAGAGTTAAAGAGTACTGACAAGAAAAAAAATTCAAAAAATGTTTGAAGGAATATGTACATCTTAAAGATGTTGACATGGCATGTATATTGATGCTGTAAATATATAATATTATTATTATAGTAAGTTTTAACCTTGTCTAGGTCTACCTTGCCTTTATACCTACACAATTGTAAACATATTATGATAGGTTGACCTTATGTTGAATAAATTAAATAAGATTTCTCAATAAGAATTATGTAATTCATTGTTGAGTTCATTTTAAATAACTTAATTCTAGGATTTTCCCTGAAAGCTTTGAGGTTGAAGAAAATCTTTACGAATGGAAAAGAAGGGAGAAAGAACAAATCTCACATAGTTCAATATCAAATATTGGGATCCGCAATCATAATCTCAATCATCTCAAATAATCACAAAATGGTGGGAGGAGAAATTGCATTCGCCAATTTGTAATCATGCCATACTGACGTGTATTTCTGTCTGAATAATAATTTGTGAATTTCATTTCGTATCGAACAAAATAACTCAGATAGGTACTCAATATAATGCAGGTAGTACTGTTAATTTGTTGACTATTAAACACGATTTCGTTGAATACATTCTAATATAAATTCACGTCTTGAAACCCGAACATACGTGATAGCTGTTTGAATATTTGCTGAATCCTTTTATGATTAAATGTCCTCAGAGATCAATGAACGTAAAGATAACACTTGAGTTGTAACCAGAAATGAGCAACAAGCTCATTCATGCATCCACAATTTTTTATTCAACCATTAGGTATAATCAATCATTCTATTGGTGTTTCAGATTTTGAGATGGACATATCAAGAAATCATCAATAGTTAGTCAAGCTGGATTGATTCTTATTATTCGAAGAGATAAACTCCAAAAAAATCTATTCTCCTGAAATAATCACAATTTGAAATTTAGGGACCAATTTTCGAATCAACAAAGTCTCTTCTCTTTTTATAAAAAATTCAAAGTATAGAAAGCAATCTCGAAATCGACAAAATCTTTTCATGAAAATTTTCATTTATTGATTCATAGGTAGAAATACCTAACACAAATTGTTCAATGGGATATAAGTTCATTAGTTCTTCATTAAACCAATATTGAATGAATATTCCACCATCAAAATTATACAGTATAGCAACCAATTTCGTACTGAACATTTCGCAAATGGTTTTGTATTATTTGATTTGATTTTTGGTTTCTATATGACTCTAAAATACGAGAAATTTCTTTTTTTTCCTGGATTAATTCGGAAGTTTGGTATTGAATATATATTATTATAAAATTCTAAAGTTAAAATCTTTAGAAACTATATTAGGTACCTGACTTTTTCAGAGGTTTGCTTTTAATGCAAATGAGTTGAATATACTGAGAGATATTTTTTCTTCTCAGATTTCAATTTGAAAATAAATTATAAGGCAAAAAGCTTATGAGAAATTCATGGAACTGAATTTTCATTTCAGAAATAAATTCTGAAATTCTTTATTAATATTATTCCCAGTTCCTTGCTGAATACTGGAATACCTATATCAATGCGCATCAAAATGGCGGAACTACTGGAAAAATCTCAAGGAAAATTCAACGTTGAATAGAAAGGAAATTCCATTTGGTTCAAAATTTATTTACAAATTGATTTGAAAATTTTAACTTATTGAAAAGGAAGAAAATAGTAAATTCGGTCCTCAACATATGGAAAACTTATATCGAGTTGCATTATGTTTCAAAATAATATTCTTCAATATGTTAATTGTGCGATTCTTAATACCCAATCTGAATCAGACTTACTGATTTGAAGACTATAGTACTATTCAATAATTTTTTATTGTAAGCAGAAGGGACTGATCATCATTGACATATTTACGAAATAAAGTGAACAATGAACTCAAACGAAAACAAAGCCTTTGACCCAAAATAGTGAAATGAAATAGAGACATGCGCACTTTTCACTTTCCATTTCAAAAAAGATCGATATTCAAATCAAGAAAAAGGAGCGATGTTATAATCAAGTAAAAATATAAAGCTACCATAAGAATTGAAGATACTCATTGAGAAAATTCAATTAAGGAAAAACAAACATATTAAGATAATAGTTTATGCATCAATTTTTTTTTTACAATTCCATGTGATAAAATATAAACAACTCAGAGAATATAGGTCAAGCTTCCTGTTTTTGATCACAACAAGTAACCCATTTTAAAACAATAACAAACAGCGCAGACGAAAATAATTTTAAAAATTTCGGAAGGTATGAGTGAAATATTGAATTATGAATGAAAATAGAAAACATTGATTTCTACTAACCATTTCTTTGAGTAGTTAATTTCGGCGTATTTTTCGTATACAAGTCTTCTTGGTTTCTTTTTTGGGCCATATCATTGAATTTTGATCACTAAAAAAAAAAAATCACGTAACACTTGATGCACGGGTCCGCATACCGTGCGTTGTGAAAACGCAACTTAACAAGATAAAATGCAGCCTTTGAATGCACGCGCAAGGGAAAAGTTGACAAGTGCGTATACTGAGCGAGAGAATAGTGTTTTCAGGCCCCTCCTATTGCGTGTGCAATGCGTAGGACCAATATTTGGGAGTGGTGGGGGGACGACATTAGGTCGGTTTTTGACCTCGGAGTTCTTAACCCGAAAATCCCAACTAGCACCCCCTCACTTTCGTTCGTCAATATTACGCAGTCAGGGACGGACTGGCCTTCATAACTTAGTGTGATCAAAGTTTCAAAGCAATTTTTTGTGCATGGAAAATTGGTTTGCATCTTAGAGTAATAAACATAGATAGAGGGAGCATATGTCATTTTCAGTAAGCAAATTTTGTCCCCAACATGAACTATCAAATTTGACATGAAGCGCGCGGAAATGAAAACATATCAATGATAAGATATTTCACTCAATTCGCGAGTTTCTTCATAAAAAACGCACTTTTTATGTCCCAAAGTGAATCAACGTTTCATATTAACTCAAAATATATTGAGATAATTACCTAAATATATCAGATTTCCAGAAAACATACTTCAAACGCACCAAACGACGTAAAACAACCGATGACACTAGGAGAGCAAAAGTTTCCAAACCTTAGATTTCATCAGGTAGATACAGAAAATAATTAATATTCTGCTTATTATAAATTCGACAATTAGGAGAAGAAAAATATCGGATTCTAAATATTCAAATGTGCACATTTAATTGAGAATCACTCAAATAAATATATTTCATTGAATATAATATACATTCATAACAATATAGTAAAATTGTGGATTTGAAAATATATCACAATCCGGCAACGTAATCTAACCATGTTGGGGATATGTAAAAATTGCGTATAGTCCCTCTATCTATGTCCATTACTCTATGGTTTGCATTCGAACATAAACTCCGTAGGTACTTATGAAAATACCCTGCGATTGAGCGTATGATAAACGAAAACTGGAAAGTCCATGACTCATAATGGTTTGTTATTTTCGATAATAAACCTTGGGAATCGTTATGGGGAAAAACAAAATGTAAGCCCTCTGAAATCAACACACTTGGCGTTGAATAATAATAGTAATAATGCTTATTCATTGTGATACATAAACATACAATTTTCCATCACATTAAAGTGATCCTATGGCCTGGACAATGATTGCAAATCATATGTCAAAACTTGTCTATAATAGAATCCAAAAATAGAATGTGAAAATTCCGTTCGTTTTACGATCAGAGCTTTTCTCGACAACTATAGCAGCTATTTTGATGAAATTTGGTAAATTGGTTGATCCTAGTTCGATAAAAAATTCTGAAATAAACAAATAACAAACAATAATTTTAATTATGTCCGGAAATCTTGAGGATACATAATAATAAAATAATAAACATATCTTGATATTATTAGATTCGATTTAATTCATGGAGTTTCCGTTGCACTGCGACCTAATGGTCTATTGTGCCCCCCCAACAGAGCTATCCTCTCCATTACGTGATATATAGTTCGCCTTCTAGTTCCAGAGTTATAATGAACTCCAGTTTCTGGGATAGCTACTTCCCCACTTTTACACAAGGCCGTAGCCAGGGGGGTCCGGACCCCCCGAAATTTTTTCAGAATACAGGATTATAATTTCACCGAAAATTGTCTCAAATTTTACTATTTTATTATTATTATTTTTTTTTTATTTTATTAATCGCAAACTTCGCAATATTTGTCTGGAGTTCAACTCAAGGGACCTTCCCAAAATTTTTTTTAGCTACGGCCTTGCTTTTTCAAGGTTCTTCTCCAGAGCATATTTTGCTTTGGCTACTGATGGCGAAGCATTTCGTCACCAGGTGATCCGGAGTTTCTTGCTCTTCCCCACAGAATCTGCACTCGTTATTTTCTGCTAGACCGATTCTCATAAAAGTGTGAAATCCAGTGAGTAGGTGAAGTATATATATTCTTGCTAAGATCCAGAACTTCTTGGAACTTGCAGTTTCAAAGAAACTTTTCAGAATAAATAACCCAGGAAGATTCCGTCAGAGTGTTTCTCTTTCAGTTTTTCCTTCTCCAGAAACTCTTGTAGGTACATTCATATTAATTTCATACTGAATACATAATTTACTACTCATCATAGTTTTGGAGTTATGAATTTTTTTCTAATTTGAATTTTCAGAAATAATTGTCCTCAATTCGAACTAAATATTCATTATAAATTTTCGTAACAATATAATAAAATAAAAAAAATTCCATAAAAATAAACCTATAGTCAATTTTTTTTCGAATGCCCCCCTAAAAAGAAATAACTCTGTACGCCCTTGTATATGCAGATCCGTTTAATTTTTATATAAAATATATTCAAATTTACTTGAAGAAATTGTACAATTGTTGAATAAGTAGTAAATAATATTCTAATTCCTTTAATTTTTTTGTTGGTACATATAATGAGATGTTTGGGAAGTTCTATACCTATAGAATTACTTAATTTATTTTTTCGGCAACCGTCCGGGAAGTGCTCACTTCCTGGACGCTTTTTCTCTGAGAAAGTAGCATTTCCCAGCCTAGTCCGGAAAGTACGTACTTCCCGGACTAGGCCGGAAAAGAATCATAGAATCCATAGCAACCGAGATAACGGCTGACAGTTCATATGGAATCAGTTGTCAAAAATTTGCATGTTTTTTTATCGCAATCGCAATAAAATATGGAAAGCAGTAGCGATAGTGTTATTTTACATGATTGCCGAAAAAATATTGTACGCAACACGCCCGAAAATGGTTTTTTTGGACTCACAGACTTCCAGGACTCGCTTACGCTCGTCCTGGAATTTTGTCTATTCGTCCAAAAAAACCCTAATTTCCGGACTTGTTACGTAAATTACTATTGTAAGTCTACTGACAGAAAATCATTTGCTATATGTATATCATTCATCCCCAAAATTAGGAAATTTGTGAAAAATTCATTTCTCATCATAAATTTGGCGTCTCATAATAATGAACATGTTATTAATTTAATACTGAATAGTTCACTTTTACCGCAAAGTCTTTGTTCTGATATTTCCGGAAAAATTAATTTAAAAAATGTTATTCGAGTTTCTGAAAATATTATTAGTGGTTGAAACTTCACCGCTAGATATCTATCATAAAATTTGCAGTGTTTTAAGAAAGTTCAATACACAATATTACTCAAGAAAAAAATTACGAATAATTTTTTTTTAAACCAAAACTTTTTTTAGGCGAAACTTTTTTGCATTGACAATACTCATAATAATGTTACTAAAAATCAAAAAGACTTTGCATCATCAAAAATATGTATCTAATATATTTCAAGTTTCATAAAAACATCTTATAGATTATCTTAAGAATTTCAGCATTATATAGGAAAATAGACCTAAAAAAACCCATGTTCATAAGAACTAAAAATAGATTAATCTCGCCAAACAAAATAAATTGAAACTCAACATTATTATTGCTGACTTATCGTTTCATGTAAATCCTTTGTATATAAAAATCAAACAATAGGTGCATCTGATTTCCGCAATTTATAACTAGAATATTGCAACGACTGATTACAATTACTACATCATTGTCATTTTGTTAATATCGTTCATTGTTTCTCTCATCACTCCAAAATGTAATAAGGATGAAACCACAGCTCCGAATCTACGTCGATTCAACAACTTCGATCAGATATCCAATTTGTTCAACAAGCCACACGCCATAAAACGTTCATAGTACCCAGTACGAATGAAATTTCACCGAAGGTCAAGGAAGACATCCGTCAGTAGTTCCGCCTTATAAAGTGGTGAAAGTTGAACGAAAGAGTTTCAAAGGCCGAAGCCATCCAAAATTATACATGTCTAGTCCTATGGCTCACGATCACCTGCGCGGATAAAATCACAAGTGAACTTTTTATGGGCACATGAATAACAATATCATTGTCGTTGGAGAGACATAAGCATCCAAAAATACGAGAATAAGAAACCTGGACCGGATTCGTTGTGAATATATGGAAGGATGTGATGCTAGAAGTTGAAATATGGAAAAATCTTCAAATCAAGGCCTGAGATGCAATACTGGAAAGTAAAAGTCCTTTCAGAAAAATAGTTATTTTTAATCCCGAGGTGAACGGTTAGTATAATTCGCTGAGGGATTAAAAAACACTTAAGTCACTTTGGAAAAATATTTAAGAGATTCAGTAACAAATAAATTAATTTGTAAAAAACGTGTCAGATTGCCTGAGGTTTTTTTTGTATAAGGATTGAATTTTTTTTCCCTATACGCCTCTACTATAATTTTTCCAATTTTATACTATTTTCTAAGTGGGAGACTTTTCTACCTTCTGCTAACACTTTTTTCTTCTATTTGGATTCTTAAAAGAAGTATTTCCTCTTATCTGTCTTACTTATTGGGATTTGTATTATTAATTCCCTATTCTCATGCAGTTTCAGCGTCTGTATATTATCTTCTTTCTTTATTTATTATATAAATATTTTCTCAATATTTAAATTTTCAATTCTTCTCTAATTTGTTGCTTGCTTATATACCAAGGCGCCAACCGCTGTTTTGATTACTGTATTCACTGTACTTTCCAATTGATCTTTCTTATTGTCTTTCGTATTATACCACGTCACTCTTGCATACGTAATCCTTGGTATAAGTACTATTTTTATTATCTTCAATTTGTTTTCTAAGGAAAGTTTACTTTTCGGATTGAGCATCGGGTAGTCTCCCGTGCAATTGTTCTGCCTTTTTTCTGTTTTCTTCTATCAGCTGTTAAAGTTCATTATATCTAGAATTTCTGGAATTACTCCCAGATATTTTACTCCCTTTTTCCATTCTGATTTCTATTTTGAATTATCAGGTTGCTGTCTTGTAGGAGTAGTGTGCTAGTAGTATTGTTACCCTAGTAACGGGATATCACTCACTTTAAATCTTTAGGTATTAAAAGTACCATATTAGTCCCTGAAATTAGGGATTAAAACTACTAGTTCAATCCCTGAAGTGTATTACATATATTTTCGAATTTGGAGTCGTTTTATGGATATATCCTCGCCACTGGTTGAAATCAGTATTTTTTGTTATCACTAAATACAGGGCGTTCCAATAAGAAGTTTCATTTTGAAATTAAAAAAACGAATATATTTTAAGAGAAATCAATGGATTATTTCGTTGCAAAGAGGGAAGGTATGCCATTAACGATGAAAAACGATATCAGCCAAATGGCCGACATGGCTCCAGTTACAGCAGCATATCTTTTTCATGAAATTTTCCATGATCAATACGAACATTTGCCGCTGTATATCCTCAATAACTTCACAAATTTCATATTTAGACTGTTGAATCGATTTGGGAGCATTGGCATATACCTCATCTTTCACTTGGTCCCTAAGCAAGAAGTCTAAAGGTGTTGAATCACAAGAACTCAGTGGCTAATTTTGATGATCTTTTCGAGAAATATCACTGCCATGTAAGTTTCCTTGCAAAATGATTATTTCGTTGCTTATGTGGCACGTAGCACCGTCTTGTTGCGAATGAACGTCGTCCACATCAATATCATCCAATTCCGACCATAAAAAATCATTAATCATAACTAATTCCAAAGATGAACGAAGAATCGAGAAATCTGGGTTTTCGTCAACACCACAAGATACAGCAGCAATATTTTCAGTTGTTCTTGAGCGACTCTCGGGGTTTCTATTCCTGACATCACTAACTTGTCCCAACAGCTCAAATTTTTCCACCGGTTGCATTATTGCTGGCCAAGAAGGTGCTTCACTACGACCCGAAAGTGCTTTACTTTTGCTAACTAATGTGACTACAAAATTTTCACCATTTTGTAATGAATTTTAACAATTTAACGGCGTTGTTGAAACGTATATCGTTTCGGAATGGCGTAGTTTACTTGTCAAATGTCAAAAAATTACAGCTTCAAAAGTGACAGCTTTCCAGTTAAAGGGCTCAATGAAACCTCTTATTGGAAAAACCTTTGCCGAGAACGTATAAACATTCTGATGTGATTAACAACTTCGATATGGAAACTGTCATAATCTTCACATCTTACTCGAATCTTATGAATCGTATGGAAATGAGAAAAATTATGATAAAATTTGACAAGCTGTTTATATACCCTGTATATCATTGCTCCATTTCAAATATACCATTCAAGAGATTATTTCAAGTATAATATTTGACCAGAAATAAATTCCGAAAGGACTCATCACAATTTTGTAATATCAAATAATACAAATCACTTATATTAAAAAAAAACTAAAATCTCGAGAAGCGTGATTGAAGATTTGTTTGAAGCATCTTTTAGTCTTCATTCAGAAACCGAGATTATGAAAAAAACAGGCTGCTAATTAACAGGAAAACTAAACAGAATACCTCATAAATAAATTAGATTACTATCTCTTTCTTGCCTAGAGATATGGAGCACCATCGTTGCATATAATTTTGTTTATGTGTATGTTGCACAAAAGTATGATGCAGTTTTCGGTTTTCGAGTCGGGAATGATCTCAAATAATTGTGTTTACTCACTTATGAAAAATTATACATGTATAAAGTTCTGTGGCGCATGAATGAACGAATTAAAGTTCCCTATAATAGATATAAATGGAAGAAATAATGTGAAATTAACCGTGCCAAGAATACAATACCAATATTCCCCAAATATAAATTCATACCAAAAGACCATCAAATAAAGGTAAATCGAATAAAAACTAAAGACCGACGGCGTCCAAACTTTAATTTATCAACTAAATAGCGTTATTCACGAATGAAGAATTAATGAATAGCGTTGTCCCAGTCGAGTCACCGAAATAGATAAGGAGTGTTTCAACATTTAAAACACGCGTAGCGATAAAGCCTGATTGTGGAAACATCTCAATTATTGAATAAATTATTGAACCGCCATGGTCGTCTGGCCCAGATCTTTGATTTATTAACAAATCCATTAGTACCGATCCGAACAGGAAAATTATTGCACCTGTTTTTTAATTATGAAAGTGTGCCAATTTTAGGACATTTCTGACCGATCTTAAACCAGAATGGTGAACTATCCTAGAGAAGACAAAACAATAGTAAAAAAATTCGAGAAAAACACTGATTTAGTGTCCGCCGATTTCGCCACTAAAGACCACAGAACAAAACTATATATTCATATGAAATTTGATTCATTATGTCATTGGTGCCGGTTAGTTTATTTAGATGATGGGTTCTGATGATACGATCTTGACATTTCCATTTTTGAATATTATTATCTCAGTAGCATATTATGAATTAATTCTGCTTTTTACTCATGGGCGCCCGCAGAAATTTTTCTCAGGGGGGGCAAAATGAAAATTATTGAAAAACGTCCATGATTGTATAGGCGAAATCAGTATTCCGTTTTTTTCTATTTCTGTATTTATATTCATAAGAGGGGGGAGGGCTATGCAAGAAAAAAAAATTCAATATCTAGTAATTTTGAATTCTTTGGCAAAAAATTGAACAAAGAAAAAAAGCATTACATGTTCTTTCGAGAATCTCGTTTCAAGGACAGGAATCAAATGATTTAAATAATGGAAGTAATCTTCAGCTGAATCTGCTTAATAATTAGATCTGTACATTTGTCTACCGCAAATTCGTGGTTTTCCAATCTCTATATTGAGACTGAGCAATAGATGATGCTTTGGAAAAAATTCTGTGAAGCATGCATCATCGGAGCGATGTTTTCCACATATTTCAATAATTAAATTTATATGACGGTGAACATCCACAAAATTAATAGAAACACCTTGTAGTGTATTTGCTATTGGTTCCAATATATTTGAATATTTACTTGCTACCGTCAAACAAACCACAAAAGTGAAAGAGTTTATTGCAGTCCATAACTGAGCAGCTCTTTTTGTGGTTGAAGAATTCATTGAAATTTCTCCAGATTTTATAGCAGAAATAGTTTTGAGAGTGGTTTTCAAAGAAAACTCGCAAATATTTATATTCAGCTGATCAACGAATTTCACAAAACAAAGGAATATTTGGAATCAGATTTCTTCTTAAAGTACTCTCTCGAAAAAAGAATATAATGTCCTTAACGGTGCCAATGCTATTACGAATTTCAGTAATTTTACTGATGTCATTTATTACTAAATTCAACCTATGGTAGGCACAATGGAAATAAATTACTTTCTTGTACTTATCTCTTATGATCTTTAGAACCCTGTGAATTGCACCAGCCATTGTTGAGCATCCATCATAACCTTGTGCTACAAGTTTGTCCAAATTCAAACCAGATTTTTTTATAAACTCAAGGATTGAAACAGCTATGCAATCAGCATTCAATTTGTTCAATTGTACGAATCCAAGAAACTCTTCATTCACTATAAAATTTTCATTTTGCTCATGTATACATATCGTATTCCAATAGATAACTGCTCATGTCCAGAAATATCAGCAGACTCGTCAGCCATTACACTGAAATACTTCGAAGAATTTGCTTCTTCTACAATATTTGTCATTGGTACATGCCCAGCTACCGAAATGATCTCATTTTGAATTATGTGAGGAGTATATTTTGAGTTAATAGCTGCGTTGAATAAATGGATCTCGAAATCTTTATCACCCGCGACTGGTCTGAATTTCAAAAAGATCACTAATTGCCAGAGTTCTTGGTGCTCTCTCCTATAGGCATACCGTGAGTTCCGCAAAAAACTATTGTTTTTATAATCGGTTAAATTTTTTTTTCTTTTTTCTGCAACACTTTTTTTCTTACCTTCATCTATTGAAGACAATAGGAGCGTATATATAACATGAATTTATAAAAAAAATGACACGCATGGAGTGCGTTCGGTTCCATGTTATTTCTTTACCCAAAAAGTGCTCAACGCGTCTAAAAAAGTTTTCAATTCAAAAAATACCTCTGCTATATGCTCTACTATATGTAGATATAGTAATTCCATTGAAAACCGGAAAATTGTTGTGAATCCATCATTTTCCTTTTTTCCTTGCCCTTTGGATTGAGAAAGTATTATTGAAGGAGTTGTGCTGAAAAATGAATCAAAATCTCAGGGGGGGCCATGGCCCCCCCTGGCCCCCCCCTGCGGGCGCCCATGTTTTTACTGCCGATCTGAAGAGGCTATATACAGGGTGTTTCATTATAAACTGGACAAACATATATTGTCGTGTAGATGACACCGCGAGAATAATTTTTGCCTTATGACATATACCTCATTTTCGAAGCATAAGCGAGATACAGGGTGTGCAACGTCATTTCTGAGTAATATTCTGTTGAGTGTGGTCAGTTATGTATAACCTTTAAAGTTACGATTTTTTGGTCATATCAGAGTATTTTGAGTGCTCAATTCAAAAAAGGTGAAGAACTCTAAAAAAAAAATCATAATGGCAGAAAACATGTAACTTTCGAGATTTTTTTTAATTTAATTTTCTGATTCAATTCAACGTTCTAAAAATTTCTGTGAAAAAATTCGTTCATAAAGCGAACAAAACATGTCTTGGTGCAGCGAACAAAAAAATTTCATCCGAAATTGTTGAAATGTTTCACGATTGAATTTTTTTTATACCTAACATTAATATGAAAAGAGAATCGAAAAATATGAAACGATTTCTTCATTCCATTCATTTTCAACATTTTCAAATTGATAAATATTTTTCTTTAAATGTGACCAAAGGAAAAATCTGACGATGTTGAATCCGGCGACCTTGGTGGCCACCGAATATTTTAATTATCTAAAGTTCACAGATTATTATAGATATTATATAAATAGGCACTAGGTTAATTTGACATATGAAACTTTCGATGATTTTTATAGTTGATAAAAAATTTATATATCTTGTTAGATATTTTTGAAAAGGACAAAAAAGCGATTTTATTTGTTATAGAAATTATTATGGTTTACTTAAAAAAAAAATTTTGAATACTTTCAAAACAAATGACTAAAAATTAATGATAATACCAGTGGGTTTCCACCAAATTAATTCTCCCAATTTAATTAATCAATTAATTAATTCAATTGATCGAGCCCAAAAATGTGTCATTCATTTTTTGCTAGCTCAAAGGGATTCTGAGATCCCCTAACCAGACAATGAATTTGAGACACCTCATACAATCTAAAAATCGAATAAAAAAATCTGTTTGCTAAACGCTGTGTTCAGATCTTCTCTTGGAAACGATATAATATGTATATAAAAAGAGATATATTCGCATAAAATATTATTCAAAAAACGGTTGCCATGTCATATTTTAGCTCAATAATCGGACCCCAGAAATTTGAGAAGCAAAAAATCGATGAACCATTTTTAATAAAATAAAAATAAAACTTATCCATATAAAATTGTTAAATTTAAAATATGTATTGCTAATTGCTATGATGATAATCAGTACAATATTTTTTACCTCAAAGTCACAGTACTTGGAATTTCGGAGTTATACATTTTTTAAATTTTATTTTCGAATTCGAAACTCGGTGCTAGATATTCATTAAAATCATTTTACATTCATAATTTTATATTTTTTTCCGTAAGTCGAGGCATTTAGAATAGGTATTTGCAAGTGGAAATAATAAACGAAAAATGTTTTCTGGACGACAAGTGGTAGCAGCAGAATGGCATCAATTGTCATATCACCAAATTTTTTTTTAATCGTATCATCTTTCGTACTTTTCTTTCAACAATCGGCCACCAAGCTCTTGCGTTTTGATACCTTCGGACTTCTAGCATAAACTGTCTACTACAGAATTGAGCGCCGAAATGTCGCCACATGTGAGTAATATGATTATTAAAATTGTGATGTTTCATTCATAACTATCACTTGTCAACTCTTCAATTCAGTAAACATCACAAGCGCTTATCTACAGAAAAACATGTTTTATTGATATATCCATTAGAAGCACTTAAATTTCATCTTACAGATTTTTCAATATTCCATCAAAATGTCAGAAGTCATTGAGAAGACCTCATTTCCTAAAATCACGTGAAAGTTATTCTTCGGATTTTAGAAAATTCGAATTTATCGATCAACTCGTTGATATTTAGTTTCAAATCCATTATGTAAATTAAATAATTAATCAATTAAAACTAGAGATTAGTGAATCTCCCAATCAGAATGCTAATAGGTGGGTATAATATAAACTAACGTGTGTGTAAGACTTTACTCATACGTAATCATGCCAAAGACTGGCGAATTTCTCTTCGAGCCAAAGCCATAGACACGATTTCATAGAACGATCTTGTAGAAGGTCATCAACGAGAAAATAGTATCTTTCGGTGACTGTACTTGACCCATCTCAACTCAGAGAATGTGATAGTTGGAATTGCAAGGAATTGTTTACAACAAATGGAGGGTGTTGTCATTATGTATTTTTTTCAAAAGGTTATATTGAGCGCAACAGGTCTGGCTTGATTATCGGAATGATATCTTGTTTGTTTTGAACTTGTAGAATCAATTGCGTATTATTAATCGAAGCAATCATCGATTAACTTCGCAATCTAATTCAGCAAAACACTATTAAAATTAAAATTTTGATAAAACAAATCAGAAAGTTTTTGAGCTTTATTTACCGTAAGCTATTTTATCACATATGTTTCGTGATTTTATATAATACACAACGGCAAATGAAGGTCAAACAATTTCCTATCATTATTATAGAACTTCCGATTTTAATTGTGTTTTTCTGACATTGATTGCAACGAATCTCTTATTTCTCAAAGCGCATAGGTATATTTATATTATCAAAATCGAGACATTAATGTTGAAATGCAATTTTATATAATATTTGTTGAAATTGATTGAATTTAAATTGTTTTCAACTGAATTCAATAAACAACACAATTATTATATATACTACCAAAAATGTTTGGTAGTAAAAACGAAGAAAGTATTAACTTAGTTAATTATTAAATCAGTGAAGGCTCCATATTTGAATTTTAGTAAAATTCGTCGTGTTATAACTATTTTTTTGTATTTATTTTTTTATTTCAGAGGATCGGTGCCAAGTAAGAAATCAAAGAGAATTTGCAGAGTAGTTTGGAGCAACAGCATAATTTTTCACATTGAAAATTTCATAAAATTCTTTGTAAAAAGTTTCAAGTAGTGACTAAAATAATATTATATATTCTATGAAATATACAAATGTTTAGTAAAATTTTTTTAACTTAGATTCATTTTCCTCTGAAATAGAAACTGTTAAAACTATCATATACCTAGTAAATATAAATATAAAAATTTTAAAATAAATATCTACCTCATTTGATCCTTCCGAAATAAAAAGGGGATTCTCAAAAATGAAATTCCATTCCCAAATTATAAGGGAATGCAGTGTAATTTATTGCATTCAGTATCAATGAAGCAATATTTATTCTAAAGATTTAAAATTTTTGATTTAAGCTTATTCCGAAATGTAAATCGAAAAAATTCCAGGACGTTGTTGAAAAATTTTTGCAGAATTATCCTAAATATCAGTATTTAAAATTAATAAATAAACATACTAGAAATGACGTTGTGAATGAACCAGCATTGAACAGCACAGTATACTAATGCATAAACATGAGAGTTATCTGTCAATCGTTACTAGCTCTCGAATAACAACTAAATCAAACGATTCAAAATTTCACCATTTCCATTTCGCACATAATACCTCAACCTTGCACACGAATAAAAAGAATGTTCAAGTCTCAAAATCAACAATCACTCCAAGTCCTGATGAGCTTAATACGCCCCAGATATTCCGAGAATCTGTGACGGTTCAAGCCACGAGGCAGAGCAGCATGTGTGAGGCGAAGTACTAGTGCATTTCGATCGGTATCCAAAGTGCGCCGCTCCGAAATGAACTGGGAGTACACGAGCCGGCAGGCCGCAGTCATTCGCCTCCACGTGTAGCTGTAACCGCTTTTTTACAACGATCGCCGACCTCGACAACTTTGAGAGACGTAGGTCGTCAAGTCAGTCCGCCTCGCCGACCAGTTTAGAATCTTGCGACGTTGCCGTAACGTGCCCAATTTCGGATATCTCACGACAATTTTCGAAATGTTCTTGTTTATTACGGTCGATAATGAGCACTTAGAATATTTTCAATTGGAAATTTTCGTCGAATTGAGATTCTGCCTTTCATGTTTTAGGGTCAAACACAATTTTGAATGATTTTCCCCGAATGGGTGATGTGCCATGTTGTACTTTCTTGATGTTTTTCAATATTTAAAGCTTTTTTATTAGATAAATAAATTAAAATGCAATAAATAGTAATAAAATTAGTATTTTTGTAATGAAATAATTTCATTAGTTTTTCAGTAGAGAAAATAACGTCAAAAATAGTTAAACTGAATAAATCTATTTTAAATGTATTTATAACCACTATTTATTGTTATGATTAAAAAGAATGTCTAGACAACATATCCATGCATATTATCAGTTTCTGTGAATAACAAAATTAATTGAAAACATCAACGGAAATAATTTACCAATGGGTATCGAGAAAATAGAAAATATTACAGAATTTAACTGCAATGCAGAGTTGGCAACATTGCAATCATTAGAATTATTGAATGATACTTTTATTCTGGTGAACCTAATTAAAACCTAATGAAATATTGAAAATCCTGTGAAATAATAGACAAGCCTGAAATCAGGGCATATATTGAAATTCGCTGCGCCTATAGCGCAAGCGTAAAATATAAAAAATTCTTTGAAATATCATTAGTTAAAAAACATTATTACTGACATAAAGATCAAAAAGAGACTGGGGGATAAATCTATAAATATTTTAAGAATTTAGATCAATTCATAAATAACGAGAGAAATTGCAATGGAAAAATAATCAGGCCAAAATAACGCTCAATATAGAGATAGGTCATGAACTGTTTTAACATCCTTTAATGACAGGGAACTTTTGATATTTCATTATCGTCTTAGAATAGTTGTTTCTACTCACTTATTCTCTTGATTCGAGACAAATCTGGATGCTATCACAAGAACCACCGTAGAAAAAAAAATTACACAATTATTGAATTGCGATGACAATTCCAGTGGTATTCACACCTAGTGATGACTTTCCAATATTATTCAAATATAGAACAGTTGATTTTCTCAATTAAGCACAGGTCAAAAATAATTCCGAACCATACTTAGACGAAATCAAACTGAATGTTTTTACCTCCCTTCAATCAAACTTCGAGCACCCGAACGCTGGCGGAGTGAGCCGAACCTCTATTTTTCACTCCTCCGCTGCCCGACGGCCACGGTCGCTTCCTCGTGGAGTTTACAGCACGTGGAGGCGAAGTACTGCGGCATTTCAATCGGGCTCAGCGCCTGTTATAATTGTAGAGATAAACAGTATTTTTGTTGACTTATTACCTACATTGTCGCTGTGTTTAGATCGGTTGATTGGCGGAGAGCACTATTTGTTCAAGATAAGGCGAATATGATGGTTGACTTGGGGCAACGATGAACTTTTGCTTGATCTATTGGATTGTCATTGCAATTGGTTTTAGTTTAGTACGTAGTTGGGAAGGTGTATGCAGTATGAGGGACTCTAATAAAAAAATATTTGGTTTTAATTACCTTGCAAAGTGAATATGCTAACGATGATCTCTGTGTTATCCATATTGGGTAGGTGGAAACGCAGCAAATTTTGAACTACTCTCTTATGTTTAAGTTTCTATCAATTTCCCTGATCTCTTAAAATATAGGGGGACTCATCCCTTTTTTTTTTGGGCTAGGAGAATGATTCAAATTTTGACGGAATCGCCAGTACTCAGCGCATGAGCTTGAATTATTTTTGACTCTACAGGCAGGTCAGAAAGTGGTGAAATACGATACCACCCTGTTTTTTTCAAATGAGAATGAACAATTTTTTAAGTCATAATCTCCATGAAATACTGATTTCGAAATACCCCACTTGTCATAATTTATCTACGGTAGTTTTTGATATAGGCTACTTTTTTCGGACAGATTTCAAGGATATAAAGGTTTCAACCATAGAGTAATAAACATAGAGATAATTGAATTTTTTTTTTAATTCCCGAAAAGTTTTCAAATTTACTACGAATTTACGTATCACCTTCAGGTGGTCCGAAAGACATTACAATGTTTTTAAAATGACCTTTAAAACTTTTCAATAAGTCCATTCATATAATATGTAAATGGTATGCCCTGCATTTTTTGCTGTCGGATACACTAGTGAGAGGTCTTCATTTTTTGTTGAGGCATGTTGTGCCTAAAACGAATAATTTTTTAAATATATTGCACTTCACGTTAAATTTGAAGAGTAATCGCTATTTGAGTCCATTTATATGCGTTATTCCAAAATCTAAAATTTATAGTATTAATAGAATAGCAATAATCAAAATGGAGTTTCTAATTTCTTCTTATTTCTTGTTTGAGAATCGAGATGATTATTTGTTATATACTTAGTAACAATTATCAAATTGTTATGAGATTTAAGTATGTAGGTATACCACCTATGTAGAAGCACTTCTTTATATTATAATTATAACCAAGTCGATCAATATTTCTGTTGGTATGGTATAGTATTCTTCGACTATTATCACATTTCAAACTTGAAATTTAAACAAGAAAGTGAGAAAATAAATAATGAAATTATACTATAGCAGCGATTGAAAAACCTATTTAGCCGAGAAGTTTCAGATTTGTGAAAACAAAATGGAATGGATTTAGCACCAAGGTAAAACACTGTCTAACAAGAACCAGACAATTATGAATTTCTCTACTAAAAACTCAAAAAAAATTATAGAACACCCTGAACTTTTTCCAAAACTCAAATATCTTCAAATAACGCACGTTTCAGTCGAAAAAAAAGAATTTGTATAAATAATACATATTTTGTGTTTCATTAACAAATTCTCTGAACTGCACTGATATGTTATCAACAATTTTACTAGGCTCTTGAGGTTTTTCGAAATTTTCATAATTTCCAAATTATTCAATGATGAAAATTTTTTGCAAACATATTTTCATGCGGTAATTTTCTGCTGAAACATAAGATGTATCTACCCTTCGGATTTATATATCGCACTCCCTACCTATAGAACTGAATTCCCCTGAATCCCCTATATCAATCATCATTCCACCCTTACACACTCTGTGATCCGCCTCTTCGTCAATTTCCTACAAACTAGGGAAGATTTCTGGAAGTTGAGCTCAGCTGATTTGTGAATTAATTTCCTGCTAAGTAATAATCTACAACTCCTCGTTTCAGAAAACTTCCATTGTAAGCAGGATTGTCAGGAACAAATAATTTCTATGTTCAATATTTTCACTTCATTTCGCCATAGATATATGGCATAGATTCCAAACTATAGTCTCTAATCAGTCGATCGAAGTTTTCTGAAACCCACCACATGAGTATGAACCTGTATAACTTGAGAGGTCTACTTAGAATTTTTGTGAAACTTCCTAGACTATTTTTTATTGCTCGCTCATCTGTTATTTCGACAGAATTTGTTAATTTTCGTTTTTTCGAACACCTTGAGGTTTGACTATTCTTCAATGAATCTGGAAACCTTGTAATTTAGAAGATATTCAATTCATTCCCCACATCGTAATTGAATCTGAAAGTTTGTTTTTTTTTCAAGTTTTTTTCTCATAGCACCTTCCTATTCACATGATATTTAACTTAAATTTGGCAGAGATATTCCAATTTTAAGTTTTCATCATGTGATATGATTATTTTGAATGCAACAGTGCCCGTTTCTTTCTCCAGAACTTTTTTTTGGTGGATCACTGGTAGTTTGAAAAAATGTAAAAAAACTTTGGTCCAGTACTACAATTTTTGTTTCTTGTAGTTTTGTTGTATCTGCTACCGATTTCGAGAAAAAAATTCAGACAACTTTCTAGTACTAGTGAACAAAGGAAATTCAAATTATTGAAAGCTCTGATGAATAAATTAATTATAAGTTTTGGTGTTTTCTTTTACAATCTGTAGTGCAGATCAATAAAGATTTGATAAAGTGGTATCATCAAAGCATCACAAAATAGTTGGACTACAAAAAAAAACCTGTATCTTGAAAACAAAACCTATGTATAGATTTTTTTCTCTTAAAATTATCCATTTTCCTTTGTATCTACAATTTGGGTTAGGTTAGGACTGTTTTCTCTTTCTCTTCTTTTTTCCTTTGTACTTCCAATTTAGGAACACCCTGTACACAAGGTATTAGTGAATAAGTGCGACACACTTTAGGAGGGATTCTGAATAAAAAATAATAATAGTTCTATAATTTTGTTCGTAAATGTTTCATATTAATCGTATTCCGAGATACGGGGTGTTAAAGTTTTCCTTAAAAACTGATTATTTATTTATTGCTCTGAAACCGGTCGAGATACTCAAATGAAATCTGGTGGGTTTCAAGAGGTATTTATTGTTAATTTATTGACATTTAATTGAGAATTTTATTTTTATCATCGGAGTAAGGGTGACATGTACCTAAGTACATGTGTTACATGTGAGAAAAAAATCTTTCATGCCGTTTTTCCATATGAGGTGCCTTTTTAATATCTTAAAATAAATATCTTAATACATCGACGCTAGAATGAGAAAAATTTTTCGTCACAAACTGAACGAGGAAATTAAAAATGATTTTTAACTTGAAATATTTCAATGGCATACCATTTTTTTCTTTCAAAATAGAGCAATAAATTTAAATTCGTAATACGAGGCATTTGCTGACAGAACTGTAATTATTTTTCATACAGAATCCCCCCTGAAGTTTGTCGCATTTATTCACTAACACCCTGTATTTCTTTCATGAAGAAAATATCGAAAATTCAAACTATAACTGCCTTTTGCAGAGCGCCAAAGCTTTCAAATGTTTCTTCGAAAAGTATTTTTGATAGATACTTATCATAAAGTTTCTTTGAAAATTTAGGGAGACTCTTATAACATATTAGGTTGTAACAAGTAGGGTCTCTGAAAATTTCAGAAAAGATACTCCTCGCCATCTACAGTGTTTCAAGTTGAAAGTTATTACAATTTTCACCTTAGTTAAGAGTTACTTCTTTTAAAAAAATAAAATATAGTTACTTAGATACTTCAAAGTGACTAAATTACTATAAAGTAACCAGACAACTCAGCGTTTGATTTACTCATTATTCAACTAAATTTATTTTTCTCAATAAATACTGCTTGAAAAAAAAAAACTCAGCGTCTTTTTACAAATTCCGCTGAAATTTAAACAAGTACCGAAGATTCATGGATATTCTTCCCGCATCTAAAAATTTAAGACCGTCAACGGATATCCAGCGGACACGTTATTACCTATCGTAACAAGAATCACAATTCCAAAGAAACAACACAGTCCAAGACAAGGAACAATGAATTTATTTGATCGTGTAATTATTCCAACGAAATGCATCCAAGCCATTAACCCTGTACTCCACGTGTAGAAAGAAAGGCCCTAGTACTTCGCCTCAACGCGCTCGTTTTCGAGGCCGATGCCTTCCTAGCGTCCCCACGAGCGCTGCGCGAACACGTTAGGCGCAGCCCCCACTGCATGGATCGATCTTCGAATTTCGAAAGTTTTTTTCGATTATTAGGACTACTGCATTCTCTATTACCGTCAAAGTGCATTAGAAACATTAGGAAACGTATACAATTGGATAAATAATGGAAAATTTCCAGCCGAAATTCGTGGCAGGACCGATGACCTACGATCTGCAAAATTCCATCGCTTCCTGACCAATCTCAACCAGAGTTGGCTGTGCCTGGTTCGTTCCTTCGTTGCAGATTTGTTTTGATAAGTAGGCGAATGAGAATGTTAAGATGGGTACGGACTTCGGTTTTGGTTTATCGTATGCACTATGCATTAATAAACTCATTGATTGGTTTGCGTCGGATTTTTTCTGATATCTTGGAAATTTTCACAGTTTACGTAAGGGAATGTGTAGGATTCAAAAATCGAATAAAATAATATATGTCGAAAATAATAAACAACATATGAATTAATTGAAGAGAAAATAAAAAATACGCTTTATTGATAAACCGATTTGAAAATTTTTCCATATACATATATATACATTGTTAAGGAATGAATTATTTAACAGAAAATTCCACACATGTGATTTTTAACCAATCAGAACGTGTATTTCTGATAGATCACCATCGCAACAGCGAATTATACTGGAAATTTTTTTGACGTTTATAATGACAGAATATTATTTTTTTGACAATCTAAATTTTATTTGATCATATGATAATTTTGATTCATTTCAACTACAAGCTTAGATTTTTTCTAAATTCTTTGGACCATTATGATTAATGTTTATATTAAAAACGCAATTATTATATACTATGGCAGGTTGATTGGAAGTTGCTTGTTCTTGATTTAGAGTTCTTGATGAAGACGAAAATTGATGTTGTTGGAAATAAACACATTTGGTGTGGAATTTTCTTATCGAATACCACACGAGGTCAATTTAAATCCGGAAATTTTTTCTCGCTCATGAATATTTTTTGGAAATTATCCCTCGTCTTCGAAGTATACTCTTCGACTAGGGATAATTTTCGAAATATTCATGAGCGAGAAAAAAATTCCGGAAATAATTTGACCTCTAGTGGTAGGTATTACTAGTAAAAATTCCACACATGTGATTTTTGACCTATCAGAACGTGAACTTCTGACAGATCACCATCGCAACGGATGAATTTTCGTGGAAATTTTTTCCTCGTGGGTACCCAACAGCGAATTGTACTGGAAATTTCTTTGACGTTTATAATAACAGAATTTTTTTTTGACAATCTAATTTTTATTTGTTCACATTATAATTTTGATTCATTTCAACTACAAGCTTAGATGTTTTCTCAGTTCTCTGGACCATTATGATTAATAAGATCTGAAGTGGTGATCCAAAATTTAATTTCACTATAGATTGGTGGTGTAGGATCAGAGAAACAGGAAAATGATACTCTGTTAGTTCACCGACGTTTCGGAAAAATTTATTTCCATCCTCAGGGCTCATAACGGTGCTTGATGTCCTCCATAAAACCCATATTAGAGATGATGTTGTCAAAAAATAACCATAAATTATTTCACAAGATCTGAAGTGGTGATCCAAAATTTAATTTCACTATAGATTGGTGGTGTAGGATCAGAGAAACAGGAAAATGATACTCTGTTAGTTCGCCGACGTTTCGGAAAAATTTATTTCCATCCTCAGGGCTCATAACGGTGCTTGATGTCCTCCATAAAACCCATTTTAGGACATCAAGCACCGTTATGAGCCCTGAGGATGGAAATAAATTTTTCCGAAACGTCGGCGAACTAACAGAGTATCATTTTCCTGTTTCTCTGATCCTACACCACCAATCTATAGTGAAATTAAATTTTGGATCACCACTTCAGATCTTGTGAAATAATTTATGGTTATTTTTTGACAACATCATCTCTAATATGGGTTTTATGGAGGACATCAAGCACCGTTATGAGCCCTGAGGATGGAAATAAATTTTTCCGAAACGTCGGCGAACTAACAGAGTATCATTTTCCTGTTTCTCTGATCCTACACCACCAATCTATAGTGAAATTAAATTTTGGATCACCACTTCAGATCTTGTGAAATAATTTATGGTTATTTTTTGACAACATCATCTCTAATATGGGTTTTATGGAGGACATCAAGCACCGTTATGAGCCCTGAAGATGGAAATAAATTTTTCCGAAACGTCGTCGAACTAACAGAGTATCATTTTCCTGTTTCTCTGATCCTACACCACCAATCTATAGTGAAATTAAATTTTGGATCACCACTTCAGATCTTGTGAAATAATTTATGGTTATTTTTTGACAACATCATCTCTAATATGGGTTTTATGGAGGACATCAAGCACCGTTATGAGCCCTGAGGATGGAAATAAATTTTTCCGAAACGTCGGCGAACTAACAGAGTATCATTTTCCTGTTTCTCTGATCCTACACCACCAATCTATAGTGAAATTAAATTTTGGATCACCACTTCAGATCTTGTGAAATAATTTATGGTTATTTTTTGACAACATCATCTCTAATATGGGTTTTATGGAGGACATCAAGCACCGTTATGAGCCCTGAAGATGGAAATAAATTTTTCCGAAACGTCGGCGAACTAACAGAGTATCATTTTCCTGTTTCTCTGATCCTACACCACCAATCTATAGTGAAATTAAATTTTGGATCACCACTTCAGATCTTGTGAAATAATTTATGGTTATTTTTTGACAACATCATCTCTAATATGGGTTTTATGGAGGACATCAAGCACCGTTATGAGCCCTGAGGATGGAAATAAATTTTTCCGAAACGTCGGCGAACTAACAGAGTATCATTTTCCTGTTTCTCTGATCCTACACCACCAATCATTATGATTAATGTTTATATTAAAAACGCAATTATTATATACTATGGCAGGTTGATTGGAAGTTGCTTGTTCTTGATTTAGAGTTCTTGATGAAGACGAAAATTGATGTTGTTGGAAATAAACACATTTAGTGTGAAATTTTCTTACCGAATACCACACGATGTCAAATAAAATCCGGAAATTTTTTCTCGCTCATAAATATTTTTAGAAAATTAAATTAAATAAATAATTTTCAAAATATTCATAAGCTCGAAAAAATTTCCGGAAATAATTTGACATCTAGTGGTATTACTAGTGAAAATATATATCCAAAAAAACGAGGAACGCACTGACGCGAAATTAGTAGCTTTTGAGAGTTCTTTCAATTATTATGTGACAATTTCGCTCTTGTAGACCACATTACTGAAAATAGGTATACGTATATGAGATGTGATTAATGGGCGCATGAATGTACCAACGCTCGAAAGCTTCTGCCAACACGTTAGTGCCTTCCTAATTTTTTTCGATGTCCTGCTTAAATTTTCTATGGTTTTGATGATGCTATCAATACAAAATTTTGCATGGAGCTTGACATTGTTATTCTTTATTTACTCAACCCGATCGGATTTGTTGTTATAGAGATATTGGGTATTTATTTTCTCTAATTTTGTGGATAATCCGTTGATTCTGCAACTACTTCACCTTGTAGAACAAAATCGTGCTGGAATATCTTAGATTTAGACAGATTTCTTGGTTATATTTCATTAAGTATTATATGCTGGCACTCGGAATTCCCCTGGCGTGGATTTATCTATTATTTTTCAAATTTGTAATACAAAAAAATGTTCTGCCAACCCACATTTCGCAATGTTAAAATCCCTAAACGATATTTATGGGAATATCTCATCAATTTCGATGAAAATTTAGTGAATTAGAAAGAAAAAATATAATTAGGTTGAAGGATTTCGGTGGATGGCCAATAAAGAACAATTATTATTATCAATGTATAATACTTGTAGAGAAGGTTAATTCTATTCTCAGCATTTCAAAAACACGCCACTTCTTGTCTTGTTTTTGAACACGTGAACACGTGATATCAATGTCTTCTGCACTTGTATTATAAATAACTATTCCATTACTCTTTCCATAGTTATGAATGCTCTGATGATATAATCAGTTTGAATTTCTATAACTTTATGAATTTAAATGTACTGATGACATTATCATTTTGAAATTTTGCGTGAAGGTTGAAATTGTTATTTTATTGTATCTACACCCAAAATCTCAACTGATGACGAGATCAACCTGAAATTTCACATGGATCTTCAAACATTTGAATGCGATGCATTTCATCAGAATCTACAAGGGCTATTTTCATTTGGTACAAAATCAATTCCTATATACCATTTTGATCATCCTAGTTCAAGATGATCTGTGAACTGATAAGGGAAAATAAAAAATAAAAAAATTTCAAAAAAATATTTCTCAGAAATCAGATAAGTAATATGAAATTGAAAACATGTATGATGATTCTTAATAATTTTTTTTTCATCCAAGTCCTACCTCTTATTAACTATGAACTAATCCTGCTTATACTTATTCATATTTGATATTTTAATACGTTAACTTGTGGGGAATGAATTTTCAGAAATTAAGTTCTTGATTTTTAGGCTTCAAAATTGTCTTTCAAATATCAGCGCTATTTGCACGAATTTGCTCTTTCAAACGCCTCATGAACGTCAAATGCTTTTCTGATCGACTTCTAGCGAAAATCTTGAGTAAACAAACTTTTTATCGATTCTGATGGGCTTTCTCCGGTTTTGGTTCAGTTGGAAGACGTCATTGCAAGACTTACTAAGTCGTATCTAAATATATTTCATGTTCGAGTTTTTCAAATGATAATTGGTCATAACTCTCATGAAAGTACTATATCCCAATAATAATCAGATCCTTGAATTATGAGGGCTGCATTTTCGTGAACCAAATTGAATTTATGATATGTTTGACACGTTATGATAATATTTTGATATATAACGAAATGTTATGATAATATGATGACACTGAATAGAATTATCTTACGACACAATATCTATTTTAAAAGTATTTTATTCTAAATTATTGCGATATTTTGTCGTTTTGAAAGAAATATTAGAAGAATAATTCCTTGTATGTAAATATGCTCCTTGAAGATATGTATTTGAAATTTACTATTTGTCTCATAATCATTTGAGTAGTTTGTCATAATCTTAATCAATTTCCGTTCATTGTTGAAATAGTTCGAAATAACAGTACATTCAACAAAAAGATGAATAAAATAATTGAATTCGACAATAGTGACACTTGTTATCGCATCAATAAATTTCGATAAAACATCCATTTTGTAACGTACCTCTCAATCTACGCAATTCTACGTATAATGTGCATGGTCTTATCACAGCTTTTAAAAGCGAGTGAAATAATAATGGAAAAAAGTGATTAGACTATTGGAACTCGAACTAGTTTGAGAATGAAAATATTTCCGTTTGATGCAACGAATACATAACTTGACTCATTCAACGTAGTGAAAAACTATGCAAACATTCACAAGAATTTTTTTTGAATGTATACAGGGTGGCCACTTTTTCAATGGGATTGTATTGGTAACTTTTAAACCATAAGAGTTAGAAGGTCGGTCAAATGGAGAAAAAGTTGCATGCATAGAAGCATTATCAAGCAGTTCAAACAAATCGAAATTATCAGGGCCGGTTATTGAGATATCATAAGAAAAGTAAATTCTGTCATTGTGGTTTTTCTTTCTTTACCACTTTATTTCAAATATTATCAAAAAATGTTACAGGAAATTTTTTATTCGACAGTGAATTGTTCTCAATTTGACGTAATCAGATTTCGTATCCAACGTTTCGTGCTCTCTAGGCCACCCTCAATCTCATTTTTTTCAATACGGACCTGTATATTTTATGACACTTTTCGAAATAACTTTTAACGCTGAATTCAACGATTTATCATACAATGTCATTCAAAGTTGATTTTCAGGTGATTTTGACCCTTATCCAATTTTCTTTGGGTCGGATCTGTATTCTGTATTACATTCAGGTACCTTTAGTTTAATTAACAACATGCAATACATTTCGATGAGAAAAGCAACTTACTCATCTTGAACTAAATGGAACATATCAGAATCAAATCAAGAAACAAGTAATAATTATTTACATATCTCAATTCATAATAATTAAACGAATTATCATTTAATGAAAGAAAAATCGAATGATTATTCGAAAGTAAATGAAAATGAATGAAGTAAGTGTTCGAAATGTCCACCAGTTTGTAAAATGCACTTAACGATTCTGGAACCCATACTTCTTATACATTTGCTTATTTCGTCTTCTTGAATACCTTCCAATACATTCTCAATCTTCTCTCGAGAAATCACTATTGATGGATTTGTCATTTGTTCCGTTGATACAAATTACAGAATCGAACTTTATTTTGATATCATTACGATATAAGTTTTGCAAGGCTTGGTATTCAAATTTAAAATCTCTTGACTATTTTATTAACAGCAGTTTTTGATAAAAAAGGTACCTGAATGTAATACAGATCCGACCCAAAGAAAATTGGATAAGGGTCAAAATCACCTGAAAATCAACTTTGAACGACATTGTATGATATATCGTTGAATTCAGCGTTAAAAGTTATTTCGAAAAGTGTCATAAAACATACAGGTCCGTATCTATTGAAAAAAATTAGGTTGAGGGTGGCCCAGAGAGCACGAAACGTTGGATACGAAATCTAGTTACGTCAAATTGAGAACAATTTACTGTCGAATAAAAAATTCCTGTAACATTTTTTGATAATATTTGAAATAAAGTGGGAAAAAAAGAAAAATCAAAATGACAGAATTTACTTTTCTTATGATATCTCAATAACCGGCCCTGATAATTTCGATTTGTTTAAACTGCTTAATAATGCTTCTATGCATGCAACTTTTTCTCCATTTGACCGACCTTCTAACTCTTATGGTTTAAAAGTTACCAATACAATCCCATTGAAAAAGTGGCCACCCTGTAGACCACAAAGAAAACAATTCCTGCTGAATATTGTAACTTCTGTGGACCGAAATTTCAATGCTTGTATCCAATAGTAAAGTGTATTGTAGGTGCTGACGAAATGAAAATTTCAATTTTCACATTAACTCTATAGGAAATTCAAAAACATATTGAAAAAGAATTATCCAATATTTCCATCACAGATCCCATTAGGTTGAGATTTGGCAAGTAAATAATAAATAACAATTTCAAGGTTTAAAGGCGTCCACAAACTAACGCGGTAAATGCGAATATTCGTACTGCATCTGAGCTTGAATTTTTCTAATTTATTATCGATTGATACTTCATAGTATAACCGTTACTTTGATTGATAGTTTGATAATCGGAAGTACCGATTATCAAACTATTAATGGATAATAAATTAGTAGGATCCAGGCTCAGATGCAGTTCGAATATTTACATTTACCGCGTTAGTTTGTGGAAGCCTTCAAACCTTGAAATTGCATCAATAATAAACCCATCCGTCAAATTGGTAAATCAATGTATGACAATATTATTTTGGTGATTGTAATTTTTTTTTTCAGTGTTAACCTGTACCAAAAAGACAGGTGCTTAATTCAGAAAAAATCAAATCCTTAAAAATTGAATGAGGAATTCGAAATTGATTACTTTCAAGAAAACCAGTGGCGTAACAATTTTTCTTGAAAAAATGTCCTATCATGTGCCACTGACAGGAAAAAAAAATAGTTTCCATCCCAAAACTTGCTACCTTGCTGAAAATGGACGCCTAGGAAATTCCATTTCAGTATCTTCAACCTTTTGGGTGAATTATTGCACACTCAGAGCAATTCAAGAACTATAAGACTTGGAGAAAAAATCTACCCCCGATCTCAGAAAATCTTCAATAACCCCCGATCAGAAAGTATATCTTAGATATATTGATTCTTTCTCGAGTTACATAGTGTTTATGAGAAGTGAAAGTTTCAAATGTTTCGCTATCTCTTGGTTTCTGTTTGAGATATTCATAACATTAAACACATTTTTTTTCCAGTAATTTTCATGGTTTATATGATACTTGTGATAGATCATATAAATCGATTAAGAATTTTAGTTTCTTCTGTGTTTTCTGCAAGTCATAAACTACTCCGCACAGTTAGAAATTACGATTTTTTCTCATTTAAAGTTCTTCTTCGATACCTCATAAAATATTCATTTTAGGTATAGGGTTTGCTTGAGTAACCCGCACTATTTTTGTACGTAGAATCGACTGAATTAATAAAAATATAGGTTCTAATTTGAAAATCTTGAGTTTTGATGAATTTGATCATGAATCCAAGTTCATGAACTTCTTATAAACACCCTGTACATTTTTCGTCCAAACAGCGAACAGGTTTATAATATTACGTATTTGCAGAATCGAAAATGATGAAGGCTTTTGCGAAAAAAACTTCTTCTGCAGAAATATTCCAAAAATGTGAGTCCCTGTTGCCACCATTTTTTTCATAAGAATCCCAATATCTCATGAAATGTTGAGGTTTTACCCGAGATATGTCATATTGCCGAAATTGTTATCAAAAAAGCAATCTAATATACTAGGCGTGCCATTTGAAATAAGGAAGTAGTAGTCTTTTTCCGGTATGACCGGAAGTTGTAGAGATCTGAAAATATTTTAGGGAGAAAGATCATTACCTCAAATTCCAATGTGCAAATTTTCAGCACAAAACTATGATTAGTTTTCCATAAACGCAATCGCGGTGAATCACCGCGTATAATGTGATCTCCGAAAGTTCAATTGGCTTGAATGAACGAGCTCTCGAAGACTTCTGATAACACATCAGTTCTTTCAAATTCTTTTTCATCATTCACTTGTTCTTTTATTTTCGAAGATGTCAACCCCAAATCCGATGATGGCTGACAATAGGAAGTGAAACCGATCTTGGCCTACTAGATTCCGAATAGCCATCGCTCATAGACTAAAAAACATAGATAGGGGAACTATACGCAATTTTTACATGTCCCCCAAGATGGTTAGATTACGTTGTCGGATTGTGATATATTTTCAAATCCATAATTTTACTATAGTGTTATGAATGTATATTATATATTGAATGAAATATATTTATTTGATTGATTCTCAATTAAATATGAAAATTTGGAATCCGATATTTTTCCTAATTGTCGAATTTATAATAAGCAGAGTATTTATTATTTTCTGTATCTATCTGCTGGAATCCAAGGTTTGGCAACCTTTGCTCTCCTAGTGTCGTCCGTTGTTTCACGTCGTTGGGCGAGCTCGAAGTTTGTATTCTGCATTTCTGATGTATTTAGGTATTCATCTCAATATATTTTGAGTTGATATGAAACGTTGATTCACTATGGGACATAGGAAGCGCGTTCTTTTTGGAGAAACTCGCGAATTGAGTGAAAAATCATATCACTGATATGCTTTAATTTCCGCGCGCTTCATGTCAAATTTGATAATCCATGTTGGATACAAAATTTGCTTACTGAAAATGACATATGCTCCCTCTATCTATGTTTATAACTCTGAGTCTTGAAATAACGAGCTCTAAAAAGCTTCTGACACTACATCAGCTCTTCCATATTTTTTTTCAGCATTCGCTTGTTCCTTTATTTTCGATTTTTGAAGAAGTCAACCCCAAATCCGATGTTAGCTCACAGTAATGCTAGAGGAAGTGAAACCGATCCTAGGCCTACCAGAATCCGAATAGCGCCATCGCCCTAGCTCTAGCCACGGATGAGTTCGAAATTATTATCCGAATCATCGTAACCACATCCGGAAATAACCGTGACAACGGCCTGGTCAAGGAAACCCGCGATGCGGATGCATCCCAGCAGGTTCATGAACATTCCTCAATCGAGTGGGCCGGGTAGCAAACACAGAGAGTGGAGACTTTTCAACTCTCAATGCACAGAAACTAGGACAAGTGTTCGGCGTTGGGCTCGGGATGTAACACGGGCACGTGGACCTTCCTTCCTCTTCTTTCCACGTGCAGGGTCGTTGAACTCCGAATTTTGGGGTCCAACCAACCTAACCGAAAGCCAAGTTGGCCCCCTCTGTATATGCTTTATTGCGCTGGATGCGGCAGCTTTCCCTTTCTCCTATTAGATCGATACAAGAAGACGATTCCGAGGCGAAATTTGTGAAGGGGAGCGTGGTTTTTGGCTGTTTGATGGTATTGTGTTCTTTGCTCGTCGTTGTTTATACAGAAATCGAATTTTTTCAGGTGGCACGTCTTTATTTGAAATGGTTCGGGGTTTTGACAGGTGCTTAGAGTTGGTTAGACAAACGTAAACAATGAAGTCAGGTGCTAGATGTATTTCAACACTGATAGTACATCATTCGATGAGTACTTGAGTTCATGGGAATGTTTCTGAATTGAAAAAATATAGTTCTTGAAGATGTACACTACCTTTCTCACTAGGTTCTTCAGTGCAGATTCATTTTGATTCTGTACTTGATCGATTTTATCAATTTGGAAACAGACTACCAGTTCCTTATTTCAAAGGGCACACCCAGTATATTATTGCATCATTTGATAGCTTCTTTGATAATAATTTGGGCAATATGACATATCTCGGTAAAAGAGTTCGTGAGTTGATGGGATTCTTATGAAAAAAATGGTGGCGACGGGGACTCACATTTTTGGAATATTTCTGCCAAAGGTGGTTTTCGCAAAAACCTTTTTCATTTTCGATTCTGCAGATATGTTGTATTATAAGACTTTTTGCAGTTTGGATCAAAAATGTACATTTTTGAAATCAGGAAAAATCAAGCTTTCAGAAAATGACACAAAAATCTAGTGTTCCCATTTGAAAAAACATAACTTTGGGTCATAGCTTCGTAATTAAAAACCCTTTTGAAAATACGAGCACGCCACTGGATTCTACGTAAAAAAGTGCCTGTATAATGTTTTAATTTCAGAGCTCTATTATCAGTATTAGCGGAGATATAAATGTTTTTCGATATCGCCATTTTTCCAATTTTCGCTTATAACTCGAAAACAAAAGAAGGTGGCCAAAAATGAATACAACCCTTGTTAGTTTCTCAGAAAAAGAGACCGAGAAGTGGGTATCAGATTTTGTCTATCTCATCTGGTTTAAAAGTTGTAGTACTAAAACATCGAAATTTGCCCACCCTGTACAGTGTGTTTATAAGAAGATCATGAACTTGGACAACTCAAATTCATCAAAACTTAAAATTTTCAAATTAGAATCTCTATTTTTTATTATTTCAGTCGAATCAACGTACAAAAATTAGGGGTTACTCAAGCAAAACCTATAAACAAAATGAATTCTTCGTAGAATCGACTGAAATAATAAAAAATATAGGTTCTAATTTGTAAATCTTGAGTTTTGATGTATTTGAGTTGTTCAAATTCATGATCTTGTGATAAACACCCTGTACATTTTTCATCCAAACTGCAAATAGCCGTAGTACAGTTCGTATTTTCAGAATCGAAAATGAAAGGTTTTTTCGGTAAATAAATTTCTGCAGAAATTTTAAAAATTTGGTAGTCCCCGATGCCCCTATTTTTCCATAAGAATCCCATAAGCCTACGGTAAGGCATATTGCTGAAATTGTCATAAAACAAAACTATCTAATGATGGAATAATATAATGGGTGTGCCATTTGAAATAAGGAAGTTGAAGTCTGCTTCCGGTTTAATTGAAAGTTGTAGAGATCTGAAAATATTTAGGCCACAGCGATGAACCACCCTGTATGTATATTTTTTTTTAGAAAAACTCTATTTAGATTGCATGTATCTTTTCATCGAAATGTAAAATTCCAAAAATTTGGAAATGAAAAGATCATTGGATTGATCGAGATTGAAAAATCTTTCGATTTTCAAAGTACTCTAAAACAAAAACTATTGATGTTTTGATAGAAAAAAAAAACAAGCGAGTTTATACTAAACTGCCATACGAAGGATTCTTCCAAAAATTGAAAAAAATCGATCAAGTGATTTCCGCACAGAAACAAAATAAATCTGCACTGATGAACCTGATAAGAAAGGTAGTGAACAGGGTGTCCCAAATTTGATGCTCACAATAAGCATCTAAAGAACTATAAGACTTATAGACAAAATCTTCCAAGTACCCCGATCTCTTTTTTAAAATAATAAGATATCAGAAAGCAGATCATAAATATCTTGATTCGTTCCCGAGTTCTAAGGCGTTTAATGACTTTCTCAAAAATTTCGCTATATCTTGGTTTCTGTTCGGGATATTCAAAAAATTCTAAAACTTGTTTTCAGTAGTACACCCTATATTTTTTAACGCAGTTTTTTAGTTGCAGATTTGTCAGAAAGCATCCCGTTACCCCGTTTATCGCGAAAAAATTGATGTAAAAAGCACAGATACAGTTTTAAAATATTAGAGAAAAAAACCTACAAAAAATCATAAAAAAAGATATATGATTTCGTGAGAAAAATAATAGATGAATAAAATAGAAATAGATAATTCCAATAATATCCAAAGAAAAATACCACTACTACTTCAGATAAATAGTAATATGAATGTTTGTTGAATCTTGTACTGACTGCTCGTGATTTTGGAAAAAATGTCTGGAGCAAATTTAACTTGAATATCCATATAAAGTCCTATTATCATTATTATTAGAATCGAGAAATTTTACCTGTTTAAATTTAACTTCGAGATGTATTCGACATGACTATTTCATGAAAAAATTAGTCGAAAAGTAATAAAATAATATTTGATAAATACAAGAAAACAACCAAGTATATAATTGCAACATGTTGATTTTTTTATTAATTTTTAAAGTAAAAATTACAATTGTTGCAGTTAATTATTTGGGGATTATCCTTTCGATTATAGCAGATGGAATCCGATCTGATGACTGATCTGATTGATTATATTTTCTGAGGATTGTGATTGGCAACATATACATCATTGTCCATATAATTCTGAACATGTTTCAAATGATGTTCTGCATCTAGTTGAAGATATGGTTTCAATAAGTTTACCTGCACTTGAATGCACCATAATTTTAATTAACTCTTGTTAATTAACTCCTCTTTTGGACAAAGCTGAAAAAGCAGATGCTCTATGGTTCGTTGCTTTCGTTCTCATTTCAATATTTTTCGCAGATGTTGTTCATTTTTATATTGAATTTATCCCTAGAGGCATGTATTTTTTTGTCATATTTTGCCAATAAAAGTTTAAATTCCAGCCATCTAGTGAAGTTCTCCAGAAGATCATACTTTTTTTGGAAGGTAGTAATGAATTGAGTGATTAGCAGACGCATTACCACGGCAACCCAATTCAATGGAGTATACAGGGTGTTCAACCATTGACTCGACGCTCTATTACGTTTAAACGTAATTGTCGATTTTTTTTTGTCACAGTATTATTAGGCTCAATTAGAGGTACATTTTCAAACTGTTTGGAAATACGCAGGGTGTACCAAGAAAGCATAAATGACCAAACATATGTTTTTGTTTTCAATAGAACATTTTTTATTGAATTTTCAGATTGCATGAAATAAATGAATCCAAGTTAGTTGCAAGTTTCATATACATAAAACTCACTATTTTTGAGATATTTCGATTTTTCAACTGATTTGAATGCAAGAAAATGGAAGTAAATACTAGACTAGAAGAACGGGAGGTAAGTACTGACTCTTTGATAATTGTTGAGAACTCTACTAGGTGTTCAAAATGGGACAATTCATTGAGGCCTCATTCAAAAATTAATATCAGGCTTATTCCAAGTGACACACCCTATATTTCACTTCCACATTTACTAGAGAATTTCATTATATTCGAAAATCTCTATACCGAATAAGAAAATAAAATATAGGGTGTGCCATTTGAAATATGCCCGATATTAACGTTTGAATAGGTCATGAATGAGTTGTTTCATTTTGAACACCCAGTAAAGTTCTTAAATTATTTATTTATTATTTATTAATATTCCTTATTGAAAAGTAAGTACTTACCTCCGTTCTTCTATCACCACCATTTTCTTATTCATATTAAGAGCTTAGTCTTCTTATATACTTTTGCAAGTTTTTCTGCAGTTATTTCTCGCTCTAAGATTCTAAGGAGATTTTTCTGTAGTATTTCTGAAAAGTCATTCCACTCTGACATTTTTGTTTTCATGGTATCAAGAGGCACCTGTTTGGCAATTTCTTCTGAATTTCTTTCGAGGAAATATTTCCAAATCTTCTTGGTGAGTCATTTTTCGATTGAATGAACGACAAATACGTTTATGATGCGATCTACAATTAACTGACAAATATTAATTTCCTAAGCTATTATGAACTTGAGAAAGTTAAAAATTTTATCGCTGAAAACCCAACTTCTTGGTTTTGCCGGCTTGTTTTATCTCGGTGAAACAAGCGGTGTCTATGAAAACTTTGTCAATTAAAGTAGAAGGAATCAAATAGTCTTGAAATATTTTGATAATCGAAGTAAAGGGTGATTAGATTATGATACTTTAGCTCTACATCTCCTGAAAAATTGGTTATACATATAGGGAAAAGTTAATATGAATGTCTCGATATTTTTTTCAGGAATGATTAATTTTAAAAATAAATTTACATGAATATCTTTCTGTTGGAAATACACATTAGAAATAAATGCATACACTGCTGGGCAATTTTTTACTGATTTATGAGAGATCGTTCCTTGAACAGAGCATTTCATCGCGATGTTTTTAATTTTTGAATTTTGAGCCAGGAATGGCTAACAAACTGTGCAAGTATGTCCGTATGACCGGCAGTAAACACGATAACTCTCGAATGGAAAGACTCAAAAGCTTGCAATCTTCAAGTTACATTCGTATGCAAAATAACAATTCAAACCACCGAGAAAAATTTCATGTTGATCACATAACAAGAAACAAAAAAAATTCAAGATGAATATCGAAAAAAAATTACCCAATTATACTTGCGTGACCACATCAAACCAACGGAGTTGAAATTCTGGGTATGGACGAAAAGTTACAATTTCATGCTGGTCATATTATTACAAAAATTCTAGTTAAACGATCAGCATTTCATTGATCGATTCCGAAGTTTTGAAATGATCGAGAAAACAAAATTTTAAACAGTTGTATTCAGGAAACTCTTGCTCCGATTTACTCATCAACGAACTCAACCTCGGCATTCGAGATTCGAACTCACCCTGAAAATTTTCAGTTTCTATTTTTTTCCATTCCAAAGTTATCAGAGCGGACGGACGGTAAGAATTGAATTTGACCAAGGATTCATTATGAGCGAACGTAACCTTATCGTGACGAAACGATATAGTATTCTGTTCGGGGAACGAGTGCTCGAACACAAGTAATAAATATCCAGCGGTAGGATTAGAACCTGTTACCCAAAAAAAATTTGCAAAAATTTATTACTCTTAAATTTTGGGAGTAAGGACTTCGAGATATTAAATATTACCTGCATTCAGAATTTCCATAGCTACACAAGTTCTTAATTTCACCATTGTTACTTTCATGGGCGCCCGCAGAGGAGGCCAAGGGGGGGCCATGGCCCCCCTGAGATTTGGATTGCCTCATTTTTCAGCACAACACCCTCGATATTACTTTCTCAATCCAAAGGGCATGGAAAAAAGGAAAGTAATGGATTCTCAACAATTTTCCGGTTTTCAATGACAATCATGGACGCCTTATCGTTTTTCAATAATTTTTATTTTGCCCCCTCTGAGAAAAATTTCTACGGGCGCCCATGGTTACTTTGTCAAGTTTCCAAGAAAAACTCTGGACTTCAAAAGGACAGTTTTTTTCAAAAATGTTTGTATTCTGTACCATTCGGAACTGTTCAAATTTCAGAAGGGGTAAAAAAATGTTTCCTCATAAGAGAGAAATAAATTATTTATGTTAGATTTCTCTTGAAATTCAACGGATCATCTAGAACGCTACCCATAAACAAATTTTACACCAAGGCTCATTTTTATATATTTCGTGAAATATGTGAATGATTATATTATTGTTGTGTTGATTTTCTATTTTCTATTTTTTGTACTAGCCGGGTGCTAGATAAATTTTATTATTATTATTATATTATTATTAATACCGAAAATAATATAATGAATAATTCGAAATCAGAAAAAATTCAAAAATTGATCTCTATAAGAGCTAGGACCCCGCGAAAAAAATATTTAATTTGCTATCACCATTTGTTATATCCTGAAAATATTTTCACAAGTTTCCAAGGATTTTTTTCAGTTTGAATCCTTGATTCTTTTTCTTTGCAAAATTATTATATGCAATCTGGCGCTTATCAACCAATTTTTCCAACAAATTCTATGGTAGGTAATAGCTACTATAGTTTCGGATAAAAGATTTAAATGACAGAGGGACAGATTTTCTTCATTCGATTCTACAATAGTTTTTCCCCGAACGATTTTAAAGGCTCACATTGTAAATAATGGACCAAAATCGAAATAATTCTCCTGTGAACAAATCCTCCGAATCTAGAAATAATTTTCTTCATGCATGAAGCAACACGAGTGCATAGAATTTCTATTTGTTGGTTACGTGAATGCACGAACAAATTTCGATTAGAGAGTGGCCATGAACAAACAGGAATGAAGCATGGTTCACTGCCGAAAAGTGTTTAGGGTCTACGAACTTGAAACGGACCTAACCTTTGATTTTGAGTGAGCTTCCCAAGGACTAACTTTCCCACAATCTTGAATTATCTCTATTGGTTCGTCATTTATAACTCAGAGTAGAATATTAATCAGAATTTGAGAGGATCCGGAAACTGCATTCGTAGTTCCGGTAGTTCCTGAAAACGAGTGTGCGCCAGTTGCGCCCTAGGAGACCGCAGAACCTATAAGGCGCAATTTTCACTCAAAAACTCTTTATTGTAAGTCAGTGCTTTTCTTATTTTTTTCCAATTCTGTCGGCTTCGTGGTCATGGAAATAATTGGTAATTTCTTTCGATATTCTTCATGCATTTTTTCTGGTCCTAGTCTCGCAGTCAACATTAAATTTGACTCGAGACATGAAAAATTGTCATTCTACATCCAAATTCTACTTTCATCTCTATTGAATTTGCAGTGTTCAAATCAACAGAAAAACAATAATTCGAACTGCTATATTCACGAAATCTCTAGAGCCATCAACGAAAATAAACGCCACATTCGAGATCAAAACCTTCCCTGAAAATTTCAAATTTTTGGTGTTTCCGTTCGAGAGTTATCTGAGATGCCAATAATTTGAATTTAATGAATGTATAACATTTTATGAAGAGAGTGGAAACATCATAAATTCAATTCCAATGTACAGGGCGCCCCTAATTCAATGCTCACTGAAAGCATCTCGAGAACTATGAGACTCGGAGATAAAAATCTTCAAGGACCCCTGATCTCTTTTTTCGTAATACATAATATGACCATAATATGGTCTGTTTTATTTCGCGCACAGGTGGAAAATCGAAATTCTGATACTGGGGTCTTTATTGATTTCGCCCGAGGAATCGAATGGGCCCATCAGATTTTGGACCCAAAAAGGCCTTATACGAGATATGAGGCCCAAATTTGACATTTCAAATGCAAACCCAACTTTTTTATTGCAGATTCGGATTCAGCGGCAAATTTTACATCCGAATTGGTTTTAACCAATAATTTTTCGTTCTTTCTTGGGCCCTATGCAGCGTTTTTTGTTCAAACATTCGGGGGCGTTCATTCAGATCAGGATGCAAAAATTCATATTCTGATACTGAATCAGAACTTTGAAATTTGCTATAAAAAAGATGGGTTTGCATTTGAAATTTAAAAATTGGGCCTCATAACTCATATGAGGCCTTTTTGTACCCAAAATCTGATGGGTTCAATCGATTCAACGAGAAAAATAACTAAGGACCTCAGTATCAGAATATGATTTTTTGCAGATTTTCCATTGTGCACGAAATAGATCCACCGTTTCCAGACATATGAACCACCCGGTATATCTTGATTTGTTCTTGAGTTACATCAGGCCGTTTCTGATAAATGACTGTTTTAAAGTATTTCGCTATATCTTGGTTTCCGTTCGAGTTATTCGAAAAAGTCCTTAACTTTTCTTAAAATGATTTTAAAAATGATACTGTCCTGTTCATGCAACAAGCACTAATAAAAAATTTGTTACTTCTTTATTTTTAATTAAAATTGAGCTAAATCATTTTCGAAGAATTATCAAAACCTAAAAGAACATTGCTGAGTTCAACCCCCTTTGAATTAGGTAGGTAGGTATATGAATAACGAAGATTGTACAAAATTGAAGACGTTTTTTTGAAGGTATCATTATGTAAATTTGGTCTGTACCTATCAAATAATGAGCAGTATAAATCTCAATACCAAAGTGAGATCTGGAAATAACTTTCAAAGGCAACATATAAATTATGTTGAATGAAAACATTCATCGAATTAATTCAACTCCAATTAGTTTAGTCCCGCGTGAAAGATTATGATCTTCAAATACTTGTTTTCACTTTCATCTGATTCCAATAAAACAGCTTACATATGTCACTTCAAGCTTTACTTTTTCAAGAAATTAGGAAATAAGCAGAGCTGTAGGTACTGATAAAATTTTGAACATTAGTTCTTTGAGTTCTGTTACTCTTCTTATAGTCTACATTTGTTTTATGAATAATTCATATAATCTACCTACACATATCAGTATAGATTTACGATGGACGTAAAAAACCTCCATAGATTTATTTCAAATGTGATTCCAAAGCGACATCTGGTATGATATCATAGAATCAGACATAGGTATTGATATTTTCTCAAACAGGTTTCTAGAATAAGAAAAGGAGCCACTTACATTGTTTCAATGCCTATCCGCTTGGAGTCGACAAAGGCGAATTGATTACAGTTTGTACGTTACATACATGTAGCTTTAATTTAATTTTTGATAGAACTTCAAGCAATACAGACTTAAATTTTCAATTATTTTTTGGTCGATATTAATGAGATGTTGAAGCTACTAATAAGGAAAACCTTTGAAAGATCATAAATGTTTAAGTTTAATGTTGGTTTATTATAATTCACGAGAATGATAATTTTTTAAGATGAATTATGAAACCCTGTTAGGCTTTAATTGAAACAAATATTGCAAAATAACTTTCTTAGGTATTTAAAAAAAATCTGTCAGGTGTAACTTAAATAGAATTGAACTAATTCAGCTCAATTGGTGAAAAAAAGAATTCCCTTTCAGGAACACAAGATTTTTAAATGTGTTTTCAGACAAAGAGCCCCTTGTTGGTATAATGAATAAAACCTAATCCAACTGAAGAGAACAATCTTTGTACAGATCTTTATGAACACAAACTCGTGTTATACAGAGTGTTCCTAAATTAGAAGTACAAGCAAAAATGACAGATTCCTTGGATCGTTTTAGGAAAAAAAAGTTCTTTCGTTTTTGTTTTTTTGTTTTTGAGATACAGGGTTTGTATTTTTTCCATTTTCTTTTTCTCTAAAATCACGAAAAATTTAACTAAAATTTGGCATAGATATACAATTTAAAGTTTTTTTTCATGAGATATGCTAATGTTGATTGCAAATCTGAAGGATGATATTTTTTCTGGAACTTTATTTGGTTGACCACTGGTAGTTTAGAACAATGTAAAAAGAAACTTGGTCCATACATCATATTATATAAATTAAGGTTGGCTATAATGTTCTTTGTTTTATTTCATTTGATATATTATTTTGAAAGTTCGCAATTTCTTCAAGAATATTTTACTGTGTATATTTATTGTTTTAATGTAGAAAAAAATGAAAGAAGCTCTGCCGTGTAATCAGGAGCTCGGTCTTTTTTTCGCCAATTGCAGCCTAAGAGACCACATAACTGTAGGTGTATGTGGTCTCCAAGGGTGTAATTGGCGAATGAATGAACAAGCGCTCAATAGATCCCGACTTCACGTCAGTGAAGTCTTAATTTTTTTTTCGATATCTCAAAACCCCTTTATCATGTCTCTCGTTGTAATGTTACCGTTGGCCTTTCAATGCTCAGTCAAACGTATTAATTGCGTTCGGTAACGATCGCCTGTGATTGCCTACGCCGAGCTGGTCCCACCAAATACTGAGCATGATCTTGGAACCGTGAATATTCGGTTCGACCGTCGACGCGGAACATTAGCCGGGATATCCCCATGATTTTATGAGCTAAGGATTATCGTAACGAACCCATTTTTTGTGTCCAGTCACAATGCCATGCAGAAATCCCTTCCCTCTTAGCCTTGCAAGCAGCTGTTAACAAGCAAACAAACGCCGTTAATCATCTTTCATCGGCATCAACTCGTACGGCACCCAATTTCCTTGTTTCTGTATCATTCCCATACCTTTTAGGCGTTTTGAAATAGCTTGTTGCGTCACTCCCAATGATCCTGCCAATTCTTGTTGCGTTTGACACGAGTCTTGGTCGAGCAATTCTGCATCTTCGAAAACCTTCTCTCTTCCACCACCATGGTGGTCTTCGACGTCAAAATCACCGTTCTTGAAGTGTTGAAATCACTCTCGGCACGTTCTTTCACTAATAACGACCTCATCATAGGTATTTGAGAGCATTCGATGAGCCTCAGCCGCAGATTTCTTCGTATTAAAGCAGAAAGATACAATCCATTTGGATGAATAAAAGATATTTCGTGTTCCATTGACCATCTCCAGCTAACTACTTACTTTTGAAACATTATGGTATTTCTCTGGTAAAAATAGGTATTTTTTTTCGATATGTTGTTTTATTTTACTCCTTTATTCCTTCAGTCCAATTTAGAGTTAATTACCGTATTTTAAAGGGTGTTCCAATTTGTATGCTCACTGAACGCATCTCTAGAACTATAAAACTTAAAAAAAAAGACTTGGAGAAAAAATATCTTCAAAAACCGCCAATCACTTTTTCGAAATAATGAGATAGCAGAAAACAGATCATAAATATCTTGATTCGTTTTCGAGTTACAGGGCGTTTCTGAAAAAACTTCTGTTTCAAATATTTCGCTATATCTTGATTTCTATTCAAGATATTCGAAAAATTTTAAACCTTTTTTTATGGTTGATATTCATGATGGATCATAGAAATCAAAATGCTGTTTTAGAGATAAAGAGTAAATTTAGTGTTTTTTTTTCTACGCAGTCTTTTAGGGGCAGATTTGTCGAAGAGCATCCCGTTACCAGTTTTTCAGAAATGTCATATGTTTTGAAGATATTGAGTTTTTCGACTTCATTCTTTCGACGCGACACTTTATTCATGTGGATAGTTTCCATTAATTTACAGATTTAATTCCAATTTTTGTCGAGTTTAAAGTCACGTATAGGGTGTCCCATTTAAAAAATATCAATTCTCCTCATATCTCTGAAACGGTTATTTATTTCTATGATCTGCTATGAGTATCATATTAACTATAGAAATTACGTAATTTTTTGAATATCTCTAACAGAAACCAATATATACCTACCGGAATATTTGAATCAATCATTCGTGAGAAACTCCATGTAACTCGAAAACGAAGCAAGATATTTACGATCTGATTTCTGATCTTATTATTTCGAAAAAAGAGATCAAGGCTACTTGAAGATTTTTTCTTTAAGTTTTATAGTTCACGAAATGCCCTCAAAGAGCATCGAATTTGAACATCCTGTACTCGGAAGATTCTATACTAAAACCATTGCACCACTGAAATCCTTTTCTTTATTATGAATATTCATTTTGGCGCCCCGGCAAAATAAAATTTCGCCGCCCTGCTTCACCTAATTTATATAAATTTTCTTTAAAGGAGCCTGTGTTATTCTTCTCAGGCATCTTTTCAAATTCATATGAAATTGTAGTTTTCAATTCAAAATATCTGTTGCGTCAAGTGAATTTCACGCAAACTTCACGGACAGTTGAATATTCAGAAAGACGCATTTAGGTCGAGAAACCAACCCCAGCAGGTACAGCGAGGGCTAAAAATAGAACAGGTGCCACATTGTCGCTACATATGGTCATCCTGAAGTCACATCTTAGGGCAAGGAATGAAGACGTGGATCAAGCAGGGACTTGGATTGCGCTTTGGTATGCAAAGTCCAAAGCGATGCTTAACATCCCCAGGAAATCGGGGTACAATAGACCAGTACGCTCGTAGCTGTTACCTTGTAAACACATAACTTGTACAGCCAAATTCAATATATTAGTTTAGAAATCCGGTGTTTCATTATCCCAATTGAATAGAATCAAAGTTGATCGATTCAACCACAAATAATATCCTCGTCAAATTTATCAAACGACATTTTGTCGATTTCATCGAAAAACATCCTGCTTTGTTTAAAAGTACGACGCTCTATTTATAAATCTAACATAAATAGACGACGTAGTTCTTAAGGGTGCCAAAAGTCTCCTTTTAGTTACTTACTTTGCGTCCGGTATGCCGCTCCTGGCGGCGGCCCTGAATATTCTTTCTGCCCATAGGAAAAACACTTCAATATTGTGGGCCAAGGAAGGAAAAATGAAACACTGGAAATTCCACATTAATTTAATATTTTATTATTATATCATACCTACATTAGTTGGTTTCACCGAACGCCTCTAATCGAGAAAATATACTTAGGTACCCACAATTGACATCAAATTCAAACAAAGCTTGACAACATTTGTAAAATTGCATTAATGTATGGGATTTTCATGATCCCAATCCAAATAATGTTCATTAGTAAATTTCCTACAATAAAGGAGCAATTCACCTCAGAAATAATTATCAAGTTCCGGCAAAAATACGTCACAGGAGTTCATTCAAGTGCGATTGCTTTTCAAACATATACTTTTCGGCACATTATACCACACGTGTTGTTGTGCATTCTAATCTGTAAATTGGGGGGATTTTCGAACATTACTCACCCAAGAAGATGAAATAAGAGGAAATTTGAAATTCATATGGGTATATAAAGGAAGAAAAATGCCTCTTGCTACAACAGTACCATTTACCGTTCAAAATGAATACTCTTCGACCAGTTCTTTCAATCGTTTTACTAGTTGTTGTTTTGGTCAGTTGTGACCAAAAAGCCAATACAGGTGATGGCGATCAGCAAAAAAGTATAAATCGTGTTGTGAGGCAGTCTGAGACATTAGGAGAAATTCAAAGGCCTGCAGTCCAAGAAGTTCCAATCGATAGTATGCCATTGGAAGAACCAATATTGAACAGAAGATTGAAAAGGCATGGAGATGATTTATTGGATGTGAGTTTCTTTGAATATTTAACAATAAGCGAGTAAAAAGGGAGAATGAGTTTTTGAAATAATCTTTTTCCCCAAGTTTCTTCAGTTAGGAGCATTTGCACATTTGTATTAATGTAATTTTTTCATCAGCCTTATACTAAATTCCGTCTTCTGAATACAAAACTTAAGAATATAATAACTCTGATAACCTGCAGAGTGCTATGTTATTAAAATGCATAATTATGCATTTTATGTGTTTTCTGAAGAGGAGAATCTAACCTTCCAATTGGAAGGTTGAATTCAATGAGTCCCGGACCTATCCACTTAAAACATTTTCTTGAAAATTCAATTTTATTCGTCAACATAGTCACCTCCAACAGGGATAATTTGTTCTCGAATCACTTCTTCCTTAGAGCTGAAGGGCTCTGCTCATTTTGTTAGGGAAATGGCTTTAGTTGAATTTTTGGTGTGTTGTTGTTCTCAATGAGCTTATCAAAAATGTCTATAGCTACAAAGCACAAAAATGGACAGTTTTCGAGAAGAGGCTTAGCAAATGGATTTTTTTTTCATATTTGCTTAATCGAAGAACTCTTATTTACGGTTGGAATGGAATTTGGATCACTATCGATAATTTTTCATACACTGCTCCACACAATAATAAATAAGATACAAATTCCAAAATCCCCCTTTATATGCTAAAGTTAACGCCAAAAAAATTCACTTTTTCGAGGAACGACATATTTTGGGTATTTTTTGAAGAGAGACCATAATAACTGAATCGTCTTAATCAGAATATAACTGATGTCCAATAATATGAAGTATGTTTTCCAAAATGCTGCTTTTTTATCATCAAAATAACCCCCATGGAAATTTTGTCTGTCTGCAAATAAAAAAAAATCGAAACAAATCAAATAAATTATCTGAGAAATATTCAAAATTAATTTTGACCTCGGATTTTCACTCAGTGAATCTAACTCAATCATTTTAGACCTTTTTTAACACAACTCAAAATTCAAAATTACAGTTGATGGATTTAAAAATTCTCATGTAACATAATAAAATATGAATACCACATAATAAAAACAAATAATATATGTTGTTTGGAAGTCACCCAAATGAGATGAAAATATATTTCCAATCAACAATATCTGCTCAACTTTCAAAACAAATTTTTTCAATTATTATATCAATAATAAATTAAACAAAGAAAATTCCGCATATGCTTCATGAACCAAATAAAAACCTATTTCAAAAAGGTATATACAAGACAAAAATAGCGAAAACAAGTAAAGAACATCCCCCCTCCCCCGGATCCACTAATGTATTTGTTGTCATTAAAATAGTGGATCTTTTTAGGTGTTAAAAAAATTCGAATATTTGATTAAATTTGTATATAGGTACATATGTATAACATTGCTACCGATATTGGAGGTTTTTCAAATTGGGATCTATATAACTGATTCTAATGATTCTATTGTTGATGGACAATTTTTATTTCCAGGACTCGAACCAGGAAACTGAAAAAATGGCTACTTCTTTCAAGAAAGGAGGAGGAGGAGGTGGAGTAGCAAAAGGGTAAGTAGAATTGCAACAAATTTGAAAGCATACGATTTGAAGCGATGTTTTGGATCGAAATAGTTCAACAAAATTACAACATCTTGCATATGGGTTCAATCTAGTTTTTGGTGAAATATCTTTAGTTCAAATATCTATACAAAGGAATTTCTCTACTGAATGTTTATTGAATATCAAATGACACAGAATAGCTTATCCATTGTGCTTCACTGCTTTCTCAGAAAAAATAAAATTGAAAAAAAAAACACACCTTATAGATAAATTCTATTTCATTGTGTTATTCTGAATGATTTTCATATAGAAATTATTTCAATGTCACCTAATGCAATCCAAAGAACTAAGCGTTACTGAGATATAAAGAAAGCGCTGGTTTCATACTTATCCTGATCAATTTTTGAGAAGATTTCTGGCATTTACTATTTCAGAAACCTTTGCAAGTGTTTCATTTACAATCTCAAAGTTTCTCAAAGCCTAACTTTTGATATGATTCCCTGCACGTGTATTTTCTTTTCATTTAAACTTCATTCTTATTTATTTCATCCAATGATCTCTGAGTTTAATTATCTTTTTTGTTTGTTCATTTAATTAAATGCTTTTGGGATACACGACTCTTTGTTTTGTTCCATTGTAATTAATTTTGTACCTCAGCTTATTTGACCATTCTTCATTTTCGTTTGTATCTAATGAAAATGGATATCTTGCATTTTCATTAGAAGATGGATATCTTGCATTTTCATTAGAAGATGGATATCTTGCATTTTCATTAGAATTATTCGTTTTTATTTATAAGTTACTCACTGACCTCACAATAATTATATTCTTTCGAAAATATATTAATTTTTCATTTATTGTAATTTCAGAGGCGGCGGCGGCGGCGGTGGATGCAAAAAAGGAAGAAAATGAAGCATAACTAAATAATTATCGATTCAAATCTCAAAAAGTAAAATTCTGTGAAATTTGTAATAGAATATAGAATATGCAATAATAGTCGTTTTATCTTTCAGTTCCAAATATCCAATAATCCACCAATTTTTTTTTCAATACCCTCAATAATTCGAAGCTTTGAGCCTGCTGATCATTCATTCCTTATTCCATTGTTGGTCGACTGAAACTCCTTGCATAGTATTTCGTACTTAAAATGATCTATCATAATAACATCTAATTGAGTGAATCTTAACCTTCCACGTAAAAAATTACAATTAAATTCCATCTCAAAGCATGTTCTATTATAAATTAAAAAACAGATAAGGAATAGATAACATAAAATAAGATAGAACCACTTTTCGGCAACCAAAGTATACAGAAAAGAGTTATAAAGAAAGAAGACCAAGGCTGTTAAATTGAATGTCAAGTCAAAAGCTCAAAAAATTTGAAAGTAAACAAACTGAACAAGAATTACACAGTCCTCTCAAACTAAATTAAGGACCTGTAAAAACGTTTACTTCAATATTTGTTTCGTTACTAGACCTCTGTGAGATCTCTCAGTTCAGGACTTGAACAATATTATAGAATGTTAACTAACATTTTTATTTACGAGTTATAACATTACACAATTACACATATTGAGATTGATTTCCACAAATCCATTTTCACTATACAGTTACACTACAACTTTTATGAGGCTCTCCTGGAATATAAAGAATCTCTACGAGTATTCTCTTTGTTGGATCCAGTGAGAGTTGAATCATTTGTTCTTAATGTGTACCTAGAAGAGTATTTCTGCCTTTCCAATCGAATATGAAAGTTCTGACTCTGTTTTTTTCTACCAGAGAAGCAGAGTACCATACTCCGCATTTCCCTGAAAAAAAAATTATAGAAATTTCTTTTTATGCAATTTTCAACTTGGTATATAGGAAAACAGTACAAAACCGAACTACATACCAAATATAACTCACCTCCTGAAATTATTGGATAGAAACGCATATAATACTGGATTAACTGCTGAGTTCAAATACGTTGTCAAATATGTTAGAGGAGTCAATAAAGCACTCAAATCAGCTTGCGCTTGATTGGCTGACGCCCAATATAGCCAGATTTTTCTCAAATGATAAGGTAGATGGCAAAGTGCAAAGGTAACAACAATTATGATTAACATCTTTATTACTCCCCTCCTTGCTCGCAGTACGTTGTGGCTAGAGTTCATATTTTGAGATGTTAATATTTCTGCATTACCATGGTGACTTCCCATACGTAACTGTAACAAAATTTCATGTAGGTGCGAATCATACGAACACTAATATAAAAATATAAGGGGGGTATCACCAAGAAATTCGAAATATTGCTACAATCAGTGGTGTAAATATATGGTAGTAGAGCTGGTAAAATGTCAAGAGCTCGAACTAACTGCAAATCAGATACGAATTCTAATAAATCAATAAGATTTATATTATAATTTATAAGAAAAGATTAATTGTTAGAACGCATTGGTCGCTTAATTTGGTGACGTGTAAAAAAAAATAAATAAATCGATTATCCAGCTCCCATGAGCTCCACACAATCAATAACTATACAAGGTGTTCCTAAATTAGTAGTATAAAGGAAAATGAGAGCTTTTTGATTTCTTAGTTAATTTTGAGAGAAAAATGTCCTAACCTAAATTCGAGGTTCGAAGGAAAATGAGAAATTCCTACTAAACACAATGTTTGGCGAGACGTACTCGAGCCAAGCCAATTTATTGATAGGATTGCGTTGTATCATCCTGAAATTACTGATGGGATCGTCAATTTGGCACTAACTGATTTTTGCCAATTACACCTTCCCTTTCCTATAGCAGAGGACTTTGCCAGAGGGAAATTCAGCTAAAATCTCACAGCACACGGTGTTCCTAAGCAGTCACCCATCCAACTCCTAACCACGCTCGACGCTGCTCGGCTTCAGTGTTCCTAACATGAACTGACAATTACAGTGTGTTATGGGCAACTTTGCTGTACTGGATCTTTTGAAATTTCACAATAAGGTTTTTCAAATAATAACATTTGAGTTTATATTTTTCGAATGTTCACGATGAAAATAATTTTGAAATGTTTCAAAATATATGATTCAAAGATGTCGTTGAAATGTAAGAATCTAATGTTTTGAATATTTTCCTTTAAAAGTCATTTTGAACGTTTCAAATGTTAACGATCTTAAGTTTACTGGGTTGTATGTCCAGAATTGACACATTGTACATCTAATGGACGTTCGTCGTTCACTGAATTGAGCATACAATGAATGTTCACTGTTGAATGTTTTTTCTCTAAGAAACCATATGTGTAGTACTGGACCAAAGTTTCCTTTAAAATTTTTCTAAACTAACAGCGGTCCATCGAAAAAACATTCTGAAGGAATAAGGGAAGGTGCTATAAGAAAAAAACCTGAAAAAATCAAACTTTAATAACCTGTATTTCGAAAAAAAGTGTTTGCAGGCCCATGTTTAACGGACTTTTTTTCTTGAATTTATCCGAGGAAACTGTGATTTCCATTTGTTCCTTCACCCGGTGCTACACTTTGCTGGACACTTTTTAGAAGGTCCGTAATTCAATATGTTTTGATCAATATTATCGTTCTTTTTTTCACAATAAGTAGGTAATTCACAGATCTAACAAATATTAATTACCTTAACGTGATTGTTCTGATTTATTTCCATTTTAGAATTCTCAATGTTGTATGAGGAATGAAGTTGTTTTTTCACTTGCTTGGAACTTCTCCAAAGACATAGAGCTATTCTCGTGTAGAGTATCTGCAAAAAAATGAAATATATCCATCGGAACTAAATGATGTATTTAATTTTTTCAAAATAATATTTATTCATGTCAAAAAAAACACAATGTATGTATCCTCAAATTAAAATAATAACCAACATATTGAATAATTCAAAGAAAAATTAAATTAAATTGGAAAAATCAATTGTACACCAATAGCCACAGCCATACAGAAAAGGAAGTGAAATTTCTTGATATAATTAAAATGTGTTTTTCTAATATTTGAGGGTGAAAAATTATTTCAGAACTCCCATTTTGAATATAATAAAATTTGAAATATTTTTTTTTATATATTATACTTTATTATGTTTCTAGAGGTAAGTATTTCAACACGCCTCTTTCTAAATTGGCAATATTCCTATCAAGGATTAAGGAATCGTTAATATCTCGTAAAACGGAAAGGAGTATAACATAAAATGTATTCATTATACCTACACTGAAAGAAATGAAGCACTTAAGCAAAAATAATTCACTGAACACCTGGAGAAACAACAACAAAAATTCTGACCAAAATTGAGTCCCGAATCATAATATCCATAACAAATTTCATCCAAATCTGAAATCGGATGAGTAGAACGAGTAGAACTAATTTTCAAATCCGACACTAACAAACTTTTTCATTCCCAAAAGTGATCACAGGCACAGCTCAAGTTCTACCTTCAAAAGACTCGGAAGCAAAAAAGGGAAGAAAGAAAGTAAAGAAATGTTAACGAATGGAAAATATCTGAAGCGTAAAGGAGAATAATACCACGTCACTCAATAAGCCCTGAGTGGCACATGTCTCCACCTGTGCATACCACCTTTTTTACTAATTGAGAGAAGTGTTATAGAAGCTCCATAAGAGAGAAGTGTTATGGAAGCTTCATAAGAATTAAAGACCAAAACTAAGTTATTCATTTTTTACTCACTGTTAATATCATCATTGGTAAACAGTAAAGTAGACTGAAATGAAACATATCTGAAATTTCTGAGTTATATTCTTCTCTATTCATTATACATATTGTTTCATTCCCGTTTCCACTTGAAAAAACATTTATTATTGTTTTACCGAAAATGAACCTTGGACAACTGTATCCAATGGAAATGATCCATATCAGCAACATCTTAATCTGAAAATTAAAACTTTCAAATGTTTTTCAAATTACTTTAATGACTGCCAGATGAAATAAGAATAATTTAAGGATATTTTTTTATAGAAGCTGGTCATATAGTAAGACTACAAGCAGGGCCGCCGCTAGGAGCGGCATATCGGACATTTTGCCCGGGCGCCAATTTGTAGGGGCTCAAAGTCAGTTAATAAAACAAGACTTCTTGCAACTTTGAAATAACGTCGTCTTTCTACTATAGACTTATAAATAGAGCGTTGTGCTTTTAATCAATGTAGGATATTTTTTGATAAAATCGACAATACGTCGGCGTCGTTCGATAAATTTGACAAAGTAATTTTAAGTTAAAAATAGAAATTACAATAACAATAACAATAACAATCATTTATTGATCCTGTTGGACCCAGTGTTGGGTATAGGACAAGTCATATCAATACAAATTTACAAATAACTACAACAGATTTCTGTCATCTAAATACTCCTTAACACTATAATATGCCTTACTAATCAACAGCGATTTAACTATTTTCTTAAAACTTAATGTATTCATAACTTTCACAGAATCAGGTAAGTGATTGTAAAGCTTAATACACTGATAAAATGAAGATGTTTCAAATTTCCTTGTTCTGTGAACAGGCAAAGACAGAGTTTCAGTACTTCTTGTAGAGTAACAATGAAAATTACACAACTTGTTAAAAGCAGATTTGTTGTCTCTCACATATAATAAGCATTTATAAATAAATATAGAAGGCACAGTCAATACTATTGGCAACAAATGAAGGTTCACAATGTTCACGATGACCAACTCGGAAAATCATTCTAATGATTCGTTTCTGGGAAATTAATACTCTACTAAAATCCACAGAATTTCCCCATATTATGATGTTATAGGCAATATGGGAATAACACAAGCTGTAATATGTATTTATAATGGATTCAAGGGGGAGCGAGTCCCTTATCTGCCGAATGGCATAGAAGGACGAGCTTAATTTCCTACATACAAGATGTATATGATCAGTCCATCTCAAATTTTTGTTAACATATAAACCTAGAAATTTAACTGAGTTATTGGACATTAACTCATTGCCCAAGTAATCAATTGAAATTGATTCATCAAGGGCGTTCTTAATTTCAAAAAATATCAATTCAGATTTGGTAATATTAACAATGAGAATATTAGCTTTACACCACTCTACAAAACCATCAACCAAGAGCTCGCAGCGCCGTATAAGTTCAGGAAGACTCCGAGCCGAGACCGCCACCGAAGTATCATCCACAAAAATGACAAGCCATTCGAAAACGAAATCAGGCTCTTCATTAGAAGAGTATAAAAAGCAGAGTTCCCAACACGGAACCCTGAGCAACCCCCAAGTCGTTCGTGAACGCGCGAGAGACTGAGTTACCGACTTTAACAGACATAGTCCTGTCTGAAATGAAACTTTGAATCCAACTGAGAAATATCCCCCTAAATCCGATATTATGCAACTTGCTTACAATAAACTGAGGATCAACGCAATCAAAAGCCCTCGTAAGATCGAAAAATAAGATTTCATATGAAATTGAAGGGCGGCGAAATTTTATTTTGCCGGGGCGCTAAAATCTCTGGCGGCGGCCCTGACTACTAGTCAATATCAGAAGACTTATTCTTATCCTCCAACTTTAATGCAATTTATTGAAAAATTGCTCTGAAATACAGTAACCCAAAACTTGTTACTTGTGTTTTACAATTTTTCTTTATGAATAAAATTCTAAATGAAAAATAAGTCTTGAATTTTTCAATGGAATTAAGTTTAATTTGTCGAAGCTCTGAGAATGTCCAAATAGTAGTAAGAATCCCACTTACCTTGAGTCGTTCAGGTGTAAGAATTCGTTTACTTATGATTGGATAAATAATTGCGAAATATCGTTCAATACAAATACCAACTAGTATTAATATGCTGGCTGTACTACTCAAAGTTTGGACGAAAAGGTACATCTTGCAAAGAAATTCTCCAAGGGCCCAACTACAAACAAAAATTGAATCAAATATTGGGAGTATAGATGTCAATGATACGAATTTGATATTCTTCAAGTTAATATAGGTAATTGTTCTGTTATTCAATTCGATTTGTTTCATTTCATTTTATGTAGATAGATAACTACAGGAAATGTTTTATTTTTGTTTTATTTTTTTGAATGAATTTTAGTGTGATATGTTACGATTATTTTAATTATGATATCCAATTCATGACTCACAAATAACTTTGAACGAAAAAGGAAATGAAAAATTGATATCTACATGAATTTAAATCATAATTTACAAAGAGGTTTTTTCTATTGCTCTAGTAATTTTCCAGACAAATGTTCATTGAAAATATGAAACCTGGTTTCGAGAGGAGTTCTCAACTAAATCTGATGGTGCGCCTTCTCTCGGGGGATTGCATCCTTGGATCACTGATGGAAGCATCACTATAGCAACTATCATATAGACCCCTCCTACCTAGCAGAGTGTTGTGACTTTGCCGTAGAACGGTTGGGCTTATATACCAAGCAACGTCCATATCTCGGGATAGCAAAGAGCCACCACACACTCCCCTGCCATAACCGACAACGCCTCAGAGGGAGACGTGCGAAAGTAAAAAATGCGAGAGTGATGTTGCACTATCACAATAATACTATCGTGAAAGTTACTATCACCGCGAATATGAGCCCTTACTTATGGTATCCATGTTGAAGCATCATATTGTGTTTGACCTTTATGTATTTCGGTTAGTATTTTTGAAATATAATAACCATAATCAAATGCTTCTTGAAAAATTCCAAAACAAACCCTAAAGTTATAGGTACTCACCTGTTGATTATATATACAAAGAAATTCTGATATATACAGAATACACCAACACATAAATCAGCAAGTGCTAAATTAACCAGAAAAAAATTTGTAATGGATCTCATACGGCGATTTGATATTATCACGAGAATAACCATTGAGTTTCCTAGAAAAAAAACGAAGTATAAGAACACTACTATTATACGTACCTACATCAGAATATTCATTTATATTATCATATTCTACTGTCTTTTCCAAAGTTAGTTCAGAGTTTCATTTACAGATATTTTTCTGAAAATTTCTTCCATTGATTGACATAATTTTTTTTCCATAAATCTTTGTTATTTTGAGATAATGTAGCCGTAGGAGTATTGAAAGTCTTTTACAGGATATTTCAGTATAAACTGGACAAATATATGTAGTCATGTCATTTCTGAGCAATATTATATTGAGTGTGGTAAGTTATGTTTTTTGGTCATATCAGAGTATATTGAGTGCTCAATTCAGAAAAGGTGAAGAACTCTGAAAAAAAATAATAATGACGGAAAAGGAGATTTGTTTGCTCGGTTGCCAAATTGAATTTCATTTTCTGAAGGAACCCAAGTTTCTAAGAATTTCTGTGGAAAATTTCTTTCATAAATCGAACAAAATTTTTTGTTATTGTCTTGGCACGGTGAAAAAAAAATTCACCTGAAATTGTTGAAATGGAAGGGATTAGTTCATAGTTAGATATAGTATAAACATTAAATTACTCACCAAAAAAGCAGAAACAAAATACTGTAGAATACAAAGTGAAAAATACTGATCTCACATAAATATCATCGAAGATATAATGCTCTTCTTCTGATGTACCATTGCCGATGATGAATGTGGAATTGTTCTCGATATTCATTTCGTATAGGTAACTGATCAATTTTTTTCATTTGATTCAACAACAATGGTCAAGAATTCGGTACTGTTGAATAGATCCATAATCCATCATTTCTCTAGAGATTCTTCTACATCATGCTGTAAATATTTCTTCATGAGCGAAGTAAAATACAAACAAATATAGGTACATCATAATTAATAATTTTAATCATCAATGTGATGATAACTATGAAATTTCTCGACTTTCGTATTGAAAACAATCATTTCAAACTCAACCTATTAGAAATCGATATATTTATAATGAACAAATTTTATTGGATGTCTGAATCAGTATCCAGTAATACTCACCAATTGTCATGAGTTTTGTATTGTGTTCTTCTGCAACGGTTGCATCTTAATTCAAACAAAAAATAATATCATAGAGTTGTTGTTGCCACCCAATTAATTATATTTTCAATTAGATTAGATTAGATTAAATTAATGTAGGGGTCGATTGTTTAGAAAGCAGCTTTTTAGACTGCCACCACTTTGATTTTTTGTTTTATTTTTGTACTATACTCAACAATTGAGATCACCAACCATATTGGCAAATCTAACAACGTCAATGGGAGCTTTGGCTATCACTTGAATAATATACAGATTATTCCTAAATTGGAGGTACAAACTAAAATGAAGGGTTCGTTGGTTAATAATAAAGAAAAAAGTCCTAGAAAATATGGGCTCACAAGGTATTTCTTGTAGTCCTACTTTTTTATGAAATTATACGAGTTTATCCAATCTTCATGAATCATTATTCATTGACACAAATCTAAAAAATGAGCACCAATATAATGAATGTATTCATTACAACTTACTTAGGTACTGGATTTTTATGTTGATTTGCATTTTCCTGAGAAATTCGAGAAAATTATTTTCTCAAAATCGGAATCAGATACGATAAAAATACGAGAATCCAAACATTTTTTTATCAGAAAAATTATTATTAAACCCAAAAATTCCGAAATGTCCGTCTGACTTTATGTTGATTTAGTTATTCAATTCGTTAACCGTTTACTCAATTTGTACAGTTTCAGTTATTTTGAATTTTCTTTTGGTTGAATATTAATTTTGTCATTTTAGAATTGAAATTATATTCCAAGACCAAATAAACCAAATGTATCATTAAGATATATTATTGTGAAGGAATAGACACAAAGATGTCAATTTTTTATATTGAAATTTTTCTAATTTCAATATTAAATCTTCTTCAAATGTAATACCATCCTCGAAAATGTAGGTATACGCAAAGCATATACTCATCAGATGAACCTGATAAACCAAATTTGAAATGTTTGTTCAACCCACTACGAAAGTACAGAAGAATTATAGTTAATTGGCATTTGCAAAACAAAACATGCGGAAATCAATTCCATTCAATTTTGAATAATAGCAAAAGGGAGGCTCACCTGCATTTTAAACATGCACATCTATAAAATTTAGTTTACTTGAAATTAGTGAATATTCCCATGATATGAACCCCTGCCAACTTCACGATAGAAAATGGTAATGAAAATCGAATAGGAAAATGTTCTCTCTTTACTTCCTCAACATCAAATCAGATTTTACGACAGTATTCGAGCTAGTGAATGAATCCAGACAGTAGTTTTTGTTTATTTTCAACGCTGGACTTCAAACGAAAAGAAGAAGAAATATTTAAATAACTCACGGCAACGAAATATTATAGTAGATGAAAATAACTGAAATTTATGATATGTTATCGAACGAACTATTTATTGTTAATAAATACGCGCCAAATCAAAATGTTTCCTTTACTGAATAATAAAATTATACAAATAATCTTTCATATTATATCCTCAGTCCAGATGATACAAAATATTTTCGATATCGTCATGAGTCCCGATGTAAATAAAAAATTCAAGAAAGGCTTCGATGAGGTTTAAAGCGCTTGTTCATTCATGCGCTTACTGCCCCCTTGTCGAATGTATCCCTTTGAGCTAGAAAAAAAAATGAATGGTACATTATCGGGCTCGATTTTTGAGAGAATTAATTTGGCGAAACCACAAATTCATAAACTGTTTTCAAGCTATAAGAGGAAATTGGAAAATGGAGTGAAATGTGAAGTTCTCTTCTTTACTGCAAAATGTGAATTTTGTGATCAAAATTCGCATTTGGGGTAGCCAACTTCACACTTTCCGAAATTTCGAATAATCGATATTTTAGTTTCTGTAGGTGGACAAATGCCATTCTTGCAATTGCGATGAAAAACAGAATATTATACTCTTCTGAAAAAAAGGAATGCGTAGAATGTTTTTGTTTCATGTTCAGCACTAGTGATAAAGAAGATATGGGAGCTTTACCTACATTTCACGCCATTATCCAATTTCCTCTTATAGCTTGAAATTGGATTTATGAGGTTGAAGTTTCCACCAAATTAATTCTCTCAAAAATCGAGTTGGATTTTTTATGTTTACGGCTCATATGCCAACGGAAATTTGGAAAGACAATTCAGGACATTTTTTTAATGGAATCGACAAACGTCCTTTGATAGATTTGACAAGGTGATTTCAAGTTAAAAAATACGTTTTCACATAAAATTGAAAGGTGCCTGGGAGGAATAGCAGAAGCTCCTTCAAAAAAAAAAAAGATAAGAAAGCAAAGCAGGGTGGCGAAACTTATAATTGTTTGCAGTCCTTAGCTTAGAAGAAACGCACTAATATAGGGGCCTGTATTCAAGATGTACCTATTATCAGGGCCGGCGTTAGGGGTGAAACAGTGAAGCGACTGTTTCAGGCGACTCTTTTCGATGGGCGGCAATTTAGCCCAGTTTGTGGCCGCCCTTTCATATTTCTGAAAAAATATAGTCTTGATTCTTGAAAACAACATGAGGTTGGTCTGCTCTGCTTCGTTTATCAACATTCCTTGCAATAAAACTTTCCAAACCGTCTTTATTAAGTCGCCTGTTCAATAAATAACACATGGCAACCCAACCAATATAAGCAGCATGGCCTATTACTTTAATTGAATGAGGGATGGAATGTATACCACAAAGACGAAAAACAACACTTCGAATTACGTGGAAGTTGTTTACACATTCAATATATGGAAAATTCCTACGATTCTGAATTCGAAACTAGTTATAAATGCTGAATGCTTTCAGTTAAACATATGTTCTTAATCCCATTTAGTTGAAACCCAGTGGAAACGACTTTAGAAAGAAACGATTAGCAAAATCGCTAGAGAAATCAAAAAAGGCGAATTATCATCGAGGCAGGTGATGTTTTTTGTTGGGGGGGGGGGGGGGTTGTTTATTAATACTTTTTCAGCAGGGGTGCCAAAAAATTCTTTGCTTCAGGCGCCAAAATTGCTCACGCCGGCCCTGCCTATTATAAGATTTATAAGTATGTAATTGAAAATATTTCAACTATGAGTACTGATAAACTGATAAAATAGCAATTCTGTCAGTGGTGTAGACTTTGGGGAGGATCAACCAGTCGTTTGCACCGTTGTAAGCCTCTGGTCAGGGCCGCCGCCAGGACCGGCAAACCGGAGATTTTGCCGGGGCTCCAAATTTTAGGGGTGCAGTTAGTTAATAAAATAAGACATATTTTTTGACACAAAAATGTTTTCTTAGTGAAAATTCAACTCTTTGTAGTAAAATAATAAAATTACCAGGAGCCAATTTTTTAAATCGAATAGGTGCTCTCAAATAGTGTTATAAAAATATAAATAGGTACTAAAATGCACCTTCAAAAACTATGTCGTCTTTTTACTACTACGACATATAAAATTGAAAAGATGCCTGAGTGTTATAACAGAGGCTGCTCCAAAGAAAATTCAGATAAATTAGGCAAAGCAAGGCGGCGAATTTTATTTTACCGGAGCGCCAAAATGTCTGGCGGCTGCCCTGCCTCTGGTGATAGCCAGACGTCATTCAGTAAGATTTTGTAGGGTTTATAATACACACACTTACCTGCCTAATATGAAAAATAATACGTCGAGTAGTTTGAGTGTACAGGCTGATATTGTTCATAAATTCTGAAAGAAAGGAGAAAGGAGACACATTTTATTTAGGTAATTTTCATATTTTGGGCTCAAGATTCCATAGATGAAATATTTCTAATTGCTTATAATACATATGTCTGTATAAAAATGAATTAAACCTATTTATTCAAAATTAACGAAATTTGCATGGTCATAATATATAAAAAAAAAAATTCAGTTCAATCTGAAAGCGATTTCGTATTTATTAGCAATTATTCCCAAGACGCTACTTACCTAGTATAATATTTGACAATTCATATGTACACTTACATTGTATCTATTGTTATCACGTACCTACTATAATTAGCAATACCAAAATCTGTCACCACAAAACCAAGGCCGTAATTGAGAGAATTTCTGGGGGAAAAGTTCATTGATTCAAGAGAGTAAGCATAATAATAATAAGCTTTCAAAAGCATGAAGTGTAACTACCTCCTTAGATCTTAAAAACATGCTTCTCCAATAGAAATGATAAAATTTAAAATGGTTATAAGTAATAAAAACACTTTGTATTATTTGTTGACATTCCTTAAGTGATTTGCGTTCAGTAGATCATGCCATTTGATCATAGAAAGATACAAGCTTCAACAATGTTTAGAAATCCCGGTTAAATTTAGTCTTATACAGGATGTTTCCAAATTAGACGGAACCTTGAAGGAGGTGTTAGTATTTTTTATCATTTATCATTTGCTGTCGATTGAGATATACATATTTATTGATAACCGAAAAACAAGTCTCCGAGATATTTAAGTTCTTGTGTTTTTCAAAAAATTTCTCACTTAACTTTATTTTTTGACAATTTTTTCTACGTTGAGCAAATTTGATTTAAATTTTGTATTATTTTCATCATAAAAGGATATGATATGCATGAAAAAAGCAAAGCTATGCTGTATTAGATGTTGAATAAGAATTAGTATGATTTGAAAGTTGGTATATGAAGAAAAGAATAGTAAATTTCTAATTTAAATTTGCCTGCAACTTTAGAATTCCACAATATATGTATGACAATATCATTTTAAAATTTGCCAAATTCCTTCTTCATTTCCTAAGAAAGTTTTCGTTAGAATGCTGGCACTATAGTTTTGTTTCAGCAGATTTTGATTTGAAAGGGAAAGAAGCAAATAAAGGGGAGTAATGAATCAAATATTTTTTTAATGCAATTAAACTCAAAATTTCAGTAAAAAATGTTTCATAAACTATGTTTGAAATGATTTTCACCATTAATTCATTATGAAAGCACGTGCCCTCTTTCTTATTTCTTCAGTTGTTACTTTTCGACTGAAATTTACCTGAATCTTCTCGCTATACTTCGTCTATTCCAACGGTGTTAGATCCGGACTTCTCGCTGGCTACGAAAATAATCCAAAATTATAATCAAATTCTGCCAACGTAGAGAAAATTGACGAAAAATGAAGTGAGTTACAGATAATAGAAATCTTTTAAAAATCATAAAAACTCAAATATCTCGTAAACTGTTGATTTTGGTTATCAATAAATATGGCTCAAACGACAGCAAATGAATCATACTATCAAGTTCTCCAAGGTTCGCGTCTAATTTGGAAACATCCTATATTTTTTCCGAGAAAATCTCTGAACCGATCGCTCTGTCATTTCATCACAATATTAATATTATTGTAATGTACAAATTGTTGAACTAGAGTGGTCACAAATGATGAGCTTCGACTCACTTATAGAGAATCTATCGATTCCCTCGAAAATATTCGAGTTAAGTTAAATTTCGAACTAAAATGCTAAAAACAGAAGAACTCGGTGTAAAAACTTGGAATGATCAAAGCCACACCCCTAAGGGATCCGTAGAAAGGCTTTGCTAACGGTCGAATGGAAAACGGCCTGAATGCCCATAAAACTCGGCATTTCAGGGCGAATAATTCAATGTAGGGATGTGTGGTTCGTTCAATTTCGACGAACCGGGTCCATGGCTGAGACGACCCGGTTCAAAAGACCCGTTCAATTGACCCAATAGTTCTTTTCAGCTCACTAGCTCAGATCGAATCATGTACGTTTTGCGCATGATTCAAAGATCCGTAGATCTGGTTCTTTCGTTCTTTGTTTTTTTTCTTGGTAAAGATTGTTAAGTTAATATCAGCTTTGTATTTGTTAGTCGGTATGTTTTCAATCGGATCGTGAATTTGTGATAATGATTTTTTTGAGACATAAACATAAAGGAGATTATCCATTATCATAAAGTTATAAGTTACTGAGATGGCAGAATATAATAAATTGATAACTGGTTCATGAGATGATTATGGACCTTTCGAAAAAATTTCAAAATATAATATATATTCCTTGTTCAAATTGATGATTTTGGAATATTTAAATGACTAAAGAAGAAGTAAAAGTAAATCATGAATGTACTTTGTACAAAACACTAAATTCACGAGGTCTTGAATTATTAATTTTAACGAAAACTATGTATTATGTAATGATCATTACTTGTATCTATTCCAACCAAATAAATACAGAAGATCTGAAATCCCTCAAACTGATATTAACCCTAATTAATATATCTTGTTCCCGAAATGGATGTATTTTATTACTACCATAATTATGTTCCTTTAAGGTCAGTCCAAACCGAAACCCATCTACCTAGGCTCGGATAACGAACCATTCTATGGATCTTTGGGTCCTAAAAGATCCTCAGATTGAATGAACTGAATGTGAAAGTTTGGCTCATTCGGATCGGTTCGAACGAACGAATCATTTTCAGAGAGACGACCCGATCGAACCATTCGTTCTGAAGACCCGGGTATTTTGATTCGTTCGTTCGTGAACGACACATCCCTAATTCAATGGAGTTCAGTCCAGTCTTCAACTACAACATATGTACAACACTTGTACCGACAACGAGAAGAGTAAAGATTTTCACATCTGTTCCCGAGACCGGCGAAAAAGTACCTGCGACCGAGCCGCAACGACCCAAGTGGCCAGCCACCCTTAAAATCGATAAGATCTAAATATCATCTTCTTCACACATTTTAAGTGGGTTGGAAATAAATTGAATAAGTGTTTTTATCCCCTTCTTTTATTTCCCTAATTTGTCCTTGGCCGTGAACTACTTAGTCACAGTATAAGGACCACAACCCACACACTGATGAGGAATCCGTACGAAATGTTGTGTTCCTCTTAATTTCAAAACTGCAAGTTCGATCGAAATGAAAATTTGCATTTGAATGTGTACAAAATAACATGATGATTGCGTAACTAGACCTATAGAAAATTCAAGAAGAATATCGAACAAATATTAGGTATCAAATCGACGGAGTTGGGATCTTGGGTGTTTATATAAAATATCAATTGCAGGATAATCACATCATCAGAACCATAGAAAATTGAAGAAAAACATTAAATATTTCCGTGATTACAGATTCAATCAATGGCGACAATGAGGGGGGAGATGCAGAGGGGGATTTTTACTGCCCCCCTGAAATATCGCATGAACTTTCTATCTTGAAAAAACCATAGAAAATTCAAGCACATATACCAAAATAAAATTCTTTTGTGCGCGCGTTCATTCATACGCCAATTGCAACCTTGGAGATACAATAATTGTATATAAGTATACATATAGTTGATTCCTTGTTTTCCTGTTATTATTGCCAATAATAATATAACCTTAGAATTATTTGAGGAAAAAATTTATCCTACCCCTGAAAGGCTCAGATTACCTACATTTTGGGTTATATTACAGGAAATAAATGAAAAACAGAAATGAAAAAATTAATTTCTCAGAACTTGACTCCTAATCATGAAACTTCTAACATATACATATATTGCTATGATATACTGAATGCAATATTTTTACTGCAAAGTCCTAGTACCTAATGATGGTTTCAGAATTTTCATTCGGATTTTGGAATAGATACAAATCCCTTGGCTAGATATTCATCAAAAACCTTTTCTGAGTGCGTCACGATAATTCACTTCAATAGAAATAGGTAGGGGTCAACTTTGAAAATTAGGTAAATCAAGCCAATAATAACAATTACGCCTATTTTACCATATATTTTCTCCGATGATATCAATTTTAAAACATACACATCACATTCTACAGATAAGTTTTAATAGTAATCTAATTTATAACATTTAATAATGGGTTTTCATCCACATATATGTATACTTAGCTGGAAATGTTATACATAATATTGTGGTTTTCTAACAGTTATTCCAAATTCAGCAAGAGCAGGTGTCAAATCTTCCATAGTCAGACAATATCGACGATCTTTAGAACTTTTAGAATTCTGAAATGCAAAAAATAATTTTACTATTATGCCTAAATCTGATTAAAAGCAAACGTTATATTGTAGATTAGAATAACAGTGCAGGTTTTTCCTTTTTGTCATAGGGCTATTGTTAGGAAAAACATTAATTCAATTAGGTACAGCCAAATATTTTCAGAATCAATAAAAGGACTTGAAATTTTCTAGATATTTCAAAATGAGATAATTCTTTGCTATTAAAAAATCCATTTCAATTGAACCTTTTTTTAGACTTATCAAGAATGAATCACTCCAAATGCATTTAGGACCACATCTATTTTATTATATTTAGTATTGAGAGACCTATGGCACCATAGTCAGTAAGTCCATTGGCTAGGATTATGTACACCTATTACGAAGGTCAGTAGTTCAAGCTCTGAGTCGGAAAAGAACATTACTGGTTATAGGGGATTGTCTAATCATTCAGTTTCACTGTTGGGTCAGTTGGGTGAAAAATTAACAGTACTGCCTTGAAGTGACAATGGAAAAGAATAACAAAGCCTACAAAGAATACATCTAGTTCTCCTGATACAAGCTTGAAGCTTCAGAGAGATCTCACTAAGGCCTAGAAGATTCAGAATAGAAAACATTGGCATAGTATTATAAGAGAAATGTGACTTGAGACATGTTATTGAAAATCTATTTTAATATATATTTGTTGAATTAAGTTGAAATAATCGTAAAATAAAGAAACCTATATATTCATATAATACTACAGAAAAGGAATTAATCACATTCATGAAACGAAAAAAAAATTAAAAGAAGTGGTAATAGAGTAATTTTAAATGATAATATACCTTAGAGGAGCTACTGGAGTTATTACTGGTTCGCATTTTGCAGTGATGGAAAGCATCATTAGCAATATCTGAAATGAATTTTTGGGCTGCAATAGACACCAATCTTAGAAGCCTTGGATCTTTAGGTTCAAAACCACTAGTTCTCATGATATGCCCAGTAACAGCATCGGGAATCTGAAACAATATCCATGATGATTCAAGAAAGTTATAAAAGATAACATCCTTACAGTTGGATGATAATCTTCTAATTGCATGAGAAAATCAGAAAGGGGTTGACCCAAGGTTAATTCTGGTTGATCTTCAGTCATTTTTTCAGAGGGCTGTTGTTGATTTTGACTCATTGTTCGTACTGTTCAAGAAAATCACGAAGTTAAAACACTGAGAACTGGGAACAGTTGAAATTATGATGATGGACGATGGTGGTGCTCGTCGCTGGTGTGACATTTACACCTGACCCAAACAAAAACAAAACATAAAAAATAAAAATGAAAATAAATTATATTTTTCAATAACTGGCCTCAGTAAATTACACTCGCAAAAGATTGGTTGTTTGTTGTTCTCTGATGAAAACTAGGACAATCAGATATATTCATGAAAATTCATACTAATCAAATTATATTTTATGAACAATTGCAAGCTTGTTCTATTATATTAATAATAAATATAATTTTATTTTTCTGACAGAAGATATTTATTACTCTATGATTAAACGAGTTAGGTTAGAAAAAACAACAGATATACATTTACAATTATTTGGATATTTATCAATAAATAGAAGAATTTCCAAGTGAGAAATATAAAATGGAACAGTTTTTCACGATACCTTTCACAGTTTTAGAAGTACCCAACATTAAAATCAAAAAACCCTCTTGGTTACATCAACCTTCCTCCTCAACTGTTTTTGCACTAGTATTATTCTCTTATTTCTTGGTAACTGGAGGTATATCAAAAATAAAATGAATAATTCTAATTTATATTGCTGAATATTATTTCCAGGTATAATTTATGATGTTATAGTGGAACCTCCAAGTGTTGGATCCACAACAGACGAGCATGGTCACTCTCGACCTGTGAGCATAATCAACATATTTATGAGGAAACTAAATAATCATTTAGATTTTTTTTTAGGTAGCCTTTATGCCCTACAGAGTAAATGGGCAGTATATTATGGAAGGATTAGCTTCTAGTTTTCTTTTTTCTATGGGTGGTCTAGGTTTCATAATTTTAGATCATATTCACTCTCCTTTAACACCCAAATTAAATAGATTATTGATAACTGCTGTTGGATTCATATGTGTATTGATTTCTTTCTTCACTACATGGATTTTCATGAGAATGAAATTACCAGGATATCTCAGTTCTTAAGTTGAACTCACAACTCATTTTAATATCATTTTTTCAAATTGAACAATTTGTACTATTCATTATATATTATCTGTAAGAAATTTTGTATCTAAAACCATATCAATTATACAGGTTGTTTCATTGGGATACGGAAATACTTCACAGGTGCTTAAGTGGCACCAAGGCGGTTCTGGAGATACCCCATTTATTGTGTCTTACTGTCTTCGTAGCCGAGATACAGAGTGTTTTATGAATTTTGCCTGTTTCTTTCCGAAGCCATATCAAACGAACCACTCGATATATTTTGTTCATATTTGGCAAATTTGTTCCTAATTGAGAGCTCAAACGTATCATGCAATAACCGCCTTGAAAATCCAGGTCCGGGTTAACAAAAAATTATGAATCGTTTGAATCCTCGAAACAACACCCTGTACATCGGAATTTTGAAAATCTGTTTTAAAACACCACTAAAAACTAAACTTCAAATTTTCGCGCAGACAGTGTTACTGCACAAATTTTCAACGTGAATGTGGAGTTTTTGAAAACTTGGATACCTGAAAGTGGTTTGAAGTGACTTTTAACAATGAACTATCAAAAATATTGAATCCATAATTATTTCAACATTACTTTGTAATTCATTTTTACATTAGTTTTCCTTTTTATACCTGTATACTATTTCAGTTTCTATTTATTGAGAATTGAGTTGCATTAGGTTGATATCGTATATTTTGAAACAATTACCTATGAACAAAAAAACATAATAACAAAATAATTAGAAAAATAACTACAAAAGCGGCTTGAAATGTCCTCCATTTTGATCTAAACATTTTCTTGCTCGTTTCAGAATATCTCGAACTGCTTTCCGAATCACATTTGGATTGTTTTTCATTTTCTGGCCTAGCCTCTTCTTCTGATTTAGCTGATCCCGAGTATTGATTTCAGAGGAATAAACTAACGATTTCATGTGACCCCAAACATAATAATCCACGGGATTCAAATCAGGGGATCTTGAGGGCCTCCCCGACCAATCCATGAATTACCGAAAATGTTATTTAAAAAGTCTCGAATTAGCCTTTAATTTGGCGATGCACCATCGTGCTGAAAGAACATGGCAGCAGTGTGCACATTCACATAATGGAGCAAAACTGGTAACACATTTTCCAAAAATTCCAGGTATACTTCGCCGGTTAAACGTGCAGGTAGAAAATAGGGTCCTATTATTTTATTGTCATAAACACCGCACCGGTGCACCATACGTTCGCGGAAAATTTATGTTGAGAATGATACTGCCTTGTGAGAAATGGATTATTTGTTGCCCAGATATGATGATTTCTAGAATTAAAAACACCATCACACGTAAATTGGGCTTCATCTGTTAACAGACATCTATTCAATATTTGAGGATGTACTAGTACCCATCTAGATCCATCATGTCTTCGTATGTACTTGAAAACTTCCCCAAATGTTTTATTCTTCGGTCAGGGAATCACCTTTCATACTCCCTTTTAGCTTCTACTCCATTTCCCCCACAAAAACCATAAACAAATACAAATATCGGCATATTTCTCATTTGAAAATGTATAAGGCATTTTTTTAATTCACAAAACACTAAATCACTGATAACAATGAGGAAACTATATTAATATGATCTGAATTGTCCTAAACAACAATGGTCTTCTGTCTAAGTGATGATTGTCAACCTACTTGATTGAATACGAAATTTTATGATTATTCGCAGTAGTGAAAACAGCTCTGGTAAAAGAAACAATAGACTTTACACACAAAAGAGGACTATGCTCTCAATAACTAACTTATAGATTTATCACTAAAAGTTGCTTTAAACCACTTCCATCAAACCAAATTCTTAAAAACTTCTCGAAAACGTTGAAAATGTATGCAATAATGAGAAACGACGAGAGAGTAACTCACAAATAAAAACTGAAATGGAATACAGCAATAAAAAGAAAAACCAATGTGAAAATGAATTTCAAAGTAATGTTGAAATAATTATGGATTCAATATTATTGATAATTCATTGTTAAAAGTCACTTCAAACCACTTTCAGGTATCCAAGTTCTCAAAAACTCCACTTTTACGTTGCAAATTTGTGCAGTAAAACTGTATGCGCGAAAATTTGAAGTTTAGTTTTCAGTGGTGTTTCCGAATATTAAAACAGATTTTCAAAATACCGATGTACAGGGTGTTGTTTCGAGGATTCAAACAATTCATAATTTTTTGTTAACCCGGACCCGGATTTTCAAGGCGGCGGTTATTGCATGATACGTTTGGGCTCTCAATTAGGAACAAATATGAACAAAATATATCGAGTGGTTCGTTTGATATGGCTTTGAAAAGAAACAGGCAAAATTCATAAAACACTCTGTATCTCGGCTACGAAGACAGTAAGAAACAAAAAATGGGGTATCTCCAGAACCGCCTTGGTGCCACCTATGCACCTGTGAAGTATTTCCGTTTCCCAATGAAACGCCCTGTATAATATAATCATACAACCACCTTGTTTGACATGACATCCATATTAGAGTTAGACATTTCAAAGAATGATTTATTTTAAAATTTCAATTTTCCAACATAAGTACAACGTTTAAATATCTCAGAGAAAGTCTCAGTTGGATACAGTTTCCATAGTGCAGTTGAAGTTATATTAGTGTAAACAGTTTATTATTGCTTGTTTGCAAACAGCCTTTTGTTATGTTCTAATATAATGAAATGACTAAAGGACAAAATAATTGTAAATTAATAAAAATGCACTCGGTAACTATGAAGATATAATTTGAAATTTTCAAGTATCGTAGTTTGTATTGATAAATGAAATTTTGTAAGAAATCTGAGATTGAATCTGTATTTTTGAAAATAAACAGGAACACAAAATTTCGGACGACTATATTTGTATTATACAGTCCATTCAGGAATTATTGACATCCCGGGTGGCTTTGGAAAATCGAAATTAAGTTGGTACTGGCTCATTCAGTAACATTTTGAATTGCAGATTTCGGGTTGGCATTGGAAATGTCATTGACAGGAGGTTAGATTTCAGTTTGTTTGCATTATTGGTTTTGATCGAAGAGATTTTAAAACTTAAAAGTTGTATCAATTTCAAACACACATTGATTAGTTTATTCGAGTATTTCTCACAGTACTGTTTGAAAAAAGAAGAAGGCAAGTCATTACAACCTGGATTATTAGTGGAAGAAAACCTGTGCAATACGATTTCACCTTCAAAGAATCATTGAATGATTTGATTGTTACCAGAAGCTGAGCCAAAAGCAACCAATATATCAGCCTGGATGAAATTTGACCAAAAAGCATCTGGATTTTAATCAATCAAAGACAACATTACATAAACTTAATTGGTTACAAGTTCAAAACAGTTAAAAAAAGGAAAATTCTTCTTGATAAACAGAAAAATATAATAAGTTGAGTACGATTTTATGGTGAATACGGAGAATATTTGCAACAAAATGTGAAATTCATTTATCTGGAGGAAACTTGGTCATTTGAAAATGCCAGCATTATTCAACAGTGGACTCTAGAAAGAAAACAAAATGTTTTTCAAGTATATTCAAGGGTAAAAGTAGGAGCACTATTTTGAATGCTGGATATTTGGATTTTTACCTGGATGTTTTGTTTTGACAGTGGTGATCATGAGGATTATATAAATCTATGAAGAGAGAATTATTTTATAATTGGATTGCTAAACAAAGTCCTGGCATTGCATCTATAGTTAATTTATATTCTATATTGAAATTAAGTATTGTTATATCTGTTTTTTGTTCTCCAATGAGTAATCCAAAAATCTAATAAATTCCAATTGCTCTATAGAATTTTTACTGAGTATTTAATCGAAAAATATATTCAGAAGAGTAACTTCAATAATTTCTTCACCTCTTACCCACTTGAAGATAATAATAGAATGCAATAAAATTTTAAAATTCACAAATTAAGAATAATTTCATGCAAAAATGCTTTTAGTGAGTGAGTTAAAGCTGTTATGGGCAAAATAATTCATGTAATTTAATAGAAACTAGTATAAAAGCATTTCAATAAAAAACAGAAAACTCAAGTACAAATAGTACCTATATTTTTCATACAAGTTTAATCAATCATTCATGTCATGAACAGTTTCAATAAATAGTGACTTTAGAAAGTAATTTACACATCGGCTGATAAATTGGTTCCAATTTTGAAAGTTATAGTACAACTGTGATGTCAAAATTTTTCATATACTAAATGGATTCTTTGAATTTTATTTCTGTCTTATTATGATATGGCTCTTCCATTCACTAAGCTACACTATTTAAATTTATCAACCAGTTTTTTCTGTTTTCTTCACCAGTTTAGACACCACAGTTAAAATGATCCATAAGAGTTATTTGATAAGAATTTTGCAAGCAGGTTGGTATCTAGTGTCCATCAGTAATGCAACAATTTTTGAAGAGCCTTTGGTGAAAAGGAATATGCATATTTTAATGATCTTCAATGGGATCTTTCATGGGCGACTCTTAAATGAATAGATATCTCTTCATTGGATTTCCTTAAAATGATATAGCATTTCTCTATATTTTTACGTTATATAATCTGAATTTTAATTTATGAAATCATGACTGTATGCGTCCCTTCGTAATTATCGTAATTTTGAAAATTCAGGATCTTTCGGATCAGTGCTGCCAACCCACTGAGCTCAAATAAAGGTAGATAGGGGTTCGAAATTTAGGTAGATGTTGCCAAATTTAGGTAGATTATTTTTTCCTTTATTTTTAGGAGTTTTAAAAGAACTGAGTCCATAGTATTATACTTTATTAATGATAAATATTTATGAATTAATAAAAAAATATAAGAATTTACATAATAAAAAAAAATTAAAAACAATAAAATATAAAGTAAGAAATATATAGTTGAACACGAAAGAATAAATAGTCTTTGAAATATTTCATTTCAACAGATGTGGATAATTTGCAAGAAAACGCTTGTTGTCCAAAAACTTTTATTATTTTAACACCCAAAAGGGTCTTTTATTGCTTCCAGAATGCAGCCTTCGATGCATTCAGACGGTCTCATCTCATTCCTTTCGACGATATTACTTTATTCTGTTTTTTTTTTAAGCATAAGGATCGATTCAATTAATCTGCGAGCAATAGGAACTTATCTATTATTCCTACGTACATGCAACCATATTTACCATCGCTATTTTTCTATCAAGCAAGTGCGTATTGAGGCGCAGCCATCGTTATTTATTAGTTTATTACCCATTTCGGTCCTTTCTTTGCATCTGTATATTTCTGAAACTCCGGCGCTGATCTCCACAGATCTTTGTATCCAATGGTGTGCGTAAAAATTACGAAGTGAGAGCTTTAATAAGGAATAGTTTTTTTCATAGTCACGTTACTGTTACTGGTAAAACGGTTTGTCGTTGATCTAAAACCGTAAAGTTCGCGCGGAGCTGAAATAAGGTAGATCGAGCTCAAAAAAGGTAGATAGGTAGATTAGTTCAAATTTAGGTAGATCTACCTAAATTTAGGTAGGGTTGGCAGCACTGTTTCGGATACAAAAATGATGAAAATAATTTAAACTGGTTATTTCTATGATGAACCATAGCAATTTTTAGTGATATTTTTGTAACCAGAAATAAAGCCGCGACTAAACGTTCATGGCCTACTTCGATGTCAATAATTCCTGAATGGACTGTAGGTCCTTAATGTTCTAAAGTATCCGTGTATACAGTACAGACTGATATACATAGGATTTGAGGACAGATTCGTTATTTCAGTGAAAACTTAAACCCCAAGGGAGGAGAAAAGAGTTTAAGCATATGTAGACTTCCCCCTCAAAACCATCAACCTTTAAAAAAATCACCCGTTATAATTTGAAAACATAAACCATAGACAAACAATTAATCTCTATGGATTAGAGAGCATACTCTCTGATACTGATATCGTGATTTCTGTAGGAAATTGAAATTTAAACACGTCATATACGTCATACGCATCTCATTTGAATTTCTATGTTAAGAAGGGATTTATTCATTTACTCCAATTTTTTCAGTTTTATAAGAAAAATTGCCCTGTTCCCACGAAAAAATGTTGTGATTTAATGTTCAAGTACTTAAGAAGTTTTAACTTGAAAATAATAAATCAATTAGTGAAACAATCCCTTTGAACTTATTCATAAGTATGACTTACAAATAATATGAAGAGAAGTCTTTTTTCAGGAAAAACTATTTCAATCGTATTCATTTTGAGGTAAAATTGACTTTGAAGAACATTCGGAATGCTAAGTTATTAAATTTCAGTTGTTTGGTATCAGGAATAGTTTCTATTCAAGAAGATGTTGATAAACAGCCAAAAATTCCTTCAGAAAACTATTCGACTCTGAATGAATATGGAGAAAAAAGTATTCTGAGTAGTCAAAGCAATGAAAATAATATAGAACAAGATAACTTCACGTCTAATCTAAACATTAACAATGATATTGTTGGAGTTTTAGCTGAAGTAACGTCTAAAAATACTGGAACCTTGAATGAGTAAGTACACAATTATAAGGGAAGTTATTCTTTTATATGAGGAGAATTTGCTAGTAAAATATATTCTATTCAATATCTTCATAACCAGAAATTTTGATGACTTTAAGGTTCCCTATCACGATTTCATTGTTGAGCGAAGACAGTAACAAAACTACCTCAAATCAATGTCAACTCACCTAATTTTTCATATTTCAAGAAATTTCTTGATTATACATTATAATTTGAAAGTTAAATAATTCTTATGATTTGATTATTTTCTCGAAAATTTTCAAAGATTAATTAGAAAAAAATCAAGAAAAAATTTTGTCAATGGATAGGAATATAAATACTCATTCTCTGTTCTTCGTATGCATTCCAGAAGATCTTCAAAATTTGATTGACAATCCACAGTTTGTATAGTGTTAAAAAGATGTGCTACTTGATTAAAAAATTGCATAAGATTTTAGAGCGACTTATGGATGTAAACTTGTCTCAATCCCAATAAAACCCTTGCTCAATTATTCAACCCCCCACGTATTTTAAAGGTTGTAAAATTTAGACAACACAACTTTGGACAAGTCTTGTCTCACTAAGAATAGTCAAATTTTCCATTTTTCTATTATAGTAATAATATTTATTGATTCTCTTAAATATAGTACATATTGATTTTTCACTAGAGAAGGTGCAGTCAGTTTCATGAATTAGTTGATGAAAATTCATTATTGCCTAGTTGTGAAATTTCAATCAACACCTAGGTGTTGAAATCCAACACTGTCATAGGACAATGTTTGATTCTTACATTTCTGTATCTCAACTCAAGCTTCTAAATATACAAAGATCATTGAAATAATTAGTAATACTTGAAATATTTCAATAATTTTTTTGTATAGAAGATTCCTATGCTAACATGAGTTTCTTATCAAATTAATTAATTAATCAGCCTAAGAAACAGTGAATCGATTTTTCTCTGAAGTAGAGTATCACAGGCAACCTTCAGTCATGATAAATCCAGACAAATTTATGAAGAATGAGATGAATTGAGTGATTTCCTATCTACATTGAAAAAATTGGTGAAATATCTGGTGGTCAGAATAGCTCAACAAATTGACTGGCTTTTGCTTAAAGTAGTGAGGAGTTTGAAAGTAAGATACAGGTGTTCTACTTCCAGCAGTCATTACCTCTTTTAAAAAAAAAGAAGAGTCATTTCCACATTAAATTGCTACCACACTATAACTCCAATAGTGTTTTGACAAAGTGATCTCAGTTAAAATTTTTGTCCTCTTTTTTATGGGAGATTGCGGTGTTTCATCCTAGGATGCCTGGTGAATTAATCAGAAGGGTTATCTAGTGGCTCCTGCTTTATTCGTCATCATAGAGGCTTCTCCAACTCTGTTGAATATGATTAGTTATATATGCTCAACAGTTGGTTTTTATGGAAGTGAAGAAATTTCTTAGAGCATATTTTCCGTACCATCTAAACATTTTTTCAATCAATATTTGTCTATGTCAGAGATGCACACTTTAATGACTTTCTCTTCAGTCTGTATTTCGTATTCAATGAGATCAAATGGTTCTATGCAATTGAAAATCGAATATTCATTATGCTAAGATGAATTTGATCCAAGGACAATCCAAACAAAGCCCTTGGAGTGCTCCAGGTCTAATACAGGTGCAAGTAGCCAACTTCTTCAATTTTAGCTAAAGTGTGGATCAAGTTTACTAGCACAATACTCTATTCAAAAAGTCCATCCTTTTGGAGGAGGCACAAAAATTATGCTTTTTAGTGGAGTTTGTTTCAATGGCAGAAGTGACTCATTAGTACTTCCAAAAACCATGACATTTCAGACATATAAGGATGAAGTTATGAACGGAGTAGTCCCACAATTTCACATAGGATTTATCCAAGGATTAAGGCACTGCCATACTGACTAAACAAGTGAATACTGCTTGAGAAAACCAAGGTATTCCCCATATAGCATTGCCTCCAATATTCCTTGACCTAAATCCAATCGACCACGCTTGAGACCCTTGATGTGGAACAAAGAACCCTTGATGATCTCAATGGGAAACACTTCAACAACTTCAAGAGACCTTTTTCTACAAATTTGACAACAAATTCAACACGATATTCATTCTTGATAACCAGGTGAAAAGCATGTAGAGAAGATGCCAAGCAGCTATTGATGCACGTGAATGTCATACTTTGTACTGAGGGACAAAACAAGTATGAATTTTTTGAATGTTCAGAATTTTGGTTTTCCGTAAACTTCAATAATGCAAAATATGGTCCTCCAATATTTGGCATTCCTCTGAGGAATCAACATTCTGATTGAAGAATTGAAAATAACAATTATTACCGAAACAACAAGGAGTCGCCCCAAAAACAGAATAGAAGTAGACATAGTTTATCAAAGAGAACGCCGACAAGCCTGAAGACTGCATGAGTTTTAGGATCAATAACTTTTAAAGAAGTACCATGAGGGGGATTACGGTTCATCTGAGATATTAATGAGTATAATGCATAATGCAGCACCTTTGATGATTTTTTTGTTAAATTTGTCTATATTTCTTCCTGTTGTTTCTGACTGAATTACATTCTCATTCGGTACTTTAATTTTCTACACATGGGATTTTTGTTGATCAGGCTTGAAATGCCGTCCCTGAATTTTGGCGCCCTAGGTAAACCGGCCTACTCCCTAACGGTACGGCCCTGATCTCCTATACATGCGCTATGGTCGAGATGCAGAAGACGTGTCATTTCATTTCTAGGCTAGAAATCTACCCTCCATAGCTAGGCTAGAAATTCTGGCCTAGCTAGGCTAGATAAAGCAAGAATTGAACAAGGATGAAAGTGTGTCCGCCTTCTTGGGTTGGTTACCCTTTGGCTATACTAGCGCCATCTTTTTTCGCTGGACACTTTGTCAACAGTTCTACTATGGAGTGTAAAAGTAAGGAAAATAATCTTCCCGTTAAAAAATTTTTCCGTTGAACTGACCTAAATTGGGTGCGCTGGTGTAGGTAGAGAGAGGGTGAATTTCATAGGAAACGTCATGAAGAACCAAGCGCGGTCCCAGGGGTGGGGTCAAGGGGTCATGACTCCCAAAATGCAACCACCTAACACTTAATATGCGTTTCAAGCAAAGTACGAAATGGTCCCATCAAAAAACTTGAAGCCCATAACGGCGACCGACCCCCCCTCCCAAAATTTAAGGCTAGGGCCGTCCTTGTAAAGAACTGATAGAGATAAAGCAAGAAGTAAACAAGATTGAAAGTAAGTTCGCCTACTTGGATTGGTTACCCTCTAGCTACACTAGCTCCCCTTATCTATCCTTTTCCGCTGGACACTTTCTCAACTCTTCTACCATAAGTGATTATTCTCCTTATCTCTACCTTCCATGCTCCTAGCTCATCGTATGAAAGCCTCGTTGTACTCTTTACATTTAGATCTGTCTGGTCTGCCTATAGCTCGGTAGCCCGTGTGAAAGAAGCCTTAGGTGTTTCAGATCAAAGATAAGAATTGTATCTGGCTGAAATAATAACCATTCCCAAACTTGTTATACGTTTGAGTAGCGTGTGTTGGCGTATACTCCAACAAACAAAATTTTTACGTTATGACGGCATAACTGTATATGTCAGTATGCCGAATAATTAGGAGATCAAGGCTAGAACGACTGTAGGAGTAATTTTTTGGCTCGTCGATGGTTACCGATCACCACCTCTCTTTAATCAAGTCAGTATAAAGTATAACAACTGCAAGTTATGCTGAAGATGTCATTTTACCGCCTACATTTGGGTGAGCTTTCCCAGTAGAACGGCCTACTTCCCCTTCTTGCTTGTCTTACTATGTAGGATAAGATAGAGAAGACTGTTGACTTTGAATATCAGACGCTGGCACAATTAATACAAGAAATGAAAGTTACTTGTATTGATGTGCCAAAAAAAGACATCAACATTTTCATTCTGTCAATGCCTAGACGTATACAGAAGTATATATCCTCAACAGCTATATGAGTTTGCATATAAAATATTATTATTTTTTATTTATTATGTGTCAATAAAAATTATAAAATAAAGTTGAAATTATTCCTTCTGAGTGTAACTTTGCAAATTCCATTCTTCAAGATAATAAAAAGCACCTGGAAAAGATAAAATACATGTGTTCTCAGGAAATCTCATCCTTTCGATTTTACTTAGTTATGAAGGGTGACCACGAGGAACATTTAAATTTTAGAAAATGATAAAGCAACACTAATTTTTCAAGATAATATTTATTTAACTTAAGTTAGATAGAGTGGGTATATGCCATACGAAGAAAAACAAGGTGGCGTCTTTCTTCCCTTGAGCAAATTTTTTATTCTGTCCAAGAAACTCCTCCACAAGCTTGTTGTCCATAGTTCGAAAATTTGTAACCCAATATGATAGGTCGACTAGGGACTACTCCATGCTGGCCCTGGCCGATGTTGAAATTAATGCGAAATGCTCGTTGAGCTGCTACCACTGAGTCACTGTTTCTAACATAAATATCGTATGAATATAAGCGTTACTTCATTGTAACTGAAAACAAAAACGGCCGTTCTTTGGAAGCTGAATGAAAATGTCTTAAAACATCACTCCTCAAATTTTCTGCGAAAACTGTTGATATTATGACATGTGCCAAATATGGCACAATTCGCCTTAAAGGGAACTAAAACATTTTACTTATTCAAATTAATTTATTAGAAATAGGTTGCATAGAGTGGAATAAAAGCCATTATATATTTTCATTCCAAATGGAAATGTCGAAAACAATTTGGGTTTTTGTTAAGACATAATGCTACATTGCATTTTTCACAGATAAATTGTGCGCTAAGGATATTTACATTTCTGGCGATCTTCGTGCCATTCAGGAAAATAGCCTACTTTATCGCAACGTGTTTCTGGGGCAGGTATATGTGAGAAGATATTTCTTTTCATTGAATCCAATCGTGGCAGCAGTGAAAAACTTGGTCGGCCGCTCATCTTAGGTGTGCCCTTAATATCTTGTTAGAATTTCTGCTAGACCAAGTTTGTATTCGGCCAGTGGTGAATAGTTATAAGAATTTTTGGCTAATAATGTTCTTCTCCACGAAATGCAATTATTGCATAAATTAGGAATCCCAACAATCGTATTAGATCCATCTAAACAAGAAAAAAGAACCTTTAGTGGAAAATTTTCCGAATATGGCACAAGTAAAAAAATAACTTGGCTACAATCATAAAAAAGATGGAAGGTATTCCTTTGCAGGAATCGAAATAAGAAACACTTACCTTATAACAAATATTCTTAGTTTCACTAAAATCCCATTTTCAAGGTTCTTTTGACCACCAAAATTGTGTGAATAATACGTCGTAAGAGGTGTGCCAGCGGGAACACTAGAGAATTGACCTAAAACCTAAAAGATTCTGAACGCCGAGAAGCGAGTGTACGGTTCTGAACCAATTTAACTGTTTGAAAATATTTTGAAAAGGATATGTTCCAAATTTGGCACAGTACGCGGTAAGAGGTTAGAAATCTTTTCGGGAGTAGGTAATTAATGTTACAAGATCGAAACTAATTTATTGTGAAGTTCTAACTTTTTAGTAGCGGAAGACGAGGACGTATAGTTCCGCGCCTATTGGCGGATAATTTTGAAATCTGACTGACCGTGCCTGAAATTGAAACGCGCATGCCTAAAGGTACGTTTTCCGTCGATCGCCGCGTTTCGACGACTTTATCTAACCAATCGCAATTCTAGCTATGGCGTAGCTCCGCCCAGCTACTCGAGACTGTCCGAGGAAACGTACCTTAAGTCAGGCGTGACTGTTTGTGTTTTTCCCCTGACCCTGGATTTATAATTTGACGTTGCTGTTAGAAAATGACGTGCTATCTGATATTATGATTGAACGTTCGCTGCACATATAAAATAATTTTTTTGGTCAATTAGCGACCAGCAACTTCATGTTTTGTCCGGCAAATAGAAAACTCATTGTAGGATTTTTCTTAGTTGTAGTCGTTGACACACAATTGATTGAACGTCTTGGTTTAATATTATTTTGTTTTTTTCATCGGTCACAATATTGTAAGTCAAACTAGTGATCAATATATTCTCACTCATCGCAATGCTGTCATTATAAAGTGCAAAGCACATGCTGATCAATTTTTACCGATGTGTCGACGGAAAAAAATTTTCAGACGATTGTTACAATTTTCCCCAAGCATTTGGGGGCTTTGATGAGACGCTCTATTACGGTTAAGCGCTAAAATCCTTGTCATTAGGGTCCATTAGAGTTACATTCCCAAAATGTTCGAAAATACACAGAATGTACAAATTTTTAATTTTCAGATATGGAACAAACTCCATTCATTCCATGCTATCTGAAAATTCAATGAAAAACACAGAGTTCCATTAGATAAAACATATGTTTAGTCATTTACACTTATTTGGTACACCCTGCGCATTTCCAAACTATTTGAGAATGTAGCTCTTAATGGACTCTAATGATACTGTGTCGAAAAAAATTGAAAATTTCAGCGCTTAACCGTAATAGAGAGTCATGTCACTCTAGACATCCTGTAGAACACTTTCGACGTATGATCTAATGAATTTTTTTCATTCTGCCCTGTTAGTTGCTAACTCTTTCGCTTCTTTCCTCTTCTCTGTATTTCTCTCCTTTTTGCCCCCATCCCAAGTCTGTTGTGGTCTTCCTCTTTTTGGCTTCTTTTCTATTCTCGCCTCCCATACCTTTTTAACTTGTCTATCATCTTCCATACACTGTAAGTGTCCCCACTATTGAAAATAACAAACCAAAATGATAAGGAAATAAGGATTTTATGTTTAAGATTTGAAGAATATTCTTTCAAGCTAGTTGTCAATGTTATGAAATAAACTGAGTCAGTTAATGGAATTGAATTTAATATCATATACTCTTATCTTACTCATTAAGGTGAGAAAATATTTAAAATAACAATCTTTGTTGCAGCATAACAACAGAAGGTGCAACAGTCATTGCATCACTTCCATCAGAGTTAAAAGTAGAAGTGGATACACTCTCTGCATCTATAATATCTAATCAAGATAACAATACAAATAACAACGATACAAGTCAAACGCCTGATGTTCTTGCTTCAAATCAGAAGGGTGATGATAGAGAAGAGCTAAATGAAACAAATGTGCCATTTAATGAAACCAAAGATATTCCGGAAGAAATTCCATCTTTTTCTGAGTGGGCCCAAAAAAGATTAGAAGAAGCTGAAAAAAATTTTATTAATGAGTCTAGTAACTTGGGAAATAATGGCAAGCTTGGAACTGGAGTTAAATTAGGTTGGAAGAATTATGCTTCTCCAGATTGCGGAGCCAAGGTTTGATTCTCCATATGTAATGTTTTTAGAAATACTATAAGTAATTTCCTCACTGCATGACAGATTGATAGTTGCAAAATATCCGAAAGTACTGATCAGTTATTTTGTTTACATTTCAATATTCGTTACAGGTGGTAGCTGCTAATCCAGAAGCTGTGAGCGCAAGTTCGGTAATCTCTCCATCTAGAGAAGAATATAAACTGAACGTTTGTACAAATAGAATTTGGTTTATAGTTGAACTTTGTGAAGCGATTCAGGCAAAAAAGATTGATATAGCGAACTTTGAATTATTCTCCTCAACTCCTAAAGAGTTTACTGTATCCATTGGTGATCGTTTTCCAAGTAGAGAATGGACAACAGTTGGTCAATTCACAGCTAAAGATGAAAGAGATGTACAAAGCTTCGATTTGAATCCGCACCTATTCGGAAGATATATAAAGGTTGACGTCAAATCACATCATGGATCACAACACTATTGTCCTATTTCCCTATTCAGGGTGTATGGGATTTCAGAATTGGAAGTTTTACAAAAAGAAGAATTGGCTCATGTTGATGATGATGATATGGATGACAATGAAGATTCCTTGAAAATATATAGTGATGGTCTGACAAAAAATATGTTGAATTCGGCTACCAATGTTGTTTACTCTATGATTAAGAAAGCTGCTGAGGTATTAGGTACAAAGAGCAATGAAACTGATAAGAAAAGAGAGGACAATGAACAGTTTGAATATTCACCTTTGATTAATACCTGTTCAACTCCGAGTCATCGTATTGTCTGTACAAATTGTAATGATATTTTATTTGGACAAGTTTATGAACTTCTAAGTTGTCAATATGTCAAAATTACGAAACTGGAACAACAGCCGCTTATTCATAAATCTTTAATGAATTCTCATATTTGTCAGAGTTTTGGATTGAATTTGAATAAAAGTGATAATCATACAATTTTCAGCAAAAGTTTTCAGTATGTTGAAGCATTCTTTTCAGAGAAGATTTTAGCTGCAATGTGTAATACATTGGCAGTTTCTGAAAACAAAGCTGTTTTGAATAATAGTCAACAACTCCTGAACTCCACAAAAACTGCTGATACTGAAACCGTTGATGAAGAAGTAGTAGAAACTACAAAAATCGCTGGCGGTATTGAACAATCTATAGATGTTGATTTACCAGAAAATAATAGTGAAAGTCAACCAACAGATGCATTGAAAATAGATTTATCCAGTAAAACCGATTTGCCCAAAGTAACTTGCTCAACCAGCCTGGAATATAGTTCACAGATAAAACCCACAAAAACTGTCACATTGGATGTTTCTATTCAATCTTCGAATGCCTTAAGTGGCAGTGAAACAGATGAGATCATGAACCATGTAACCAAAGTTGATACACCTAGTGAAGCCAATAGTGCTATTGATGTGAAAGTTCAAGTTTCTGATTTCGAGGATAATCAAGAAATTTTAGACACAACCGGTCCAAATTCAGATATAACAACAATTTCTCCTGAAAATATGGATCACATCGAACATTATATGACAGATATCAATAATGAAAATGGACCATCTACTGCAACACCCGTATCCTCTGGAAATAATCCAGCAGATAGACAGAAGGAATCTGTTTTTCTGAGGCTTTCAAATAGAATAAAGGTAATTTTTTTGTATTATTATTATACTGGTTATTTTCTAAGTGGTATTTCTAACGACGGTACACCAAATTCCCTTGATTCAATCTCTGATCAAACAAAAATTGAAGGAGGTATAATTCCTTAATGCTCCTTTTAATGTCTTTTTATTATAAAAGACTTTTTAATATGTCGTTATTTCTTAGATTTTATTAATTTCATAAATTGTTACTGCTATTTTTCAATATTCTCTTTGTAACCAAATAAATCATTTTTATTCAACTAACGACGAATTTCATTAAATTTTGATTGACCAATCAACTCGTTGGATCTAGTTTGAATTCTATTGAAGTGTCAAAAATGATCTGAAATTTAACAAATAAATGATTTGATTGAGCAAATCACCACAATAAAATTTTCATGAATCCCACCATAAATGAGCTCGCTTTGATAAAGTCTAAGTATATACAGGGTGTGGCGTAATTAATGGATAATCCTGTACTGGCGAATAGGGGAGGTCATGGCCGACCAGAAAATGTAAAGTTATGTTCAGTAAAAATATCATAGTTTTCGAGATATCGGACAATTTAATTTTTTTTTTTAAAGTGCACCTTTACTCACTAATTTCAATGCTGTGATCACAAATCTTGTTATTTCTTTGGGCATTGTTTTTTATTTTACTCTCAAATAGCTGTACTATGAGATAAACTACCAAATTCCTGCCATCTTGCTTAATTAAGGAAAAAAAAGTGGGTTAATCCTCATGTTTGCAAATTCACTTACTTTTTCCTTTAAGTTCCAGTCGTTATGGAGAAAAAAAAATGTATTGAGACCTTTGTGAACATTTCATGAATAAATTGTCTATTTTATTGCGGTTCTGAAATGGTATAATACATGTTTTTATCTTATTGGGTGCTCGGACTACGTTTTAGTATTACAACTGAGGTACTTATTTCAGTGAAAGAGAGTTTTAGGGATTTTTGATGGAGTGACGAATCTTCTTGCAAAAAAGACGGCTTCCTCAACTTGCATAATATGCATAGTTGGCAGGTCTCTAGTCCATATCTAATGAGACAAAAAAGATCCCAGTACCAATTTAAAATTAATTTGTGGACTGGGATTTTTGATGGCCAAGTGATCGGCCCATTTGAGTTGCCAGAAACACAAACAGCTGACCGATACCTTCATTTTCTAAGACATACACTGCCGCTTTTACTAGAAAATTTGAATTTAGAAGACAGGAGGCGGATGTGGCTGCAACATGATGGCTGCCCTGCACATTTCGCACGACAGGTACGTGATTACTTAAATGAAAAATTCCCGAGAAGATGGATTGGACGATTGGGTACAATTTCTTGGCCACCACGATCTCCTGATCTAAATCCATTAGATTTTTTCTATCGGGGATGTTCAAAGAGAAGGTATATGACAAGCCGATAAATTCAGTTGAAGAATTACGCACACGCATTAACGAACCAGCTCGAAATCTTGATCAAGCCAGATATGCGCGACGAATCAAACGATCTTTTATTAGAAGATGTTTAGCGTGCATTCGTGCAGAACGCGGACATTTCGAGCACTTACTGTAATTTAAAATAAATAGTGAAAATATTACTGTGTTTTATTTAACTATTATTAGGTTTCATCAAAAATCCGTAAAACTCTTTTTCACTGACATAAGTACCTCAGTTGTAATAATAAAACGTAGTCCGAGCACCCAATAACGTAATAACATGTATTATACCATTTCAGAACCGCAATAAAGTAGACAATTTATTCATGAAATGTTCACAAAGGTCTCAATACATTTTTTTTCTCCATAACGACTGGAACTTAAAGAAAAAAGTGAGTGAATTTGCAAACATGAGGATTATCCTACTTTTTTTTCCTAAATTAAGCAAGATGGTAGGAATTTGGTAGTTCATCTCATAGTACAGCTATTTGAGAGTAAAATAAAAAACAATGCCCAAAGAAATAACAAGATTTGTGATCACAGCATTGAAATTAGTGAGTAAAGGTGCACTTTTTAGAAAAAAATGAAATTGTCCGATATCTCGAAAACTATGATATTTTTACTGAACATAACTTTACATTTTCTGGTCGACCATGACCTCCCCTATTCGCCAGTACAGGATTATCCATTAATTACGCCACACCCTGTATAGCTGAAACTTTAGCTTAGTCCAGATTGATCGCCTGATTTCAATGATTCTAATCATTTAATTCCTTCAACTTACGTAGCATATTCAGCACTTTGCAAACTATTGGGATAAATTGACAAACTAAGACATTTTAATAAACTAAATCAGATTTTAATGTCCAAACTGCTAGTGAATATAGAGACAGCAACAAAAAAAAATTAATCAGGCAATTTGCTAATATCTCTTAATTTTTTTTAGGCACTGGAAAGAAATGTTTCTCTTTCTAGTCAATACCTTGAAGAACTCAGTAGAAGATACAAGAAACAGGTTGAAGAAATGCAGAAACTTGAAAAAACAATGCAGTCAATATTAGAAGACCGAAAAAAGCTAGAAGATAGGAGTAAGCAGATTGAAGAACGATTGGAATACTTAGTAGTAACTCTGGAAAAATGGCCTACTTTTATTTTTTGGTTTTTCACTACAGTGACAATTTTTTGTGGCGTTTGTTGGATATGTGGAGGTGAAAGACAAAAAATTAAAATTGATTCATCCAAAGACATAAAGGTATGCATTTCACTTAAAATATTCAGCAAGACAATTTTTAAAATTAATATCCTCATTACCTTTATTGATATCCATATCATTTCAGCGTAGAAAGTCTGTTGATATTATAACTACCAAAGATAAGAAGAAAACTAGAAGACCAAGCGATCAAGCTCTTAAGATTGTAAGATCTTCTCTCATTGCAGAAGAAAGAAAACTATCTTTGGAAAGAAGAAGAAAAAAAAGAAGCAACAAAGGCTTGAAACGTTCTAATTCCATCAATGAGTTGGATATTAATGGATATAGGACGAACTACCCTGATAAACCACAGAATTCACATGGTAAGAGTTTTTTTACTGCATTTTTTACATTTACTGCACATTTTTTTTACATTTACTGCATTTCTGATTATTATAATCAAATCTTTTGTTATAACAATTTTCCTGTTATGCATGATGACATTTTTTTCTTTTTTTTATATGGCAATAACGGGAACCGTAGATTTTTAGGATTACTTTTATCTGCAATATTCATTGTGAGTAAAAACGTAATGGGTTCCTTAAAAAAATTCTGGTAAAGCACTCACCGCTATACTCCTCCATCAAAAAAATGTCTTCAGTTTGAAACTGATATTTTTTTTGGATATCATTCTTGAATTTTACCTAGTAGTTATGCATGAAGCTTCGGAATTCTAGCAAAAACGCAGAAATCATGATGTAGATAATTGATCTGTACCTGATGAAATTATTTTTTCGATAACCCCTCCCAAAAAAAAACTATCTACGCCTTTGATATGTTGCTATTCATAATTACCTAAGTGACTGTAGTCAGTTTATATTCCTATATAAAAAAAATCATACTTTCAAGCTGACCGCTCCTAAAGTTGGTGGAGAAGTTCAACAAAGCAGAGAACCTTCTCGTTCTTGGATAATTAAACAAAATATTGCCCTGTAAGAAGAAGCAGACTGATCTAACAGGGCTAGCGCTAAACTAATGGAATGCAATTTCAACTAAGTTGAAACTTTTTAGATCACAATGTAATGAGGGTAAATGTGAATTTCAATCCCTTGTATTCGATCATCTGATTATAATATTGCAGCATGTGTCTATTCTCTTGCGGATTTAACCATAGCTTTGCACAGTTGGACATTGAATTTGTGTGATCAATTATTTTCCATCGTCGTCAATTTTCAATCTCCAATTTCAATCATATAACAGTAAATCACGAAAATGCACATATACCAAAAAGTTTGGCTTTTTCTATTGCATAAATAGAATTTTGGTGAATTTATAAATAATGGGAAAAATTAATAATCACGAAAATGTACATAGGGACCTATACCCCTTTAGTATTTGAAATAAAATTTCATCCTAAATTCAGAACTAGATAGAAAAGTAAGTAGGTCACTATGTACACGGTTTTTATAAATTATTGTGACATCGTTGAGGTCTTTGATATATTTTTAATTCACTTATCGCAGGTGGGAAAACAGGGAGTACAAAAAATTTGAATGTGAATTGATAATACACAATATTTCATAGGAAATATTTTTTAGTATGAATGCATGAACAGCAGTAAAGAACATTTCAGACCACTAGCATGTTACAGTAATTTCTAAAGATTCTGTATAATTTATTTGAAGATCAAAACTCAATAAAATACACAACAAGAACAAGATGAAAAAATTCAATGTATTTCAGGCCATCACCCATTTTGATCAACTGAAAAGTGCGACACAGTTGATGAGTTAATTTTTGAAAAGAAATTCTTTCAATAGCCTGTTCCATAGTCGTTTTAACTTTCATAATCAGCCTCTGTTTCTATACATTAAAAAAAAATTATTACATTTGTCATTTACTTGATAGTATTCTTAACCATTTTTGAAATTCTATTTCAAATTAAATTCCAATTATTGAAAACATACAATAATTTTTCAGAAGCTGATAACAGTATTACTAATAATCCTGGAGACTGGGTGGAAGAAAATCGTAGATTACTCGAAATTGTTAATTTGGATGAGTCTGAGAACTCTTCTCTCGATCAGTTTGGAACTATTATGGAACAAGATTTTTCTCCATATCATACGAAAACTGCCGTCGATAGACGATCGCATAGAATTTCTAGTCAATTTATAAAGCCAAATACAAATGGTGATCGAGACTTTTCTCACAGTGTGCCTAAAGAAACAGCAATTTTAGGTGATTCCCAAAGCTCTGAATTGAAGAATGTAGAAAAAAAATCTAGTCTCAACAGCAAATTAGATGAAAGCAATCGTAAGAAGGAAAAAAAGAGTTTAAGAAGTGTCTTAAAAAATGTGTTCACATAAAAATATGACACTTGAAGGATAGTGTAAAAGGGAATTACTTATAAGCTTATACCTATTTTTGAATCAGATGCATTCAAATTAATGAAAACAATTCCTGTCTCTTATTTGGGAAATACAAATACAGAATATGTCTAGTATGTACATGCATGATATATTCAACTGATTTGGGACAAAATGTTCAATTCCTGCAAGTTTGATGATCTGAATGCAATTTTTTTATGAATTTATATCTAGTTATATTTGTCATATTTTCAGAAAAAATAATAATATGCAGAAACATTTTTAATGTAAGGAAGCTATATCTGGTTAGTTTCAATTCATTTATTATGGAATATTGTTCCCCTTGGATTTTATCAGATACTATATATTTGGGGAATATATGTATACAGTTATATGGTGTACAAATTGTATATTCTTTATAATTATTTGATGATTCGACTGATATAGTAAACAAATTGGAATATGATTTTGGAAATTGTTTCCTTAATTCACTGCTCCATGTTAAATGTTTATAGGTACTGTAAGTAATTTTATTGCTAATGTTGATGTAATTTGTATCATTCCTGTAAATGTACTAGTTTACTGAAATTTATTTGGCTGTTACAGTGTGATCAATTCAGAGTCATTGTTACTAATTTTTTGTTCTGGTGAAATTTACTTAATGAAAATAAATGATGAAAGCTTCAAAATATAGTCACATTGTTTCATTAGGCTTTTGAAACGAAATTAAATATCAAACTACAAATAGAGTACTTCAATTAATAGGATGAAAAACTTGAAGTGAAATATAATAATATCCAACAATTAACTTCCCATAAAAAAATGATTTTACTATTAAAATCATTGTATTGTTCACTTATTGAAGACTGATGAAACAAATAATGAAATAATTCTGAGGAATAGTAATTTTTGTTTATATCTATATATTTCAAATTTGCTTTTTTTTATATTACCAAATATGAAAATTTGAATTTATTTGTGTTCTATTTATTAGCCATTGTTAATGGATGTACCATATTATTGTACCAATTGTTAAGTTGAATTTGCAAAATGAGTGAATTACACAAAGAAAATCACAGTTTGTATTTTTATTACCCAACCTATCTCTTCTTTCTGATCATATTCTTAATGTGTCACCAGAAATAATTGTTTATAAATTCACTTATGTAGTAATTATTTAATCCAATTACATTCTTTTGGCTAAATTTTTCTAGTAGCTGAGAGGTTACAGATTGGAATCTGGAAAAAGCTTTTTCTCTCTAGATTTTTCCATGATTTAGGCTTAGGGTATTCTATGAAATAGAATGAAATCATAAACTAGTGGGCAAAATTTAATGAATAATATAATAAAATAAATAAATAAACATACATAAATACTATATCAATGAAATATGTATTATTTATCCATGGGGAGAAATCATCAAGTATAGAAAAAGCCTTGATTCCTGTAGGTGTTTCAACTAACAATCAACATGCAAGTTAATTGTATAAACCCAATTTCAAATAGGAACTTCTTTGTTTTAATTTATAAATTGCAATTTTATAATGGAGGTAATGGAAACAAACATAAGTTAAAAAACCATACGAATTTAACACTTTCGCGGCCAAGCTCATTTTATGAAAAATGTACAAAAAATGTTTTTCGATAAATTTCAATTGATTACTTCAGTCTGATTCAGTTGATATCGATTTTTTTTCATTTAATTTTTTTTTACAAAAAAAGGAGATCCGTCACCGATGACTGCTATGCAATTTGTAGGAATATTATTCCAACGTATAGTCAGCAGTCATTCTTGTAAGTTACAACTCGCATCACTATATGCATCTGAACTATGCTATTCGTCGTAATAAGTGTGATAAACATACAAACCTTTCGATTGAGAGCAGTCACCGGTGACTGCTGTGGCCTGACTGAACCGCTGTGGCAGCGAAAGTGTTAAATAAGTGTGATGAAAATCCATTTAAATAAATTTTAAATGAAGGTTATCCTAAATATTCACTGTATTAAATATGTAATAGTTGTTACAACGTGGTAATTTCATCAGATGTTTTCAGTTGTTGGAAATGTAAAAATCTATCGAACTATTACCTAACAGGGGGTTCTCCTAATGTCTACTCCTTTTTATAAGCTGAAAACGTTACTTATTGTTGAAAATTTTCCTCTAGATAACCTTCATTGACTATGTTCTATGAAAAATAATAATTTTGACCTTCTTACTCTAAAAAATTTAATTGTAATAGTTCCTGGTGTGCAACCATCACTCGCACTTCAAATTAGATTTTAGAATTATTCATACCTCATATTATCATAGTATAAAGATTACTCTTCAAAAATCTTTTATATTTTACTATTGAGCAAATATCAGGATTATTGATTACTGACTGAATTTTGTGTAAAAAAATATTGTATTAACATAAAAATAAAACAAGTTGGAAAAATTTTTACTTCATTTGTTTTGATTTTATTTTAGACATTTGGTTATTGCAGTGAATAAAAAGAACTACTGCAGCTAATCTAGCTTGCAAATCGTGCTGACTCAAATCATGTGACCATTCAACTCTTCCCCAATGTCCCAATTGGTATTCTTCTTCCAATCTAGACAATAAAACAGCTTTTTCCACACTTACAAATCGATCAACACATGCTAATGTTAATATAACTGATTTAAGTGTATCGACTGCATAAACAAAACCTGAAAATTACATAGAAAATTTTCATTATTATTAAAAAAAAAATGTCTATTTCTCACCATAGACTGACTCAAAATTATAAGATAGTAAATGTCTGTTAATATTTTCCTTATCTTTTTGAGAAACTTCTGGACCATCCATCACAACAGATTTCTGAATATTTGTTCCATATTTTTTATTGAACCATTGGATCACAGGATCCCATTCATTTTTTTGAAATTTATACAATTCCTCATCATCCTAATAAGTACAAAAAATGAAAAATAGCTCTATAAGATGAGAGTATTTACCTTTGTTTGGAAAAGAATGGTGTCTGTATCCAAATAATTTGATACATAGTTAGCTAAATCATATTTTGAATAATTATTTGGATTGTCAATCACTGTGTTACATAATGTGGTCTGAAAATAAGAACAACTTATCATTCTCATCCAAAGAAAACACAAATTCAGCATTAAATTTGAAGTTAATAGTTAATACTAAGAAAGTTTTCGTTGAATTTCTCAGCAAATGTAAATTGTAATAACTTTCACTGAGGTTATTATGAATAAAACACTTAGTAATTACAATGTGCATCTGACTTCTCGAAATTTTCTCTTTCTGAGAATCCCATTCAGTAGCTACTGCTAATGCCAGAGGTTCAGATTCAACTGAAAAAATATTTCCTTTAGGAGTCTTCAATTTTCTTTGATCAAGTATAATTTCATATTTCTCATTATTCTTCAAAACATTGGTTTGTTTGTAAAATCTTTTCACTGTTGCTGCAATCATCACCCATTATAAATGGTAATATTATTGAAATGTTTAAATATTACCGTAACTTCTAAATTTAGGGCTAACATTTTTTAAATATTCAAATTCTGTTAGAGTTGAGAAGCCGGTTCTACACAATCTGAAAACGGTTGAATACATACCGAAATTAATACAAAAAAATAAATTAATGAATGATTTTTGATATGCGGTATTTTTCTATAGAAGACTTATTATTTTTTATTATTATTGGAAAATGTTATTTTTCATATAATTATTTTTGTTTTATAGGTTATCAACAGATAACCATAGATAACAGAAAGAAATTACTTTTCGAAGGTTAGATCACAGCCACAGCTTTTATATTCCGTGTGTTCTTCTTTTAGAAGAAATGTATAAATCTAATATTTCTATGGTACGAAGTGCCAATCAGTGTTCTGTGATGAACACAGAACCAGTGATTTGTCCCCAGATTAAGGAGAAAATTATGGTTTTAGGGATTTAGAGGGAAATAGGGAATTTCTAGGGATTTTTCATTCGAAAATAATAATTAATAATTGATGATATTCTTGAAATAATGAATATTCAGCACAGATATCTGTGATATTCAGTCAGATTGAAGACAGACACCGGAAGAATATATTGCTCTTATTTTTTTGAATGATGAAGATAAAAAACTCGTTTTTTCGAAGATGAGTGTAGAGAAATTCTGAAGCACCCTGAGTGACATGAAATACTTCACTGGGGTTCCGGAATATATGTTACATATCAATATTAATATTATTACCCCATAGTAATGCTGAAACAGAGAGAGTGTTTTCTGTTGTTATGGACATAAAATGTAAGAAAAGAAATTAATTAGGGGGCGAAGCATTAAATGCTATTTTCATTGTGAGATTTTCATCTGATAAAAGTTGTCAGTCATTTGAAATATCGCCCGATCATTTCAAATTGGGTACCAGAAATTTATACAGAATTAATAATTAATTAATTGAAGTAATAAAAGAAATGATTTGTATTTCAAGTATTCAATTAAAAAATTTGATAGAACGTTTTCGGCTAAACAGCCATCTTCAGTACCATCGTCAAAAATACTTTGTTTTTTTAAGCGAAGAGACATAACATGAATTGTGGAAAATGTTGACAGCGAAGGATGCAAAAGCAATAACAACCACTCAGTTAAAAATGAAAACAAGGAAATTTTCTTTGTTGAGATTAATTAAAGCTTTTTATAATATATACTTATCAGAAAAATGAATATAATCCTATTTTTTTCTTTTTGATGATGCATTATTTATAACCTCAACTGTCTAAAAAATTGAACTTAAAACTATTTCAGGCTAAGTAAATGAAATTATTTGAATTTTTTACATTTTTTGAACTAATCTGGGGACTGAGAGGTGATTTTTCAATTTCATTTCATTCAGGGATTTCTAGGAATTTTTCGAAATAAATTTAGGTACTTTTGACTTGGGAGAGTTGACATCACTGCACAGAACAAGTCGCAGAATGTACTACACACACCATAACCTAGCTAATTATTTTTGAATAAAAATAAACAAATTGGAAGTTATTCTATTAAGAATGAGATATGGCTTTATCAACTGAAGATTTCAAAGCATGGTTATCAAAAACCTTAACTGATTTGAATACCGATGAAAGTGTATTTGGATCTTACATCATAAGTATATTAGACAGTGACGAATCAGTGGAAGAAAAATCAGAAGCTTTACAAGATTTATTAACAGAAATCGTAGAAAATGTAAGTGAAAGAGGTAAAAAGTAAACGTCTATCAGAGGGGTCACCGAGTAAACTCAATAAACATGGCAAAACTTTCAATTTCCCAGGAGGTATTAGGAATAATAATATTACCACATACTCCGTTTATAAGAGTAAAAAATATTAAAAAGCGATTTATATACATTTTGAGGAATCTTCTAGGTTTGCAGTAACCCAAAATATTATTTTAAGGGGTCTGGATCCTGTTACCAGGATCCAGAACGCTTTATACTTGTTTAGGGCTTTTCCATTACATATATATTTATTCACATTCACTAAAAAACTGTAGAAATTCGAAGGATATATAGTTAAAGTTCATTGGAGATTGTTGCTTAGAATATACCTTGGCCCAAAAAGCATAATACCTTATTTTATCAGTTCTAACTTAGTATAAACTATCAACCTAACAATATTTAATCATTATAATTGATTTGAGGATTAAAAATAGTTAATGTTCACAGGCTGCAAATTTAAATGAAATAAAAAATGAAATATTGGAAAAATGGAGTTTATATTCCAAAGTTGAAGAAGTCCAAAATACCACATCTATTGATGTAGATGATAAATTAGCTAAACTTCTAGAATCTCGATGTGTAGCTACAACTAAGACAAAAGAATATACAGCTGAGGAAAAGAAAATTAAGGAAGCAATTCTATTACAGTATGGTCAAATGAGTGATGAAGAAGAGGATATAAATGTGCCTCTACAAACTTCTAGTGATACTAAAGAAAATTTACAGAAAAATACCAATGCTCAAACAGTGATTCATGCTGAAAAATTGAAGAGGGAACAAGCAAAAATGGATAGCCAAAAAAAAAAGGAGAAAGATAGAGAAGACAGGTATAATTTTATATATGTATATGCATTTAGGGTGTTTCCAAATTAGACGTGAACCTTGAAGGAGGTGTTAGTATTAATCATTTGCTGCCAATTGAGCCACATTTATTGATAACTGGAAATCAACAGTTTCCCAGATATTTGAGTTCTTGTGTTTATCAAGAAATTTCTCACCTTCAAAATTCAAATCAAACTTGGTCAAAGTAGAAAAATTGACGAAAAATGAAGTACAGTGAGAAATCTTTTAAAAATCACAAGAACTCAAATACCTGTTGATTTTTGGTTATCACTAAATATAGCTCAAACGACAGAAAATGAATCATACTAACACATCCTCCAAGGTTAACGTCTAATTTGGAAACACCCTGTATCCTTGATAAATGTTTTTATGAGATGTTTTACACAGAACATCCCAAAAATATATTCATCAAATATTTCTATTTATGACAGCTTGAAACTTAATGTATACATATACTGTATACAACTCGGTTGTTAGAGGTTCGGTTAAGGAAGAAGATCTCAGTGTTTTTGAAACCAGGAAATTTGTCCCCATTAGGTTATAGAAGTTGATTTTGAATGTAAAAATATTGGCAACACTTTGGTTTCAGAAATTTTGGCCTTTCGAAAGTTGTCTGGTTAATAGAAATTTCCGCAAGGAGAGGTTTCACTGTATATATAAGATAATTCAATTTTTCTACCCAATGAATATATTCCTTTACCATTTTGCATAATTATTTTCCAATAAACTGTTCAATCATGCAAATATCGATTTTCATAAAATATTAGCACTTTATACATCTATGTTTACCTCTAGATATAGTGATTGATTATTGACATGCCCACGAAGGGCAAAAGTGTGTGATATCAAATTATTTTTCCACCTATTATTAGAGGTGTCCCTATGTAACACTCTGTGTATTTTAGGATGAAATAAACGCAAAAAAAAAAAAGTGAATAGAAGCGTTGTTTAAATCAATTTATTTTCAGGGAGAAACAAAAACAACTCAAAGAAGAGAAGAAGGAAAAAAGAAAAACACAAAAAGGAGAAAGGCGAAGATAGCTTGGTTTCATCCAAATTGAATAATTTAAATTATCTATACTTCTAATGGAAGCTATAGGTGGAAACTATGAGTTTTTGATGCCAAATGAAAAATACTCTTCTGATTGTATTTAATTGATAATAAATATATAGAAATACATAATAATTGTTCTGTCTTGGAAACACTGAACTCCAATATCATTAGTTTCAAATTGCTAAACATTTCCTCAGTGGGATAGTATTGAAAATATTCCTATCTTCACAATATACAGAATTCTGATCAATAGATCAAAATGAATGTTTGTAATATTTTGAAAACGAAAAGACATTTTTGTTCTAGTAGTCATTCAATACTGGTGTATTTTGTGTGAGTACAGTCAATCTCCAGACAAAAAGGATATATAAATTTCCTCAAAACACATAGCTAAACAACCATATTTTCACCAATGTCATATCGTCAATCTATTTTCTTACATGATTTTCAAATCGTACCCTAATTTTTTTATATTTAATTTTATCATATCCATGGATTCATTGGCTAACTGACATACAAGACTTTAGAAAAATAAGTTTTTGTGTAAAGGCCAAACTGAATAATAATAATATTCATCCATCAAAACAATATTAAATACTAAAGGGATCATACAATTCAATTAATGTTATAAAAATAATCATTCTATAATATCCATAAAAGAGACAAATTAACATGAAATGAATACAATAGGTACTGTAATAATGAATAAGTTTCAGAGTAAATGACATTGTGGTGGATATCACAAGCTAGAGGTTGCTGTTACATCTTGATAACAAATTTTCTATAAAAAACAATTTTTTAGATCATTTTGAGCAAAGAATGATCTCAGAACTCTCAAAAGACATTATTTTTTGTTTTTATGTTCACAAAAACATTGCTAATGTCAGTAAAAACATTTATTAATTCCTCATGAAATATTTCAATAATTGTTGAAAATTTTCACATAGTATGACAATTTAAAGGAAGTTGCATAGTTCTAAACCAGAAGCAGGAAACTGATTTCAAGTCCTTCAATTATCCATCTTTTTTCCTTTATCGTTATCATACATAAAGGAACTTTACGATCCGTTAACTTTATTGACTACAACTGATTCCATTACTTATGGAAAAAATAATGAAGTACTGTAGTTATGTTTGTCTACGAACAGGGCTTCATTCAAATCCAGTACATGACATGGTAACCTGACTATATTTTTGTGTAGTTATAAATAAAAAAAAATAACCACAACAATGCCAAAATAAGATTTTCTAAAGGACTTGAAATCTTTAGTGTCAATTCATGAAATTTAAGGAAAACACAAGGCGTATTGTAAACTTATTTATTTCTCAGCCAAGGATGAAACCAATGAATCACTATACCATTGGAAACTTTTTAATTTGAAAATATACATATATTGAAAAAAAAAAAAAGATTCAATATTTACATAATTGAACATTTTGAATCTGGAAATCCAGAAAAATTTAATATAACTGGAAGAAAATGCAGAAAACATGCTAACGAATAAAAAGATAAGAACAATCATTTCTGAATAATTTAATTATATTAGATTTCAATATGAATTAGCTATATGGGTATGACAGATCACTAAAGCGGTATAATTTGCACAATCCATAGGCGGTCACACCGCAATATCAGACCCACAAAAAGTTCACTTAACTGATTACCAAAAAGTGTTCATGCAACGTAAGTGTAAACTTTTCGATCTTCGGGGGTACGAGCAAGGTATTCTCGTTCGATAAGTCCTTCTATTCGTTTCTTTATTATAACTGGCGAGGGCAAGAATCGACTCTTTAGTTGTTCCGTCACCTCCGTGACTAAGATATTGTGCGCCATTCTTTTCCTTGATTTCATTATTCTAACTATAGCTGCTTCTATTTCATGTTTTCTATCCTCATCCACCTTATTCCTTGTTTCCCTTCTCTCTGGTTCGCTTTCCCCTTTTGCAGCCACTGTTTGAATTTTCACTCTGTGCAGTTTTGAACTGAAGGAATCATTGACATAGAACTCATGATTGGATTCAATCTCTTTAGTTTTTGGATTTTTGATTAATATCCTTTGTGAGGCTTTACCCATTGCAAGACTCTGTAAAGCTCTGATAAGGTCTCTTTCGGGGATGTCACTTTCATTTTGAATTTCTTCATATGTTAATTTATCGTGGTTATTAAAAAGCATTAACACAACCATTTGATAAGTTGAAACTTGGATTATGTGTTTCCTTGGTCCACATGATCGATTTGAAACAAGGCTAGTTGAAGAAGAGCAAGCTCCTTCTTTGTCTAGATCATCCTTCTTAGGCCCATAGAAAACGGCATTAAGATCTGCATTGCCAAGTTGTGGTTGTAGAGTAAGCTGACGACCGCTATGTTTTCCCAAATAAAATCTGTGATGAAAAAAGAAATTACTCAAATTGCCTTTATCAAAATCCTGAAGATTTCTAAATAATATTCACTAGTCATAAAATTGAAAATTTTTTTTCTCAAACAATTCTCCAAAGATTTATTACTGAAAATTATCAACCATAACACATTGGTGGTGGTTAGGAACCACCAACCTCAGAGTAATAAAAATAGATAAAGGGAGTATGAGTGTCCCCATGGTTGTCAGATCATAATATATTTTCAAAAGCGCAATGATATTTTGTTAAGAATGTGTTTTTTGAGTTGTTGTGAGAAGTGTGCTCTTTGTGAAGAAACCTGTGAATTGAGATATCGTATCACAAGTTGAATTTTGATTTGCCTCCATTCTCAAATTTGTTAGCACATGTTGAGGACAACATTTATTTAATGAGAAAAAATGCATGCTATCTCTGTTTAATACTTTGAGAAACTCACTAAAGATATAAAAACTCCTTGATATGATAATACAATAGATATTTCCGCTAATTCAACAACACTTTTGATCTTGTGAACAATTTTTTTGATTTCTAGCGAATCAATATGTTGAAATGATTGTAAAATTAAAATACACTTCTAGGGACTGAACAATTATGTAAATCACAAATACATAATGGGAAAAATATATATATTCGCAGAATGTATATCTTCATTTAACAAGTTGTTGAACCTTTATTATAGTTATTTCCATTTTTTTAAAATTTATTATTATATCACATATAGAACTCAAGTTAATGGCTTTGTTTTGTATATTTGAAGAAAGGAAGTAAATTAATTACTTTCTAAAGAACTTTGCCTTGAATCCTTAAAATTTTATATCTGAACTTCTTATCGCACTGTCTTTTTCTTGTCTATTTCGAAGTCTAAAGGATTGTTAAAAGGCGCAAGCTTTCAGGCCAACTACTGGCGTTTGAGTCAAGTAAGAAATTCAACCGAACTTTTCCCCTCGAAATGTCAAAATGTTCGTCGACCATTTTTCATCTATTTGAAGTGGTGTAACCCAAATGAAAAAAGACACCTTCTATAACAGTGTCCAACAATTTTTTGTGATTTCACTACAGAAAATATGATATTAATCTCTCAAATATTTGAGAAAATGACCTCAAAAATAATTTCAAGGTTTGCAGGTCTGTAATTAGTCCTGAAACAAGGATAAAAAAAGCAAAGTATAATCGTGACTGACATCTATCAGAAATCAGCCTCAAAATAGATACGAAAGAGGTTTTTTTTATTCAGGAACATACGCCGCAAACAGACAACTTGCATCCTTAACAGAGAAGTGTCAAGTGTATAAAAACTGAAGGCTTTTTATTGTGGATAGGAATTAAATTCTGTCCTATTTTCAATCTGATATTAGACGGCACTCACCTACGAAAACTTTCGAAAGCGGCAAGTGGAACAGGTGGTATGTGACACTTAGGGGTGGCACTCTGGGTTGGCCAGAATCCAGTTGTCAATACACGCATGAACAAGTCGACGCCACATAAACTCGTCTGGAAAGAAAAGATGCAAGTATTAAATGAGAAATGCCCTTATAGCTGACCCAAGTGTACCTATTACCTCTGATTTGGCAATATGCTCTTTGAATTCATCCATTATTGTATTAGAAACTGTCATATCTTTGAACATTCCTTCTAGTTTTGAGGTGAACTGGCAGCCACATTCCGTCTAAAGTGGAAAAAAAATAAATTGTATTATTTAAACAGACCAATTATATATCGTATTTTTATTGAACAGAAGTGGGTCTCTGATGGGTACCAAGCACTGCACTTCTAAATTGTAGTTATTCAAAATTCCATAGATATCTAAATTTAAGATATGAAAAAAACTAACACTTTCATTTGATATAGCGTTTTCCAAAACAGAAAACTCATTCCCTTTTCTTGCAATAAAAAAAATGTGTGAACCATGAATTTTGATGTCAGTAATACTGACCTAGTCTACATTCTTTCATGCCATTTAATTTTCAAAGAACAACACCGGCTTCTTTATGCTGCTGTAATCAACATGTTGAAAATAATTTTGTAGGACTTTATATATTAAAAAATGTCGAATTATTTTCATAAAACCGTAGAGGTATTTTTAAAGCAGATAAAGTAGTTTCAAAATCTAGTCTAGATAAAGTAGTTTTAAAATAGCACTGTCAATTCATGTTTGATTTAATGTGAGAGCCTTTACCGTTGGGTAAACAATTAGGTATGTTGCTATGACGATGGGACACAACACCAGTTCTCCAGCTCATACTAGTTTTGAGCAGAAGCTCATTTAGAATTCATATTCAGAAAAAAAAAAAGTAATTTTTGTAGAAAAAAATTATGGTTTAAGGAGAGATTTATAAATGGATGAACACCATACATAAAACTTCCCTCAATTTTGTTTAGAAAAAATTGCACCTTTCCTTTTTATCTACATCAAGGCCATCTGTTCCACTGTTGCAAATATTCTGTCTTCATCATTTTTATCATAAGTTTGATTGTAATAATTGTAATCACAAGTTGGATTGTTAATTCACATCATGTATGAGAAGACTACATTTTATAAAGAAAACGGTCAATTTCATGATGTAGTTGTACAGGATTTCACAATGTGATATTCAAGGAAGTAAAAGGAATTCTTGTTTTAAAGAGCCTGTTTTGAGGGAAAATTCCTTTTTAATTTAAATTATTTTTGTCACCAAATTGGCACAATTATCTACTATACTAACATGGATCTGTCATGTAGTTTGTTTACAGTGCACTGTATCAATAATTCATCGTATGTTCTGCGTATTTTACAATGGATAAAAATATTGAACTAAGAATTTGTCGTCTTACACTTTTTTCTGCAAATGGAATTTCCTGTGATGAACTGCTTTGATCAATATTTGTAATGAAAAGTGGAAAAAAGAATTTTTAAAAAATATAAAAGAAACAAATTAAAAAAATAAATATATGCATGTGAAAGAAGATAATGGCCGTGAAAAAGTGAGTTAACAAAAAAACTAATGACCATATAACATAATTCGTCAAAAAAAGTGGAGAAAGTATGTCAAAGTCAATCAAAAGTGAAGTGGATGTTGACAGTTATTAACACAGTGCACTCATAAATATTGCCGAAGATGAATATTGTCTCTTTTCTTCAATCTGCACACAATGTTCCTGGCGTTTGAAAAGAAAAAGAATGATAGAAGAAGAAATATAGAACAAAGAGAATCCCAAATTAACTCAAAGATTTGTAGCATTGAAGTCAATAGAAAAAATTTCAAAATGAAAATTCTTTACGTATGTCTATTGTTGCTTTTTTACATAATGTAAATTGTTCTTAACATTATACATTGAGTTGGATTCAACACATAACAGAATTAAAAATGCAGCATATCATTATTCACTTCCAAGATTAGTATTCTATTGTTTACCATTTCCTTGATAAAATTCGATTTTTCTCTTGCTCCCTAAGAAAATACCTGTGAAATAAGCTAATTGCTGTAAATGAATTCTTACCTTCAGCTTTGAGATCATGTTTTTCTCCCAATCATCACTGACTGATTTGTTCAAAAGGAGTCTTTTAGCTAGATGTTGTTTGTAATACCTTTCAAAAACATCTTTTTCCTGGAGGAATCTGAATAGAACCATTGATTTATCGAGAACTGTTTCAATCTCCTGTTCTGTCATCTGAAAAAGCAATAAGCTTTTGTCAGTTTGTATTTTGGAAATACTATTGATACTCAAGCTGCAGAAAATGTAGTTATTTTATTATAGAATTTCAACAATAACATGAATAATTTTGAAATTATTATATACAAGTGGGTTAAGTAGGTTATGATTACATATATTATTGTACTTTCAGGGCGTTTCAGAATTCGGTATCAGGATTTTAGGAACGTATTTTCTAGATGAAAATAAGGTAATATTGTGCATAAACATGGCACTGCGAGCACTTTGTTACCGATATACAAAGTGTTGAAGTTACAAGCTAAATTAATACATCATAGGCATTCACCAACTTTCAAGTGATACTTGAAAACGCACCTAAACATCAAAATGAAGATAGCAGTCAAGGCCTACTGATTCTTTATCATTGTTTTGTTGAAAAATGCAAGCAAATTGAATGAATCACTTTCTTCTTGATAGGTTGATGCGTGAAAATTATAAGAGACAAACCAGTTTATGAACAAAGAATTCATTTAATATGTTAGAATCCACCAGCGGCGCACTACAAAGAAGTTTATGGGGCAAAAAAAGGTTTGACCCATAAAGAAATATCTCCCTGTACATTCTTAAAATTACCAAGCATTCAAAACAACATTTAATCCTAACATAAATCAATTAGATTGATATAGTTATCGATACATATTCAGGTTATGGTCCGTATGTCACCTTGGTTACTATGGTTAGTAAGTTCGTGGTCCATATATGTCAAATTCCTCAAAAACCTGTGACTATTTCCTCAAACTTCGATGAGTTATCTGTCACCAGAGCAACCGTACTTTTATTCTGATTAGGATCGCTAACCACGCCCTCTCCGGTTGGCAGTTGTCATTTTAATTTTCAGATTATTGTTTATGAATATTTTTCATGACATCTGACACTCAAAAACTTTATTATTTTAAATATGAAACAAATGCCTTTCAAAGCCATTAAGAACTATTAGTTATTTAAAAATTAAAAGAGATCAACCATATTTATAACCTCCAAAATTCTGTCAATGAAAAATTTATGATCATGCTTAGTTGACCATTGACAAGTGTTAATCGGTCTGTAAATACGAAGCAGGTCAGACATTGAAAACCTCTAGTAACCGCTCTTAAATTCTCTGCGATATATGTACCATTCCCTTAGTATCTGGTAAGTGACACCATATGTTTTTTACAGAAACAACCATTTTCTGTTTCAGCAGGAAGTATTTATGTAAGGTAGTCCCAAATATTTTTAGTCCAATAGGTGGCCGAAAATGTCCCCTAATGGACTATGAAAAATTTTTGGGATTACCTTACATAAACGCTTCCTATCAAACAAAAAAAAAAAAGGTTGTTTCTGTAAAAAACATATGCTGTCACTTACGATACTTTGGCGAATATGTATCGATATCCATGTGATGTCATTGATGCCAAAATAGGTGAAATTGAAATTTGTCAGCCTGTTTGCGTTTTACTCTTTAGTTTGCTTTTGTGTTGAGCAATATTTATGCAAAGTGAAAATATCCAATTTTTATGTACTCAATAAATAATTATTCGAGAGGAATTGAGAAACTTGTCGCATAGCCTCTTGTGAAACCGTTCTCTTACGCGGCTCCGATGATAATAATAAAAAACTGAATCAGAAACATTTAATTATAATATATAAATAAAATTCACTCACCCCTTTAACTCCTTTCTTCAATTTATCATCAATAAATAATGACAAATATTCTGGTGATTTGGGATTTAGGTTGAGGAAATACTCGAAATCAGATGCAATCATTTGCTTAAAGATTTTATCATTACTGAAAGAGTTCTTCAGGAAATGATCAAATCGATCTTTAAGATCCAATAATGATTGAACAAATGTTATGGCATTTGTTGAAGAATTATGATCATCCTCCTGAACAAGAGCTTTGCCTTGTTCCCTCAAATATTGACTAACACAGTCAGCCATGGTCTTCAAACCATCCGTTACTCGACCAAAGAGTTTGTACATACATGCCAGGTCTTCGGTTTTTTGATTCTTCAACATATGAACCACTCCAGAGTTTTCCATCTATAAATATATCCAATTAAAATAGTTTGCCTAAATTCTCGGATATCTTCAAAAAATTGTTCAATTAAATTTGAATGTTGAAGAAGTTTGGAGGATTAAAACATTTCAACTACATATAAGTGTATAAGTGATCATCACAAAAATGAGGAAAGTACTGACGTGAAGTCAGGAGTTTTTGAGTGTTTGTTCATTCATGAGTCAATTGCACCCTTGGAGACCGTAAAACTGTACATATATAGTATAAATCATTTCAAGCTTTGTGAAGAATTTCGTGTCAATAACGTCATCAAAAAAATAGAAAATTCAGAATATCGAAATTTCTATTTCTATTATTTTGATGATTCTTTCAACACAAAATTTTTCACAAAGCTTGAAATGATTTTATAAACAGGGTGAGTCTTTGACTTGTACATATATCTTAACAGTAAATTCTTGAGATATAGGGGAACACTTTTTCCTGATTAAACTGAAAAATATTTTTTTTATGGATTTTCAACAGCCAGTATCTTTTCAACTGAGCCAAATCGGAAAAAATAGTAAGGACAAAAGTTTTTCTTCTGACCTCAGGAATCTACTGTTGGAATTTATGTGCAAGTCAAAGACTCACCCTGTATATACATGAGAAATCTCAACCTGATCAGATATGTAATCATTAAAATAGTGGGTATTTCTTCTTCTTGAGCTTTTTAAGATTATGATAATAATTCTCAAAATTTTGTACAGAACTTGGAAATTTTTATTCCATATAAACATTCAAAATCACAACTCAGTCAGTTCTGAACTCACGGAAATATTGTTAATTTTTTTTTAATATTCTTCTTAATTTTCTGTGGTTCTGATTATGAGATCAAGAAATTCCGCACAAAGCAGAATTGTAATTCTACATCCAAATACAAATTTTCATCTAGATCAAATCTGCAGCTTTGAAATTAACAAAAAAAAAAAATTTCTAACGTCACCTAAATGAGATAATATGGAATTTGAATATCGTAAAATTTTTTCTCTCACAATACAAAAGTTTACAATCTCATTAATTGAAAAGACAGATACTCACTTCAACTATAGTTTTCATATGTTTCTTTATCAGTTCCTCTTCAACTACTTCGACGATTCTTGGTTCTGTGGATTCATCCAGGTAATGTTTTGCCCTATCAGATTCTTCATTGATTCTTGTTTCTACTTTTTTTATGTAGACTGATGCACTGTTCTCAGCCAAAAATTTTTGACTCTCCACCTAAAATGGACCATAAATATAAGAAAATGTCAACTTTGTTTGAAAAGTTTAATATTTCCAGAAACTTTTGGTAATGTAATCACTTTTTTATTTGCCACCTATTTTTTCCTCAGAGTGATCTATGTTTATTACTCTAGGATGTTTTCTAATGTCACTACAAGGAGAATAATATTTCATTAAATGTATTTTGAGATTTTAGTGAATATGTTCAACAGTCAAGACATAAAAGCTAATATTTTTTCAAATAGCCTTCTTCCAAAATTGGAGTTTCATTGAATTTAATCTAATCAAACACAGATCCTGAAATAATTTGCAATAACAATAGTGGAGTAACTAAAAAATATTTTCTCATTTATCTACACTGACAATTTTTTTTTTTATGTGAAACAGTTACTAATTTATGGAGAATTCATTTCCTTATTGTTCAATATGTTCTGTTATAAACGTATATGAAATTCTTATCTTTCATGGATTATTACGTCCATAATTGCTTGTTTGTCGATTTGAATCAACTCTTCACTGAATTTAAAAGTGATTGTATAATCGGTTTACTTCCAACTAGAAAATATGTTGTAAAAGCATGGTTCTAAAAATATCATAATTCATGAGCAACAGATACTGAACTGCAAGATTATTTATTGAAATTACTCGTTCCCCTCATGTACAATTGCAATCTTGTCGTTTGATCCTGTTGAATATATAAAAACAATAAGATCTTTTGAACTGTTTTAGCATTTCCATTGGTACATTGTAGGGAAATATTAGATTAAAGGATTCATATTTAGTGATGATACTGATGTTCGATGCTGTTCGAGAACACAAGATACATGTGCAAGACCAAGAAGCAGGTGCAGTTAAAGATAAAACACACCCAATTTCGCATTATTACAACATGCAAACCATACTTTGACGTGAAATCTAGGAAATTGATGTAAATAAAGTTTAAGACAGCACCTTTTAGATCATAGTGAAAACCTAGAATAGATACTATTCAATCACACCAAAACAATAAATGAATAGCAAACAAGGAAAGTTGATATAATTTAGATCATATTCACGACACTTTTTTAAATAAATGGAAGAAAAGAAGAATACCTACAAAAAGTATAAATAAGCCCCAAATTATAGTACTCCAAATTCGTCAACAACAGTAGCTGCTTCGTCAACTTGTGGCTGCCATCTAGCCTAATGTGCCCTGTAAAGTATTAGGTGGTTCCGCTTTATAGGACAATGTTATGTTATGAATGAATTCATGTGGAAATAGTATTCAATCGCCATATGAACTCACAAGTACGCCATGTGTACATGCTTGTTACATAACATTGATGTTGTACCAACCTATCAGGAACAGACCTATAAAATAAAAACTCAACTTGCCTTGTAGAATTCTGCAGATTGCTGTAGAAAAGGTCTCTCAAAATCCTCTTCATACACCGATCTGGAGTTAATTCCAAGGACCATGAGCATTTGACAAGCGTTTTTAATTGAAATTCGATCCACTTTTTCACCTTTTCTCTCCCTCATAACCATATCAAGCAGTGTTTCTCTGAGATGATCCCTTATACAACCATAGCGTACAACCTGAAAATTCATATTGAAGCTTTAGACTAAGCTTTTTTTATGAGTTTTATAATCCAACCTTTTTGGCAATGGTTTACTACTTACCTGGTCCCTGAATATAATGAGACCCAAATTGTACACGTTGTCTACATCATTCTGCTGCACGTAGACCCGATCCATATACATCAGTATATCTCTGATCATCACCATCGATGTTTGATGATCATTCCATGCTTGGTTCAAAGTCATCAGGAAACTATTATGTAATGATCTCAAAACATCTTCACGCACCTGAAAATAATGTATTTATATGAAAAAGATATGTTAAAAAATCATAAAATTGAAAAACGCTGAAGTAAAAGGAGAAAAATCAACGGTTACATAAACACAATAAAACCTAGTAAGTAAAAACAACAAACCATATAACAAAAAACCAAAGAAAAGATAAGATTATCATCACCCACAATAGAAGATAAAAATTAAGAGACAAATAAGAGAATTGCTAGTTATGAGAAAGAGATATAGATCATATAAATTTCATTTTTTATTTGGTTTATTCAATTGAAACTACAAATCAACTGAATGAGTTGCTTCTGTAGATAAGATTTTATACATTTACCAAACCTAGTATAATTTCCACATAATCTCAAGATTCAGTTCAGTGTCCACTTTCTAGATTTGAAAATTATGCCTAATTTTTTTATTATGACGTCGTAAACATCCATCTTTCTCCATCCAACAGAAATTCATTTTTGTAAAGATTGTTAGTCATCTAATATATGAGTTTGTTCTGGTTGACAGCAAAATTTTGTCAAATTTAGTAAATTAAAAATCCCTGTAGATTTTCCTTCGTGAAAATTTACTCAATCCGACCCTGATCTTTCTCCAATTTTAGTAATAGAATTAGCCCCGCCTACTGGTCACTTTTTTTCTAGCCCGATAATAGCCCATAGCGTCTCCCTCTATTCTATCTCGATGCTTCATTCGGACGGTCGAATTTTTGACAGTACAGTTCCGAGTTAACAGTTGTGCCGTAGAGGAGCAGCTCACACAGCAAAACCTTTCTGGCCGTCTATCCTAGCTTGGCCTTGGCCACCGTTTTCGCCCACTGGCTTCGTTTCGACCACGACCGTTTTCGCTTGACGTTGTCGTAAGTGATCCACTTTTCATCGCCAGTCACCAACCGCTTCAAAAATGATTCGATTTTGTTGCGATTCAGCAGCAATACGCAGATGGAAATTCGGTCAATGAGGGGTTTTTTACGTTAACTCGTGTGGTACCCATACATCGAATTCCTTCTTGAGGCTAGGGCTGGGAATCATGAATGAATGATTTGAATAATCATTGAATAATTATTCGAATAATTGCATTTTGCATTATTCGAATAATAATGAATATTCACTGAAGTGTTGAAGAATCAATGACTACTTTTCTATTCATGAATAATCAGTGAATAGTCGAGTATTCACTGAATAGTTGAATAATCAATGACTAGTTTTCTATTCATGAATAATCAGTGAAGAGTCGAGTATTCACTGAATAGTTGAATAATCAATGACTACTTTTCTATTCATGAATAATCAGTGAATAGTTGAGTATTCACTGATTATTCAGTGAATAGTTTTCTATTTAGTGAGTAGTTGGATATTTATGAAGTTACGAATGAAAGTTTGAATGATCAATTGACTCACTATTCAGGAATGATTAAAACAAGGTTTTGTGATTCACTACGGACAAATCGTTTTATTAATATTAAAATTACTGGAAATTACATAATATTGAAATTGATAGATACAATTCAATTAAAATTATTCATTTAATAGTAGTAGAAAAAGGTATTCAGCCAAAGAAAAATTAATAAAATTTGGTTTTCATCAATGAAAAAATATAAAAATGGAATATAAGATTCTAACATATGAATTTAGCAATAAAGAGTTGTAATAATAACAATATAAGATTCTACATTCGAAAATGTAACCTTGCCTTCTTATTCCGTATGCATTGCTATTTCTAGACATTGCTCTATTTCAGTGGTCAAATATTGTTTTATGTATTCTGAATTGCGAACCGACGAATATTTATATTCTTTTAAATCTATGGTCTTAAAATGTACAGAAATCGACTGAAGTAACATCCTTCCCTAACAAAACTGAATCAGAAAAGTTTTTTGAAAATTCCGTATAATTGATCACGAAGTGTATTCTTGAAGAATTAAATGTTCTCAGAATCCGCTTGATCATTCTTTTTGTACCTTTAGACCTGTAAAGGGTCTATGTAGATTGTATTGTCCCAGTGAAGGTTTTACTGCGTCTATTTAAGGATCTATTGTATTTTGTACGTTGTCATGTGATAAAAAAATCTCTGTATTTACAAAAGACAATTTGATTATAAAAATAGGACAATTTTTTCGGTAAAACCAGAATACTCCCGACTTTTCCAGGAATAACGAACGTTTTCACATTTATGCATCATATTATAGTAAACTTTGTTCAATATTACCTGTTCGTTAAATAGATCTTTTAAATATTTATGCATATTTTTTGCTAGATCTCAAAGAAGATCTAGTCCAATCATGGGTGACTAGGTTTTTTGAGTAGAATATTCAAATAAGTATTAACTGAATAATCATTGAATATTTTTTAATATTCATTGAATAAACATTTATATCATAAGAGTACAGAAAATATTCGATTATAAACCGAGTCACGAGAGAGCAACTCGACTGGTGTTTCGCGAAATACGTCGAGTGAAGAGGTTCGTAATGTTCGTATAATCAAAATATAAATTAAATTTTTAATTTCTTATTTATTAATTGAACTATAATCGTAGCGCTGCCTTTTGCAAAATTCAATGACATTTCACTGAACTTGACTTTTATTTTTTTGGCGAACGTCCAATTACGTTACTGTGGAAATGATCGCAATACGCTCTATTAGTGATGACGTCACACACCGCCATTTTAGTTCTCCTGTTAGTGTTCGGAATCCAAACAAACAAATTGTCATTCAAATTAGTACGTTGTCGTTGAAGAAATTGGCTTATTTTGACAAATAAGATTATTTAAGGAACGATTTTACCATTAATTGATAGACAGAAGGAACGAGATTAATGCCGTAAGTTCGAACTTGAGGTTCAACTAATAAACACGGCTCTTTACAAAATCTGGGGAGTGATACAGGATTCAAAGTTACTGGTATTAACCTCGTTCCTTCTGTCTATCAATTAATACTGAAATCGTTCCTCTAATACTCTTATTTATGAAAATAAGCCAATTCCTTCAACGAGACCGTACTAATTTGAATGACAATTTATTTGTTTGGATTCCGAACACTGACAGGAGAACCAAAAATGGAGGTGTGTGACGTCACACTAATAGAGCGTATATGGCGAGAGGCAAAACACCAAAACGATTATACCACGTCGCAAAGGGTATATTCACTCATCAAAACGCTCGGATTTTATTGGTTCATTAAAACATTAGTTTAATCACTGAATATTGACTGAATATTCATTGAATAATCACTGAATAATCATTGAATAATCTTTGACATCGAAATTACCGGAACGGAATCGACGAAACCAAAATTGAACTTGATTGGCTATTACAGTAGCAAGATCATTAACACTTTTTACATTTTCAGCCGTCTGGCTTGCATTTTCTCCTCTATTGAGAAAAAAACAGTAAAATATAGTGTATTTTCTGTTCTGTCCACCTTTGACGCGCACAAAATAACTGAATCAACTTATCACAAAACTATCACAAAAGTTTTTGTAGTACGAAATCTCATCTTTCTAACGCCACCTAGTGAAACCCATTTGGACTTATTCAATGCAAGATAGATAGCTCTAGTCTATCGTATATATTTAAGATGTAGTAAAAAGAAATCCATTATTTTTCGTTTTCACCGTAGAGTTATGGATTCAATTGGATCAGTTGAATCATTGCAATTTTTTCAAGCTAGCATGAATCACCTAACAGATTCTTTTTTTCTGTGGTTAATTAATTGATCCAGATTAGCTGTATTAAAAATACTGAAATTTATTGGCTTTTGCTTGTAATTTGCTAACAGATAGCTAAAAACGTAATGTCCCATGTTAGAAGTATAAAAACTGACAGCACAAGATTTCTGAGAACCAATAAATGAGTTATTTAATAACTTATCAGTGTTGAATATTCATCATTTAAATGTGTGTTCCTAATTCAATCAATTCTATTATTAGACATATCATGTGATCATTATCATTTTTCCAATTCGATCGTATAACCTATATATTATTGAAAATTATTGAAACAATTACAATTTCAAACAAACATTTAGGAAATATCATTTTGGCATTGGACACATCAATATTTCAACAATATCTCTGAAATTCTGAGAGAAATTCATATGCATAGCCTATGGGATAACTAACTCACTACATTCAAAAGTTTCACTCAATCTTATTGTTGTAATTTGGTACAATCATGTCTTGAAATCTTAATCATCCACCAGTGATCAGAAAATATAGAACTATCTTTGCAATAAAAATCATCTCATTTACTTCGAATTCAATGCCCTTAATTTAAGGGATTCACAAAATTTTAGGGATTTATTTTTAACAATAAAATAACCTTCCTCAATGAATATCCATCGGCATAGTTTTTTGTTATTCATTATGCTTTCTGGTCCTTAGCTTCTAAAAAGAATTCCAGAGTATTATTTCCCAAGAAGACATGATTCACGCAGAACTAGTGCACACCTTATATTCGAAAAGGCTCAAATTCTCATGGAACCTTTAAACTCCCAACCTGTATACGCATACCCAATTTCATCAAAGGTAGAGCACCAAATATTGAGATCCCAAGTACTTTCCACTTGTGCTTGCACAACACCTACCCTTTGTCTAAAAAAATCGAACTTCATACAGCATTATATATAGCCCAAACGAAATACCCATATGAAATTTCATTAAAATCAGAAAAAAATTGTAGAAGTTTGTTACCAAAATGTGCGCTTGTTACCAAAATGTGTGGACACACAGATCTACAGACACGAAACCAAAGATGTTCAGGATGATCTTGAAATGCATTTTGCGAGCAGAAAATTTTAAATATCAAGATTCCAACCAAAGAATGAAACAAACCAAGGATTGAAGAATTCCTGTTAGCCAAAAGTAGCATTATAACAAGTACTAGCAATTTATGAATTCCATCTTCTAGTATGTACTTGCGTTACTCTTAAGAAAGAGATGCTGGGTACCTCCAATATTCAATTTAAATATTTATATTAAAAATAAATACACATTTCAAATTTGGGTAATGTTTTTATCTACAACAGATAGATGCTCCATTTTACTTTTAGGCTTTAATTCTTAAAAGGGTGTCATCCCTAAATTCTGATAAGTATGAAATTACTTCAATTTTTTCCCATAATTTGCACCATTTAAAGCAATCATATAATTATATTGAACTATTTCTAAATACAATAGAAAAGCAATTTTGTATCTTCACATGTTCAAATTGTATAAGATAATACTTTTAAATACTATGAGATTATAAATTTATTTAATGTGTTCAAAATTAAACAACATTTGGAACTCCCATACTTTTTATCCTTGGTTAATTGGTATTTTATCCAAGGTACAAGAACTAGAATTTAACTAAAAATTAATCTCTATTGATCAAGAAAGATGAGTTTCTATTCAATTATTATTATGCTCTGAATGCCTTTATCAAAGAAAAGTAACAATAATTATCAATTTTCAAACCATTTGTACAAATACAATTTAATTTTCGCTCTCTCAGGGCAAAAAAACATTTATTATTTATCTAATGAAGTTCATTATTCTATAGTATTGGTAAAAAATCAGATAAACTTTCCAATGCAATTTGGTTTTTTTGCAAATATATAAAACTCACCTTTGTCTCCAAATGCTGAGTTACAACTTCTTTCAAGCCAGTATATAATCTCTCACCATGTTTGTGTAAGACCATAGTGTATGCATTGCGATACAATTCCTCAAAACTCAGACCAGAATTATTCTTCTTTTGAATTTCTTGAATAGCATTCTTTAGTAATGCCCATATACTCTCCACGTACTTTTCATCCATTGTCATCTGTTAAAAAAAAAACAAATTATTGTTGAATATGTTGAAGAATTCTATTCACATTTCTAATTAAATCTCCAGCTTGTTCGAAACTTCTTGACGAGTCTGAGGAACCGTTCATCTTATAGAAATTAAAAAAGTTATATGTTTTGCTATTGTTTGTCACATGAAATGAAGTTTATTTTTCCAATATTAAATGTAGAATTTAGCTCAAAGATGTAACATAAAATTTGACTATTATGGCCTAAATGACAAATGACAATTTTTGTTTCGATGAAAAATTCTTTCAAATAACAAGTAGTTGGTTAGTGAAAAGTCAATGTATCAATAAATGAGAATGTTAGAAAAATTATACTAAATATTCATTTCGAACAAAACCATAGATACAGTTGAAACAAATTTTCAACAAAATATGAAGTTCAAGTGCAAAGTTAATAAACTCTGTGTGGAAAACGAAGTGAGTTGAAAGGGAGAGCATTACTTTACTCACTGGAAACGCACGAATTCTCATCTTTCCTTCTTTTTTTCCCATAGCTCCACTCTTCATTGAAGACATTTTGGAAGGATATTATTTCACGTTCAGTTTCCTGTGTTGTTCAATATAACATAATTTATTTGAAAAATAGAGAATTGTTTCAATCAATTATTTAACGTCTTTCATAATATGATTGATTTTACACACAATACATCTTCTACCGATATCACTGAATATATTGTGGTATCAACAAAACATGTCTTCAATACAAAATGTGTATTTTTTCCTTCAATCCGAATGATATAATTGAGAAATTATTAATTCACACTTTATATTTACGGTTCCAATGACTCAATAAATGAACGTACAACGAATTAGAAAATGTTATGGAATGAAATACACGGCCATTGTCAAAAATGTCAAAATATGGGAAAGTTATCTCAGGTCGTTCTATTAACTCAATGATTCGTGGCTTTCTGTAATAATGCATTCAGAAAATTGGTCAGAGTGATTTTGTTTGAAGTTTTCTTATCAAATTTTAAAGAATCAAGAAAAATAATTCCTCGCTGAAGGAAAATCATATATTTGAGTTGAATTATTCAACATTTAAACTATTATGAGTTTTTCCTGATATTTTAAATTTACATTCATTATGTATAGAACATAAATAATCCAACAATGTTTAACTTATTATTGGTAACATGAAAATATTTTGAGAGACGATCAAAAGATATTAGGTTGGCACCGTTGGCAGAACTGAATGGAAATATAACTTCCATGTAAAAACAGATTATCCGGATTTTGGCCAGAGATTTGGGGAATGAAAAAAATTATTGATAATAATGAAAGAATGAGTAATTAAGTTAAATGCATATGATATTAGTACTGTACTAAATTAATTTTAGGTCAATTAATATATAACTGACATTTCTTCAGATATTAGATGACTAAAGTTGAAGAAAAATGTATATTGTACATATATCTACAAAAATTCCACATTATCATAGTTGGAAATGAAAACGACGAAAAATGATCAAACTAACTAACAATAAAATCTTGTTTAATAAGACAAATATAAAAGATTTTTATTAAAGAATGTATTTGCATTATGTAGAATTATTCTTACCCATTATAGTTGCATGTATTGAGCGTTATATCTGAGGTGTCTGAACATATATTTTTTCCATTTCTAGACATTGATTTTAATTAAAACTTTTAATATGAATAACATAGTTTCATAACTAACAAAAAATAGTTCGTAGCGAAATAAAGCAGATTGATTTCGAATTATAATTTTCATTCCAACTTTGGAGCGCATAATAAATACATATTGCGCTCAACAGTCACAATAGCAATTGAAAACAAAAATTTGATCAACATTATCTAATTCTCCTAACAGACAAAATTTCTTCATTACTACCTACTGAAATTACCAACAAATTTTATTTGAACTTGAAACTCATTTGACAACAAAATTTTTAAATGTATGTTTATTATTTCTGTTACTTCTTGTTAGATATTAACTCGTTGAAAACGGGTCACTGTATTTTTAGAATAGATTATCTCATCATTTCTTATTAATCTCTAATCTTCGATTTGAAATTTTCCATTTCCACTTCTTAACTATTCAGTGTTCAACTATTCTCTATAAACAATTCTAAAGCGCTTATTTAAAATATTCCATTAAAAAAAAAACCGTCATCAAAGAAACAGTCAAGTATTACGTTAAGGGTTAAGATATATAGGAATTAAAGTTTCCCCGAAGTTAAGACCTTTTACAGCTTTGCCGTTTTAATGAGTTCATTTAACTGAATACGGATCTGGGTGAACCAATTGTTTTGGGATAGTTTTATGATAGGGTCTCAATAAACTTATTAAAACGGCAAAACTGTAAAAAGTCGTAACTACGATATATCTTTGGGGAACCTATACTAGTGTATGCCTTGATATCAAAGACAGTAGTCTGTGTTATATGTGTCTTATATTAAAGGCGATGTAAACTCGAGATTGACGAAATTTCCCTTTGCTTCCGTAAGTGGCGGTATATAATAAAATTTCCGCATTTTCATGGAAACGGAAGAGAAATCCGAAGTGAGCGTCATAGAAAACGATGCAGAGTCGGCAGAAGTAGGACGCATCTCCTTTAAATACAAGAGGATCAGTCAATCCAAAAAACTTAATTTTTTTCAACAGTGAGTGAGCGAGCCAGTATTTTTATACATCATAGCTGACGTCAAAGAATACTAAAACGGACCAATCTGTAATCAAAGATGTTCCACTACTGTAGTGTGTGTAGTGTATTTTTTATATTTTTTTAGTTGTGTTCCGTTCAAGATAACATCGTTATCGGTGGTTGCGTCATTTTTGACATTTGTTGACATAAAATTTATTCTATGTTCATAAAGTATTGACGAGGAAAAACTCTTCGTGAATTCATTTTAATTTAAGTCGAAATGGATTCTATAGAACATAAACTACAGTACATGAATCTAACCGGCCAAGGAGATGTAGATCCTAGATATACTAATCGTACAACAAATCTTGACCAAGGCTCTCCTTTCCACCAAAAACAAAAATCTGTAGGGACCGCCGATAGATTTACCAGAGATTTTGGTGAAAATCCAACTAACGATTATGCGATGTATGAAAGAAATAATATCATAGCTAGTTCAAAATATGCCACCCCTATACAGTTGGAGACGTTAGTTAATCCTCATAGAATTCCGGAGGAGAATGATGTTTATGTACAATGTGGAAAACCTCAGCCACAAGTTCCTAAAATAACGAGTCCTACAAGAGCAATGAATGCAACAATTCACTCCAATACTATTGAATTGGGCAATAAGCAATCTTCTGGTGTTTATGAAAATGTGGAATATTATGGATCTAGAGGTCCTCCAGTATATTACCAACAAAATCCTAACATTAATGAACCTTATCACCAAGCCAGACCTCAAGTTGCTTCAGCAAGTAGAGGAACATTACCAAAAGATGGTGAGGCACCTCCCTTGTATGAAAATTTACATTCATATTCTAAAAAGAGTGTGGGGGCTATACCAGGACCACAAGTCCCTATCACCAATCAGGCAAGTATTTTTAGAACTTTTTCAAAAAAAAATTGTAGTAACTGTATTTTATACTCTTAGAGACCTAGATTTACTCCTATCGAACTGGAAGAAATAAATAGTGGAGATTATGTTTGTATGACAGGCAGCGGAAATATTTCAACTACATTAAGCACCAATACACCATTTCAAACTTCATCTGCTAAAACATATGACAGATCTCCTGCAACGGGTATTGCATTAACTCCAACTCCAAAACCAGCTCCAAAAAAACCATCAACCCCAAAGCCAATAGAAGAAACATCTAGAGCGAGCCCTGCTCCAAGTCCAACTCCCAGTAATAGCAGTATAATGTCAGGAAAGCTGAAAATCAGTGGGAAAACTCTTCTTCCATACAGTGTGACCCCACCAAGACCTAGAGGCCCTACTGATGCCCAAAAAAAAATTGAAGAAATGACTCGACAGATAGAAGAGGAAATGGAAAAACATGAGGAAGAAGGGGAATATTTTGGTAATTACAATTCTGAATCCAAATTAACTTTGAATCAATGAAATAATAATATAAAATAATGTGCATATATAGCTCATCAAATGTTAAGTTACAAAAAAATATTTTTTTGAGCAAACTAATGATGTGAATATTCAAGAATAATTTATTTTATTCAATTAATTGAAAAGACCCATTGAATAATCCTGACTATCAATCAATTCTCATTGGATTTTATGGATACATTACGAAGACATTATTTACTCATTTAAAATCATATTTTATATTCTTATTTTTACAAATTCAGGAAACACTTGACTTTGAACACTGAATTTATTAAGTTCTTTAATTTAAGTGAAGTAGTTGAAAATGTCGATGATATCATATTGGTTAGTAAAGACATCACCACTGCAACTGAAACTTTTGAAATCCTATAAAAGTTGATGAATCAAAGGATGAAGATTTCTTTCTAGATAATGAATTTACTTATCTCTTTGTGTATACATAAAATATATAAATATTTCATATTATCAACTCAAAGGTAAACATAAACATACATTGTTCATTTTTTGACATTGTGTTTCTCAAAAAAAATGCTTCTAATGATGAAATCCTCAAAAAATAAATTGGTAAAAGTCTTTTCTCTTGCTGAGCTGGCACAATTGTTTTTCATATTGGTAGTTGATTTCTTGATTTTATATTAAGTAGAAAACTGAAAGAATTTCGAATAGAATTGTGTAAATTTTTCAGGAATATGTCACACATGCGGCGATAAAGTAACAGGCGCAGGTCAAGCATGCCAGGCTATGGGTAATCTTTATCATACCAACTGTTTTATTTGTTGCTCTTGTGGCCGAGCCCTGCGGGGCAAGGCCTTCTATAATGTTCATGGTCGAGTTTACTGTGAAGAAGATTACCTGGTAAGCTTTGGTGAAATAAACGAAGAAGAAAATATGACTAACGATCCCAAATTTTTGCAGTATTCAGGATTTCAGCAAACTGCAGAAAAATGTGCCATTTGTGGCCACTTGATAATGGAAATGGTTAGTTAATGAGTACATGTATTTTTATTTTTTCTGCTTGATTTTTGGTAACATAATAACTTTAGTTAAAATATGCTATGATAACGATACAATTATATGGGTTATCATTGATGTTGAATTGTGCTATTCCCGTGAAAAGCTCCAGAAAGTGGTAAACCAGTCTATCATTAAAACCTTCGATGATACATTTTCTCCTCGTAATCTAGTTTTTCTTTCATTTCTATTTCTGAGCTGAATTTCTCACACGTGTCTGGGATGTCTGGCACTATTACACGATAGTTTTTTGAGGCTTGTTCCAGAGCCGATTGCAGAATTGCAAACTTGCAGTGAATTTTAACCTGATTGGGGGGGCATAGATAAAAAAAAATATGTACTATTTAAGGAAAACTATTTAAATGTTCTTTTAACAGTATAAATTTCACAAACAGGAATGAAAAAAGTTTTTCAATAGACCTCTGATTTAACCACAAGGGTAGTTAATCTTATAAATATTCTTGACAAATTTTTGGAGTACATTTCAAAAGAATACTTCCACTGTATTTTTTACTTATCAAAATTGTTATTATATGTAGTTTAATTATTTATCATATTTATTCAGATTCTCCAAGCCATGGGAAAATCCTATCATCCTGGTTGCTTCAGATGTTGTATCTGCAATGAGTGTTTAGATGGTGTGCCATTCACAGTAGATGTTGACAATAAGATTTACTGTGTCAATGATTATCACAGAATGTTTGCCCCAAAATGTGCAGCTTGTGGGAAGGGTGAGTCTTTTAAAAATATTTGTGGTTTATTGTTTTTCATTCATACTACTCAGGCCATGGTCAAACTTGCATAAGTTCAGATTTTGTAAGATTGATAAGATAATCAGTTGTGTTCTTTCTAGGATTTGTCACTGTTTTCTATTTTTTTCTTTGTTTACCCAATATTTAATGATACACAACAGTCATTGAAAAGGTAAATTCAAACCTGGGACACTGCGCTAACAAACCATTTTCATTGAATTGAACAAATAATCTACACAACCTCCTTAAGACAATCCCTAAGGCCCTAAAATTACTTTGGCTTTGTCATCAAAAAGCGTTTTAAATATCTATTAGAATACTAGTTATCAAGTATCTAGGTCTTCCATTTAAGACTTCCATGTTATAGTCTGGTGGTAAAATGGAAACATCAAAATATGTGTCAATACTCTTTATTTTCTTTCTCACAGCTCACATATTTCACTAAAAAGTTGAGCTACCAGTATGTGAGCCTTTTCGTATATGTTGAAAAATATGACATTTACGGTCCCCTACACAGTTTCCCCTATGATACACCCACAACTGTGTTATACAGGGAATCGCAGTTGATGAAATTCGACAAAGTACTCATTCTGAACCAGTACAAACTAATATACAAAATAAATACTAATCTTGTCGAAAATGATTCACTGTTGGAAGAATCTGGATAGTTGCATCAACACAACACCATAAATTGGGATAAATTTTTTCCCAAGAAAGTAAATTCTAAACTGAGCAGAAAATCTGTTTATACAAGTCTGAAGGAATACGACAACTCATCTTTAACTTTGAGATTGTGTGATGATTATTCAAAATTTGTAGAATGTATAAAATCTTACATCTACGGGAACAACTCATTAGTTGATTTGTAAATTTAATATGTATAATAATAATAACAGTTGCATGTCAACTAGTTACATTAACCTCTATTCATCTTACATCTAATTTGTAGTACTTTCAGTTGTTTTCTGTGAACAAAACAAAATGTTATCTATTGGATTCGTCGAAATTCTCCAAAAGATAAGAGTCATATTTTGAAAATAAGTAATAGGATCCTAAACTTTAGTTATGTGCTCTGATTTTTAACTTGTCCATGAAATAACATTACATTACATATACACGTCAACTCATTTTCGACGATATGTTAAATTCTGATCAATGCTTTTGTGTAGATTTTTAATTTGGAGCTTAAATGTACCCCTTACACTTCAACTCTTTGTTTGCGCTTAATCATAACCAAATTAAAATTGTAAATGAGCATACTAAAGAATTATACTTTTGCGTGTGCTCTTTGTGAATCGTCGGACTAGAGCCAACTTTTTTTTTTAAAAAGTATGTAGATCTCAGCAGAATTTTGTCAAGATAGGATGATAATTGAGAAAAAATGAGAGTTGTATACATAGATATCCTTAAATTAAGTTGGAATATTGGAATTGTACAAGTGGAACGACTTGGACACTTTTGAATGGAAAATAACGTCTGTGAGGCTCAATTGGTGAAAACCTCATATCAATATATTTTAGAGTTACGGTGTTTAATGAGAAGTATTTTTTTTGGAAAAATTGCTATAATTTTTTTTCAAAAATTTTTATATTGACTGAATTCAATTTTGTTAGCTGTTTTTCCTGTAATTTCATATGAGTTAATTAGTGGTTTTTATTGGAATTTTTTCAATGGAACACCCCATATATTTCAATATATACTAAAATATTGCTACTTAGGAGAAACATGAAAGTTAAAATGATACATGCATTTTTATTCACATTCTTCAATTTGTTTTGAATATACTGAACCAAAACCATTTTCAGGAGTTTTCCATTAAATATTTCTCGTAACTTGTTTCAAATTAAATATTTGAACACATTAATTCAAGTCATCTGGATATATTTATTTATTCATTTAATACATTAATTCTACAAATCATCAATACATTGATGTTCCCATAGAATGAATATGTTTATTTGAAAAAATTAGTACAATGCAAAAGTAAATTATAATTTTTAAGTGATCTAATAAATAATTTTAATGAATTTTTCTTCTTTACTTCTTCTGGTAAGTTGTTATATTCCATTGCAGCCTGGTAGATCGGTGAATTTTGGCTCTATTTGTTCCTATATTATCTAAATGGTAATTGTTTATTTGTCTTGTCTGGTAATTATGTACGTCTAATTTTTTTTTTGAGTTCTGTGTTGAATTTGAGCAGACCATGCTCCATCTTGTATATCAGTTTACACTGCTCAACGACCTCTGTGACCTTCATGTTGGGTATCTTTAGTGTGTCATATAACTCAGTTGTTGGAGTATCATATGGTAGATTATATATAGCCTTCAAAGCTCGATTTTGCAATCTTTGTACCCTCTGTAAACTGCTGACTGATATGGCTCTGACATATGTGTTGATTTCGTTTAGGTATCACTCCAGTGGAAGGAACAGAAGAAACCGTTCGTGTGGTTTCTATGGACAAAGATTTCCATGTCGACTGTTACGTTTGTGAAGAATGTGGAATGCAACTGACAGATGAACCAGATAAAAGATGCTATCCTCTTGGTGATCGATTATTATGTAGGAATTGTCATGTTAGAAGACTTCAACATACTCCAACACCTCGGCAGCTCCAGCCTGTTGCAGCTTCATATCAATACACTGGTTGATTCTTGTACTAAAAAATATTTTCTTGAATTTTATTTTCCATAAATTTTATATTTACTATTATTAACCAAACTTTTCCAAATATTTATAATGTTGTTCCTCTCTCCAGTTATATTTTAATCATAGTTCTTAGTGGCAGCTTTTCTCAACGGCTTTTACTTGAACTGCTTCCCGTGTTTACCGGATGATAATACTATTATGCTATAAGAAAGAAGTAGTGGACAAAGGACTCTACTTCAAATATATTATTTATGTAAGGTTGATGTTATGCCCATTTTAGTGAATGGTTTTTTTTAAACATCTACTTGGACAGTTGATATGAAAAACAGGAAATAACCATTCTTCACATTGTTGAGACAATAGATGAACATACAACTACTACAAATGAAGTGTTATGAACATAATAAATACGAACACGTACTACAGTGCAATACGAATTAATTCTCAGAATATTTGATAGATGAGAGAGATATCAAATCTTCTTACTCCTTAGGACTTTTCATCCCTTCAAAAATTGAAAATATTGCAAATAGATGTAATTTCTTCAAAATATATTTGTTTTTATTTATATAGATTTACAAAAACTTTGAAATGAATCAAGTTGTGTGTCATTTCTCACATTTTTACCACATCAGTGATTATTTGCATCTATGAAAATCGAGGAGGCAGCTTTTTTCTTGACTTACAAATTTGATGGTTCAATTAACATCAAATGGAACATATTCTTTTAAGAATGTGTTGCCAATCTGACACAAATTTGGCTTAAAATAACTAACAGTACTTACTCAAAGAATTGAGAATTTAGGCATAAAATATCAATCAAATTACCTAATCATTTTCAATTTTTGAATAATACAGGAAAAATCTTCGGTGATTATGCATTTCATTAGGAAAGAAAAAAATCATAATCTTATCTTTATAGAAAATTGTAATGGGAAATTTTAACATCCTTGCTCAAATAAAAATATTGAAATTACAAATTTCAAAAGAAAAGAAATGGGCAAAATGGACCAGCCAACCATTCTATCCGCATTTAATAATATTGATGTATAACCAATAGTATTAGTATTTTATGTTAGTATTTAGGTTTTTAGTGAAAAAATTGATTTTGCTCAAATTGGTGTTATCAAAATTTATATGAGAACAACACACTTAAAAACAAACTTTGATTACTTTTTCTCATGTGCTTGTATCTTTTCATCAACTTCAATTCAATAATCATGGAGGTATTATCGTGTTAGAAATCGATGTTTTTGGATATAAAGTCATTATTTTTAGTGAGTTCTTTGCGTGTTTTATGAATAATTCAGTATTGTTTTATAAATTTATATTAAATTTTATATTTTTTTATAGATTCTTTTTTAGATTGGAATTATTATCTGAATTCAGACTCAACAGGTTTGGTTCTGAGTGTGATGCTCATAAAAATGTACTTGGTAGATTGAATTATAAGACCATTTGTGTTTATCAGTTCATTATTCCATGTTTATGTGCTATCTTTTAATAATATTGAGTATTGAATTCTGTGATACCGATAGTGAATATTTTCAATTCATTGTGCTTTTGTATTATAAATTTTTCATCACAATTACATTTTTAATTGGAAACATGAGTTATGAAATAAAAATTCAGTATTTTGAACCACTTCATTTAACTAAACTATTTCAATGAACAATCTCATTTCTATCACAAAATCCACAGTCTTTTAAAATATTTTATTTTTGTTTATAATTGTTAATTGCATGAGTAATATTTGATATATAGTTAAATATATAATGGCAAACAACAGCAGAATATAGTCAAAATAAAAACCATCTTCTATACCTTAAAACAGCTAAATGAATATATCACAATATGAATATTTCAATTTTTCCCACAAAGGATAAAATTTCCTCAATTATTTCAAATAAAAATATATAAAAAAATTATAAAGATTGTTAAACAGGTAGAAGAAATTTTTTGTTAAATGTAATTCTGATTTCATATTTGGGGTTGTAATTACAAGGTTTGTTCAATAAGTTTTGCAGCAGTTCTATAAGAAAATTACAATATGGTTTGTAAATACACTTTATTATTCAGTATAGTCTCCCTGAACATCAATACACTTGTTTTAACGAGATTCCAACTTATGAATTCCCTAAATAAACAAACTAAACTATTTAATTGTTTCGCCACAGTAACAATTGTTACAAACAATTGAATAGTTTGGCAGAATATTTTGTGTTTATTTATTTATAATGAATTTCCACAGAGTAAGGAGTGAATCCATTAAATATTTATTCTATCCCTGAACTGAGAATCTGGAAGGAATACACTTCTACAACAGCTGTTAGGACCTCAACATTTGATGAAAAATTATTTTCATGCATACATTTTTTTAAAGTTTGGAAACAAATGGAAGTCGCCAGGGGCCAAATCTGGTGAATACGATGGATGCTCTAACAATTACAATTTAATTAATGGATTTTAGCCATTGTCAAAATGCTCTTGTGACACCGGGCACGATGCATTGCCTTGATGAAAAAGAATTTTTTTCTCTGATTGATAACAAATATTCATTTTGCAGACACATATCAATCAGCAAAGTATTAACACAGATTAGTCTTTGGTATTACTTTTCCTGCCTAGATAGCAAAGTATATTGACTGCCTTAGCTGAATTCCTATAGCCTCGCTTAGCTCGGCTATAAACTATCAGCCGCGGAACTCATCCCACTACTTTCCTGTCTAGTAAAACATATAACTATTTTTCTTTGAAAGAAAAAAGTCCCGTTTTGCAATCCGGGACTTTTTTCGCGAATTTCTTCCTTCAACTGGTTGCAATAATATCTAGAATTTATTGTTATACCAGTTTTCAAGTAATCTAAAAACAAAATTCCTTTCGCATGCCAAAAAACTGATGCTAACACTTTTTTGGCCGATTTCTGGACACGAACCAAACTGGGAAATGGGTTGTTATTTGTTGAGGGATTCCAAAGGAAAAGAATATGCAACCAGAGACATTGACTTCAAATTAACTAATTTCTATGCTTAACCTGAAAATATTTCGAAAAGAAATATTTCTAATTTCTATTCTTATTGGGGTTTTGATCATTTGAGAATTGGAAATTAAATTATTTAAAAAAAATTTATACAGTCACTGCTTTCTAAGAAATGGTTGAATAGATTTATCTTTTTAAATTGAAAACTATTCATTAACTGTAGATTAATTTAAGCTTCTAACAAGTGGATATTTCGAATATGGTTACTATAATTTCGAGGATTATTCGTTGCAATTTCAACAGAAATCTTCAAGTTTTCGAGTGCAGATGTCTCAAATCTAAAACTTTCATTATCAGAGCTAGTAGTCTAAATGCATACTATTCACAGCAGAAAAGAGAAAATTCATTATGTGACTTGAATTCCAAACTGCTTGTTCCAGCAGTAACAAGGAGATATATTTCAGATGAAAAAAAGGACGAAATAGGTCAAAGTGAAAAAACAAAGCCATCCCTTTTCCAAAGGTTTAAACAAATGTACAAGGAATACTGGTATGTTTTGATACCAGTACATATTATAACATCTATAGGTTGGTTTGGAGGTTTCTATTATATGGCCAGAAGGTGAGAGCGAGTTTTTAATTATACACCAATTAAACACATTGCCCCAAATTATGACACCCATTAATCATACAAATCTAGTTTCATTTAATTAAATCCTAAGAAATCCAGATGGGGATAAAATTTCGACTATTATCACAAACCTAATGTTTTATATATAACATTTCATACAAGTAAAATAATAGTTATTTTGGATAATTCTCAGATAAAACAAATTTAAAACATTTGTAATTATATACAAGTAAAATAATAGTTATATTGAATAAATATCCAATTTTAAGATATATCGTCCCTTGTTATGGCAATTTTTTGTACTAATAATTAATAATAGCAATCTAGAAACTCTATGAAATAATAACTTGAACTCTTACAAAATCTATTCCATTGCAGTGGAGTAGATATAATTGGAGTTTTGGAAGCACTACAGTTCAATGAAAAAATCATAAACTCCATGAGAGATTCTAATATGGGATATGTGGCTATAGCCTATGGTTGCTATAAAATAGCCACTCCTGCAAGATATACTGTGACTCTAGGTGGTACTACCATAACAATCAATTACTTGAAAAAATGGGGTTACATTAAGCCAGTTCCAAGCCCAGAAAAGCTGAAGGAGATGT